>NC_044041.1:85254562-85906848 GCF_901765095.1 Microcaecilia unicolor | reverse complement strand
TCTAATTTTTTTAAAAAGGATATACATATGAGACTGCTTACCTGCATGCAACTTTATTCATGGGCAATTTAGCAATATCATGGCCCTATCTGCACTGTTTGTGCTATAGAACAATCTACCGTTATCAAATGACCATTGATATTAGTGTTGTTTCCTATGTATTACAGATAACTGCATAATCTCATCGCCGTAACCAGTGTCCCTAATTACCACTAGGCACAAAGAGGAGTCCAACTAAGAGAAAAGAGGTAGTGTTCATACTGCTGTACAAGTCATTAGCGAGCTAGTTCTGGAGGCCTTACTCTGGAAGGATGTGGACAGAATTGAAGCAGTAGAGAAAGGCAACAAAATGGCAAGGGTGCTGCAACAGAAGCCCTATGGGGTGAGAGTTAGAAAGCGTTCGGCAGTGATTCCTACAGCCGTGTTCAGCTGACCCAGAAGCCTCGTCTTTGCAGCATTCGGCAAAATAGAAGTTACGTCAGAGGGGGGGACAGGATGCAACAGAGGCAAGGCTTCTGGGTCACTAGCATGCGGCAATTAGTGCTGCTGCCCGAGACGCCATGTTAAGGTAAACAGGGGAGGAGGATCAGCATTAAAAATTTGGGTCCGTGTTAATTACGTTAACATGCTAATTGCCTACCCCTAAATTTCTCCACATCCTATTTAACCACCTTATTTGCAACCTTGCCTTCATTTTAAGATATTTGATTAGATGAACTGCACCCCAGTGATTCTGCAAACCAGTATTATAAAGTACACATGCCTAAATAGCATCCCAAAACAACATATGCTCTACAGTCTCTCATTAAAGGACGTCTCCTGAACACAGATTCTTGGTGTATCCTCCAATCTCAGACGCACTGACCTTCTGCAGATTTCCTCTTCCTCTTTCTTGGAGTTTCCAGCTCCTCATCCTCACTCTCATTTTCCTTTTCTCTCTCTTTATTTGCAACAGACTCCACATAACCCTCTGGATACTGGAGAGATAATGAAAGGCAGGCAGGGTCATTTCCACAGTCATGCATTCATGGTCTCTGCTGTACAATACAGCTTCAAATCACTAACAATGAAATGCAAGAGACACCAACTTATATTAGAGGTATATTACAGGCCCAAGGACCTGTGCTAATCTAGTAGGATACAGATGTAGTATTGTCGTCTCTCTCTGGATAACCATGTAAAGAAAACCATTAGGCAAACAAACCTGTCAATACAGATGTGCATATGTGGGATGGAGGGGAAGCGCACACTAAATGTGTAAGTAGGATCTAGATTCCTTCACTACTTGCATTAATGGGACACAGAATCAGTATCAGGATGAAGATCATACTATTGAAAAAGCATGAACCAAATCCACGGAGCAGAAAGTAGGCAGGAAGAGAACCAGCTCTGATTCAGGGTTTGTTTTATTTTTAACCCTGTTTGAGTGCCTTTGGATTCCTCCTTTTATATTAAAAAAAAAGGGGGGGGGGGAGGAGCTGATTTACAGTAAAGCGAATGCTACATACCTGTAGAAGGTATTCTCCGAGGACAGCAGGCTGATTGTTCTCACTGATAGGTGACGTCCACGGCAGCCCCTCCAATCGGAAACTTCTCTAGCAAAGTCCTTTGCTAGTCCTCGCGCGCCCGCGCGCACCGCACATGCGCGGCCGTCTTCCCGCCCGAAACCGGCTCGAGCCGGCCAGTCCAGTATATAGCAAGACAATACACTTCAAGGGAAGACACACTCCAAAGGGGAGGCAGGGCGGGTTTGTGAGAACAATCAGCCTGCTGTCCTCGGAGAATACCTTCTACAGGTATGTAGCATTCGCTTTCTCCGAGGACAAGCAGGCTGCTTGTTCTCACTGATGGGGTATCCCTAGCCCCCAGGCTCACTCAAAACAACAACCATGGTCAATTGGGCCTCGCAACGGCGAGGACATAACTGAGATTGACCTAAAAAATTTACCAACTAACTGAGAGTGCAGCCTGGAACAGAACAAACAGGGCCCTCGGGGGGTGGAGTTGGATCCTAAAGCCCAAACAGGTTCTGAAGAACTGACTGCCCGAACCGACTGTCGCGTCGGGTATCCTGCTGCAGGCAGTAATGAGATGTGAATGTGTGGACAGATGACCACGTCGCAGCTTTGCAAATTTCTTCAATGGAGGCTGACTTCAAGTGGGCTACCGACGCAGCCATGGCTCTAACATTATGAGCCGTGACATGACCCTCAAGAGCCAGCCCCGCCTGGGCATAAGTGAAGGAAATGCAATCTGCTAGCCAATTGGATATGGTGCGTATCCCTACAGCCACTCTCCCTCCTATTGGGATCAAAAGAAACAAACAATTGGGCGGACTGTCTGTGGGGCTGTGTCCGCTCCAGGTAGAAGGCCAATGCTCTCTTGCAGTCCAATGTGTGCAGCTGACGTTCAGCAGGGCAGGAATGAGGACGGGGAAAGAATGTTGCCAGGACAATTGACTGGTTCAGATGGAACTCCGACACAACCTTCGGCAGAAACTTAGGGTGAGTGCGGAGGACTACTCTGTTATGATGAAATTTGGTGTAAGGGGCCTGGGCTACCAGGGCCTGATGCTCACTGACTCTACGAGCTGAAGTAACTGCCACCAAGAAAATGACCTTCCAGGTCAAGTACTTCAGATGGCAGGAATTCAGTGGCTCAAAAGGAGGTTTCATCAGCTGGGTGAGAACGACATTGAGATCCCATGACACTGTAGGAGGCTTGACAGGGGGCTTTGACAAAAGCAAACCTCTCATGAAGCGAACAACTAAAGGCTGTCCTGAGATCGGCTTACCTTCCACATGGTAATGGTATGCACTGATTGCGCTAAGGTGAACTCTTACAGAGTTGGTCTTGAGACCAGACTCAGACAAATGCAGAAGGTATTCAAGCAGGGTCTGTGTAGGACAAGAGCGAGGATCTAGGGCCTTGCTGTCACACCAGACGGCAAACCTCCTCCACAGAAAGAAGTAACTCCTCTTAGTGGAATCTTTCCTGGAAGCAAGCAAGACGCGGGAGACACCCTCTGACAGACCCAAAGAGGCAAAGTCTACGCTCTCAACATCCAGGCCGTGAGAGCCAGGGACCGGAGGTTGGGATGCAGAAGAGCCCCTTCGTCCTGCGTGATGAGGGTCGGAAAACACTCCAATCTCCACGGTTCTTCGGAGGATAACTCCAGAAGAAGAGGGAACCAGATCTGACGCGGCCAAAAAGGAGCAATCAGAATCATGGTGCCTCGGTCTTGCTTGAGTTTCAACAAAGTCTTCCCCACCAGAGGAATGGGAGGATAAGCATACAGCAGGTCCTCCCCCCAATCCAGGAGGAAGGCATCCGATGCCAGTCTGCCGGGGGCCTGAAGCCTGGAACAGAACTGAGGGACTTTGTGGTTCACTCGAGATGCGAAGAGATCCACCAAGGGGGTGCCCCACGCTTGGAAGATCTGGCGCACCACTCTGGAGTTGAGCGACCACTCGTGAGGTTGCATAATCCGGCTCAGTCTGTCGGCCAGACTGTTTACGCCTGCCAGATATGTGGCTTGGAGCACCATGCCGAGACGGCGAGCCCAGAGCCACATGCTGACGGCTTCCTGACACAGGGGGCGAGATCCGGTGCCCCCCTGCTTGTTGACATAGTACATGGCAACCTGGTTGTCTGTCTGAATTTGGATAATTTGATGGGACAGCCGATCTCTGAAAGCCTTCAGAGCATTCCAGATCGCTCGCAACTCCAGGAGATTGATCTGTAGACCGCGTTCCTGGAGGGACCAGCTTCCTTGGGTGTGAAGCCCATCGACATGAGCTCCCCATCCCAGGAGAGACGCATCCGTTGTCAGCACTTTTTGTGGCTGAGGAATTTGGAAAGGACGTCCCAGAGTCAAATTGGACCAGATTGTCCACCAATACAGGGATTCGAGAAAACTCGTGGACAGGTGGATCACATCTTCTAGATCCCCAGCAGCCTGAAACCACTGGGAAGCTAGGGTCCATTGAGCAGATCTCATGTGAAGGCGGGCCATGGGAGTCACATGAACTGTGGAGGCCATGTGGCCCAGCAATCTCAACATCTGCCGAGCTGTGATCTGCTGGGACGCTCGCACCCACGAGACGAGGGACAACAAGTTGTTGGCTCTCGCCTCTGGGAGATAGGCGCGAGCCGTCCGAGAATCCAGCAGAGCTCCTATGAATTCGAGTCTCTGTGCTGGGAGAAGATGGGACTTTGGGTAATTTATCACAAACCCCAGTAGCTCCAGGAGGCGAATAGTCATCTGCATGGACTGCAGGGCTCCTGCCTCGGACGTGTTCTTCACCAGCCAATCGTCGAGATATGGGAACACGTGCACCCCCAGCCTGCGAAGTGCTGCTGCTACTACAGCCAAGCACTTTGTGAACACCCTGGGCGCAGAGGCGAGCCCAAAGGGTAGCACACAGTACTGGAAGTGACGGGTGCCCAGCTGAAATCGCAGATACTGTCTGTGAGCTGGCAGTATCGGGATGTGTGTGTAGGCATCCTTCAAGTCCAGAGAGCATAGCCAATCGTTTTCCTGAATCATGGGAAGTAGGGTGCCCAGGGAAAGCATCCTGAACTTTTCTTTGACCAGATATTTGTTCAGGGCCCTTAGGTCTAGGATGGGACGCATCCCCCCTGTTTTCTTTTCCACAAGGAAGTACCTGGAATAGAATCCCAGCCCTTCTTGCCCGGATGGCACGGGCTCGACCGCATTGGCGCTGAGAAGGGCGGAGAGTTCCTCTGCAAGTACCTGCTTGTGCTGGAAGCTGTAAGACTGAGCTCCCGGTGGACAATTTGGAGGTTTTGAGGCCAAATTGAGGGTGTATCCTTGCCGGACTATTTGGAGAACCCACTGATCGGAGGTTATTAGAGGCCACCTTTAGTACATAAGTACATAAGTAGTGCCATACTGGGAAAGACCAAAGGTCCATCTAGCCCAGTATCCTGTCACCGACAGTGGCCAATCCAGGTCAAGGGCACCTGGCACGCTCCCCAAACGTAAAAACATTCCAGACAAGTTATACCTAAAAATGCGGAATTTTTCCAAGTCCATTTAATAGCGGTCTATGGACTTGTCCTTTAGGAATCTATCTAACCCCTTTTTAAACTCCGTCAAGCTAACCGCCCGTACCACGTTCTCCGGCAACGAATTCCAGAGTCTAATTACACGTTGGGTGAAGAAAAATTTTCTCCGATTCGTTTTAAATTTACCACACTGTAGCTTCAACTCATGCCCTCTAGTCCTAGTATTTTTGGATAGCGTGAACAGTCGCTTCACATCCACCCGATCCATTCCACTCATTATTTTATACACTTCTATCAGTATCTCCCCTCAGCCGTCTCTTCTCCAAGCTGAAAAGCCCTAGCCTTCTCAGCCTCTCTTCATAGGAAAGTCGTCCCATCCCCACTATCATTTTCGTCGCCCTTCGCTGTACCTTTTCCAATTCTACTATATCTTTTTTGAGATACGGAGACCAGTACTGAACACAATACTCCAGGTGCGGTCGCACCATGGAGCGATACAACGGCATTATAACATCCGCACACCTGGACTCCATACCCTTCCTAATAACACCCAACATTCTATTCGCTTTCCTAGCCGCAGCAGCACACTGAGCAGAAGGTTTCAGCGTATCATCGACGACGACACCCAGATCCCTTTCTTGATCCGTAACTCCTAACGCGGAACCTTGCAAGACGTAGCTATAATTCGGGTTCCTCTTACCCACATGCATCACTTTGCACTTGTCAACATTGAACTTCATCTGCCACTTGCACGCCCATTCTCCCAGTCTCGCAAGGTCCTCCTGTAATCGTTCACATTCCTCCTGCGACTTGACGACCCTGAATAATTTTGTGTCATCGGCGAATTTAATTACCTCACTAGTTATTCCCATCTCTAGGTCATTTATAAATACATTAAAAAGCAACGAACCCAGCACAGACCCCTGCGGGACCCCACTAACTACCCTCCTCCACTGAGAATACTGGCCACGCAATCCTACTCTCTGCTTCCTATCTTTCAACCAGTTCTTAATCCATAATAATACCCTACCTCCGATTCCATGGCTCTGCAATTTCTTCAGGAGTCTTTCGTGCGGCACTTTGTCAAACGCCTTCTGAAAATCTAGATATACAATATCAACCGGCTCCCCATTGTCCACATGTTGGCTTACCCCCTCAAAAAAATGCATTAGATTGGTGAGGCAAGACTTCCCTTCACTAAATCCGTGCTGACTTTGTCTCATCAGTCCATGTTTTTGTATATGCTCTGCAATTTTATTCTTAATAATAGCCTCCACCATCTTGCCCGGCACCGACGTCAGACTCACCGGTCTATAATTTCCCGGATCTCCTCTGGAACCCTTCTTAAAAATCGGAGTAACATTGGCTACCCTCCAGTCTTCCGGTACTACACTCGATTTTAGGGACAGATTGCATATTTCTAACAGTAGCTCCGCAAGTTCATTTTTTAGTTCTATTAATACTCTGGGATGAATACCATCAGGTCCCGGTGATTTACTACTCTTCAGCTTGCTGAACTGACCCATTACATCCTCCAAGGTTACAGAGAATTTGTTTAGTTTCTCCGACTCCCCCGCTTCAAATATTCTTTCCGGCACCGGTGTCCCGCCCAAATCCTCCTCGGTGAAGACCGAAGCAAAGAATTCATTTAATTTCTCCGCTACGGCTTTGTCCTCCTTGATCGCCCCTTTAACACCATTTTCGTCCAGCGGCCCAACCGACTCTTTGGCCGGTTTCCTGCTTTTAATGTATCTAAAAAAATTTTTACTATGTATTTTTGCTTCCAACGCTAATTTCTTCTCAAAGTCCTTTTTTGCCCTCCTTATCTCCGCTTTGCATTTGGCTTGGCATTCCTTATGATCTATCCTGTTACTTTCAGTTGGTTCTCTTCTCCACTTTCTGAAGGATTGTTTTTTGGCTCTAATGATTTCCTTTATCTTACTGTTTAGCCACGCCGGCTGACGTTTAGTCTTTTTTCCCTTTTTTCTAATACGTGGAATATATTTGTCCTGAACCTCCAGGATGGTGTTTTTAAACAGCATCCACGCCTAATGCAAGTTTTTTAGTCTGCGAGCTGCTCCTTTCAGTCTTTTTTTTCACCATTTTTCTCATTTTGTCGTAATCACCTTTTCTATAGTTAAACGCTAGCGTACTTGATTTCCTAGTTTCACTTCCTTCAATGCCAATATCAAAACCGATCATATTATGATCACTGTTATCAAGCGGCCCTCGTATCGTTACCCCCTGCACTAGATCATGAGCACCACTAAGGACTAAGTCTAGTATTTTTCCTTCTCTTGTCGGCTCCTGAACTAGCTGTTCCATGAAGCTGTCCTTGATTTCATCAAGAAATCTTATGTCCCTTGCGTGTACAGATGTTACATTAACCCAGTCTATATGCGGGTAATTGAAATCCCCCATTATTATTGTGTTGCCCAGTTTGTTTGCGTCCCTGATTTCCTTTAACATTTCCGCATCCGTCTGTTCGTCCTGGCCAGGCGGACAGGTAGTACACTCCTATCACTATCCTTTTCCCCTTTGCACATGGAATTTCAATCCACAGTGATTCCAAGGAGTGTTTTGTTTCCTGCAGAATTTTCAATCTATTTGATTCAAGGCTCTCGTTAATATACAATGCTACCCCTCCACCAATCCGATTCACCCTATCACTACGATATAATTTGTACCCCGGTATGACAGTGTCCCACTGGTTATCCTCCTTCCACCAGGTCTCAGAGATGCCTATTATATCTAATTTTTCATTTAGTGCAATATATTCCAACTCCCCCATCTTATTTCTTAGGCTCCTGGCATTCGCATATAGACATTTCAAACTATGTTTGTTGTTCCTAAGTACATCATGCTTAGTACTTGACAGTATTAATTGGCAATCTTTTGTCTGATTTTTATTGTTATTTAAAGATACCCGATCTACTACAATCTCTTTTGCAACCTCACTATCAGGATACTCTATCTTCCCTGTTATGGTGATATCTTTGAAAGATACCTTATCCCGAACCATGCTCTTTTGAGCGACTGTCGGCCTTCCCCCCATTTCTAGTTTAAAAGCTGCTCTATCTCCTTCTTAAACGCCGATGCCAGCAGCCTGGTCCCACTCTGGTGAAAAGCTTTCAACCTCCCCCCGATTGGCAGGTCGCCCGGCACTGACACTTGGATGTCGGCTATGCTCTGCTGGAGCCAGTCAAAAGCTCGCCCCTTGCTTTTGCTGGGGAGCCGAGGGGCCTGGCTGAGGCGCACGCTGCTGACGAGAGCGAGCGCGCTGGGGCTTAGCCTGGGCCGCAGGCTGTCGAGAAGGAGGATTGTACCTATGCTTACCAGAAGAGTAGGGAACAGTCTTCCTTCCCCCGAAAAATCTTCTACCTGTAGAGGTAGATGCTGAAGGCTGCCGGCGGGAGAACTTGTCGAATGCGGTGTCCCGCTGGTGGAGAGACTACCACCTGTTCGACTTTCTCTCCAAAAATGTTGTCCGCACGGCAAGGCGAGTCCGCAATCCGCTGCTGGAGTCTATTCTCCAGGTCGGCGGCACGCAGCCATGAGAGCCTGCGCATCACCACACCTTGAGCAGCGGCCCTGGACGCAACATCAAAGGTGTCATACACCCCTCTGGCCAGGAATTTTCTGCACGCCTTCAGCTGCCTGACCACCTCCTGAAAAGGCTTGGCCTGCTCGGGGGGGAGAGCATCAACCAAGCCCACCAACTGCCGCACATTGTTCCGCATGTGTATGCTCGTGTAGAGCTGGTAAGACTGGATTTTGGCCACGAGCATAGAGGAATGGTAGGCCTTCCTCCCAAAGGAGTCTAAGGTTCTAGAGTCCTTGCCCGGGGGCGCCGAAGCATGCTCCCTAGAACTCTTAGCCTTCTTTAGGGCCAGATCCACAACTCCAGAATCATGAGGCAACTGGGTGCGCATCAGTTCTGGGTCCCCATGGATCCGGTACTGGGACTCGATCTTCTTGGGGATGTGGGGATTAGTTAGAGGTTTTGTCCAGTTCGCAAGCAATGTCTTTTTTAGGACATGGTGCAAGGGAACAGTGGACGCTTCCTTAGGTGGAGAAGGATAGTCCAGGAGCTCAAACATTTCAGCCCTGGGCTCGTCCTCCACAACCACCGGGAAGGGGATGGCCGTAGACATCTCCCGGACAAAGGAAGCGAAAGACAGACTCTCAGGAGGAGAAAGCTGTCTTTCAGGAGAGGGAGTGGGATCAGAAGGAAGACCCTCAGACTCCTCGTCAGAGAAATATCTGGGGTCTTCTTCTTCCTCCCACGAGGCCTCACCCTCGGTGTCAGACACAAGTTCACGAACCTGTGTCTGCAACCTCGCCCGGCTCGACTCAGTGGAGCCACGTCCACGATGGGGGCGTCGAGAGGTAGACTCCCTGGCCCGCATCGGCGAAGCTCCCTCCGCCGACGTAGTTGGGGAGCCCTCCTGGGAGGTGGCCGACGCGGTACCGACGTCGGGGACCTCACCCCGGGCAATGGGCCAGCCGGCGCCACGCTCGACGGTACCGGAGGCGCAAGCACCGCCGGTACCGGAGGGGTAGGGCGCAACAGCTCTCCCAGAATCTCTGGGAGAACGGCCCGGAGGCTCTCGTTCAGAGCGGCTGCAGAGAAAGGCAAAGAGGTCGATGCAGGCGTCGACGTCAGAACCTGTTCCGGGCGAGGAGGCTGTTCCGGGCTGTCCAGAGTGGAGCGCATCGACACCTCTTGAACAGAGGGTGAGCGGTCCTCTCGGTGCCGATGCCTGCTGGGTGCCGACTCCCTCGGCGACCCAGAGCTCTCGGTGCCGACGCGGGGAGGCGACCGGTGTCGATGCTTCTTCGATTTCTTCTGAAGCATGTCACTGGAGCTCCCCGGCACCGACGAGGAGGACGTAGAATCCAGCCGTCGCTTCCTCGGGGCCGAGGCCGAAGGAGGTCGGTCTCGGGGGGGCTGTACCGCAGGAGCCCTCAGGGTAGGAGGAGACCCACCCGAAGGCTCACCGCCACCAGCAGAGGAATGGACAGCCCTCACCTGCACTCCTGACGATGCACCACCGTCCGACGACATCAGCAGACGAGGTCCCGGTACCACCGACGTCGATGCAGCTATCTGATGTCTCGGCGCCGATGCAGAGGCCCGATGCCTCGATGCACTCGATGCAGGGGCGGCCGAGGAAGATGGTCTGGACGCTGACGACGTCGATGCACTCGAAGATCCCGGTGCCGATGCCGACGAAGAGCCCGAGAACAACACGTTCCACTGGGCTAATCTCGCTACCTGAGTCCGCCTTTGAAGCAGGGAACACAGACTGCAGTTCTGAGGGCGGTGCTCGGCCCCCAGACACTGAAGACACGACGAGTGTCGATCAGTGAGCGAGATAACCCGGGCGCACTGGGTGCACTTCTTGAAGCCGCTGGAAGGCTTCGATGTCATGGGCGGAAAAATCGCACCGGCGAAATCAAAGTCCGAAATGACGGAAAAAGAGCACCAAAAAATTTGTAAGGGAGAAAATCTCGACCGAGGCCGAAAAGAGGCCTACCCCGACGACGAAAGAAAACTTATCGGGGCAAAAAGCTGGAAGTACGGGGAGGATTAACACGAAACCCGGGGGGGGGGGGGGGGGGTTCCGGAGCACTTCCCGACACTTGAAAAGACTTTTCCGAAGAAAAAACACGTCAAAATAAATTTGGACGCGCGAGGTCGACTTTCCGGGGCTCGACACGGCGAAAACACGACCGTACCGAGTGCGGACAAAAGAAGACTGGCCGGCTCGAGCCGGTTTCGGGCGGGAAGACGGCCGCGCATGCGCGGTGCGCGCGGGCGCGCGAGAACTAGCAAAGGACTTTGCTAGAGAAGTTTCCGATTGGAGGGGCTGCCGTGGACGTCACCCATCAGTGAGAACAAGCAGCCTGCTTGTCCTCGGAGAAGTGCATTATCAATAGAAATCAAACAAAATAAAACATGGAAAAGAAAATAAGATACCTTTTTTATTGGACATAACTTAATACATTTCTTGATTAGCTTTCGAAGGTTGCCCTTCTTTGTCAGATCGGAAATAAGCAAACATGGTAACAGATAGTATATATGAGTGAGACATCCAAGCATTACTTTGACAGGGTGGGAGGGTGGGGGTGGGTAGGAGGTATGCATGGGGACATCAAAGCATTTCATTGATATTCTAACAGGATGGGTGTGGGTAGGTGAGAGAAAGGTGGTAAACACAGAAATACAATTTTATGGTTTACAATGGGCTAGAAAACAATAAGTGCATTAAAATCTAACTCATGTACATTAAGTTGAAGTATTGGATATTGTATTGAACTTGTTTATGTGAAATAATAAACATACATATAAAAAAAAAAAAAGCTAGAGATCGCAGAAGTAGTGCACAGAAAACCAGAGGGAGATGAAAGAAAAATAGCAATAATAAATCAAAGAACAGAATAATAAAGGATTACTTCAAAAACAGAAAAAAAAATCTAACTCATGTTAGATCACTAATAAGATATCCAAGGTATAGAATCCGCTCAGTATTATTTTGGGGTAATTTTCTGTAAGTGATCCTGTTAGAAAAACAATTCTGGTCCCCTCAATACACTGACAGTTTAAGAAACCACTGCCTCAGAAGACATTCACATGCCACAGCTAATACTACAGTTCAATATTAATTTTAATGCATATGAAAGGGCAAAATAGCATTATGTTAGTCCTCCTCTCCAATCAGGACAAATTATCAAGGTTTTAAGAAAAACCCAAACCTGCAAAGTCAGCCCCAACTTCTTCATCCTCTCTTTTCCATCCTTGGTCCATGGGGCAGGTTCCTCATCATCCCGTTTCAACAGGTAGCGCCACACTAAGAAGCCTGATTTTCCTTTTTCTGGCCAATATTTTACAACCTAAACACATAGGAGGTTAAAAAAAGGGCCCATTACTTTTCCATACCATCTTCTTTGGACCCACTCATCCAAAAGCAGCTCAAGATGAAAACACCAATTAAGATTCTTATTGGAAAATAGAGCAAACAGGTTGGCATGCTACAAGCTAGAGAAATTCTAAAGCTTTCATGTGTCGTCACTTTAAAAGCTCACACTATGGAAAACACCATACTCTGAAAAGAAGATGTGAAAAGTACTAGGACAGTTTCCACTTTTAACAGTTCTTATACAAAATATATGAATGTCAAATGGGTAAGTTGTGTGTTTATCCACCCATATCCACCTATCACAGGAGACACTACAGGAAGACATCTTGTGGTCTGACCCCTGTATATAATTTGCGTGTTCCCACCACCTATTCTGATCTCATACATCCCCTACTTACACCCCCAAGTTCAACTTTCAGGCACATAGGTGCTACCAATTACTATGCTTTGAAAGAAGCAGCATAGCAAAGAACCACTGTTCAGTACAAAGAAACCCACTGCTGGAGACAGATGGGGTCTGAGAAAACGGGGTCAGACTGCAACAGGACAAACATACTGCTGGAGGCAGACATGAGAGCCGATAGAAGCAGTTCAGTGGAAGAGTAACTTTTTTTTTTCCTCCTTTGTAGTTCTTAGTGAATATACTTTGTTCTGATATTATGCACTGTTAAGACTAAAGAATATTGACGAGGAGAATGTGTTAGTGGAGATGGAACTGTTCTTTGAGTGAACCACAGCACGTTCTGCCTCCAATATACTCCCATCTTCAGACTGTTAAAACATTTATTTCCTCTCATTTTACAAGATGCAGCCTCTTTAGCACCTCTTGTGTTCTAATTCCTTATCGTTACTACCAGACCAGTCCAGAACCAATAGGTTCTGCCCATCAACCAGCAGATAGACATTTGTGAGCTCTGCCTTTATAAAGGGCATTGTGCAGGCTTTGCTCAACAGTATGTCTCTCCAGCAGATAGTTACGGGCAACCCACTGGAGCAGTAGTCCTGGACTGTTGTAGTTCCTGATCCAGTTCAACACTGCTTTAGCTCCAATTCCTTCTCACTCCAAAAGGAAAGCAGCTCCTAGAACATAAGCTGCAGAGCACCATAAAATCTTCGTCATTTTAATATGCACACTATTCCAATCCTTCCTGAGAAAAAAAAGAAAAAAAAATACAGCCAACCTTGTAGATCCCATCATATCGATTTCCATCTTCTGGAGCATACTTGCTGTGTTTTCTCCCCTTGGCATTTCGTACCACTCTGACTGGTTTTCCAGCTCTCCAGTCCTTGGCTGTAGCGCCATCTTTATCATTAATGGGTGCATTACAATTCAGTGCAAGAGCTCTGCAAAGAAATAAATGTTTTTAGTCCAAGACACACAACATATGAAGAGAGACCCCAACCGAGATGACCCATATGTTCATTAAAATTGTTTATACATGTAGCAGTTACAAAGAAAATATAGCTATTGCCAAGAACTGCCAGAGTATTTTGGGAACCTATAGGAACGCACCAGGATACTACTATTCTTTGAGACTACAATGTATTTCTTCTTGAACTGGTGTGAATTACAGAACAGCAATGAACTAAATATATACCACCACTATAATTCATGTCTTAAAAGTTACCTCCAATTACATGTAAGCAGTGAATATGATGGATTATAAAATGGTATGTCAGTGTATCCTACCATGATGAATTTAAGGAAATTGAGATGCTACTGTGCTCACCAATATACATGTAGAAGAATAAACTTAAGGATAGTTTTGAATGGAATTTTTCTTCTGCCTCCATGTTGATAAGGCTGTTGTGTCTAACAAGAGCAAAACACACACATGCAACCCTAACTACAATGTCTTATACCAAAAAGGCCAGGGATAAGCAACATAAGCCTCCTTGAATGTTAGAAGGCTGCACTTGTAGTACGATACATGGTTTAATGTATGAATGCAAAAAACTTTAGTGCCCCTCCAACAAAGACCATGAAGTAGATCAGAAACATACATTTTAGATCAAAGCATGGTCTACTTCCTAAGGCCTGTTCTGACTCTCTAGCATTGTTTTTAAAAGAACGCTTCACAGCAAATGTGTAAATCAGACTCGCCTCAAAAACTGATATTGTCTGCTTACTCCTTATTTACAGGTCTGCTGCTGTGATGAATAAAATTTTTTTTAAAACATCCCAAAAACCCTATGCCAACTATGAGAAGGCCACCAATGAGCATGCGCTGAGGATATTGCACTGCATTTGAACTGTGGTTTTTTTGCACATCTCTACCTACTATCCTTGTCTGTGTCCCTGCAGATATATTTTCCTAAAAAGATTAAAAAAAAAAAAAGCCCTGTTTGATCTTACTGTATAATCTGTGTTTCAAACTGGTTTATTGATATCTGTGAATCTGAAAACTAGATTTCTGATTTCAAACTGCCAGCAAGTATTAGAAATCTTTCTTTTGCCAAGTTTCTGAGCTCCTTCCTTCCCCCACCCCATCTATCTCAGTTCACCTGAGTTTTGTTTTTTTTCTGCAGCCATTTTAAAAGCACAAGTGTGTTTTCTGTGGAGAGCTGTGCTGCTGGTCTCTGGCTTGGAGAAACTCAGATAAGATTTGTGCTGGCTATATTTGTGGCTTTTCCTACCCTAGAACTGTGGTTTTTTTTGCACATCTTTACCTACTATCCTTGTCTTCCCCTTGTCCCAATCAGCTTTGTAGAAAAGAGGCTTAATACAGGCCTAAGATAGGTTTTACAGCAAACACATTCCACAAGTTTAGGTTTATACCCACCCACCCCAAGACTGACACTTCCTAAATCCCTATTCTAACTATACTACTTATCACAACTTAACTCCACCCGAATTACAACTGTCTCAAATTGCTGAGGAGTAAAGTTAATCTTGTACACTGTCAAGCCTCATCATAAAATACCTATTCATACCCAGATGACTTTTATTCTCTGTAATAATTGTGAAGCTTTAGTTTCAAGGCCAATCATCTGGAAACTTAAGGCTTGTCCTATCTGTAATCAGCTCGCTAGTTTAAAACAAGAGGTCAGTAAATTAAGGTGAAATTAGATCTTACCTGCTAATTTTCTTTCCTCTAGACCCTCCAGACCGGTCAAGACGCGTGGGTTATGTCCTCCTACCAGCAGAGGGAGACTGAGAAAACACTAAGCTTTTGAAGCCTGTATATATAACCTGTGCAGAACCTCCACTAGCCAGTATACCCCTGACAAAGCAGAGAAACAAAAAACACTAACAACAACTAGCAACCCTGTACGTGGTCACAGTAAACTGCAAAAACAAGAAACATCTTCCGCTTGCTCTTACGGAAACATGTTCCTTTGCCTTTGATAAAACAGTTGGGCTTCTACAGGTGGACTATCAAAGAAGATCCCCACCTGTCCCGGACTCCTATCACAAAACAGAAATAAACAGTCTGCAATTAGAGAAACAACAATTTACAGCAGCCAAGAATTATCCAACAAATACACCTCCTGGCCTCCAATACAGACAGGGCGGGCTCTTGACCGGTCTGGAGGGTCTAGAGGAAAGAAAATTAGCAGGTAAGATCTAATTTCACCTTCCTCAGCGACCCTCCAGACCGGTCAAGACGCGTGGGACGTACCAGAGCAGTAACTAACTTATGGGAGGGACCTACTAAGGCCAGAGGTCAAAACTGCTGCCCCAAAGCGCACCTCGTCCTTTGCATGCACAGGAATCCTATAATGCTTCACAAAGGAATGCAACGAAAACCAAACCGCAGCCCGACAAATATCTAACAGAGAAATCATACTATTCTCCGCCCACGAGGCTGCCATTCCCCTAGTGGAATGAGCAGACCAGCCCCTAGGCACCACAGGACCCTTCACCAAGTAAGCAGATGCAACCGCCTCCTTCAACCACCGTGCTATGGTCACCTTAGGAGCCGCTGCACCCTTCTTTGGGCCACCATGAAGAACGAACAAACGGTCAGAGGCTCTGAAGTCCTGAGTTCCAGAGAGATAACAACTCAAAACTCTCCTGACATCCAGCTTGGCAATACCACGCTGCTCCGAATCTCCAGCCATATCACCCAACACTGGCAGAGAGATGACCTGATTAACATGGAACTCGGAAACCACCTTGGGCAAAAAAGGAAAGCACCGTCCGCAACGAAACCTTTCCCTCAGAAAGGACAAAAATGGTTCCCTAAAAGACAAAGCCTGAAGCTCTGAAACACTCCGTGCTGAAGTAATCGCCACCAACAAGACCGCCTTTAAAGATAAATCCTTACAAGATGCCGATACCAGAGGCACAAACGGAGGCCTGATCAAAGCATCCAAAACTAGCTTCAAATCCCACGGAGGCACCATCCGTTACTGAGGCGGACGCAGCAACTTAACACCCTTCAAAAAACGCACTACCTCAGGCACAGACGCGAAGGACTTTCACTGAAGCTTCCCACGAAAACATGACAAAGCTGCCACCTGAACCTTCAGTGTAGACAAGGCCAGACCTCTATCAACACCATCGTGCAAAAATTCCAAAACTTCCGCCACCGAAGAGTGAAACGGCCGAACTCGATGGTCTTCACACCAGTGCTCAAAGATTCTCCAAACCCGGACATACACCAAGGAAGTGGATCGTCTACGGCAACTCAACATTGTAGCAAAGCCACTGGACGAAAGCCCCTTCTTCTTCAACTTGTGCCGCTCAAGAGCCAAACCATAAGCGAAAACCGAGCCGGATCCGGCATGATTATCGGGCCTTGACACAGAACTGATCCCAACAAAGGCAGGGCCGCCGCCCCTGCCAACCGCACCAGGTCTCCATACCATGGTCGACTCTGCCAATCCGAAGCTACCAGAATCACCCGACCGGAGTGATGTTCGATGCGCTATATTACTCGACCGACTAACAGCCACAGAGGAAACACATACAGTCACTCCCGAAGCCAAGGCAACAGAAGAGTGTCGATTTCCTCCGCTCAAGGGTCTCTTCAGCGACTGAAAAAAAAAAAATCTCTGAACTTGCGCATAGCGAGCCGTTGCCCTAAGATCACCGAAAGTCCCCAGACCGACACAACTCACTGGAACACTGACCGAAGAAAAGACCACTCTCTGGGATCTAGAGTGTGCCTGCTGAGATAATCTGCATCTATGTGACCTACCCCGGCCACATGCGCTGCCAAGAGAGCCTGAAGATGAGTTCAACTGCGCCGCCAAGGCTCTTTGTTCCCCCCTTGACGGTTGACATATGCTACTGCCATGGCATTGTCACAGAGCACTCGGACTGCCTTGTGGCGAACCACCGACGTCAAGGCCTGGCGCGCCACCCGAATGGCCCGAGTTTCCAGCCGGTTGATGGACCACTCTGCTTCTGCCCGAGACCACCGGCCTTGAGCTACCTGACTGAGACAATGTGCCCCCCAACCTTGCAGACTGGCATCCGTGACCATTACCAGCCCCTGTGGGGACTCCAACGGCATTCCTTTCCCAAATTGCGCGGACTGAGCCACCAGCGGAGACTGAGACGAGAGGCCACCGACAGCGGACAACACATTTCCAAGTCCTGCGACAGAGGGGACCAACGACTGAGCAGAGCTGACTGTACATGACGCATGTGCGCCCTGGCCCACGGAACTACCTCTATGGTCGCCGCCATCAGGCCCAGGACCTGACGATAAGTACGGGCCGTCGGCGCCTTCTCTGCAAGGAACAGACGAATCGGACCCTGTAACTTGGAACCAAAAGGCTGCACAAAGGAAAGTGAAGATAAGCTTCCGTCAAATCCAGGGAAGTGAGAAACTCTCCTTTCCTGACCGCACCAGTGACCGACCGCAACGTCTCCATCCGGAAAGAGGGCACCTTGAGTGCCGCATTGACCCTTTTGAGATCTAAAATGGGACGAAAAGTGTCCTCTTTCTTGTGGACCACAAAATAGATCAAATAGCACCCTGAGCGTTGCTGATCTGAAGGAACAGGAACCACGGCTCCCAACGCGAGCAGCCACCGCAGAGTGTCCCTCACTGCTGCCCTCTTGCTCCAAGACTGACAGAGGGATTCCAGAAACACTTCGGGAGAACAGCTTTCGAATTCCAGCGCACATCCGCCTCGAAACACCTTGAGAACCCACTGATCTGACCTGATTTGGGCCCAACTCTGGTAAAACAGACTCAGCCGAGCCCCAACATGCACCAGAGCCTGAGCCCGCACACCTTCATTGGGAATTGTGGCCTGAATACTAACCTCCCGCGGAAAAGCCACGCCCTCCGCGACGACTCTCACGAAAGAACTGTGTGCGCTGGAAAAACCGACCCCTAGAGGTCCTACTACTATTAAACATTTCTATAGCACTACTAGACTTATGCAGCGCTGTACAAATTAACATGAAAAGACAGTCCCTGCTCAACAGAGCTTACAATCTAAATTGGACAAACAGACAGCTAGGGGTAGGTCCCACTCGATCTGCCCGGCCTATACCGCTGAGCCTCCCTAAACCATCCCAGAGAGGAACTAGTTCTGGCCCCTGCCTTGAACCGAAAATCTGGAAGCCATAGAACCTTGGTATCACTAAGACCTCACACTAACTTGTCCAAATCTTCTCCAAAGAGCATAGCTCCCTTAAGTGGCAGAGACCCACAACCATAGCCATATTTTTTGTCTGAAGTAGGCAACAAATCATAAAAGCCTCAGACAAAAAGGATGAACCCATGTCCAAGTCGGCTAACTCCTGACCCCCAGAAGAACCAACATCTACCGAATCATCCAGGAGCTTCTCGGCACAACGAAAACATGCCCGAGCTACCAGACCCCCACAAACCGAGGCCTGCAGGGCTAGAGCCGACAAAACAAAACTACGGTTGAGAAAAGATCCCAACTTCCTATCCTGAGGATCACGGAGGGCCGTTCCTCCATTGTCCCGGACTCCTTACACACACACGTACAGGGTACTGCAACAGAATAAAGTTTGGAAGGAAAAAATCCTACGACCCAATGACAAACTACCTCACCAGATTATTGGAGACTGCACAGGCTGTCAACTGCTACCTCTGCTGAGACTGAGAAAATACTGGCTAGTGGAGGTTCTGCACAGGTTATATATACAGGCTTCAAAAGCTTAGTGTTTTCTCAGTCTCCCTCTGCTGGTAGGAGGACATAACCCACGCGTCTTGACCGGTCTGGAGGGTCGCTGAGGAAAGCAGGAATTAGATGCACTTAAAGCAACTTCTAAGACTGCACAAAATCAAACCAAATTCACACCACTGCCTCAAAGGATAAAACCACCTAAGAATAGATGGTTCACAGTAGGCTCAGACTTCGTCATGTGACACAGAGGCATACACCCTCACAAGTGTTACCCCTACAGAATTCTTTTGCTCCATTAGAGCTCTGTGAGGTTCCTAAAAATAGAACTGAGCCAGAAGAAACAGCAAAAGCAAAATAAATTAAGGTGGAACAAAAAGATATGGAGGGACCTAAAGACAGAAAACACACCAAAATATCAAATGTTGAAACACATACCAGGAAATGGAAATGTAAATGGAAAGTGATGACCACAAATGCTCGCAGTCTTGGCAACAAAGTTCATGACCTTCAAGCCCTAATGTTGGAGGCAGACTTAGACGTTGTTGCAATCACAGAGACATGGCTCAATGGTTCCCATGAATGGGATGCAAACATACCAGGCTATAATCTATTTAGGAAGGATAGAGAGGGTTGTAAAGGTGGAGGAGTAGCTCTATATGTGAGAAATGATATCACAGCAACCGAAATGACAGGGACCTGGGGTAAGGAAGATGCGATATGGATCACCTTAAAAAGAGAGGACAGAACCTCTGTCCACGTGGGTGTTGTCTACAGACCTCCAACACAATTGGAAGAATTAGATAAAGACCTGATCGCAGATATTCAAAAGTTGGGAAAGAAGAGAGAGGTGCTGTTGCTGGGAGATTTCAATCTGCCGGATGTAGATTGGAAGGTTCCGTCTGCGGAATCGGAAAGAAGTAGAGAGATTGTGGATGCTTTCCAAAGTGCTCTGCTCAGACAAATGGTCATGGAACCCACGACGGAGGGATCGACGCTGGATCTGGTGCTCACAAATGCGGATAGCGTGTCAAATGTCCGAGTGGGTGCCCACCTCGGCGGCAGTGACCATCAAACGGTTTGGTTTGATATGACGGCTGAAGAGGAGGGTTGCCACTCAAAACTCAAAGTCCTGGATTTCAAGCGTGCTGACTATAGTAAAATGGGGAATACCTAAGGAAGGAGCTGATGGGCTGGGAGGACGTACGAGAAGTGGAAGGACAGTGGTCCAGGCTGAAAGAAGCTATAAATAGGGCCACAAACCTTTATGTAAGGAAAGTAAATAAAAGCAAGAGAAAAAGGAAACCGCTATGGTTCTCCAAGCAAGTGGCTGAGAAAATAAAGGCTAAAGAGTTCGCATTCCAGAAATACAAAAAAAAACTCAAGACGAGGAACACCAGAGGAAACTGAAAGAAGCCAAGAGGGAGGTACGTCTGGTGAAAGCGCAAGCGGAAGAACAAATGGCTAGAAAGGTAAGGAGGGGTGACAAAAATTTCTTCAGGTATATTAGTGAAAGGAGAATGACTAAAAAGGGAATTGTGAGACTAAAAGATACTGCAAACCGCTATGTAGATAATGATGAACAAAAGGCAAATTTGCTAAATAGATACTTTTGTTCTGTTTTTACTGAAGAAAATCCGGGAGAAGGACCACGATGGACTGGCAAAAGTTCATTTGAGAATGGAGTGGATATAGCACCGTTCACTGAAGAGAGTGTGTATCAACAACTAGAAAAACTAAAGGTGGACAAAGCCATGGGACCAGATGGGATCCACCCCAGGATATTGAGGGAGCTCAGAGAGGTTCTGGCGGGTCCTCTTAAAGATTTGTTTAATAAATCATTAGAAATGGAAGAGGTTCCGAGGGATTGGAGATCGGTGGAGGTGGTCCCTCTTCACAAAAGTGGTGATAGGGAAGAAGCTGGAAACTACAGGCCGGTAAGCCTCACTTCGATAATTGGAAAAGTAATGGAAGCGATGTTGAAGGAAAGGATAGTGAATTTCCTGGAAGAAAATGAGTTGCAAAATCCAAGACAACATGGTTTTACCAAAGGGAAATCGTGCCAAACGAATCTCATTGAATTCTTTGATTGGGTGACCGGAGAATTGAACCGTGGACGTGTTATAGACGTAATCTACTTAGATTTCAGCAAGGCTTTTGACACGGTTCCCCACAGGAGGCTCTTACATAAACTGGATGGGCTGAAGATAGGACCCGAAGTGGTGAACTGGATTAGGAACTGGTTGACGGACAGGCGCCAGAGGGTGGTGGTGAATGGAGTTCGCTCGGAGGGAAAGGTGAGTAGTGGAGTGCCTCAGGGATTGGTGCTGGGGCCGATTCTGTTCAATATATATGTGAGTGACATTGCTGAAGGGTTAGAAGGTAAAGTTTGCCTATTTGCGGATGATACTAAGATTTGTAACACAGTGGACACCCCGGAGGGAGTGGAAAACATGAAAAAGGATCTGAAAAAGCTAGAAGAATGGTCTAAGGTTTGGCAATTAAAATTCAATGCGAAGAAATGCAAAGTGATGCACTTAGGGAGTAGAAATCCAAGAGAGGCGTAATGTGTTAGGCGGTGAGAGTCTGCTAGGTACGGATGGGGAGAGGGATCTTGGGGTGATAGTATCTGAGGATCTGAAGGCGATGAAACAGTGTGACAAGGCGGTGGCCGTAGCTAGAAGGTTACTAGGCTGTATAGAGAGAGGTGTGACCAGCAGAAGAAAAGAGGTGTTGATGCCCCTGTACAAGTCGTTGGTGAGGCCCCACCTGGAGTATTGTGTTCAGTTTTGGAGGCCGTATCTTGCTAAGGATGTAAAAAGAATTGAAGCGGTGCAAAGAAAAGCTACGAGGATGGTATGGGATTTGCGTTACAAGACGTATGAGGAGAGACTTGCGGACCTGAACATATATACCCTGGAGGAAAGGAGGAACAGGGGTGATATGATACAGACGTTCAAATATTTGAAAGGTATTAATCCGCAAACCTTTTCCGGAGATGGGAAGGCGGTAGAACGAGAGGGCATAAAATGAGATTGAAGGGGGGCAGACTCAAGAAGAATGTCAGGAAGTATTTTTTCACGGAGAGGGTGGTGGATGCTTGGAATGCCCTCCCGCGGGAGGTGGTGGAGATGAAAACGGTAACGGAATTCAAACATGCGTGGGATAACCATAAAGGAATCCTGTGCAGAAGGAAGGGATCCTCAGGAGCTTAGCCTAGAATGGGTGGCAGAGCTGGTGGTTGGGAGGCAGGACTAGTGCTGGGCAGACTTATACGGTCTGTTCCGGGGCTGATGGTTGGGTGGCGGGGATAGTGCTGGGCAGACTTATACGGTCTGTGCCAGAGCCGGTGGTGGGAGGCAGGGATAGTGCTGGGCAGACTTATACGGTCTGTGCCAGAGCTGGTGGTTGGGAGGCAGGGGATAGGGCTGGCCAGACTTATACGGTCTGTGCACTGAAAAGGACAGTACAAATAAAAAAGTATCTTCTTGGGCAGACTGGATGGACCGTGCAGGTCTTTTTCTGCCGTCATCTACTATGTTACTATGTAAAAGATGGAACTATACTTCAAAAGAACTGACCATGGAAGTCCATGAGATAAGAGGTAAAAGCTTTTATTTTCCCCCCCGATGACCATACACTTAGGTGCTCAAGACCAGAACCATCTTCAAAACCATTACTTGGCCAACTCCAGTCAAAACATATGACAGTTTTACTAATGCTACAGAAGAAGGGAAAGCTAAACCAACAGAATTCTTCTCATGGTCATGCTCACCTGTTCATGTTTGTAAGTTTCTGGTCACAAGATTGTTCAGCAGTGCGTTTGTTGCCAGAAAGGTCCCGTCCTCCACTTCCTGTATATGTGAATTCATTTCCATTGTCCTGAAATACACATTAAATAAAAACTGGACATGTAAGCCAGCTCAACCCTCCACCCTGAACCATGCACAGGAAGAGCAGATAAGTCTCAGAAGTGCAAATATACTACTACTACTTTGATGCCCCCATCCAACCAACCCCCACTCAAAAAAAAACAAAAAAAAAAAAGGACTCAAGTGACTTACAACATCATCCTCATATCCTCCTGCCAGCACCAAGGAGTAGGATCCATCATTGCTCCTGCCATGTATGCCTGCTACATGTGGCCTGTGCACACCAGACTCGCTTACCTATAAGGAAAGCAAAAACGCACAAAAATTCAATACTCACTGGAGCACCCTGTGGTGCAACACTCGAATTCTAATATTCTTAGGTGGAAAACAGAATCTGTACCAAACCAGACGAGGACCTCTCTCTCTAAAGGCAACAGTTTGCCCAAAAGCACTAGAAAAGCCTTCTTCATTCTGGGTGAATATCCCAAAACTGTTCACTTAAGTCCATTATCACTTTTTAACTACTACTGTTCAGCCCCATTTTTGGTTACATGTATGTATCTATAGGGCAAGACAAAAAAAAACAAAAAAAAGAAACCTAACCCCCTAGGATTTTTTTTTTCCATTTTCTCAGCAACCATTTAGAATTTCAATGAGAATTTTACATACCTATTTAGTCATCATACTTATATATAGCGAAGACACTTACCTGTAAGCAGGTATTCTGAGGACAGCAGGCTGATCATTCTCACAAGTGGGTTGACGATCCACATTGGCCCGGGAATCGGCATGATAACTAGCAAAAATTTGTCTAGAGCCTTCTGGTGTGCATGCCGCACACCACCATGCATGTGCGAAGTGCCTTCCAGCCAGCTGCGCAACCGCACTTCAGTTTAATCCAAAAGAATAAGAAAGAAAGAGAAAAGTCCATGGGGAGGTGAGCGGGACTGAGAATGATCCTGCTGTCCTCGGAGAATACCTGCAACAGGTAAGTATCTTCACTTTCTCCGAGGACAAACAGGCTGAATCATTCTCACAAGTGGGGTGTCCCTAGCATCCAGGCTCACCCAAAACAACAAACATTGGTCAATTGGGCCTCGCAACAGCGAGGACATAACAGATTAATCTGAAACTATATACAGATAGCTGAGAGTGCAGCCTGGAACAGAATAAAATGGGCCCAGGGGTGTAGTGTTGGATTCTAGACCCCAAACAGATTCTGCAACACTGATTTGTCCAAACTGACTGTCGCTTAGGGTATCCTGCTCAAGGCAGTAGTGAGGTGTGAATGTGTGGACTGAAGCCTTGAAAATCTCTTCAATGGAGGCCAACTTTATACAGGCCACTGACACAGCTGTGGCTCTAACATTATGAGCCGTGACATGACCTAAACACAGCCTAGCTTGGGCATAAGCGAAGGAAATGCAATCTGCTAGCCAATTGGAAATGGTGTGTTTACCATTGGTGACTCCCCTCCTGTTGGTATCAAAGCAAAAACAACTGGGCAGTCTGAAGGGCTTGGTCCGCTCCACGTAAAAGGCCAACACTCTCTTGCAGTCCAAGGTGTGCAAGCTGCTTTCGCCAGGGTAGTCATGAGGACAGGGAAAAAAAATGGCGGCACAACAAATTGACTGGTTCAGATGTAACTCAAGACACCACCTTCAGCAGGAACTTAGGGTGCGTGCGGAAGACTATTCTGTTGTGATGAAACTCAGTATAAGGTGCATCCACTACTAAGGCCTGAAGCTCACTGACCCTTCAAGTAGTAAATAGCTACTTAATGGTGGCATTGCAAAACAAAAACATATCAGTGTTGTAAAGCACAATTTTCTCTTTCAGATGATACTGTTCACAAGCTGATTCAGGCAGACATTTTTAATAATTGGCTTTGAAGTTTGGTATATTTTACCATTTGCGCTGACAGTGCCAACTTTGAAGAGATCCTGCAGGTCGGTTATAGATGCTGGTTAGTTGCAAATCTGGCAGTATTATGTCCAGCACAAGCATAATGCTTGTTCAAAGTTTCAAGTCCGTATCTTTGTTTGCATGGAAGTTGTTGCGGTCTGAATATTGGTCCAAATATGTTCCAATGAGTCGCGACCAATTTTGATGCACACTGAGTCAACTTGTTTGACTGGATTTTGCATCCATAATGTTAAAATGTATTCCATCGGAATTAGCATCAAAAACTGTACAGGATTTGAATTTTTTAGCCATTCTTATGTGTTTGGATTTTATTAGACCCCAAAAATGGCATTTTGGTAAATGTCATGCGCTCATGGCCTGACAACCTTTCAGAAAAGGGGGTCTAGATCTGCAACTATTGCAGTTAGAGACCTCAAATTTTGGGAAACTTCGTTTAACACCTGACTCGCGCAACAGATACAATTTGAACAAAATTGGAAAACATGATGGTGGGAACTTTTTTTTTAATTTTAGACCACTTGGCATGGAATGACCCAATATGCCTAAACGGCGGGGTAGAGCAGCAGTCCGAGCCCCCCCCCCCCCCCCTGCTGCCAGTTTCCCCAGTCGTAGGTCCGACGGATGGACATTTGAGGACCCTGGGGGTGGAGAAGTCGGGAGCGGTCCCACAGAAGATGCCGGCTTCAGAGAGGAACATTCGGCGTCCTCTGGGCTTGAGATGACGCTGAGCCCCAACTACAGAGCTCCTCCCCCGCAACCGCAAGGCTCCGGATCGAGTGGGGCTCCACTACAACAGGGTGAGGCAGGAAGAGAAGGACAATGAACACCCTCCCGAGAGATCATGCCTGCAGGATCTGAAGCAGGTGATCAAAGCACTAAACATGAGAGGGTAGCTGAGTCAACGGACAACTTTTCTTGAATTCTTTATTAAACCTGCAGCGGTAACTTTAGACTCTTTATGGGTACTAATTTCTCAACCAGTGAAGACTTTTCTTCAAGTTAATATTACACAGGAAGTCTCCCATATTGAGCACAGAATGGATAAAAATGAAACTGAAATTAAATCCTTAACTGAACGTATGGAACAAGCTGAAAGAAAAATTTCAAATATAGAAAATGTACAGAATGATTAAGGACTTATCTAACTTAAGGAATAAATCTGAAATTTTTGAACATTACCTGAGGAATAATAACCTTCAATGTATTAACTTTCCAAGGGTCACATTGGTGAGACCATTGGAAATGATGAAACGTTACTTAAAAGAAATATTGGGAATTTCAGAAGATAAATTTCCTCCTTTCACTCAAGCCTATTATTTACTGAAGAAAGCATCAGACCAACAGCAGTAAAATTCTCTAGAGGTATCTGCTTTACTGGACACTTCAGACTCAGATTTAGCCACGGCAGCCACATTGGTAGCAACTGTGGCATTATTACATAACAATGGTTATTTCGCATGTTCTTTAAGAATAGAGAGAAGCTATTCCTAGGCTTTAAAATTCAATTATTCCCTGATGTTTCAAGGGAAACTCAACGAAGGCGTAAACAGTTTTTGATATTAAAGCCTGCAGTTTTGCAATTAGGGGGTACTTTTTTTTTTTTTTTTTTTAAAGATACCCCTGTAAATGTATAATTAGACACAATGCAGTTAAAACAGTAATTTGCCTCACCCTATATATATATATTGGGAAAAACACTAGACAAAATGGGAGCTGAGAAACATCTAATTCCCTCCACTATCTAGTAGGGCTATTCCCACAGTCTGGGCCATCACCACCGTGATGCAATGACTGGGAGTTCGCACCACAATATCTCCCAACTGGCTCAAAGAAACAGAAACCAGTCTTAGCCATCTTCCAGATCTCCTGAACAGCAGCACAACCAACACCAAATAGAAGACAGCCATTTTTTTCATTTTCAGAACTGCTTTGTAGTATGCGTGCAAATACAGCAACATAGTATGAAATAGAAAACTATAAACCAGAACTAAGACAGCTTCCTTTACAGTTTCACAATTTGCAGATGCTCACATTCGATAATCACTGGGTAGGGAGTTAATAGTAGAGCTTAAGAGGAAGATGCCTAGAAGGCCCATATCCTAGTACCAGATCAGACTATCCATATCGACAAGTACCTGCACTCGGAATTTCCACATAGTCCCAACTGGAACTCCAGGGAT
Organism: Microcaecilia unicolor; assembly: GCF_901765095.1. Classification (NCBI taxonomy): domain Eukaryota; kingdom Metazoa; phylum Chordata; class Amphibia; order Gymnophiona; family Siphonopidae; genus Microcaecilia; species Microcaecilia unicolor. Next base: position 85,879,854 of record NC_044041.1, on the reverse strand, counting down.
TGGTCCATAGTGGTTGGAAGGAACAATGGTGCATTCTCTTGTACGGCCTACACACGCCATACCCTGTGTAGAAGATGCAAATCCCATAAGCAGCCAGCTCAAACATTTCCCATCATTAAAATGCAAGGTAAAAACAAGTGACGTACCTTTCCCCAGTCTCTCTGTGATGATGAATTTGCAGATGCCATTTTTGCCTTCTTCTTGCTTTCTTTCAACTTCTCTCCAGCTAAAACCACCTCACTGGTATCTATACGACATTCAGGACAATACCTGCCAGAATTCCACACCATGCAAAAAACTTAAAACACGGGCAATGCCATAGTTTTATGAGCAACAAGAGAAACTAAGACAATTTCTAGCACTAGAAAAAGAATGATCAGATTACAGCTGAATCAGAAATGTCAAGGTCTGATGAAGTAAATGGTGAAAACTCTCCCGGATCATAAAGAACATTGTAACATTAAAAACCAAGGTAAGTGAGCACCAGGTTCCCAATTTCCTTTCTTAAAAAAATGTAAAAAGAAAAAAAGAAAAGAGGAGTCCGTAAGATACTTAGCTTTAATACTAAAATACTGGAATTCACTGCCAACTGTGCTTAGATTAACAGGTTTTAATTCTGCAAAAAGTTAAAATTACAAATATTTAAAGCTAGAGACGGACATCTTTTGTAATGGATTATTTATAATGTACTCTAGTATTGCTGTTTTTATTGCTCTGTAAACCTTTGAGCTACATGGTTTGATAAAGTATATAAAGCAAAGATAGTTACCTGTAGCAGGTATTCTCCAGAACAGCAGGCTTCATATTTTCACGTGTAGGTAGACACTGATCTGCATCATCTGGTCCGGCATTTATGCCCAAGTTAAAAAAAAACAAAAAAACCCAGAGCTTTGTGAAGAACGAGCTGCACCCCACTGAACATGTGCGAGTGTCTTACCACCCGCCGTGAGAACACTGTTCCTTCAGTTTAATTTTAAAGCAAAATAAGGAAAATAAAATAATGAAATAGACAACTACAAGAGGTGGCGGCCAGGATTGTGAGAATATGAAGCCTGATGTCCTTGGAGAATACGTGCTACAGGTAAGTATCTTCGCTTTCTCCAAGGACAAGCAGGCTCTCATTCTCACGTATGGGGAATCTCTAGCATCCAGGCTGACCCAAAACAAACACTGGTCAACTGGGCCTCGCAATGGCAAGGACATAACACGCATTAACCTGAAACTATATACAATCTGAAAGTGCAGCCTGGAACAGAATAAAATGGGCCTAGGAGGGTGGAGTTGGATTCTAGACCCCAAACAGGTTCTGCAACACTGACTGCCCAAACTGACTGTTGCGTCGGGTATCCTGCTCAAGGCAGTAGTGAGATGTGAATGTGTGGCCTGAAGACCACGTTGCAGCCTTGCAAATTTCCTCAATGGAGGCTGACCTCAAGTGGGCTAGAGAGCAGCCATGGCTCTGACATTATGAGCTGTGACATGACCCTCTAAGGCCAGCCCAGACTGGGTATGTGAAGGAAATGCAATCTGCCAACCAACTAGAAATGCTGTGTTTCCAGATTGCGACCCCCATCCTGTTGGGATCAAAAGAAACCAAAAGCTGAGAAGACTGTCTGCAGAGCCTTGTCCATGAAGTAGGTCAATGCTCTCTTGCAGTCCAAGGTGTGCAAGCTGCTTTCACCAGGATGGGAATGAGGTTGGGGAAAGAAAGTTGGCAAGACAACTGACTGGTTCAGATGGAACTCCCGACACCACCTTCGGCAGGAACTTTGGGTGCGTGCTGAGGACTACTCTGTGATGAAAACTTTAAGATGCATCCACTACTAAGGCCTGAACCTCACTGACCCTACGAGCTGAAGTAACAGCCACCAAGAAAATGATCTTCCAGGTGAAGTACTTCAGATGGCAGGAATTCAGTGGTTCAAAAAGAGCTTTCATCAGCTGAGTGAGAACGACGTTGAGATCCCATGACACTGGTAGAGGAGGGGGCTTTGACAAAAGTAAACCTCTCATGAAGTGAACTAAAGGCTGTTCACAGATAGGCTTACCTTCTACATGTTGAAAAGCACTAATTGCACTAAGGTGAACCCTTATGTTCTTGAGACCAGACTACGACAAGTGTAGAAGGTAGTCAAGCAGGGTCAGTGTAGACAAGTAAGAGGATCTAGGGCCCTGCTGTCACACCAGAAAGCAAACCTCCTCCATTTAAAAGAACACCACCTCTTAGTGGAATCTTTCCTGGAAGCCAGCAAGAACTGGAAGACACCCTCCAAAAGACCCAAGGAAACGAATTCTAAACTCTCAACATCCAAGCTATGAGCCAGAGACTGGAGGTTGGGATGTAGAAGTGACCCCTTGGTTCCAAGTGATGAGGGTCAGAAAACACTCCAATCTCTACGGCTCTTCGGAGGATAATTCCAGAAGAGGGAACCAAATCTGTCTTGGCCAGTATGTGGTTCCACAGTCTTGCTTGCGTTTCAGTTTTTCCTACTAGAGGTATCGGAGGATAAGCATACAGGAGACCTGTCCCCCAACTGAGGAGGAAGGCATCCAACACTAGTCTGTCATGGGCCTGAAGCCTGGAACAGAACTGAGGAAACCTGTGGTTGATCTGAGTGGCAAAAAGTCCGAGGAGGTTCCCCACGCTCAGAAGATCATGCAGGCCATGCCCATGTGGAGAGACCACTCGTGCAGGTGCATTATCCTGCTCAGTCTGTCGGACAGGGTGTTTGCACCCACCTGGTAAGTGGCTGAAAGGAACATGCCATGCAGGAGAGCCCAATGCCACATCCGGTCAGCTTTCTGACACAGAGGGCATGATCCGGTGCCCCCCTGCTTGTTAATGTAATACATTGTCACCCGTTTGAACGAGAATAATTTGATCAAACAGCCAATCTCTGAAAGCCTTTACAGCGTTCCAGACAGCTTGAAGCTCCAGGAGGTTGATCTGAAGACTTGTTTCCTGGAGGGATAAAGTTCCTTGAGTGTGAAGCCCACTGACATGAGCTCCCCATCCCAGGAGAGATGCATCCGTCAGCACTTTACATGGCTGAGGAATTTGAAATGGAAGTCCCAGAGTCAAACTGTATCAAATTGTCCACCACTGAAAAGAGTGAACAAGCTCTGGGGAAACTGATGACATCTTCCAGGTTTCCTGTGGCTTGATACCACTGAGAAGCCAGGGTCCATTGAGCCGGTCTCATGTGAAGATGTGTCATGGGTGTAACGTACACCATGGAGGCCTTGTGGCCCAGCAATGTCAACATCTGCCGAGCTATGACCTGCTGAGAGGTTTGAACCTTGGACATCAGAAAGACTAGATTGTCTGCTCTGGCCTCTGGGAGATAGGACTTGGGGTAGTTTAAAACAAACCCTAGTAGCTCTAGCACCCGAACAGTCATCTGCATGGACTCCCGAGCACTGTCCTCTGAGGTGCTCTTCATCAGCCAATCATCGATATATGGAACACACGGACTCACAGTCTGCGTAGCAATGCTGCGACTACCGCTAGACACTTTGGTGAAAATCCGCTAGACACTTTGGTGAAAATCCTGGAAGCTGACGCGAGGCCAAAAGGCAACACACGGTACTGAAAGTGATATGTTCCCAGCCAAAATCGAAGTTACTTCCAGTGGGCAGAAAGTATCAGGATATAAGTATGTGTGTCCTTTAAGTCCATAGAGCATAGCCAATCGTTTTCCTGAATCATAGGGATAAGGATGCCCAGGGAAACCATCCTGAACTTTTCTCGGACAAGAAATTTGTTCAGGGCCCTTAGGTCTAGGATAGACAGACAGACAGCTGTCTTGCTCAGTTCTGCAAGTAAACGCTCATGAAGAGCTGGTATAATTGAATGCGGGAGATGAGCATAGAGGCCTGCTACATCTTTCTCCCAATAGAATCCCGGGTTCTAGCTTCTCTACCTGGGGGAGCCAAGGCATAGTCCCTAGTAATCCTGGCTCTGAGAGTAGATTCCACAACCATGGAGTCGTGAGGCAACTGAGGCCACACAAACCCAGGCTCACCATGGATCCGGTACTGAGTGTTCATCTTGGGACAACAGGGACTGACAGAGGGGACACCCCATTCCTAACAAGGACTGCCTCGAGTACCTCGTGGAGGAGCAGCCTTGGAAGGGTATAGTCCAGAACCTTGAGCATCTTGGCCCTGGGCTCATCTTCCATTTCTACTAGGAATCGAATAGCCATCAGCCATTTCCCTCACAAAAGATGGGAAAGAGGCTCTCGGGTGGAGACTGTCTCCTCTCAGGTGTGGGAGGGCTCAGAAGTGATCCCATAAGGCTCATTGGAGGAAAAAAGTATCTGGGATCCTCCTCTGATTCCCATGAGTGCTTCTCCTTGGTGTCAGATAAAATCTCTCTACGAGATGACTGAGATCAAGACTGCCTTGATGTCAAGGAACCATGTTCTCGAGAGCAGCATTGAGACTGGCTCCCACTTCGACTCCAGCAAAACTTCCTCCTCGGAGGAGTGCCAGCCTGGGAGGTAGTCAACACCTGTGCCGCATGCAGCGCTGGCATCGGAGGCCACACCACAGGCTGAGGGTCAGGCGGGGCCACAGCAGAAAGTATGGCAGGCGCAAGTACCCCCGATACTGTAGCACTTTGCTGCATAAGGCCATCCAGCAGCTCAGGGAGCAAGGTCTGGATGAACGAGGGAAATGCTGGGGTGTTGGCTAAGGCACAGGTTGCAGAATCGCTAAGGCTGATATGGGAGCAGGATCTCGGCTGCCTGGAGACAAGCGCTGTTTTTCATGGTACCCCGCGACTGTTTCTTGGCCTTCGCCTGAAGCACATCACCCAAGCTTCTCAATGCCAACGAGGACGACGTCTAATACTCGCGCCTTAGGGGTTGGCTCGACTATGGATGGTCCCGGTGTGCCTGCACAGCAGGAGGCCTCAAGACAGATGGAAACCCACTTGATGTCTCACTGCTCTGTGTCCTGATGTCTCGAAGCAGCAACGCTTACTGATACTCCCGATGTGGGTGCAACACTCGACGTCGATGCAGACGCCTCAATGCCAGTGCTGATGTCAAGGAACCGGACCTGGCTCCAAACATCTTTTCGTGTTGAGCCTCTCGGGAAACCTGCGTTCTCTTCTTTATACGAAGGCAGAGAACACAGCAGGGCTATGGTCGGGCTGTGTGTCTTTTCCCCCGAGATGGTCCAGTTGCACCAGGTACACTTGAAGCTACTGGGAGTCTTTGTGGACATGGATGGGAAGACCTCGCTGGCCAAATCAAACGGCTCAATGGTGCCTGAAAAAGGGGCAAAGGCATGAAAAAGGGAGTTCCTTTCTGGAGTCAGGACCTAAAGTCAGCCCACGTCGAAAAATAAAGAAAACAATCGTTTTTTATTTTTAGAAAAAAATGCCAAAGGCACTCAAAAGCTCACAAAACCAGAATGAAGACACTGAAAAATGCAGCTTCTCTTCACAAAGATAAAGAAACTGAGGGAACCGCATTCTCGCAGCGGGCAGGAAGGCACTCACGCATAAACAGTGGAGCACGGCTCCAGCTTCACAAAGCTCTGTCTTTTCACTTGGGCATAAATGCCAGACCGGACGACGCGGATTGGTGTCTATCCACACGTGAGAATATGAGAGCCTGCTTGTCCTCAGAGAAAGCGAATGATACATACCTGTAGCAGGTGTTCCCCAAGGACAGCAGGCTGATTGTTCTCACGACTGGGTTGACGTCCACGGCAGCCCCTCAAACCGGAGTAAAAATCTCGCAGGAGGTTCCGTACGCAGAGCACGCCCACCGCGCATGCGCGGCCGTCTTCCCGCCCGTGCGCGACCATTCCCGCTCAGTTGAATGACAAGCAAAGAAATGAGGAAAAAACGCAACTCCAAAGGGGAGGAGGGAGGGTAGGTGAGAACAATCAGCCTGCTGTCCTCGGAGAACACCTGCTACAGGTATGTATCATTCGCTTTCTCCGAGGACAAGCAGGCTGCTTGTTCTCACGACTGGGGTATCCCTAGCTCCCAGGCTCACTCAAAACAAGAAACCAGGTCAATTGAACCTCGCAATGGCGAGGGCATAACAGAAATTGACCTACGATGAACAACTAACTGAGAGTGCAGCCTGAACAGAATAAAATCGGGTCCTAGAGGGTGGAGTTGGATTCAAACCCCAAACAGATTCTGCAGCACCGACTACCCGAACCGACTGTCGCGTCGGGTATCCTGCTGGAGGCAGTAATGTGATGTGAATGTGTGGACAGGTGACCACGTCGCAGCCTTGCAAATCTCTTCAATAGTGGCTGACTTCAAGTGGGCCACTGACGCTGCCATGGCTCTAACACTATGAGCCGTGCCATGACCCTAAAGAGCCAGCGTAAGTGAAGGAAATGCAATCTGCTAGCCAATTGGAGATGGTGCGTTTCCCGACAGCGACCCCCCTTCCTATTGGGGTCGAAAGAAACAACAATTGGGCAGGACTGTCTGTGGGGCTGTGTCCGCTCCAGGTAGAAGGCAAATGCTCTTTTGCAGTGCAATGTGTGCAACTGACATTCAGCAGGGCGGGTATGCGGTCTGGGAAAGAATTGTTTGCAAAACGATTGACTGGTTAAGATGGAACTCCGATATAACAAAAGATGGAACGAAGTACAAACTAAAGTCCAAACAAAAAAAACAGCACCACGGGCCTTTAAAAATGGAACACAGTTCTTTAATGAATGAGCCTTGACAAAAAGACCCGACACGGGCCGTGTTTCGGTGACTAGCACCTGCGTCAGGGGTCCCCCACGTCTCATATAGTAAAAAGCTACAAAGCACCAAGGCACTTGCCTTGGTGCTTTGTAGCTTTTTACTATATGAGACGTGGGGACCCCTGACGTAGGTGCTAGTCACCGAAACACGGCCCGTGTCGGGTCTTTTTGTCAAGGCTCATTCATTAAAGAACTGTGTTCCATTTTTAAAGGCCCGTGGTGCTGTTTTTATGTTAAGATGTAACTCCAACACCACCTTTGGCAGGAACTTAGGGTGAGTGCGGAGGACTACTCTGTTATGATGAAATTTAGTATACGGAGCATGGGCTTCCAGGGCTTGAAGCTCACTGACTCTATGAGCTGAAGTAACTGCCACCAAGAAAATGACCTTCCAGGTCAAGTACTTCAGATGGCATGAATTCAGCGGCTCAAAAGGAGGTTTCATCAGCTGGGTGAGGACGACATTGAGATCCCATGACACTGCAGGAGGCTTGACAGGGGGCTTTGACAAAAGCAAGCCTCTCATGAACCGAAATACTAAAGGCTCTCCAGAGAAGGCTTTACCCTCTACACGATGATGGTAAGCACTAATTGCACTAAGGTGATTCCTTACTGAGTTGGTCTTGAGACCAGACTCTGATAAGTGTAGAAGGTATTCAAGCAGGCTCTGTGCAGGACAAGAACGAGGTTCTAGGGCCTTGCTCTCACACCAAATGACAAACCTTCTCCACTTGAAAAAGTAACTCTTTTTAGTGGAATCCTTTCTAGAGGCAAGCAAGACACCGGAGACTCCCTCAGACAGACCCAATGAAGCAAAATCTACGCCCTCAACATCCAGGCCGTGAGAACCAGAGACTGAAGGTTGGAGTGCAGAAGCGCTCTGTCGTTCTGCGAAATGAGAGTCAGAAAACACTCCAATCTCCACGGTTCTTCGGAGGACAACTCCAGAAGAAGAGGGAACCAGATCTGACGAGACCAAAAGGGCGCGATCAGAATCATGGTGCCACGGTCTTGCTTGAGCTTCAGTAAGGTCTTCCCCACCAAAGGTATGGGAGGATAAGCATACAGGAGGCCCATCCCCCAATGGAGGAGAAAGGCATTCGACGCCAGCCTGCCGTGTGCCTGAAGTCTGGAACAGAACTGAGGCAGCTTGTGATTGGTCTGGGAGGCGAAAAGGTCTACTGAGGGAGTGCCCCACTCTCGGAAGATCTTGCGTACCACTCTGGAATGGAGCGACCACTCGTGCGGTTGCATGAGTCTGCTCAGCCTGTCGGCCAGACTGTTTACGCCTGCCAGGTATGTGGCTTGGAGAAGCATGCCATACTGGCGTGCCCAACGCCACATCCCGACGGCTTCCTGACAGAAAAGGTGAGATACGGTGCCTCCCTGCTTGTTGATGTAATACATTGCAACCTGATTGTCTGTCCGAATTTGGATAATTTGGCATGACAGCCGATCCCTGAAGGCCTTCAGTGCGTTCCAGACCGCTCGGAGCTCCAGGAGGTTGATCTGAAGATCTTGTTCATGGGGGGACCACACCCCCTGGGTGTGGAACCCATCGACATGAGCTCCCCACCCCAGGCGAGATGCATCCGTCGTCAGCACTTTTGTGGGCTGAGGAATTTGGAATGGGCGTCACAGGGTCAAATTGGTCCGAAATGTCCACCAGTGCAGCGAATTGCGACAACTGTTGGACAGGCAGATGACATCTTCTAGATTCCCGGTGGCTTGGCACCACTGGGAAGCTAAGGTCCACTGAGCTGATCTCATGTGAAGACAAGCCATGGGAGTCACATGGACTGTAGAGGCCATATGGCCAAGGAGTCTCAACATCTGCCGAGCTGTGATCTGCTGGGACACTCTGGTCCGGGAAGCGAGGGACAGAAGATTCTGAGCTCTCGCCTCGGGGAGATAGGCCTGAGCCGTCTGTGAATTCAGCAGAGCTCCTATGAATTCCAGAGATTGGACTGGCTGGAGATGGGACTTCGGGTAATTTATCACAAACCCCAGCAGCTCCAGAAGTTGAATAGTGCACTGCATGGACCGAAGAGATCCTGCCTTTGAGGTGCTCTTCACCATCCAATCGTCGAGATACGGGAACACGTGCACCCCCAGCTTGCGTAGGTACGCCGCAACCACCACGAGACACTTCGTGAACACCCGGGGTGCAGAGGCGAACCCAAAGGGCAGCACACAATACTGAAAGTGACGTGTCCCCAGACGGAATCGGAGATACTGTCTGTGAGCTGGCAGTATCGGGATGTGAGTATAAGCATCCTTTAAATCCAGGGAACATAGCCAACCATCTTTCTGAATCATGGGTAGAAGGGTGCCCAAGGAAAGCATCCTGAACTTTTCTCGCACCAGATACTTGTTCAGGCCTGGGGCGCATCCCCCCTGTTTTCTTTTCCACAAGGAAGTACCTGGAATAGAATCCCTGCCCTTCCTGCCTGGCGCTGAGAAGGGCGGAGAGTTCCTCTGCAAGTACCTGCTTGTGGTGGGAGCTGAAGGATTGAGCTCCCGGTGGACAATTTGGTGGGGTGGAGACCAAATTTAGGGTGTATCCGCACCGCACTATTTGGAGAACCTTTGGTGAAAAACTGTCAGCCTCCCCCCGATCGGCAGGCCGTCCGGCACAGCTACGTTCCCATGGATCCAGTCAAAAGCCTGTCCCCTGCTTTTGCTGTGGAGGCGCAAGGGGCTGCTTAGGCGCACGCTGTTGACAGGAACGAGCGCGCTGGGACTGTCCCAGTACCTGAGGCGGCCTTTGGGCCGGCTGGTTGTACCTGCGCTTGCTGTAAGCGTAAGGTGCAGCCTGCCTGGTCCGGGAAAAACGTCCACCAGTGGGGGCGGATGCTGAAGGCGCCCGGTGGGAGAGCTTGTCGAGAGCGGTTTCCCGCAGGTGTAGTTGGTCCACCAACTGCTCGACCTTCTCGCCAAAAATGTTATCCCTCCGGCAAGGGACATCTGCCAGCCTTTGCTGGAAGCGGTTGTCCAGGTCAGAAGCACACAGCCATGAGAGTCTGTGCATCACTATATCCTGGGCCGCAGCTCTGGATGCCACATCACAGGTGTCAAATACCCCTGGACAGGAATTTTCTGCACGCCTTCAGCTGCCTGACCACCTCCTGAAAGGGCCTGAACTGCTCCGGGGGGAGCTTGTCAACCAGGTCCGCCAGTTGCCTCACATTGTTCCACATGTGGATGCCTGTGTAGAGCTGGTATGATTGGATCCTAGTCACGAGCATGGAAGAATGGTAGGCCTTCCTCCCAAACGAGTCCAGAGTGCAAGACTCCTGCCCTGGGGGCGCCGAGGTGGTATCCCTCGAACTCCTTGCCCTTTTGAGAGCAGAGTCCACGACCGCTGAGTCATGTGGCAGCTGAGGCCGCATCAACTCCGGGTCTGTGTGGACTCTGTATTGGGACTCCGCTTTCTTAGGGATGGTGGGATTAGATAAAGGCTTCAACCAGTTCCGAAGCAGTGTCTCCTTGAGGACATTGTGCAACAATACCGTGGAAGACTCTCTAGGTGGTGATGGATAGTCGAGGACCTCAAGCATCTCGGCCCTCGGCTCATCCACGGTGACCACTGGAAAGGGAATGCTAATAGACATATCCCTGACAAAAGAGGCAAAGGAGAGGCTCTCTGGAGGCGAGAGCTTCCTCTCCGGTGAAGGCGTGGGGTCGGAGGAAAGACCCACAGACTCCTCGGAGGAGGAATATCTGGGGTCTGCCTCCTCCTCCCACGAGGCCTCCTCCTCGGTGTCGAACATTAGCTCTCGCAGCTCAGACCGCAACCGGGCCCGTCTCCACCCTGAGGAACCATGTCCTCGACGATGGAATCAAGAGGTGGACTCCCGCGCCGGCGGGGACGAAGCTCCCTTCATCGACGTCGACGGGGATTCCACCTGAGTGGCAATCGAGACTGGTGCCGCTTGTGTCGAAGACTGCATCACAGGGCCAGAGCCAGCCGCCGCTTCCATCAACGGCACAGAGGGCGCAAGCACCCCCAGTGCCGGCAAGGCCTGGCACATCAGCCCCTCCAGGATCCCCGGGAGGATGGCTCAGAGGCACTCGTCTAGGCCCACTGTCGGGAGAGGCTGGGGGGCCGGTGCGGGCGTCGGTGCTGGAAGCTGCCTGGGTCCAGGAGACGGTACCAGGGTACCCGACGACCTGCGCATCGACGCCTCTTCGATAGAGGGGGAACACTCCTCCCGACGTTGGCGCTTCTTGGGGATAGAGTCTTCTCTCGACGTCCCGGAGCTGCCAGTTCCATGCGCCGTGGGCGACCAATGACGGTGCTTCTTTGCAGCCTTCTTTTGATGCCCGTCATCGGTGCTCCGCGGCATGGACGAGGAGGAATTGGAGTCTCCGCGCCCTCTGGGGGTCGGATCCAAAAGGGTTCGGTCCCGATGGCCCTGAGCAGCGGGAGTGGCCGGGGCGGACTGCCCACGCGGTCGCTCACCGCCACTGTCGCTGGCAGGTCATCGGGCCAAGGGAACCTGTACTCCTGGGTTCGGTGCCATAGTCGGCGTCGAAGACGTCAATATCGGTACCGAAGACCCGGCCGTCGACACCGATGTTGCCGAGGTCGACGTCGAAGGGCCGGCGCAAGTTCCAAAAAGACGGTCCCGAAGAACTTGCCTCGCCACCTACGTCCGCTTTCGCAAGCCGAGACACAAGGTGCACGCCTTGGAGTTATGCTCCGGGCCCAAACACTGGAAACACCAAGCATGAGGATCGGTCTGCGAGATCTGCCGGTCGCACCGACCACACTTTTTGCATCCGCTCAGGACCTTCGAGGACATCGACGGAAAATCGTGTCGGCGAGGTCAAAATCGTCGATGGTGGCGGTAAAAAGGCACAGCGAACCAAATGGATGAAATTCGATGGAAAGGAAAGGGTTTTTTTTTTTTAAGGGTACGCGAACGCGCGGAAAGCGAATGCTACATACCTGTAGAAGGTATTCTCCGAGGACAGCAGGCTGATTGTTCTCACTGATGGGTGACGTCCTCGGCAGCCCCTCCAATCGGAATCTTCCTAGCAAAGTCCTTTGCTAGTCCTCGCGCGCCCGCGCGCCGCGCATGCGCGGCCGTCTTCCCGCCCGAAACCGGCTCGAGCCGGCCAGTCCAGTATGTAGCAAGACAATACACTTCAAGGGAAGACACAACTCCAAAGGGGAGGCGGGCGGGTTTGTGAGAACAATCAGCCTGCTGTCCTCGGAGAATACCTTCTACAGGTATGTAGCATTCACTTTCTCCGAGGACAAGCAGGCTGCTTGTTCTCACTGATGGGGTATCCCTAGCCCCCAGGCTCACTCAAAACAACAACCAAGGTCAATTGGGCCTCGCAACGGCGAGGACATAACTGAGATTGACCTAAAAAATTTACCAACTAACTGAGAGTGCAGCCTGGAACAGAACAAACAGGGCCCTCGGGGGTGGAGTTGGATCCTAAAGCCCAAACAGGTTCTGAAGAACTGACTGCCCGAACCGACTGTCGCGTCGGGTATCCTGCTGCAGGCAGTAATGAGATGTGAATGTGTGGACAGATGACCACGTCGCAGCTTTGCAAATTTCCTCCATGGTGGCTGACTTCAAGTGGGCTACCGACGCAGCCATGGCTCTAACATTATGAGCCGTGACATGACCCTCAAGAGCCAGCCCAGCCTGGGCGTAAGTGAAGGAAATGCAATCTGCTAGCCAATTGGATATGGTGCGTTTCCCTACAGCCACTCCCCTCTTGTTGGGATCAAAAGAAACAAACAATTGGGCGGACTGTCTGTGGGGCTGTGTCCGCTCCAGATAGAAGGCCAATGCTCTCTTGCAGTCCAATGTGTGCAGCTGACGTTCAGCAGGGCAGGAATGAGGACGGGGAAAAAATGTTGCCAAGACAATTGACTGGTTCAGATGGAACTCCGACACAACCTTCGGCAGAAACTTAGGGTGAGTGCGGAGGACTACTCTGTTATGATGAAATTTGGTGTAAGGGGCCTGGGCTACCAGGGCCTGATGCTCACTGACTCTACGAGCTGAAGTAACTGCCACCAAGAAAATGACCTTCCAGGTCAAGTACTTCAGATGGCAGGAATTCAGTGGCTCAAAAGGAGGTTTCATCAGCTGGGTGAGAACGACATTGAGATCCCATGACACTGTAGGAGGCTTGACAGGGGGCTTTGACAAAAGCAAACCTCTCATGAAGCGAACAACTAAAGGCTGTCCTGAGATCGGCTTACCTTCCACACGGTAATGGTATGCACTGATTGCACTAAGGTGAACCCTTACAGAGTTGGTCTTGAGACCAGACTCAGACAAGTGCAGAAGGTATTCAAGCAGGGTCTGTGTAGGACAAGAGCGAGGATCTAGGGCCTTGCTGTCACACCAGACGGCAAACCTCCTCCATTGAAAGAAGTAACTCCTCTTAGTGGAATCTTTCCTGGAAGCAAGCAAGATGCAGGAGACACCCTCTGACAGACCCAAAGAGGCAAAGTCTACGCCCTCAACATCCAGGCCGTGAGAGCCAGAGACTGGAGGTTGGGATGCAGAAGCGCCCCTTCGTCCTGTGTGATGAGGGTCGGGAAACACTCCAATCTCCACGGTTCTTCGGAGGACAACTCCAGAAGAAGGGGGAACCAGATCTGACGCGGCCAAAAGGGAGCAATCAGAATCATGGTGCCTCGGTCTTGCTTGAGTTTCAACAAAGTCTTCCCCACCAGAGGTATGGGAGGATAAGCATACAGCAGACCCTCCCCCCAGTCCAGGAGGAAGGCATCCGATGCCAGCCTGCCGTGGGCCTGAAGCCTGGAACAGAACTGAGGGACTTTGTGGTTCACTCGAGATGCGAAGAGATCCACCAGGGGGGTGCCCCACGCCTGGAAGATCTGTCGCACTACTTTGGAACTGAGCGACCATTCGTGAGGTTGCATGATCCTGCTCAATCTGTCGGCCAGACTGTTGTTTACGCCTGCCAGGTATGTGGCTTGGAGCACCATGCCGAGACGGCGAGCCCAGAGCCACATGCTGACGGCTTCCTGACACAGGGGGCGAGATCCGGTGCCCCCCTGCTTGTTGACATAGTACATGGCAACCTGGTTGTCTGTCTGAATTTGGATAATTTGGTGGGACAGCCGATCTCTGAAAGCCTTCAGAGCGTTCCAGACCGCTCGTAACTCCAGGAGATTGATCTGCAGATCGCGTTCCTGGAGGGACCAGCTTCCCTGGGTGTGAAGCCCATCGACATGAGCTCCCCATCCCAGGAGAGACGCATCCGTGGTCAGCACTTTTTGTGGCTGAGGAATTTGGAAAGGACGTCCCAGAGTCAAATTGGACCAGATTGTCCACCAATACAGGGATTCGAGAAAACTCGTGGACAGGTGGATCACGTCTTCTAGACCCCCAGCAGCCTGATACCACTGAGAGGCTAGGGTCCATTGAGCAGATCTCATGTGAAGACGGGCCATGGGAGTCACATGAACTGTGGAAGCCATGTGGCCCAGCAATCTCAACATCTGCCGAGCTGTGATCTGCTGGGACGCTCGCACCCGCGAGACGAGGGACAACAGGTTGTTGGCTCTCGCCTCTGGGAGATAGGCGCGAGCCGTCCGGGAATCCAGCAGAGCTCCTATGAATTTGAGTTTCTGCACTGGGAGAAGATGGGACTTTGGGTAATTTATCACAAACCCCAGTAGCTCCAGGAGGCGAAGTCATCTGCATGGACTGCAGGGCTCCTGCCTCGGATGTGTTCTTCACCAGCCAATCGTCGAGATATGGGAACACATGCACCCCCAGCCTGCGAAGTGCCGCTGCTACCACAGCCAGGCACTTTGTGAACACCCTGGGCGCAGAGGCGAGCCCAAAGGGTAGCACACAGTACTGGAAGTGGCGTGTGCCCAGCTGAAATCGCAGATACTGTCTGTGAGCTGGCAGTATCGGGATGTGAGTGTAGGCATCCTTCAAGTCCAGAGAGCATAGCCAATCGTTTTGCTGAATCATGGGGAGGAGGGTGCCCAGGGAAAGCATCCTGAACTTTTCTTTTACGAGATAGTTGTTCAGGGCCCTTAGGTCTAGGATGGGACGCATCCCCCCTGTTTTCTTTTCCACAAGGAAGTACCTGGAATAGAATCCCAGCCCTTCCTGCCCGGATGGCACGGGCTCGACCGCATTGGCGCTGAGAAGGGCGGAGAGTTCCTCTGCAAGTACCTGCTTGTGCTGGAAGCTGTAAGACTGAGCTCCCGGTGGACAATTTGGAGGTTTTGAGGCCAAATTGAGGGTGTATCCTTGCCGGACTATTTGCAGAACCCACTGATCGGAGGTTATGAGAGGCCACCTTTGGTGAAAAGCTATCAACCTCCCCCCGACCGGCAGGTCGCCCGGCACTGACACTGGGATGTCGGCTATGCTCTGCTGGAGCCAGTCAAAAGCTCGCCCCTTGCTTTTGCTGGGGAGCCGCGGGGCCTTGCTGAGGCGCACGCTGCTGACGAGAGCGAGCGCGCTGGGGCTTAGCCTGGGCCGCAGGCTGTCGGGATGGAGGATTGTACCTACGCTTAGCAGAAGCATAGGGACCAGTCTTCCTTCCCCCGAAAAATCTTCTACCTGTAGAGGTAGATGCTGAAGGCTGCCGGCGGGAGAACTTGTCGAATGCGGTGTCCCGCTGGTGGAGAGACTCTACCACCTGCTCGACTTTTTCCCCAAAAATGTTGTCCGCACGGCAAGGCGAGTCCACAATCCGCTGCTGGAGTCTATTCTCCAGGTCGGCGACACGCAGCCATGAAAGCCTGTGCATCACCACACCTTGAGCAGCGGCCCTGGACGCAACATCAAAAGTGTCATAAACTCCTCTGGCCAGGAATTTTCTGCACGCCTTCAGCTGCCTGACCACCTCCTGAAAAGGCTTGGCTTGCTCAGGGGGAAGAGCATCAACCAAGCCCGCCAACTGCCGCACATTGTTCCGCATGTGTATGCTCGTGTAGAGCTGGTAAGACTGGATCTTGGCCACGAGCATAGAAGAATGGTAGGCCTTCCTCCCAAAGGAGTCTAAGGTTCTAGGGTCTTTGCCCGGGGGCGCCGAAGCATGCTCCCTAGAACTCTTAGCCTTCTTTAGGGCCAAATCCACAACTCCAGAGTCATGAGGCAACTGAGTGCGCATCAGCTCTGGGTCCCCATGGATCCGGTACTGGGACTCGATCTTCTTGGGAATGTGGGGATTACTTAATGGCTTGGTCCAGTTCGCAAGCAATGTCTTTTTTAGGACATGGTGCAAGGGAACAGTGGACGCTTCCTTAGATGGAGAAGGATAGTCCAGGAGCTCAAACATTTCAGCCCTGGGCTCGTCCTCCACAACCACCGGGAAGGGGATGGCCGTAGACATCTCCCGGACAAAGGAAGCAAAAGACAGACTCTCGGGAGGAGAAAGCTGCCTTTCAGGAGAGGGAGTGGGATCAGAAGGAAGACCCTCAGACTCCTCGTCAGAGAAATATCTGGGATCTTCTTCTTCTTCCCACGAGGCCTCACCCTCGGTGTCAGACACAAGTTCACGGACCTGCGTCTGCAACCGCGCCCGGCTCGACTCCGTGGAGCCACGTCCACGATGGGGGCGTCGAGAGGTAGACTCCCTCGCCCGCATCGGCGAAGCTCCCTCCGCCGACGTAGTCGGGGAGCCCTCCTGGGAGGTGGCCGCAGTCGGCACCGCACGCGGTACCGACGTCGGGGACCTCACCCCGGGCGATGGGCCAGCCGGCGCCATGCTCGACGGTACCGGAGGCGCAAGCACCGCCGGTACCGGAGGGGTAGGGCGCAACAGCTCTCCCAGAATCTCTGGGAGAACGGCCCGGAGGCTCTCGTTCAGAGCGGCTGCAGAGAAAGGCATGGAGGTCGATGCAGGCGTCGACGTCAGAACCTTTTCCGGGCGTGGAGGCTGTTCCGGGCTGTCCAGAGTGGAGCGCATCGACACCTCTTGAACAGAGGGTGAGCGGTCCTCTCGGTGCCGATGCCTGCTGGGTGCCGACTCCCTCGGCGACCCAGAGCTCTCGGTGCCGACGCGGGAAGGGGACCGGTGTCGATGCTTCTTCGACTTCTTCCGAAGCATGTCACCGGAGCTTCCCGGCACCGACGAGGAGGACGTAGAATCCATCCGTCGCTTCCTCGGGGCCGAGACCGAAGAGGGTCGATCTCGGGGGGGCTGTACCGCAGGAGCCCTCAGGGTAGGAGGAGACCCACCCGAGGGCTCACCGCCACCAGCAGGGGAAAGGACAGCCCTCACCTGCACTCCACTCGATGCACCACCGTCCGACGACATCAGGAGACGAGGTCCCGGTACCACCGACGTCGATGCAGCTATCCGATGTCTCGGTGCCGATGCAGAGGGCCGATGCCTCGATGCACTGGCAGCCAAGGATGAAGGTCTGGACGCTGATGACGTCGATGCACACGATGACCCCGGTGCCGATGCCGACGAAGCGCCCGAGAACAAAACGTTCCACTGGGCCAATCTCGCTACTTGAGTCCGCCTTTGTAACAGGGAACACAGACTACAGTTCTGGGGACGGTGCTCGGCCCCCAGACACTGAAGACACGAAGAGTGCCTATCAGTGAGCGAGATTACCCGGGCGCACTGGGTGCACTTCTTGAAGCCGCTGGAAGGCTTCGATGTCATGGGCGGAAAAATCACGCCGGTGAAGTCAAAATCCGAAATGACGAATTTGGAGCACCAAAACTTTAAGGGAGAAAAAATCTCGACCGAGGCCGAAAAGAGGCCTACCCCGACGACGAAAGAAAACTTACCGGGGTAAAACTGAAAATACGGGAAGGGGAAAATGAAACCCAAGGGGGTTTTCGGAGCACTTCCCGACAGATATAGAAACTTTTCCGAAGAAAAACACGTCAATAAAACACGGACGCGCGAGGTCGACTCTCCGGGGCTTGACACGACAAAAAACACAGCCGTACCGAGTGCGGACGAAAGAAGACTGGCCGGCTCGAGCCAGTTTCGGGCGGGAAGATGGCCGCGCGGGCGCGCGAGGACTAGCAAAGGACTTTGCTAGGAAGATTCCGATTGGAGAGGCTGCCGAGGACGTCACCCATCAGTGAGAACAAGCAGCCTGCTTGTCCTCGGAGAAAACAAAAAACGGTAAAGAAAATCGTGGACTAGGCCGCAAATTGGTTTTCCGGGGCTGACACGAAAAGGGACAAAGACACGTCTCTCTCCAGCGCGGAAAGCAAAAAAACTGAGCGGGAACGGTCGCGCACGGGCGGGAAGACGGCCGCGCATGCGTGGTGGGCATGCCCTGCGTGCGGGACATCCCGCGAGATTTTTTCTTCCGGTTTGAGGGGCTGCCTTGAACGTCAACCCAGTCGTGAGAACAAGCAGCCTGCTTGTCCTCGGAGAATGCAAGGTACAGCACAACTTGTTTCATACCCATTTTTCATTTCATACCTGAGTGACGATAAACACCGCCTCTTTTTCTTCCAAGTCACTATCAGGTGGTGTAACATGAGGTTCAATTCTAGGACTTTTATTAAATGCTTTCATTGCACCACTGGCAACTCAATCAGGATCTAGGTATCACTTCATCTACACTGATATTCTGTTAATTGCATGATACCTGGAATTGTACCGTCCAAACCCAACTTGATAACTCTCTCAAATTGCTTCTTGGATTTCACAGCATTAAGTTGATTCTGAATATCTCTTAAGTCAGAAGCCTTTTGATTTATACTGGGAGAGAATGGAGGAAGACAAGTGGTGATTTGGAAACCAAACATCCATCCTTAAGGCCAACTTCTGTCTTTGGATGTTCTCCTAGACCCTTTGCTATCTTTTATGCCACATAGGATAATTCAGAAATTGTTTTGTGCACTATAAAAGAGTTACTTAAAAGGATCTTTTGGACAGTAATTCTCTTAAATCTCTGCAGGCACTTGTCCTGGCTTGTGTTGATTATTTTAACTTGATTTCAGCTGGCCTTTCCCTTTATTCAAATCAAATGTTTTGCAACTCATTCAGAACACAGCAGTTTAGCTCCTTTATGGTGCACCCTGTTTTGACTACACGACACCCTTATTTTCAGAACACTGGCTTCCAGTTTTAGAATACAGTTCAAAATTTTCTTACTTGCACATAGAGTATTTTATATATGTTTTCCTTTATATTTTATTATATTTGTATCCCGCATTTTCCCAAACAGAATTCAGGTTCAATGTGGCTCTGCCATGTTCTTTCCATATACACCCTCCTTTGACCCTTTGTTCTTCTCTTCTGGTAACCTCTTCAGAATTCCCCCTTATACAAACTTTCATATAGATTGAAGCTTTTTGTTGCGTTACTCCCTCCTTGTGGAATTCTCTTTCACTAGAGCTGGCTCAAGGCTTGTGAAAATCCAAGGTTGCTCTTAAAAACTGGCTGTTCCAGTAAACATTTCCTTCTACTCATTGACTTTGGAAGCACTTCCATAGCTCAGGTTTTTCATCCTCTTGCTTGTCCTTCAGTGATCAGTTACATGTATAGTCTTCCAGATATTTACTGTTGTGCTATTCAATCCCTACCTTGCTTTTCTTTTTTTTGCTTAAAAGAAATTGAACAAAAACTGGCTGCTATCCAATTACTTTCTCCTGGTTTTGTAAACTGCTGTGATGTTGTGAATGGCAGTATACCAAAACACTACATAAAACACAAAAAAATATTCAAATAAAATGTATTGCTTGTGGTACTTTTACACTGAGTAATGCCAAATAATTATCTCTCTATACTGTATCTCAATCTACACTTCCACCCAGACATCAGAATAAGTTCCACTGCTACTACTACTATTTAGCATTTTAGCATTTAGCATTATGTGTCTAAGTGAACCACTCAGTCACTGGGCATAAACATATGCACCTAGTAGTCAATAGGCTTTATTTATGGGTACCAAGACTTGCATGCTAAAACCCTAATCACAAGGGCTTCACAGCCTGAAGCATCCAGAACTCACCAATCTTCATCTTGTGGAATTCTAAGCAAAGGAGGATCCAGGCAGTAGATGTGGAAAGCCATGTCACACTCATCACACAGCAGCTGTTTCTCCGGATCCTGTTTGCCTCCACACACATGGCATCCACACATCCTGCAAGTTTTGTTTGGGTTGTCTTTACAGTGTTTGCACTCGGGTCCATTCTGCCCTAAACACAGAAACAGCTACAAATGAGTATTTAATTCCAAGGAGACCCTGTGGCACTCCATTTCAGATAAATGACAGAGGGTCACTTTAATAGTAAAAAAAAATAAATAAAAAAGGGAAAGTGCCAGGCACCTCTCTCATAAGTTAAGGAGAAAACTAATCCTTGAAAAATGCATTTTTGCTCATGGATCAAACACTGACAATCTGAACAGTTTTCCTGTTTGAATACATAAATATTTTTTTACATTTATAGTCTGCCAATCTGAAATAAAATCCACCACTTTCAAATTTTACTACGAGTGTATATTGTAAAGAAAAAAAATCGCCACTTTCAAATTTTACTATGAGTATATATTGTTAAAAAAAAAAAAAAAAATAGTATTTAAATTAAAATTAAACACAGCAAAACAAAGAATAGAATCTCAGTATAAAGGCCAACCTTTACTAAAAACATTACTGATAAACCTCAGCAAAGCCTCAAACAAGAAAGGGTTACAACTTTTCAAAAGGCTGAAAGGTTATCCTTCTCCTCTAATTCCTCATGCCAGGGTTTCATAATACTTGGCCAGCTGCCAAAAGGTTCTGACCATTATCAGTAATAGCTTAGCTTTGGCTAGTAAAGGGACAGCAAGTAGATTTGAGAACAGAAGGCCTGAGCCGACATATAAGCTTTAACCAGCTTCCTCATGCACTCAATCTAAAACAAATTATATTTAATTCAAATCACTGGTAAGGACAACATATGTGCTGTTGCTGAATTTTATTAACACCTATATAGTTGATTCAGAAAGTGCTAAAATACAGTGTTAAAAATTCAAATCTTGTCAAACCTTCAGAGAACTGTAATGGATTAGTGCTTTAATGTAAGAATATGGGGCATTTACTCACTTTTCTGGGGGCTTTCAGAGCCAACCAGGGCAATACCACCAGGTTCTTCTATCTTGTAAACTTCATTCACAAAGTGAATTCTGCAGTCACTCAAGGAGTCACCAGCATCTCTAAATAATGTGCATAAATTAATGGCAGCTTTTTACCCAAATTCCAGCAAAAGAGGTTTAAAACAAAACACCACACACCCAATAAATTGCCATAACCCTGCTCTTGTAGCTCTGGTGCATATCCAGATTAAAGCTAGCAAAAATCTGAATGCAAGAGTTCTTTGCATAGAAACATGAAGACAAAAACCATATGGCCTATCCAGTTTGCCCATCCATGCCATCTCTCTCCCTTTCACTCTGTTATAAATCATATGTAATTGATGCAAGCTTTCTTGAATTCAGATACAGTTTTATCTGCCACCACCTCCACCAGTGAATTCCACAAATTCACCACCCTTTCCTTCAAGTAGTACTTCCTCAGGTTACTTCTGAGTCTATCCCTTTTCACCTTCTTCCTATGCCTCCTTTCAACTGAAAGGTTTGCCTCCTGTGCATTTATGCCATGTAGGTATTTAAACATCTCTATCACATCTCCCCTCTCTGCCTTTCTTCTAAAGTATACATGTTGAGATCTTTAGGTCTATCCCCATACACTTTATGATGACCACTGACCACTTTAGTAGCCACCCTCTGGACCAACTCCATCCTGTTTATATCCTTTTGAAGGTGCAGTCTCCAGAATTGTAGACAACATTCTAAATGAGGACTCGCCAGAACCTTATCATACAGGGCCTCTTCTACTTGTTTGGCCATTGTAAGATCACACCTAAGTTCGCCTCCTCTTTCATGCACAAAAGTTCCTTACCCCCTAAACTGTCCTATTCCCTTGGATTTTTGCAGCCCAAATAAGAACATATGCATTGCCATACTGGGACTGACCAAAGGTCCATCAAGCCCAGCATCCTGTTTCCAACAGTGGCCAATCCAGGTTACAAGTACCTGGCAAGATCCAAAAACAGTACCAGTACAGTACATTTTATACTGCTTATCCTAGAAATAAGCAGTGGATTTTGACCATTTTAATAATGGCTTATGGACTTTTTAGAAAGTTATCCAAACCTTTAACCCCCGCTAAGCCAACTTTTTACCACATCCTCTGGCAATGAATTCCAGAGTTTAATTACACATTGAGTGAAGAAAAAATTCTCTCAGATTAGTTTTAATTTACTACTTTCTAGCTTCATTGCTTGCCCCCTAGTCCTAGTATTTTTGGAAAGCTTAAACAAGCGATTCATGTCTACCTGTTCCACTGCATTCATTTTACAGACCTCTTTTATCTCCCCCTCAGCCACCTTTTCTCCAAGCTGAAGAGCCCTAGCCGCTTTAGCCTTTCCTCATAGGGAAGTTGTCCCATCCCCTTTATCATTTTTGTCACCCTTCTCTATACCTTTTATAATTCTACTATATCTTTTTTTGAGATGTGATGACCAGAATTGCACACAGTATTCGCGATGCGATCACACCATGGAGCGATACAGCGAATGCTACATACCTGTAGAAGGTATTCTCCGAGGACAGCAGGCTGATTGTTCTCACTGATGGGGGACGTCCACGGCAGCCCCCTCCAATCGGAAACTTTACTAGCAAAGGCCTTTGCTAATCCTCGCGCGCCAATGCGCAGCCGTCTTCCTGCCCGAACCGGCTCGTGTTCGTCAGTCCCATATGTAGCAAGACAAAGACAAGGGAAGACACAACTCCAAAGGGGAGGCGGGCGGGTTTGTGAGAACAATCAACCTGCTGTCCTCGGAGAATACCTTCTACAGATATGTAGCATTCGCTTTCTCCGAGGACAAGCAGGCTGCTTGTTCTCACTGATGGGGTATCCCTAGCCCCCAGGCTCACTCAAAACAACAAACATGGTCAATTGGGCCTCGAAACAGCGAGGACATAACTGAGATTGACCTAACAACTTATCCAACTAACAGAGTGTAGCCTGGAACAGAATAAAAAATGGGCCTAGGGGGGTGGAGTTGGATTCTAAACCCCGAACAGATTCTGAAGCACTGACTGCCCAAACCGACTGTTGCGTCGGGTATCCTGCTGCAGGCAGTAATGAGATGTGAATGTGTGGACAGATGACCACGTCGCAGCTTTGCAGATCTCTTCAATAGTGGCTGACTTCAAGTGGGCCACTGACGCTGCCATGGCTCTAACATTGTGAGCCGTGACATGACCCTCAAGAGCCAGCCCAGCCTGGGCGTAAGTGAAGGAAATGCAATCTGCTAGCCAATTGGAAATGGTGCGTTTCCCCCACAGTCACTCCCCTCCTGTTGGGATCAAAAGAAACAAACAATTGGGCGGTCTGTTGGGCTGTGTCCGCTCCAGATAGAAGGCCAATGCTCTCTTGCAGTCCAATGTGTGCAGCTGACGTTCAGCAGGGCAGGAATGAGGACGGGGAAAGAATGTTGGCAAGACAACTGACTGGTTCAGATGGAACTCCGACACTACCTTTGGCAAGAACTTAGGGTGAGTGCGGAGGACTACTCTATTATGATGAAATTTGATATAAGGAGCATGAGCTACTAGGGCTTGAAGCTCACTGACTCTACGAGCTGAAGTAACTGCCACCAAGAAAATGACCTTCCAGGTCAAGTACTTCAGATGGCAGGAGTTCAGTGGCTCAAAAGGAGGTTTCATCAGCTGGGTGAGAACGACATTGAGATCCCATGACACTGTAGGAGGCTTGACAGGGGGCTTTGACAAAAGCAAACCTCATGAAGCGAACTAAAGGCTGTCCTGAGATCGGCTTACCTTCCACACGGTAATGATATACACTGATTGCGCTAAGGTGAACCCTTACAGAGTTGGTCTTGAGACCAGACTCAGACAAGTGCAGAAAGTATCCAAGCAGGGTCTATGTAGGACAGGAGCGAGGATCTAAGGCCTTGCTGTCACACCAGACGGCAAACCTCCTCCATAAGAAGAAGTAACTCCCCTTAGTGGAATCTTTTCTGGAAGCAAGACGCGGGAGACACCCTCCGACAGACCCAAAGAGGCAAAGTCTACGCTCTCAACATCCAGGCCGTGAGATCCAGAGACTGGAGGTTGAGATGCAGAAGCGCCCCTTCGTTCTGTGTGATGAGGGTCTGAAAACACTCCAATCTCCACGGTTCTTCGGAGGACAACTCCAGAAGGAGAGGGAACCAGATCTGACGCGGCCAAAAAGGAGCAATCAGGATCATGGTGCCTCGGTCTTGCTTGAGTTTCAACAAAGTCTTCCCCACCAGAGGTATGGGAGGATAAGCATACAGCAGGCCTTCCCCCAATCCAGGAGGAAGGCATCCGATGCCAGCCTGCCGTGGGCCTGAAGTCTGGAACAGAACTGAGGGACTTTGTGGTTGGCTTGAGATGCGAAGAGATCTACCAAGGGGGTGCCCCACACTTGGAAAATCTGGCGCACTACTCTGGAGTTGAGCGACCACTTGTGAGGTTGCATAATCCTGCTCAACCTGTCGGCCAGACTGTTTATGCCTGCCAGGTATGTGGCTTGGAGCAACATGCCATAACGGCGAGCCCACAGCCACATGCTGACGGCTTCCTGACACAGGGGGCGAGATCCGGTGTCCCCCTGCTTGTTGATGTAATACATGGCAACCTGGTTGTCTGTCTGAATTTGGATAATTTGGTGGGACAGCCGATCTCTGAAAGCCTTCGGAGCGTTCCAGACCGCTCGTAACTCCAGGAGATTGATCTTCAGATCGCGTTCCTGGAGGGACCAGCTTCCCTGGGTGTGAAGCCCATCGACATGAGCTCCCCACCCCAGGAGAGACGCATCCGTAGTCAGCACTTTTTGTGGCTGAGGAATTTGGAAAGGGCATCCCAGAGTCAAATTGGACCAAATCGTCCACCAATACAGAGATTTGAGAAAACTCGTGGACAGGTGGATCACGTCCTCTAGATCCCCAGCAGCTTGAAACCACTGGGAAGCTAGGGTCCATTGAGCAGATCGTATGTGGAGCCGAGCCATGGCAGTCACATGAACTGTGGAGGCCATGTGGCCAAGCAATCTCAACATCTGCCGAGCTGTGATCTGCTGGGACGCTCGTACCCGGGACAGCAGGTTGTTGGCCCTTGTCTCTGGAAGATAGGCACGAGCCGTCCGAGAATCCAGCAGAGCTCCTATGAATTCGAGTCTCTGTACTGGGAGAAGATGGGACTTTGGATAATTTATCACAAACCCCAGTAGCTCCAAGAGTCGAATAGTCATCTGCATGGACTGTAGAGCTCCTGCCTCGGATGTGTTCTTCACCAGCCAATCGTCGAGATAAGGGAACACATGCACTCCCAGCCTGCGAAGCACTGCTGCTACTACAGCCAGGCACTTCGTGAACAGTCTGGGCGCAGAGGCGAGCCCAAAGGGTAGCACACAGTACTGGAAGTGACTTGTGCCCAGCTGAAATCACAGATACTGCCTGTGAGCTGGCAATATCGGGATGTGCATGTAGGCGTCCTTCAAGTCCAGAGAGCATAGCCAATCGTTTTCCTGAATCATGGGAAGAAGGGTGCCCAGGGAAAGCATCCTGAACTTTTCTTTGACCAGATATTTGTTCAGGGCCCTTAGGTCTAGGATGGGACGTATCCCCCCTGTTTTCTTTTCCACAAGGAAGTACCTGGAATAGAATCCCAGCCCTTCTTGCCCGGATGGCACGGGCTCAACCGCATTGGAACTGAGAAGGGCGGAGAGTTCCTCTGCAAGTACCTGCTTGTGCTGGAAGCTGTAGGACTGAGCTCCCGGTGGGCAATTTGGAGGCTTCGAGGCCAAATTGAGGGTGTACCCTTGCCGGACTATTTAAAGAACCCAACGGTCGGAAGTTACAAGAGGCCACCTTTGGTGAAAAACTTTCAACCTCCCCCCGACCGGCAGATCGCCCGGCACGGACACGTCGATGTCGGCTATGCTCTGCTGGAGCCAGTCAAAAGCTCACCCCCTGCTTTTGCTGGGGAGCCGAGGGGTCTTGCTGAGGCGCACGCTGCTGACGAGAGCGAGCGCGCTGGGGCTTAGCCTGGGCCGCAGGCTGGCGAGAGGGAGGATTGTACCTACGCTTACTAGAAGAGTAGGGAACAGTCCTCCTTCCCCCATAAAAACGTCTGAGGAGGTAGATGCTGAAGGCTGCCGGCGGGAGAATTTGTCGAAAGCGTTATCCCGCTGGTGGAGCTGTTCTACCACCTGTTCGACTTTTTCTCCAAAAATGTTGTCCGCTCGGCAAGGGGAGTCCGCAATCCGCTGCTGGATTCTATTCTCCAGGTCAGAGGCACGCAGCCATGAGAGTCTGCGCATCACCACACCTTGAGCAGCGGCCCTGGACGCAACATCGAAGGTATCATATACCCCTCTGGCCAAGAATTTTCTGCACGCCTTCAGCTGCCTGACCACCTCCTGAAACGGCTTGACTTGCTCAGGAGGGAGCTTGTCCACCAAGCCCGCCAACTGCCGCACATTGTTCCACATATGGATGCTCGTGTAGAGCTGGTAGGACCGAATCTTGGCCACGAGCATAGAGGAATGATAGGCCTTCCTCCCAAAGGAGTCTAAGGTTCTGGAGTCTTTGCCCGGGGGCGCCAAAGCATGCTCTCTAGAACTCTTAGCCTTCTTTAGGGCCAGATCCACCACACCAGATTCGTGAGGCAACTGAGTGTGCATCAGCTCTGGGTCCTCATGGATCCGATACTGGGATTCGATCATCTTGGGAATGTGGGGATTAGTTAGTGGCTTGGTCCAGTTCGCCAGCAATGTCTTTTTTAGGACATGATGCATGGGTACTGTGGACGCTTCCTTAGGTGGAGAAGGATAGTCCAAGAGCTCAAACATTTCAGCCCTGGTCTCATCCTCCACAACCACCGGGAAGGGGATGGCCGTAGACATCTCCCGGACAAAGGCCGAGAAAGACAGACTCTCGGGAGGAGAAAGCTGCCTTTCAGGGGAGGGAGTGGGATCAGAAGGAAGGCCATCAGACTCCTCGTCAGAGAAATATCCGATGTCCTCCTCCTCCTCCCAGGAGGCTTCACCATCGGTATCAGACACAAGTTCACGAACCTGTGTCTGAAGCCGTGCCTGACTCGACTCCGTGGAAACACGGCCACGGTAGGAGCGTCGAGAGGTGGACTCCCTCGCCAGCACCGGCGAAGCTCCCTCCGCCGACGTCGTCGGGGAGTCTGCCTGGGAGGCGGCTGCAGCCGGTACCGCAAGCGGTACCGGAGACCTCACCTCGGGCAAGGGGCCAGCCGGCGCCTCACTCGACGGTACTGGTGACTCAAGCACCCCCGGTACCGGAGGGGAAGGGCGCAACAGCTCTCCCAGAATCTCTGGAAGAACGGCCCGGAGACTCTCGTGCAGAGCGGCTGTGGAGAAAGACTGGGAAGCCGATGCAGGCGTCGATGTCTGAGTCTGTTCCGGGCGTGGAGGCTGTTCAGGGCTGTCCAAGATGGAGCGCATCGACACCTCCTGAACAGAGGGTGAGTGGTCCTCCCGGTGCCGATGCCTACTGGGTGCCGACTGCCTCGGCGACCCAGAGCTCTCGGTACCAAGACGGGAAGGAGACCGGTGACGATGCTTCTTAGACTTCTTCAAGCGAAGCATGTCACCGGAGCTTCCCGGTACCGACGAGGACGACGTAGAATCCAGCCGTCGCTTCCTCGAGGCCAAGGCCGAAGAAGGTCGATCTCGGGGGGGCTGTACCGCAGGAGCCCTCATGACAGGGGGAGACCCATCCGAAGGCTCACCGCCACCAGCAGGGGAATGGACAGCGGCACTCCAGACGAAGCACCACCGTCCGACGACATCAGCAACAGCGGAGGTCCCGGTACCACCGACGTCGACGCAGCCTTTCGATACCTCGGTACCGACGATGCCGAAGGTAGGGGCCTCGATGCCGAAGGTAGAGGCCTCGATGCAGTCGATGCCGATGCCAAAGACTTCGATGCTGTCAATGTCAATGCACTCAATGCCCATGCTGTTGTCATCGAAGAGCCCGAGAACAACGCGTTCCACTGGGCCAATCTCGCTACCTGAGTCCTCTTTTTTAAGAGAGCACAAAGACTGCAGGCCTGCGGGCAGTGCCCAGACCCCAGACACTGAAGACACGAAGCGTGCCTATCAGTGAGCGAGATTACCCGGGCGCACTGGGTGCACTTCTTGAAGCCGCTGGAAGACTTCGATGACATGGGCGGAAAAATCACGCCGGCGAAATCAAAATTCAGGATGACGAAGGGCACCAAAAAGATGGGAGAAAAAACCCAAATCGAGGCCAAATAGGCCGGTCCCGAAAGTGAAAGGAAACTTACGCGGGAAAAAGCTGGAAACATGGGAAAAGGGTAAAGACCGATCGGTCTCTTTTTTTTTTTTTTTTTGCGAAAATCGCGAAGACGCGCAAGGATCAACTTGAGGGGCACGAAACGGCGGTAAAACACGACCGTCCTGAGCACGGACAAAAGAAGACTGACGAACACGAGCCGGTTCGGGCGGGAAGACGGCCGCGCATGCGCAGTGCGCATCGGCGCGCGAGGACTAGCAAAGGCCTTTGCTAGTAAAGTTTCTGATTGGAGGGGGCTGCTGTGGACGTCACCCATCAGTGAGAACAAGCAGCCTGCTTGTCCTCGGAGAAAAAGTATTATAACATCCTCAATTTTGTTTTCCATTCCTTTCCTAATACCTAACATTCTATTTGCTTTCTCAACTGCTGCTGCAGCACATAAGAGCAGAGGGTTTCAACGTATCAACAATGACACCTAGATCCCTTTCCTGGCCCTTGACTCCTAATGTGGAATCTTCCATCTCAGAGCTATAGTTCAGGTTTCTCTTTCCCACATGCATCACTTTGCACTTGTTCACATTAAAAGTCATCTGCCATTTGAATACCCAGTCTCCAAAGGTCCTCCTGCAATTTAACAACTTTGAATAACTGTCATCAGCAAATTTAATTACTTCAATAGTTACTCCCATCTCTAGATCATTTATAAATATGTTAAAAAGCAGCAGTTCCAGCACAGATCCCTGAGGAACCTCGCAATCTACCCTTCTCCATTGAGAATACTGACTGTTAGAGTAGGGTTAAATGGTTAAAACTGCTCCACTTAAATGAGTTAACACCTCTTAGTGGAGTCTTTCCTGGAAGCCAGCAAAATGCAGGAGACCCCTACAGATTCAAATTCTACACTCTCAACATCCAAGCTATGAGGGACAGGGATTGAAGGTTGGGGTTCAGAAGAGATCCTTTGTTCTGTGTGGAATATTTTCTGACCCTCATCAATCTCAACATATCTTCAGAGGACAACTCCAGAAAAGCAAACCAGATCTGCCTCAGCCAGTAAGGTGCAATTAGGATCATAGTTCCCTGGTCTTGCTTGAGTTTCAGCAAAGTATTCTCTACAACAGGTATAAGAGGATTTGCATACAGAAGTCCCGTCCCCTGATGTAGGAGAAATGTATCCAACACTAGTCTTTCATGTGATCTGAGCCTGAATATAAACTGGGGGACTTCGTGGTTGAGATGGATGACAAAAAGATCCACTAAGGGGGTGCTCCACACTCAGATTTTGTGGGCTATGCCCATGTTGAGAGACCACTCATGCGGTTGCAAAACCCTGCTCAATCTGTCCACCAGGCAGTTGCCCTTTCCTTGTTGGTACATGGCTCAAGTATCATTCCATAAAGGAGGGCCCACTGCCACTTTCCCATTGCTTCCTAAGGGGTAGGAACCCATACACCCTGCTTGTCCACATAGAACATTATAACTTGGTTGTCCTTTTGAATGAGAATTTGGTTCTGTAGCCATCTCTGAAAGCCTTTAGTGTTCCAAATGAACCTCAGCTTGAGCAGGTTGATATGAAGATGTTAACTGAGCAGACTAAGTTCCCTAGATTGGATGCAAATGTTGTTAATGCTGAGACGGTAGCCCCACAGTTGAATTCGATAGAATTGTCCATCATGAGTTAACTCTGGCAGAATCTGGATTGCATATGCTAGATTCCCAGCTACCTAAGGCCACTGGGAAGCTAGGGTCCACTAGGCCACTCTCAAATGGGTGCAACATGCACTATTGAGACCATGTGGCTCATCAATCTCAACACTTGCCAAGCTATGACCTGTTTGTTGCTTCTAATCTGCAAAGCTAAATGCTGTCAAGGTGTCTGCTCTCTCTCATGGGAAAAAAGCCCAAGCTCCTGTGTACCAATCGGTGGACTGGAAGAAGGTGGGACGAAGTAGTTTAAGACAAACCCTAGTAGCTCCAACACCCAAATAGTCATATTGACTGTTGCTCCCTCCTGAGATGTGCTCTTAACCAGTCAATTGTCCAGAAAGGAAACGCATACTCCCAGTCTGCGCAAACACACTGCAACTACCACTAAACATGTGGTGAATACCCTGGGAGCTGACACGAGTCCAAACAGCAGAACACAGTACTGGTAGTGGTGTTTCCCTATTTGAAATCAGATACCTCCTGTGATTGGGAAGTATTGAAATATGGGTATATGCATCCTTCCAGTCCAGAGAGCATAGCCAATCATTTTCCTGAATTATGGGGTGTCCAGGGAAATCATCCTGAACTTAACTTTGACCAGGAATTTGTTCAGAGTCCTTAAACCTAGAATGGGATGAAATCCCCTGTCTTTTTGGGCAGATGAAGTATCTGAAATAGAATCCCTTCCCTTCTTGCCCTAGTAGTACAGATTCGACTGCATTCGCCTGCAGAAGGGCAGAAATTCCCTCTACAAGAGCCTGCTTGTGCTGAGAGCTGATGTATGAAGCTCGCTGTGGGCAATTTGATGGTCATTAAACAAGACGACTATTTGAAGAACCCACTGAGCGGATGTTACAAGGGGCCAACTGTGTTGGTAAAAATTCAGCCTCTACCCTACCAGTAAGCCTACCATCTAGGCCACTTGAAAACCTCCTAGAAGAGAAGGTGGGCTGCAGGTTGCCAAGTTAGGGTTTAGATGGTATCTATGTGTTTGATGAGGTCCACAACCTCTTCTACTTTATCTTCAAACAGGTTGTCACCTCAGCAGGGAACATCTACCAACCTCTCCTGAGCTGCTGGTTCTAGCTCAGAGACATGCAGTCATGAGAGTCTGCGTATCCCTACATCCATGGCGTACAGTCTAGAGTCATACGCATCCTTGGCCAATATTTTCTAAACTCCAGCTGCTTACTGGCCAACTAATGAAACTGTGTGGCCTGCTCCTATGGGAGAGAATCCGCAAGATAGTGTACTGCGGACCAGAAGACTGCAATTAAAGGCTCACGTAAAGCTGGTAGGACTGGATGCAGGCAATGAGAATCTGGGCCTGAAAAGCTTTCCTCCCAAACGAGTCCAGTGTCCGAGCCTCTCTACCTGGTGGCGCCGAGGCCCGAGTCCTGGAACTCCTAGCTCATTTGAGGGCAGATTCATCCATCAGAATGTGGTGAGGCAACTGGGCCCTCTTGAATCCAGGAGCCTTCTGGATATGATACTACACTGCATATCCACTTCTTAGGCGCAACCTGCACAGAGAGGGGAAATTCTGTTCTTCAGTGCATCTTTAAGGATAGGGTGTAATGGTACTGTGACCCCTTCCTTAGGAGAAGACTCAGTCTAGGACAGTTAACATTTCTGCCCTAGGCTTTTTCTCCTTCTCCAACTTAAAGGGGATGGAAGAAGCCATTTTTCTAACAAAAATCAGTAAAGAGACAACCTCAGGTGGAGATTTAGGTTTCTCTTAAGACTGTGAGGGATCAGAGGGTCTCTCATAAGACTCCTCCTCCAAAAAGTAGTGTGTTCCTCCTCTGAACGCCCCCCCCCCCCCCACCTCAGACTCTTCACTGTACTTGCCATGAACAGCACTGAGGTACAGATCAACCCTCCAGGCTCCAGGGAAGCTTCCCCCCTCCTCCCAACCCCCCCCACCCCCGACATCGAGAGAAGTATTATGTATTGATATTGACACCCTTTCATGTACAAACGTGGAGATCTCTGCTCAGGCATGGGTTGAGCCGCCAGAAGAATCTGGGGCCGATCTGCAGCTGGTGCAAGTGCCCTCAATGACCGAGTGGTTTGCAGCTGCAGCATCTGTGCCAGCTCCTCCCCGACCATAGCTCAGACCTTCTCATCGAAGGAAGGAATCAGCAAAGACAGGGGAGCCGGAGGAGAGGCAGCCTGAGAAAGCTGAGAGACTTGTGCACTGGCACCTCTTCCAGAGAGGGAGCACTCTACCTGGGGCCAGCGCTCCTCGGGTACCAGCAAAGCCGATGCCCTGGTGCATCTGGAACTGTGCGATGAGGACCAATTACTGTGCTGCTTGGGC
Source organism: Microcaecilia unicolor (assembly GCF_901765095.1). NCBI lineage: Eukaryota > Metazoa > Chordata > Amphibia > Gymnophiona > Siphonopidae > Microcaecilia > Microcaecilia unicolor. The sequence goes on along the minus strand of NC_044041.1, from coordinate 85,847,751 downwards.
TTCCCCCCGATGCTCAGTATGTGTCCATCAGTGCCGACAAGAATGTTGTCAAACCCGTACATGCCCTCGGTGTCAGGTCCTACTCTCAGTGTTTGATGTAGAGAGGTGGAGACCTTCTCTATGCCTGTGCACTCCCAATGGACTTGGCAGCCATTGAGGTTGATGTTTCTGGCGCTGACGACAATGTACAAGACTTTGAGGAGCCAAAATGTCTCTCCTGTCGGACCTGCTGCTCTACCCTGTTTTCAACTGCACTTTCAAACAGAGAGAAAAAGAGTTAGGCTCATGGTCAGGCCCCAAGGCACCCAATGCACCAAGAATGCAGGTCCATCACAGAAGTCACCCAATTACACTGGAAAGCCACAGAGGATCTTCTGGGACATCGAGAAAAGAATTGCAGCCAACAAACTCAACTGTAAACCGAAAAAAGGGCAGCATTCAAATTCAGGTCAGTGCTCCAGCCTAAACGGGTCTAATAGCTCATGAAAAATAACTTGAAGAGCCGAAACAACTAGTTAAAATAAAGAAAATAAAAAGAAGCTACAAATAGCAAATAAGATGAACAAGAACAAACACGAAGGAAGGCACTGCAAAGAGAAAGATATGCACTGTGAGAATACAAAACATCCTCCATGCTCTGCAAAAACACCACCACTGAGGGACCCATGCGTCAGGCAGAAAGGCACCAATGTATGTGTGATTGGACGCTGCTAGAAAGCTCTCCAATAATCTTGTTAGTCAGCATCCACACTGGGTTCCGTTGGATGACATTACCTATCTGTGAGAATACGACAACCTGCTTGTTCTCGGAGAGCATCTTTTTCTTCAGAGCAAGTTCTACTTACCACTACCCTCGGTCACCTTCCATTCAACCAGTTCCTAACTCGGTGAGTCAGTCAACATGGAACCGAGTCAAATGCTTTGCTAAAAGCAAAATGCACTACACTCAGCACTCTCCCCTCAATCCAACTCTCTAGTCAGAGTCATAGAAATTAATTAGATTTCTCTGACAAGACCTGCCTCTAGTGAAACCATGTTTCCTCGGGTCCTGTAATCTATTGGATTCCAAAAACTGTCCTCATGCATTTGTTTTCAAATCCTGTAATACCAATATTGTGGGGGGGGGGGGGGGGGTGGAGACAATACAAACACAATTTCTCAATTAAAATTAGATTTGACAAGCATGTGTGTACCAAAAAGCCACAATCTGATCTAGAAATAGCCAGAAATACAGTGGGGGAAATAAGTATTTGATCCCTTGCTGATTTTGTAAGTTTGCCCACTGACAAAGACATGAGCAGCCCATAATTGAAGGGTAGGTTATTGGTAACAGTGAGAGATAGCACATCACAAATTAAATCCGGAAAATCACATTGTGGAAAGTATATGAATTTATTTGCATTCTGCAGAGGGAAATAAGTATTTAATCCCTCTGGCAAACAAGACCTAATACTTGGTGGCAAAACCCTTGTTGGCAAGCACAGCGGTCAGACGTCTTCTGTAGTTGATGATGAGGTTTGCACACATGTCAGGAGGAATTTTGGTCCACTCCTCTTTGCAGATCATCTCTAAATCATTAAGAGTTCTGGGCTGTCGCTTGGCAACTCGCAGCTTCAGCTCCCTCCATAAGTTTTCAATGGGATTAAGGTCTGGTGACTGGCTAGGCCACTCCATGACCCTAATGTGCTTCTTCCTGAGCCACTCCTTTGTTGCCTTGGCTGTATGTTTTGGGTCATTGTCGTGCTGGAAGACCCAGCCACGACCCATTTTTAAGGCCCTGGAGGAGGGAAGGAGGTTGTCACTCAGAATTGTACGGTACATGGCCCCATCCATTCTCCCATTGATGCGGTGAAGTAGTCCTGTGCCCTTAGCAGAGAAACACCCCCAAAACATAACATTTCCACCTCCATGCTTGACAGTGGGGACGGTGTTCTTTGGGTCATAGGCAGCATTTCTCTTCCTCCAAACACGGCGAGTTGAGTTCATGATAAAGAGCTCAATTTTTGTCTCATCTGACCACAGCACCTTCTCCCAATCACTCTCGGCATCATCCAGGTGTTCACTGGCAAACTTCAGACGGGCCGTCACATGTGCCTTCCGGAGCAGGGGGACCTTGCGGGCACTGCAGGATTGCAATCCGTTATGTCGTAATGTGTTACCAATGGTTTTCGTGGTGACAGTGGTCCCAGCTGCCTTGAGATCATTGACAAGTTCCCCCCTTGTAGTTGTAGACTGATTTCTAACCTTCCTCATGATCAAGGATACCCCACGAGGTGAGATTTTGCGTGGAGCCCCAGATCTTTGTCGATTGACAGTCATTTTGTACTTCTTCCATTTTCTTACTATGGCACCAACAGTTGTCTCCTTCTCGCCCAGCGTCTTACTGATGGTTTTGTAGCCCATTCCAGCCTTGTGCAGGTGTATGATCTTGTCCCTGACATCCTTAGACAGCTCCTTGCTCTTGGCCATTTTGTAGAGGTTAGAGTCTGACTGATTCACTGAGTCTGTGGACAGGTGTCTTTCATACAGGTGACCATTGCCGACAGCTGTCTGTCATGCAGGTAACGAGTTGATTTGGAGCATCTACCTGGTCTGTAGGGGCCAGATCTCTTACTGGTTGGTGGGGGATCAAATACTTATTTCCCTCTGCAGAATGCAAATAAATTCATACACTTTCCACAATGTGATTTTCCGGATTTAATTTGTGATGTGCTATCTCTCACTGTTACCAATAACCTACCCTTCAATTATGGGCTGCTCATGTCTTTGTCAGTGGGCAAACTTACAAAATCAGCAAGGGATCAAATACTTATTTCCCCCACTGTATATGTGCTACAAATTAATTTTGTGGCATCTCTGAACATGCTACCAGTAGGAAAAAACCTAGCAATAGCTTACCCAAGTAGAATATTTGCATATATTTCCTTTATGGTCCTAGTCTCTCTCATCCTCAGGATCTCTGCATCATACCAGAAGCCACGTTCTTTAGGCTCATCAGGATTGTAGTTCACCATTGCCACTTGTCCAACCTCCAACTGGTCCCACTTTAGCAATGTGCGTGCACGAGCACGCACATCTTTACCACTCAAAAGCACAACTCCATGTTCTGGATAGCTTTTAGGAAAAGCAAAGAAATGAACTGCATTAGATTTACTGCTTTGTACACAACACACACTTAATATATAAAAATTAATATACTATGACACAAGCCAAACTATGGCTTAAATGAGCAATCTGCATCTATAAACAATGTTATGTACAGCACTCTATTCACAAGCACTGTTTAGGTACAGTCCTGTACCAGTTTCTCAAGCACAACAAATTCACTCTTGCTTTCTAGATTAAGAATACTGGGCCTATGTTATCAAAATTCACTCCCACAGTATTCATTGGGGAAATATTTGCTTAGTTTGAGATTCAGATACCAGACACAAGGCTTGACCACACAGCACCATCAAGTAGCCATTATGCACGCTTATTATCCTTGATGTGATTTTTTTTTTTTTAATCTTTAGCGTCAGGCGACTTACTCTTCATACTTCACGTGATATACTACTTCCTCTTCAACAGCAGCTGCCACCTGCTGCTCAGACTCTGAGCTATCACCAGCCCTTTCTTTCCTTGTGACGTTTACAACCTGGGCTTCAAACCATGCTCCCATGTTCATGTCCCGAGCATCCACACATTCACTGATCTGAAGGCAGAACAGATAAAAAGGAATTTTTCAAAATGTTTTCAAAGGACAAAAGGATGTTTAAAAAAAAAGTGTTTACAAGTGAGCAACTAAATACAAAGGCAATACTTCACATTAAATTTCTCTCCCTTCTCTTTGCTACAGCAATTACCTTCAACAAAATAGTCAGCTAACAATGCAGTCAGCATGCATACTGTGCTCAATAGTCTGCCACTCCTTCCACTGAAAGGAAAGCTTCAACATATACCGATGCTCACTCACTCACATGTTTCTCCTACATATTACTCATTTTTTGATTCATAAGTCTCAAACCCTCTATATGGCTCTTCAAAACCACAAATCAATGGTAGAACAGAAGACATTAGCTCTTACCTGATGACTAATGGAAAGAAAATTATCAGGTAAGACCTAACCTCTCCTTCTATTGTGTAGCTTCCCACTATTCCACAACCTGTGGGATAGTCAAAAGCAATCCCTAGAGTGGGTGGGACCTTGGTGTTGCTGCCCTCATAACGAAAGCCCCAGAACTGGCTTTTAAGCACGCCAAATGATCCCCCTATAATGCTTGGCAAAGGTATGCAGCATCAACCATGTCGCCATCTTGTAAATATCCACTGGAGACAGTAAGGTACTCCTCGTAGAATGAGCCTTCTTCCCTGCAAGCAGATAAGCTGATGTGATACTCCTACGGTCAGCTAACAATTGAGGACTTGGAAGCCACGAGGCCAAGCCTCTGCTTACCAAAATGCAGTGAGTCCGATTTGCAAAACTCTGTGATCTCCACATATCTAATGAGGCCTCTACGCACATCAATAAGCTTCAAGGAAAAAAAATACCAAGCCTCTTCATCCTCTCTGTGAAAGGACAGAAGCTCCACAGATTGGTCAAGATGAAGGGAAAATTAGGTTCTTACCTTGGTAATTTTCTTTCCTTTAGTCACAGCAGATGTATCCATTACAAATGGGTTGTGTCCACATACCAGCAGGGGGAGATAGAGAACACTGAAAACCATAGTGCCTCTAGGACGGCTAGCTCCATCTGCCTCAGTATTTTGAAGCTTACAAAGCAGTGTTAAACCGCAAAGTAACATAACATGAACTTTCCTCACAACGAACAAACTCCCCAAAACAGGAGCAATAACACAAAGAAGGGATGAACTCAACCTCCTGTAGTAGAACAGAAATTCCAACTTCTCCCAATGAGGGAACATGTCTGCAGGAAAAACTGAACACAAAACAGAGTCAATCAGGGAGGGATCATGGATTCATCTGCTGTGACTAAAGGAAAGAAAATTACCAAGGTAAGAACCTAATTTTCCCTTCCTTGTCATCAGCAGCAGATGAATCCATTACGCATGGGATGTATCAAAGCAATCCCTAGATAGGGCGGGAACAAGCCACACCACGCGCAAGCACTTGTGCTCCAAAAAGCGCGTCCCTCCTGGCAGCCACATCCAGCCTGTAATGACGGGCAAAAGAGAGCTTAGAAGCCCAAGTAGCTGCACTACATATCTCTTAAAGAGAGAGTGCTCCCGTCTCAGCCCAGAGGAAGAAATCGCTCTTGTGGAATGTGCCTTAAAGGCGTCAGGCAGAGGCAGGCCTGATAGCAGATATGCAGAAAAAATGGCTTCCTTAAGCCAACGGGCTATAGTGGCTTTAGACGCTAGAGACCCTCTGCGAGGACATGACAACAAGACAAAAAGGTGATCAGAGGTCCTGAAAGCATTTGGCATCGGCAGATACTGCAACAGAGCCCTACGCACATCCAGAAGGTGCAACTGCCCAAAAGATTCTGGAAACTCCTCCCTAGGAAAGGAGGGCAGATAAATAGGCTGGTTTAGGTGAAACGCTGAAACCACCTTAGGCAGGAAGGCACAGTACATACTGTTACTCCGGACTGAGAATTCCAGAAATGGGTCTCGACAGGACAGCGCCTGGAGCTCAGACACCCGTCTCGCCGATGTAATGGCCACCAAAAAGACTGTCTTTAGAGTCACATCCATCTCTGAAGCTCGCCTCAGCGGCTCGAAGGTCGAACACTGAAGAGCCTTTAATACTAGCCCCAGGTTCCAAGCCGGACAAGAGGCCCCCACGGGAGGCCGAAGCGCCCCTCAAAGAAACCGTGCAATGTCCGGATGCGCAGCCAGGGAGAGGCCAGCGACCTTACCCCAAAAACATGCCAAGGCTGCCACTTGAACACGTAGGGACTTATAGGCCAAGCCTTTTTGTATACCATCCTGCAAAAAGTCAAGTATTGGCGAGACAGAAGCCCGCATGGGTGTGATTGCTTTAGAAACACAACAAGCCTCAAACTGGCGCCAGATCCGAGCATAGGTAACGGAAGTGGAACACTTGCGGGCCTGCAAGAGAGTGGAGATGACCTTGTTAGAATAGCCCTTGTCTGTCAATTGCGCCCTCTCAATAGCCATGCTGTAAGACCAAAGCGGCAGGGATCCTCCATGGTCACCGGCCTCTGCATCAACAGGTTCGGTACCAGAGGCAAAGGAAGGGGAGCCTCCACCAGCATCCGCATACCACGGCCACCTGGGCCAATCAGGATCACCACTCCTTGATGCAGCCGAATTCGCAGGAGTCGCCGCCCTATTAAGGGCCAAAGGAGGGAACACATACAGGAGGCCCGGGGGCCAGGGTTGAGCCAAGGCATCCAACCCCGCCGAGTGAGGATCTCTCAGTCTGCTGAAAAAGGACGGGATTTTGGCATTTGTGCTTGAGGCCATAAGATCCGCAATGGGCGTTCCCCATTTGGCACAGATCTGAAGGAACACTTCGTCTGCCAGTTCCCACTCCGCTGGGTCGATTTGATACCTGCTTAGAAAATCGGCTTGCATGTTGCTCTGACCTACTATGTGAGCTGCTGACAGAAGCTGCAGGTGTAGCTCGGCCCAGTGGCATATCTGAGTGGCCTCTGCGGCCAGTGTTTGACACTGAGTGCCGCCTTGTCGATTTATGTAGGCCACTATTGTCGTGTTGTCCGACAGAACTCTGACAGCCAGTCCCTTCAGAGTCATGCGAAAGGCCAGAAGAGCCTGGAATATCGCTCTCAGTTCCAAGCGATTGACAGACCACCCCGTTTCCTCGGGTGTCCACAGACCCTGGGCATAGCTTCCCTGGCAATGTGCTTCCCAGCCCTTCAGGCTGGCATCCGTTACCACCAGGCACCAATCGGGAAGCGCTAGAGACATTCCTCGCCGCAGCATGCTGTCTGAGAGCCACCACTCCATACTGAGTCGGGCCGCAGGGAGCCACGTGAGTCTGCGTTGATAATCCTAGGACATAGCAGACCATCGTTGAAGCAGGGCAATCTGCAGAGGTCTCGTGCGCTCTCGCCCATGGCACCACTTCCAAGGTGGCCATCATCGACCTCAACAGCTGGACAAAGTCCCAAGCTCGTGGGCGAGGCATCCTCAGGAGCAGACAGACCTGATTCTGAAGCTTGAACCGCCTTTGGTGGGGTAGAAAGACAAACCCCGAGGCTGTGTCGAACCGGAGCCCCAAATATTCTAGAGATTGAGAGGGGGTCAGGTGACTTTTGGGTATATTGACGACCCAGCCCAGAGATTGCAGTACTGAGACCACTCTGGCTGTTACATGACGACTCTCTTCTGCAGAGTCCGCTCTGATGAGCCGGTCATCGAGGTACGGGTGAACCCGGATACCCTCTCGCCTGAGAAAAGCAGCTACTACCACCATTACCTTGGAAAAGGTTCGGGGAGCTGTGGCGAGGCCAAAAGGCAAGGCCCAAAACTGGAAGTGATTTCCCAACATCGCTAACAGGAGGAACCGTTGGTGCGGGGGCCATATAGGAATGTGTAAGTAAGCTTCTTTTAGGTCCAGAGATGTGAAGAATTCTCCTGGCTGTACCACCACAATGACAGAGCGCAGGGTTTCCATGTGAAAATGCTGCACTCTTAGTGACTCGTTGACTTTCTTTAAGTCGAGAATGGGCCGAAAAGACCCGCCTTTTTGCGACACCACAAAATAATTGGAGTAACGACCGCAGCCGTGTTCGGCGGGAGGCACAGAGATTACCGCTCCAAGATGCAACAAGACTTGTAAGGTCTCCTCTACCGCCGCCCATTTGACGGCAGTACCGCATCGTGACTCCACAAACATCTCTCACCGGGGCACCAAATTCCAATCGGTAACCTTCTCTGATCAGGTCCAGGACCCACTGATCTGAGGTAATCTTGGTCCACTCCTCTAGAAAGAGGGAAAGGTGTCCTCCTACAGCTGTAAAGGAGGAGTGGACCAGCAACCCATCATTGTGGAGGACGGCCCTGAACTCCTGGCCTTGAGCCGGCCGCTGCGATACCTTCTAGCTTCACGGAAGCGAGGTCTGGAGGAGGAGGAGGGAACCACTTGACCCTTGGAAGAAGGCCGCGGCCTATCCTCAGGTAACCACTGGGGTTTAGCATCCCCCAGGTCTTTAACAATCCTCTCCAAATAACAGAAGGCCCCAAAAGGGCAACTTCACCAGCCTTTGCTTAGAGACCATGTCAGCCGCCCAATGCCGTAGCCATAGAAGGCAGCAGGCGGACACCGCCACAGACATCTGTTTAGCCGAAACTCTGACCAGATCATAGAGGGCGTCAGCTAAAAATGAAAAGGCCGACTCCATGCGCGGTGCAACCTCAGCTAGGGACTCCGCACCATCCACAGGCTGTTCCACTGCCTGTTGTAACCAAGAGAGGCAGGCTCGAGCAGCATAAGAACTGCAGACGCCCTTAAGGCTAGGCCCGAAATCTCAAAGGACCGTTTTAGTGCTGATTCCAGCCGCCGGTCCTGAATGTCCTTCAGGGAGACCCCACCCTCTACTGGGAGGGCGGTCTTTTTTTGTCACCGCTGTGACTAAGGCATCCAACTTTAGGCATCCCAAAACGGGCCAAGTGCTCCTCACTCAAGAGGGTAAAGATGCCCCATCGCCCTGGCCTCAGGGTCAGCCCATTGAGCAGAAATAAGCTCTTGGATGGAGTCATGCAAAGGAAAGGCACGAGCAGGCTTCTTAGTACTCGCCATCCTTGGATTGCCAGAGGAGGCCTCGCCTTGAACAGGGTCATCAATAGAGAGGGCCTGTAAGGCAGAGATAAGTGCTGGCAGCTCATTGCGGTGGAAAATCCGAACCACAGTGGGATCATCCAGATCCAGTGGCAAACCGGCTCCTTCCTCTGGCTCTTCAGACCACGAAGGCCTGCCAGATCCCTCAGAGACCCCACAGCCCAACCAAGGGGGGGGGAAAGGGGGGAGCGCCACTCTCCAATGGGGAATTTACCCGTCTATGTTTAGCGTGCATCCAACGCTCAGGGGCATCCACGTCTGACATCAGCCCCGGGCCATCATCAGTCGGAGGGGAACCAGGTAGCAACACAGTGTCAGACACCTGCGGCAGAGCTCTTTTCAGCATGAAAGCTTTATGTAAAATAAGCACAAACTCTGAGGAGAAAAACTCACCATGACGTCCCGTCTCCAAATTAGGAGCCATGGGAACGGAAGCGCCTCTGGTAGCCTCGGCCCGAGGTGCCCCTCTGCTCTCAGACTCCTCCACAACCGCGGGGGTCGAGCCATGCGGCGCTTCCAAGATGGAGCCAGCTGCCAGCTCCATCGAGCGGGAAGAATCATCGCTCGCCATGCTCGTACTGGCTCTACCGTCTAAACAGCACTACCGTCTAAACAGCACGTTTTACAGAGCCCCGCTGCTGATCTGCGCTTGCCACAACGGGAACAGCGCTTAACTCCCTCAGCAGCCATCACCGAAAAATGGCGCAATAAAATTCAAAATGGCGGCTTTGCACCAAAATCACCCCGATTGGAACGCCGTCCGCGGGCCCTCCCCGGAGGAGCTGAGTACCGCTCTTACCTGAAAGGACCGAGTCTATGAGCTCCGGTCACGCTGCACAGTCAGGAAAAGCCTCAGAAATAGCTAGAGGCACTCCGGAGGCAGAAGAGGGTGGGAAAGGCAGGGAAAGGGCGAACCTATATGCCTGCATCCACACAGGGGGAAGGGTAAGGCAGGGAAAGGGCGAACCTATGTGCCTTTAAAGTGGGCTCCACTTAGCCACAACACCCCTGCTACAACTGGCAAAAGCACAGGAGCCACCCTAGGCAGAATCTTCAAGGAGCTGAACAAGCTGCGTCCAACCCTGCTGGGAGATAGAGAAATACTGAGAGGCAGATGGAGCTAGCCGTCCTAGAGGAACTATGGTTTTCAATGTTCTCTATCTCCCCCTGCTGGTAGGTGGACACAACCCATTCGTAATGGATTCATCTGCTGCTGATGACAAGGAAATGCTGATATCACTTTCAGAAAAAAGGAAGGAACTGTGACAGGGAGACCCTTGCCTCGGAAAAGCAAAGAAAGGTAGCCCAACAACAGACAACCTGAAGCTCTGAAATCCTACGTACTGACAACAGCCACTAAGAACGCTGTCTTTAGTGTAAACCTTTCACAAGGAGGCCTTCCAGAGTGGAAATGAGCCAAAATGAGGCTTCTGAAGAGCCCGAAGGACTGGTTCCACTCTGGACGTGGTGTATGAAAGGGAGGGCGCGAGCGGCCTGCTCCCGGCAAGAAAAAAAAAACGAACGATATCAGGGTAAGCCGCCAAGAGACATCTTATGTAGTCGGCCCCTAAAACAGGCTAAAGACGCAACCTGAACTTTTAGAGAACCCAATGCAAATCCTTTCTGAAAGCCTGCTTTGATAAATGCTAGGAACAATCTGAGCAGAGCAGGGAGACCGCCTGCGCTCAGAACACTAGCCCTTGAACATGCCATAGATGTACAGCGTTTCCATGCCTGATGCAAGGTAACAATGACCAAATCAGAATAACCTTTTCATCTTAACCAAGCCCTTTCAATGGCCAAACCATAAGACCACAGGGGCACAGATCCTCCATGAGCAACCAGACCTTGATTCAGTAGGCCATGTACCTGCAGACGACAGAAAGGATCCCCGTCCAGCAGTTGAATCAAGTCCGCACGCCACAGCCTCCGCAGCCAATGTGATCCTTTTCAACACTCAGCCTACCATAGGCCAAGGGGAGGAAGGAATACAGTAGACATGTCCCTGGGCCAGGGCTGCAGTAGGGAATCGATCCCCATCAAGCCTGTTTTTTCCCAATAGCTGAAAAACTTGGGCACTTTGGCATTCCCTTTTCGTCGCCATCGTCCAGAAATGGAGAAGCCCATAATCAGCTGAAATCCCTGGCTGCATAGTTCCCATTCTCCCAAGTCCAAGGAGTGCCTGCTGAAAGGTCACCTCCACATTCAAGGACCCACCGATGTGAGCTGCTTACAAGCAGAAAAAAATTTTCTCCATCCAACTCATGAAGGAGGCCACTTCCACTGCCATCGGATTGCTGCGGGTCCCGCCTTGCTTGCTGATAAGCAAACGCCTTTGCACTGTAGTAGAAAATTGACCGGGACCCCGCCAGAAAGGGAGCAAAGTAGTGTACAGCATTCCATACGGTAGGAGTATTTACCTGCTATCTCACCTTTGCTGGTCCGGGGCCTATACAAGCCTGAACCATTCTGTTATAACAATATGGATACTACAGCCTGTGGCCTGAATACATCTGTAACCATCAGAAACCAGCTTTTCCACAAAGGAAAATTACTGCTGGGCATACCAAGATGACTTCATCCAAGGACATTGTTTGTTGCAAACCTAGCCCCAGTTATCTCCTGAGAACAGCTGAGGAGCCTGGCTCAGGGATAAATGGCTCCATAGAGACCAACAGGGAGGTTTGCATGTGCCTTCTGATAACAGTTTCTTTGCTAATTACAAAGCCTCTCTTCATGACCATGAATGCGGCTGGACATCATTACGCCAGTTTGGATTGGTCCACAGGTATCATCTGACTAGAAAGATGCGAAGGTTGGACAGAATAAGGAGAAGAGAAAGAAGACGACCAGAAGACTTGCTGAAGGATAGAAGGCTCCGAGAGAGAGCAAGAGACTGATTTCCTACACCAGGGAACTGCAGACCTTGTAACAAAATGACAGGGTTAATTCAGCTACAATACACGGCATCATCCGAAAGACTGTGCCATCTGTAACCAGAATACAGACCTTGGATTTTATTCCTGGACAGAGACTCGCTGGGGCTTCAGCTTGCATCTCAGAGGAGGAATCCACTTTACCACTGGAAGTCTGCCATAAAGACAGCAAGGAGGCAAATTTTCAAAGCACTTAGCCTTCTAAAGTTCCATAGAAACCTATGGAACTTTGGAAGGCTAAGTGCTTTGAAAATATGCCTCAAGGTGAGTTAACTGGATAAACTACCTATGGTTAGGGGGATAGTTAGTCCTCGGCTTTTTGTCTGTGACAGATTAGTTGTCAGGATTGGAGGTCAGTGAGTTATTAGCTTTTAAGTGTGTATTTTGAATAAGACATGTTGTGTAAGTTGTCATAATAATCTCATTAGAATATCAGTATTGTGATTGGTTGTAATCAAGGGCCAATTGGGTAAGGTCATCCCTGTGCAAACGAGTCCAGAATAATTGCTTTTATTGTGATTATCTGATATAAAACTTACCTATGGAGTATATATTAGGAGTTTATCCTTCTAATATAACCCTGCATCTTGGGGGCTTCGTCCTCTTGTGTGTATATTCTTACAGTACTGCCCTGAGCTCCAAGCAATTTAAATCGACCACTGCGATTCCTGTTTTGCCTGTGCCAGATGAAATTTGTGAAGAGCTCCCCAACCCAACTTGCTGGCATCTGTTGCTACTACCTCCCATTGTGTTATCGGAAAGGGAGCTCCGATAGTCAAATTCCTCAGCGGCGACCACCACTGCATGTGTGGCAACCAGCGTCCAAGGAAGATGAATATCGTACATCTGAGACACCGAAGACCAGTGGCTGACAAGAGATTCCTGTAATTGCTACATATGAGCTTTGACTTCCATCGCCTCTGTTATTGACCCCAGAACCTGAACATAGTCCCAGACCCTGGGCCTGCCTTGACTGAGAAGACAAAATCTGTTGAAACAGCTTTGACCTCCTGCGTTCCATGAGGAGGATACTCTCCTTTGCAGTGTCAAATAGAATGTCCAGATACTCCAGCATTTGCAATTAAGTTAGTCTGCTCTTCATGAAATTGATCACCCAATCACTGCAGAAATGGACAACTTTTCCATTACCCACAATGCTGTTCGAATAGGATAGTACATTAACGAGTCAGTCGTCAAGATACAGGTGAACTCAGATTCCCTAGCACCAAAGGAATGCCGCTGCTACCACCACAACACTTGGTAAACCTTGTTGCCGTAGCGAAAAAAACGGCAAAGCCCAGAACTGGACGGGATGGCCCAACACCACAAAACGCAGAAACATCTGATTTGGTGGACATAACATAAGCATTTCAATATTGGGACAAACCAAGTCTATCAAGCCCAGTATCCTGTTTCCAACAGTGGCCAATCCAGGTCACAAGTACCTGGCAAGATCCCAAAACAGCAAAACAGATTTTATGCTGCATTTTCCCCAAGTCATCTTAATAATGGCTTATGGACTTTCTTTTAGGAAATTATCCAGAACTCTTTAACCCTTGCTGAGCTAACTACTTTTAGCACATTCTCTGGCAACGAATTCCAGAGTTTAATTACATGTTGAGTAAAGAAATATTTTCTCAGATTCATTTTATGTTTCTACATCTTTATTGATGACAGAGCAAAAGAAACAATTACAAACATCTCCATAAGGCCAAGAATAAGTATCCCACAAGAACCACTAGCTGATAGAATCATCATCTTAACAGTTCTTCCCCCCCTCCACTCCCCCATCCCTCCCACCCCTACCTCTGCCAAAAATCCATCTCCGCCTTCTAATGAGATGAGCAGAGTTGAACTTGTAAAAGAACAAACTACCCCACTCTATAAAGTTACAAATACAATTTAAGTAATCCCCCCCTTGCCCAAACAATTGGTGGCACCAACTGCCGGTTTGTTACAGACGGAGACTAAAGAACTTACACCGAACTAAATCCCAACCCTCCCCCCCCCCCCCCCCCCCCCATTACCCCAGAACCCAACCCTCCCAAGCTGGAATTATCGGCGTTACAAAAGACTCCGGCCCCTAGGTGATAATATATCAAGATAAGCCTCCCACACTTAAAAACCCTCACCTCCCAAGAGGCAAGCCAGTGTCAGAAGGCCGAGAGTAGAGGAGAAACCCAAGATTACAATATATATTTCCAAGCTACCAAAGGTAAGCTTACATAACAACAAAGTGTGTTCCTTTGAGGTTCCTTGGAAAATGCCCGGCTGATCCAATACCAGCAATTCCACTGAGCCTTGGATAGAACCAAAAATAAATTCCAAAAAGCACCAACACAGAGGTCCAAAAAGCTTGAATCATCCAAAAAGCGCAATACAGAAGTCTAAAAAGCTTGAATCATCCTATAACTCCAAAAAAAAAAAAAAAAAAAAGCACCAATTGCATCCCCACATTTAAATCACAACAGTATGTCCAATAAAAAAAAGGTATCATCTTATTTTCTTTTCCATGTTTTATTTTGTTTGATTTCTATTGATAACCTTAAAAGTGGACTAACACGGCTACCACACTCCTCTAAATCACAACAGAGAATGCCCTCTCCCCATCTTGATAGCTGGAGCTGTGAAAACTATGCCCTGTGAATTATCAAAGTGACATTCCTGAAGCCATACACCCAAAATAACCCTAGGAATCACGCTAGTGGTCATTTGTATATCCCAGCCAGCTAAAGCATGTCCCAAATCCTTTGGCCACTTATTTTTCAAGCCTCAAAGATAACTTTGGTAGCACCCACTGAAGTGCCTTATATAAGCTGGAAAGAGACTCCCCATGCTGCAATACTGTGAAAAGAAATCCCTTGAGAATAGTTTAGCAATGTTTACAGAATATAAAGAGGGTTCCCTGTAAGTTGGATTCCCATGTAAATGACGTCCTAGCTCTCTTAAAGGGGCAGTTTAACCTTTTCCATTCCTCCTTTACCATATGAAGAGCAAGAACTTTGGACTTATCTAAATTGAGGTGAAAACCAGCGTAATCACCAAACTCCGCGAAGATCTCTAGTAAAGCCGGCAAGGGATGTTTTAGACTCACTGACAATCACTAACAGATCATCTGCAAATGCTTAAATCTTGAACTGTTCTAAGCAGAGCTGAACCCCCTGCACATCTTTCACCCCCATAATGTCCCTAATCAGGGGATCCAACACCAAAACGAAAAGAAGCGGAGAAAGGGGACATCCTTGTCTTGTACACCCCTTGCTATCTTAAATACATCCGATGACAATCCATTTGTCCATACTTCTGCCACTGGAGTCTGATATAAAGCTCCTATAGCTGACAGAAAAAATCCATTTATTCCATAGGATTCCAAAGTCGCAAACATAAAATCCCAATTTACTCCGTTGAACGCCTTCTCAGTGTCGAAGCTAATAACCAGCGCCGAGGTGAGATTACGATGCAACAGTTCCAATGATGCCAAAATTTCTCATGTTACGTGCTACGGACCGTTCTCTCACGAAGCCCACCTGTGGCGCAGCCACCAAGCCAGGCAAGACTCTGGCAAGGCGATTCGCCAGAATCTTGGCAAAGAGTTTAGTCTCATAAGGGAGCAAAGAAATTGGTCTGTACGACTGCCTTGAGTGGATCTTTCCCCGATTTTAGCAATACTATAGTCTGCGCTTTTTTCCAAAGAATCCGGCAACACTCCCTCAGCGACAAATTGATTGAAAACCACTGCCAAGCACGGCATTATGTCGGATACTAAAATTTTATAAAATTCTGCAGTTAACCCATCCACACAGGGCGATTTATGAAGGGGGCTAGCCTGAATATTCCATCGTACCTCGTCTTCCGTGATAGCTCCGTTAAGTGCCTCTTGTTGTTTCCTCGTTAACATAGGGAGAGATCCTGCCCCGTAAGATACGGCTCACTTTGCAGGCCTATATCCACTGGGGAGGAGTATAAATGCTCATTAAAAAAAAAAAATTTTAAACCCTATTAATTCCCTCCGGCATATGATGGTAAAACCCCGCAGTCTCTCGTATTTGAGTAACATGTCTTGAGCCACCCACCTGTTTCTTTTTTTTTTTATTCTTTATTTATAAATTTTCACATTTACATCTCATGACAAACCAGGAAATATCAGAAATACAACTTAACAAGCAAAACAAAATTACTTATTACCAAATTAGGTTCCAAGTTAAGATTATCAAATTATTATTATTAGTCCCCAATAAATTGAGACAAGATACTAGGAAATTGAAAGGAAAAACATGCCTATAAAAATAAGCCAATTATTTATAACGGGGGGGACATAGCTACTATCTACAGCCGACGTAACAACGCTTTAATTAGGGAGGCAACACATTAGGTACTTGAACATTTTCCTTAGATGAAATAAATTGTAATAATTTTTGAGGGGTAAAGAATATGTAATTATTTAAACCAAATGTTATATGACATTTGCATGGGAACTTCAACAAAAAAGTAGCACCCAATTTTAAAGCTCTAGATTTATAAAGTAAAAATTCCTTTCCACCTGTTTCAAACATGCAAGCAACTTTCCCCTTTTATTAGCATGTTTATACAATTGATACCTATACTAAAAATATGACTTTTGGGGGTTTAGAATGAATCACTTGATTTCAAGCCGCTTGTGTTGCCAAAAGATTAGCTTTATTGACCATAGTCTATAGCTCCCCAAATCTTTGCCTGTCCCGTCTAACCTGTGCTTCCAAACGGAGTACCTCCGCATCTCTCGCTCTACGTTTATGTGTATAGTAAGATATAATGTATCCCCTCAATACTGCTTTTGCAGCCTCCCAGAAAAGAATAGGGTCCATGTGAAAACTTTTCCTATTAAATTCTGAATAATCCTTCCAATGCTTGCTTAAGTATAAAACTGACAATCATAATACAATTCCCTGAGAAATTTCCATTGAAAGTGTCCCCTTGGTTCTATGTTCCAAGAGAGGGAGATCCAGATCAGTGCATGATCACACTTGGGTAGGCCCTATCTCCGCCTGAAGTAACGCTCCCGAACAACACTTCAAAATCAGAAAATAGTCTATAAGCAATTGTGTATCATGCGCTCTGGAAAGATGCGTATAATCTCGCTCCCCTGGATGAAGCAAACGCCACGAGTCTATTAACTCCAAAGCATTACACAACCAAAGGAATACCTCGACTGTAGTTCACAGGACCCATTCGCGAGAAACCAGAACTGTCCACCAAAGGGTCAAAGACCACATTAAAATCTCCTCCCATAACAATTGGGATCTGATCAAAGGATTGTATATCTTTAAATAAGTTCTGATAAAAGCTGTCATATTGGTTGGGCGCATAGACATTCACCAATAACAAAGGCAAGAGTTCTTATTCAGAAGCACCTTCACAATGATATATCAGGCCATGGGATCCGCTATTAAATGCTGATTTTCCAGCTGAAGCCCTTTACGAAAGGTAAAATTATGTATCATACCTGATAATTTTCTTTCCATTAATCATAGCCGATCAATCCATAGACTGGTGGGTTGTGTCCACCAGCAGGTGGAGATAGAAAGCAATCCTTTTGCCTCCCTAAATGTGGTCATGTGCTGCCGGAAACTCCTCAATATGTCGATATCAAAGCTCCATCCGCAGGACTCAGCACTTAGAGAATTACACCCACAAAGGGACACTCTGCCCAGCTCACCACCGCCAAAACGGGGGAGGGGAATCAACCCAGCTCTTCCCCACACAAGTGGGAGAGGGGAATCCGTCCAGCTCATCCCCGCGGAGCGGGGGAGGGACACCACACCCGCCGATGCGGGGGGGGGGGGGGGATCTGGCTTACCCTGCAACCGCGGGAGGAGCTGACTGACCCTAACACCGCCGAAGCGGGAGGGGTACAAAACTGCCCTACAGCCGCACGAAGCAGGAGGGAGCGCCGGCAGAATTTAGGTCTCAATCCAGCCCCGTAAAACGGAGGGGAGAGGAATGCAGCAGCTCACTAACACAAAATCGTCGCAACTCCTGAAGAATTCAATTGAAAAAACTTGAACACGAAGTCCTCCTGAACAGGAACTGAAGACTAAACTTGAACCTGAAATGCAACCAGAATATAAACCGTACAGATATCTGGGAGGGGCTATGGATTGATCGGCTATGATTAATGGAAAGAAAATTATCAGGTATGATACATAATTTTACCTTCCATATCATCATGCCGATCAATCCATAGACTGGTGGGATGTACCGAAGCAGTACACCCAGGGCGGGACATAGAAATCCCTGACCGCAACACTGAAGCTCCAAACCAGGCCTCCGCCCGAGCAGCCACAGTCAAGCGGTAATGTCTGGAGAAGGTATGAGCCAATGCCCAAGTTGCCGCCCTACAAATCTCTTCCAAGGAGACGGACCCGGCCTCTGCCATCGAGGTCGCCTGTGCTCTAGTGGAGTGAGCCTTCAGCTGGATAGGTGCACCTTCCCCGCGGCCACGTAAGCCGCTGCACTGGTTTCCTTGACCCATCGTGCCACTGTAGGCTTGGCAGCCTGCAGACCCTTACGAGGACCTGCGAACAGCACAAACAGATGATCCAACTTCCGGAATCATTGGTCACTTCCAAGTATCTGATGATGACTCGTCTCACATCTACCGTGTTTCCCTGAAAATAAGACACTGTCTTATATTAAATTTTGCTCCCCAAGACCTGCTAGGTCTTATTTTCAGGGGAGGCCTTATTTTTCGGGGAAACATCGGGGTCACCCCCCACCCAAGATCGCCGGCTCCCCCCTTGATCGGCGGCTCCCCCCTGCCCTCAGTCGCTCCCGGAACTAACCTCTTAAATGCTTCCTTTCACCATTCATCTTCACACTCGCCGCAAGCAGCAGGGCTGGCCACTCCTTCCTTCCGTGTCCCGCCCTCGCCTGACGTTACGCCCAATGACGTCGAAGAGATTTTTAGTAGCAGGGCAGACGCGAGGCGCTGCCTGTCACTCCGGTGCTTCCAAATTCTTTTTTTAAAAGTAGGACTGGGTGGGAGCAGCGGGAGCAGGGACCGCCCCCACCACGCCGCCGTCGCACGCTGTTCAGAGGAAGGGAGGACTGGAGCTCGGGCGGGGCAACCTCAGGCGCACCGTGCGGGGCACCCCTGAGCACGAGGCCCTATGCGGCCGCCTCGCCTTAAGACCGGCCCTGGGGCCAGAAAGGTGCTATCAGAATCATGGTTCCGCAGTCTTGCTTGAGTTTCAGCAAAGTCTTCCCTACTAAAGGTATGGGAGGATACGCATACAGAAGGCCTGTCCCCCAACGTAGGAGAAAGGCATCTGATGTTGGTCTGTCGTGGTCCTGAAGTCTGGAACAGAATTGAGGTACCTTGTGGTTGATCTGAGTGGCAAAAAGATCCACTGAGGGGGTGCCCCACGCTCGGAAGATCTTTCAGAAAACGTCCATGTTCAGTGACCACTCGTGAGATTGCATTATCCTGCTCAACCTGTCGACCAGACTGTTTACGCCTGCCAGATGCATAGCTTGGAGAAGAATGCCGTACTGGTGCACCCAAAGCCATACCCTGACGGCTTCCTAACACATAGGGCAAGATCAGGTGCCCCCCTGCTTGTTGGTGTAATACATCACAACCAGATTGTCTGTCTGAATTAGGATAATTTGATTGGACAGCCGGTCTCTGAAAGCCTTTAAGAGTGTTCCAGATCGCTCGCAATTCCAGGAGATTGATCTGAAGACCTTTTTCGTGGAAGGACCAAGTTCCTCGAGTGTGAAGCCCATCTACATGAGCTCCCCACCCAAAGAGGGATGCATCCGTCGTCAGCACTTTTTGTGGCTGAGGAATTTGGAATGGGCATCCCAAGGTCAGATTGGAGCAAATGGTCCACCATTGTAGGGAATTGCAAAAATCGATGGAAAGATGAATGACAGTCTAGATCCCCCGTAGCCTGACACCACTGGGAAGCTAGGGTCCATTGAGCTGATCTCATATGTAGACGTGCCATGGGAGTCACATGAACTGTGGAGGCCATGTGGCAAAGAAGCCTCAACATTGCCGAGCTGTGATCTGTTGAGACGATCGAGCCGAGGACACTAAGGCCAGAAGATTGTCCGCTCTTGCCTGGGGGAGAGAAGCTCGAGACGTCAGTGTGTTCAACAGAGCTCCTATGAATTCCAATTTCTGTACTGGAACTAGGTGGGACTTGGGATAATTTATTACAAACCCCAGCAGTTCGAGCAGTTGAATAGTAATCTGCATGGATCGTAGAACTCCTGCCTCCATGACAATCGTCAAGATAAGGAAACACATGCACTCCCAGTCTGCGTAGCGATGCTGCGACACCTGCCAAGCACTTTGTAAAGACCCTAGCTAGGCGCAGATGCTAGACCAAAGGGCAGCACGCAGTATTGATAATGCTGAGTTCCCAGACGAAATCGAAGGTACTTCCTGTGAACTGGAAGCACCAAAATGTGAGTATAGGCATCCTTTAAGTCCAGAGAGCATAGCCAATCGTTTTCCTGAATCATGGGAAGAAGGGTGCCCAGGGAAACCATCCTGAACTTTTCTCGGACTAGAAATTTGTCCAGGGCCCTTAGGTCTAGAATGGGACGCATCCCCAGTGTCTTCTTTTGCACAAGTACCTGGAATAGAATTACAGCCCTTCTTCCCCTGGTGGAACAGGTTCGACCGCATTGGCCTTTCGAAGGGCGGCGAGTTCCTCTGCAAGTACCTGCTTGTGCTGGGAGCTGAAGGATTGAGCCCCTGGTGGACAATTTGGAGGTTTTGATTCCAGATTGAGAGCGTATCCTAACCGGACAATTTGAAGAACACACCTGTCGGAGGTTATAACAGGCCACCTTTGGTGAAAAAATATCAACCTCCCCCCCAACAGGCAGATCGTCCGGCACGGATACTCTTACCCCGGCTATGCTGCTCTGGAGACAGTCAAAAACCCGTCCCTTGTTTTTGCTAGGGAGCCAGAGGGGCCTTCGGCGCACGTCACTGACGAGAGCGAGCCTGCTGGGAGTGAGCTTGAACAGGCTGTCGAGAGGCAGGAGTGTACCTAAACCTATTATAGGAATAGGGAGCACTCCTCCTCCCTCCAAAAAACCTCCTAGAGGAGGAGGTAGTAGCAGAAGGCATCCGGCAGGAGAGAGAATCCATAGCATCATGATGCTTCTTGAGGATATCGAAAGGGCCGGAGGCACGCCAAAATCGGCTCCAAAGCAAGCACACCCTCCCCCGCGTCCATGTGACCCCCGCTGGTCGAAGGCAAGAGAGGCCTTTGTCAGCGCACACGACACCAGAGGAACCTGACGCTGCTCTCTGGCTCCCACACCGAGAGCAGCACATCTTGGAAGGCACCTCTATGACACTCCGACATCCCCCTGAACACTATCGCAGCCGCTTCCTAATGCTCCAAGAAGAGCCTTACTGCTTTCACAGTTGCAAGTTTACTGGCACTCCTGCACTGCAAGATACTTGTTTTGTTCCGGTTTCCAACACTGTTGGTTGGAAGCAGGAAAGAACAGCAGAAAAAAGAAGAAACCATAGAGCTCTTAGTGACAATGCAGGCAAGCAATACTGAGGTTTAGGTGGCTACGCATGACCACATATAGTGAGCCTCAGTTCTCTATCTCCACCTGCTGGCAGAGGGACATAACCCACAAGTCTCTGGACTGATCTGTGGGACGATATGGAAGCCAAATTATAAAAGTAGGTGAATAGAGCAGTGTGTGGTCATTGTGTTTATTGCCGATATGCTATGATTACCAACAGAATTCTAGTCCCCAAAAATAGAAGAGAATTTAGGCTTTAACACAATACAGATTGAACTTCACAGCAAGTTGTTTATAGTATACGATGCCCCTGTGATAAGTGGTATCTGGGCCAAACTAAAAGATCCATTAACACAGAACAGAACAACATTTAAGCAACTTGCGGGTCCATAGGAATGAAGCACCACTTGTGGATTACTGACAAACTGCAGGTCACATAATCCAAGATCTGCGGTTTGTGGTAAATTCAAACATTAAGAGGAGGAGATGTGTCAGCCACTTTGGTAAGAATTGAGCAGCGGATGATTTTCATTTGGAAGATGGTAGAACCGTGGGTCTTAATAAGGAGATTGAGTGGACACAGATGTGAGGGTGAAATATGAGATTTGTATTTGAAGCGTCATTTCTGCTGTTAGCATCAGATGCCAGGACTCTAGAGTTATGAGCCCTGGTGGAATAAATGCCAGTCCAGGGATGTCAGTGAATGATTTTGAAAAAAAACTTTGGTTAGGTAAGAAAACTGCTTGGTTTGATTTGTATTTTGTTTGCATTGGTCAAGGGGGGTTGGATAATGTGTGGCTGCATGATTTTTGCAGTTTAGTCTCCTGAAGATGTCGGTGAAACATGCAGCATTTTGAAACTAAGTGGCTTTAAGTCCAGGATTTGTCTTGTTGAAGCACTACTGTTTACCTCTCTGAATCAATGCTGGATGTTGCCGAGTGGATAATAGTGAGATCACTAAGTTGACAGACGCAATTTACATTCCTTTTCAAATACAAGGATTTTAAAGCATCCTCATCTTTCCTTATAAAGCTGAGACTTTTGATTGTTTGAAGAAAATGGTATTTAATAGATAATTGCCATGATGAAGCTTCAATTTGGTGCTCCTTTATTTTAAATACTTTTTGTGCGTTATGATTGACTAATGTTTTTCTATGCAACAAATCTGTTCTATTAGGGCATATAATTTGTATGTGTGAGTGCAAGGCAACAGGGGTCAGGAGTGGCTTTTAGACAGCTAGATAGTAGTATGGGTTTCAGTTTTAGAGATATTTTATTAATAAAGTTGAAATTTGTGTGTGATATGATTTCTATATTGTTATTTATTATGAAATCATTTGATATTAGATAACCCAGTATTGAATTGAACAATTTGCAGTGAATGCAAATCTCTCTCATGCATATGCATTGTGGATTTCCTGAAAATCCAACTGGCTGAGTGTGCCCCAAGGTCTGGGTTGAGAACCACTACCTCAAAATATTTGAAGTGACAGCAATCCTACTTGCTGGATTTACTGATTTTGGCTCCTCCCTTAAGCAGCAAACCTAATATATTTTATCTAGCAGCAAGCTCTTTATCATCCTCTTTCCCCAGAAAATACAAATGAGCCCCAAGACTTCACTCAATGCTAAAATGATTCATTGTATGACTGCTCTGAAAGAATCCTATAGGACTCCCTTACCTTATAGAGTCCAAATCCTGGATCAATTAGCTCAGCTTGAGCTGCGGTGCTTGGCTGTACATCCAGCTCCATTGCTCCCTCTCCATTATTAGAGTTCTTATCTGACTCACTCTGACCTGAGCCACAGCCAGAATCAGTGTCCGACAGTTCAGAATCCTTCTCTTTATTAGAAGGGGTCTGTCGCACTAACAGCTGAACAATATCATTCAATCCAACACTGTAGTCAAAAAGTGAGTGACCATCTTCCATCTGAAAAAGAACAGAAAAAGTAAGTTTGATAACTACCTACATACACAGGACATTTTCTTAGGAATACAATTATATGCACACACTAGTTTCAACACACACACTTCTTTATACCCTATTCATTAAAAGAAAGTGAAATTAGATCT
The DNA here is from genome assembly GCF_901765095.1 of Microcaecilia unicolor. Classification (NCBI taxonomy): domain Eukaryota; kingdom Metazoa; phylum Chordata; class Amphibia; order Gymnophiona; family Siphonopidae; genus Microcaecilia; species Microcaecilia unicolor. The sequence continues at coordinate 85,824,426 of NC_044041.1, read as the reverse complement.
TACCTCTCTTTCCTTTAGTCCTTCTAGACAAATCCAGATGCTTGGGTTTATATTCTACCAGGAGATGGAGACTGACCTGTTAAGAACCCCATGCAGCCCACATCCAGCCAGTTTTTTTTTTTTTTTTTAATCAAAGCACAAGGTGACTACCTGAAATCCTGAACTAATCATTGGGAAAATGAAGTCCTCGGTTCTCTGCAGATAAACCTTTAATGCCTTCTTGACATCTAGGCAGTGCAACTGTCACTGCTCCTCATTGCCTCCAGTCTCCCCCAGCACTGGAAGAGAGATACCCCTCCCTGGTTGACATGGAAGGAATAACCTTTGGGAGGAAAGAAGGGATCAAATGCAATACCACCTTTTTCCTGTAAAAAAAGAAAAAAGGGCAACTCTCGACAATGCCTGTAATTCAGAAACATCAGATACTACCAAAAAGAGCACCTTTAAAGTCATATCCTTCAATGTGGCCTCCCGCAGAGTCTCAAAGGGTAACCACACCAGAGTCAGCAACACAAAATTCAAATCCCACAAGGAAACAACCGGATACCTCAAGGGCCTCAGCAACTTGACTGCCTCCAAAAATCAGGCTGTGAAAACTCAAGGCCTCAATCTAGATCTTTAAGGATCTGCCGACCAACCCCCTATCCAGAATGAATTTCAAAAAAAATCCAAAAATGCCCATTAAGGAGATGATCAAGGGTGCGTTCTGGTATTCCTCATACCAGGCCTTGAAAATCTGCCATATTAACAGAAACCAGCAAAGTAGATGTCTTCCAAGAACACAGCAAGGTGGCAAATCACACGACCAGAGTAACCTCTCCACTGTAACTGCACCTTCTCAAGGGCCAAGCCACAAGACAAAACTGAATCGGCTCTGCAACACCAGAAGTTGAAGCAGACACCTCTCTCCAGCAGACACACCAGGTCCCTATACCGAGGACTTCCTGGTCAAATTTATGGCACCACCACCACCAGGACCTGTGACCTATGTGCTGAAATGTTCTTTCCAACAGGGGCCATGAAGGAAACATACAGCTGGCTGGTGCGGAGCCATGGCTGTAATCTATGCCCACTGCTTTAGTGTCCCCTTCAGCAGCTAAAGAACCTTGGGGCCTTGGTGTTGGATGCAGACACCATCAGATGCATGATCGGTGGGCCCCATGACATACCATCTCTGACAAGGATTCCAACAGTAGGCTCTACTCCCCTGGGTCTAGCCAAGAAAGTCCACACCAGCTACGTGAGCAGCAGAAATGTCCATGAGATGCTGCTCCACCCATTTAAATTTAGACTCACCATTTCCTCCACCACTGTTAGACTTCTCGTGCCTCACTGCTTGTTCATATTAGCCACTGCCTTGGTACTGTCTAACAAAACTTGCACTGCTCTGCTGTGGAGAAACTACTTGAATGTCAGAACTAGGTGAATTGTCCAGGTCTCCAGCCTGTTTATTGTCCAACGGTTATCCTCCACGGTGCAGAGGACTGTGCTACTTCATCCAGAAAATGAGCCCCTCCAAGTCCTTAAGGCTGGCATCCTTGGTGACCAAGATGTAATCCAGGGGCTTCTAGCTCAATTCCCTTCAACAATGCTGCCTCTTGTTGCCACTCCAACAAAATACCTTGCGCCTCAGGAACCATTTCAAAAATGTTGTTCAGCTTGATTCTTAGCAGTGGTTGATGTGGCTTTGCTTCATATTTCCTGGACAATTGAATGTGGGAGTGGGGGGTTGGCTGGGGAAGATGTGTTCCAAGATATATTATAAAAAATTGTGAAAATGTGTTGAGGTTTAATGTTCACCATTTCTTGATTGACTATGAGGAGGAGGACAGTCTGTTCTTTATATATGTAAAGGTTTGTGCTTTGGTTGTACTTGCTTGTCTGGATATCAATAAAGACCTCATTAAAAAAAAACCGCCTCTCAGCAAAGAAAAAGCCTCACATTCTGAAGAAACCACATACAGGCTGTGGCCCAGGGAACCACCACTAGCACAGCTGCCATAGATCCCCCCCCCCCCCCCACACCCACACACACCCCTACAGGTAGTCCCAAGCTTGGGGAGGGAGGGAGAGAAGGAATGCCTCCTAATCAATAGCAAATCGTGTACTTGTCCACTCAGCTTCCAGAAGCACCACTCAGTAATTCCTTCCCTTGCAAGGTATTGAAGCGAACTCCCAGGTATCCCAGCACCTGTGACAGGACTAACTTGCTCTTGTTCAGGCTGACACAACCCAACCCTTCCAGAAACTGTACTACACTCCGTCACTCACAAATTCTCATGAGAAGCCAATCATACAGATAGGGAACCTGGTGCACCTGTTCCTTGCACAATGCTGCCACCACAAGTACCATTACCTTAGGAAAGGTTCTTGGAGCCACAGTCAGACCAAAAAGCAGTTTGCAGAATTGGAAGTGTTGCCCCAAACAAAGTCAACGGAATCTCTGAAGAACCTACCAAATAGGAACGTGCAAATACGTCTTCTGTGCCTCCTAATATTATCCTCCCCTTTGCCTACCCTTAAACTGAGACTGATCAGGATGCACCAACTGGGGTACCCAGCTCATGAGTCTATTCACTACGACCCAGGTTAAAATTTTTGTACCACCACCAATCAGGTTACAGGCAGCAGGAGCCACACTGTGTTTGTTGGCTCTTTGCCCTCCTTATGGATTAAAGGTATCCCTGCCACCCTCATATAGTAAGGCAGACGAGCCCCATCCTCCAAAGAGTTGAACAGTCGCAATAAGGGTCCTACCAATAAGCATTAAAATCACTTATAGAATGTCACAGTAAAGCTATCCAAGTCCAGCAATTTACCAGGCTTCTTAAAACATAAGACCACCGTCTACTCACATCCTCTGCAGCTATGCACACTGTGTGCCCCTCTCAGCAGTTTCTAATTCTAATATTTAAAAGTCCTTGTAATATTCCCCTTTTCATCTACAATCTCCACCCCCCCTCCCCCATCTGTTCCTTAATACAAAGATTATTATTCATAATGTGCTGGCTTTTCAATCTATGAGCTAGCAATCACTAGCCTTAACTCGGAGAAGTGTTGAGTTTCAATTTATACTGCAATGCTTCCACTTCCCAATCTAAGCTTTTGCCTACCTGCCATCAATTGCGCCAAAATCGATCATTAGGTTGCTGTTTATGATACACCTCCAAAGTCTCTATTGACTGATGAAAAATGCCTTCCTCCTGCTGGCACTGCCTTTTCTTTGTGCCCCTACAGAGATTAAATGACCCCCTTATTGTTGCCTTTAACCCCTCCCATAAAGCCTCAGTAGACACCTCCCCCTTATGAAACTCTAAATACTCCTCTAGTAAACTCTCCACCCTTCCAGTCACCATAGGGTTTTTAAGGGCTCTGAAAAGCTTTTCTGATTTGTTTTTTTGAAAATCATGTTTATTAAAGACAAAGGGTAAAATTAAGCCTTACCTGCTAATTTGCTTTCCTTTAGTCCCTCTGGACCGGTCCAGAATGTGACTGATGGGTTGTGCACGCCTTCCAGCAGGTAGAGACTGAGAAAAAAAACTGACTCTAGCAAGCCAATAAGAACCCTTACCAGCTAGAAAAAGATCCAGTAATAAAGTACCAAAGCAGAAGAAAAGCCACAGAAGAAATAAAGGATCTGTGCATCCAAACACCTGAGCAGCCACCGGCACCTTGCCAACATAGGATGAGTGCCTTCAAACATATGCCCCTGCATAACAGGATATTTAGATAACCAGCAACCAAACACTTTTTTTTTTCAACAGCAATAAAACTACAAACTAGCAACACAGCTCCGGAAAAAAAAAAAAAAAAAAAAAAAAGATACCTCAACCGGCCAGTCCAGAGGGACTAAAGGAAAGCTAATTAGCAGGTAAGGCCTAATTTACCCTTCCATAGTGTCCCTCCGGACCGGCCCAGAATGTGACTGATGGGAAGTAAAGCAGTAAAATTATGGGAGGGACCCTAGTAGCCCCGCCATCAAGACGCACACTCCGAAAGCAACCTGGTGACGAATCAATATGTCCAAACGATAGTGCTTAGAAAAGGAATGCAAAGACAACCAAGTCGCCGCCCTACAAATGTCCTCCGGAGGCACCAGACAACGCTCTGCCCAAGAGGCTGCCTGACCTCTTGTAGAATGAGCCTTAACATGCTCTGGAACAGATTTCCAAGAAAGAAGGTAAGCTGAGGCAATCATTTCTTTAAGCCACCGAGAAAAATTGTGGGCTTAGAAGCCATAAATCCTTTGCGTGAACCTCCGATCAGAATAAACAATCGGATTGCCGAATGTCATCAGTAGACTTGATATACTGTTTCAACACTCGTTTGACATCCAAACGCTTCAATTGCTGCTGCTTCTCAGACCCGGAGAATAAACCTAACACAGGCAATACCACTGGCTGAGAAACATGAAAACGAGTCACAACCTTGGGAAGAAAGGAAGGAACTGACCGCAAAACTACCCGATCAGAACAGAACTCCAAAAAACTGCTATCTACACGACAGCGCCTGCAACCTCAAAACGCACGTAGCTGACGCAACGGCCACCAAAAATACTGTCTTCAGAGTCAAGTCTTTCAGAGAACAGGACAACAAAAGATCAAATGAACCGAAAGCACTAAATTCAGATCCCAATGAGGAAAAGAACACAGACGGAGGACAAAGGAGATTAACTCCCCTCAAAAACCGCAGCACATCCGGATGACTTGCTAGAGATCTCCCTTGGACACAACCACGAAAACATGACAAAGCTCCAACCTGCACTTTAAGAGAAGCCAAAGTAAGACCTTTGTCATCACGCCCGCTGCAAAAAATCCAAAGTTTGCGGAACAGAGGCACGAAAAGGAGATACTCCCTACACCACACCTCAAAAAACCTCCAGGTGCGCACATAATTCAAAGGGGTAGAATGGCGACGAGATCGAAGCATAGTAGCAATGACGATAGCAGAATAACCTCTTAATCAACTTAGCCCTCTCAAGACCCAGGCCGTAAGACAGAATCGACCCGGATCCGGATGAACCACCGGACCCTGCGTCAACAGATCTTGCGTAACAGGATGTCTGAAGGGAACATCAGAAGACGGCGCAGGTCGGTGTACCATGGTCTGCGAGGCCAATCCGGTGCTACTAAGATCAGACGCCCCCCTGTGAGTCTGAACAAAGACACCCTATCACAGGCCATGGAGGAAAGGCATACAGAAGACCGGTTGGCCAGGATTGAAAAAGAGCATCTACGCCCTGCACTTTGGGATCCTTGCAACGACTGAAGTACAGAGGAAGTTTCGCATTGCAGACGGAGGCAAACAGATTCATCCTGGGACACCCCCAATGATTGATCAGCTGCAGAAATGCCACGTCGCTTAGAGACCACTCTCCGGGATCGAGCAAGTGACAACTGAGAAAATCTGCTTGAACATTTAGGACTCCTGCCACATGAGCCGCTGATAGAGCCACCAGATGAAACCTCCACCCACTGAAACAGCAGCGACGCCTCTCGCTCCAATAGTAGGCTCCTCATCCCTCCTTGCCGATTGATATATGCTACCGCGGTGGCATTGTCTGACATCACCCGGACCGCCTCTCAAAAGATGAAACCTCTGGAGCGCCAGACGAATTGCTCTGGTCCCAACACGTTGATCAAGAAAGATGTCTCCTGACGAGACCAGAGGCCCTGAGCAAACTGCCCCTGACAGTGAGCTCCACAGCCTTGGAGACTGGCATCTGTTGTCACAACAGTCCAGCTGGGCTGATCTAGAGGCATACCTTTGATCAGATTGGTCTCCTGAAGCCACCATCAAAGATTGGTCTTCACCTGGAGCGAAAGAGGTAACCTCTGATGAAGAGAATCCATCTGCGACGACCATCTCAACAGAAGTGACCTCTGAAGAGTTCTCATGTGAGCCCTGGCCCAGGGCACCGCCTCAATCGTTGCCGCCAAGGATTCCCAGAACCTGCAGATAGTCCCTTGCAGACGGTCTCAAATTCTGCAAGAACTGACGAATCTGAGACTGCAATTTGAGGACACGGGCCAGCGGAAGAAACACGTGACCCTGCCTTGTGTCGAACAGTACTCCCAGATACTCTTAACGACTGAGAAGGCTGCAGACTGCTCTTCTGCATATTGACGACCCAACCTAGGGACTGTAAAAATTCTACCACCCGAGCCGTCACCTGAACACTCTCGTGGTAAGACTTTGCCCGGATCAACCAATCGTCTAAGGATGGACTAAAATGCCTTCCGTTCTGACAGCTGCCACTATAACGACCATGACCTTGGTAAAAGTATGAGAAGAAGTCGCAAGACAAAGTACTGACCTAGCACTGCAACGCAGAGGAAACATTGATGTGCAGGACGAATAGGAATGTGGAAATAGGCTTCTGTAAGATCGAGAGAAGTCAAAAACGCCACAGACCGGACCACAACAATGATGGACCACAAAGCCTCCATACAAAATGAGGGCACCTTGAGAGCTCGATTGACTGCCTTGAGATCTAAAATCGGTCGGAAGGAACCCTCTTTCTACTACTACTACTACTTATTTCTAAAGCACTACTGGACGTACGCAGCGCTGTACACTTGAACATGAGGACAGTCCCTGCTTGACAGAGCTTACAATCTAATTAGGACAAACAAGAGATAAGGGAATATTAAAGTGAGGATAATAAAATAAGGGTTCTGAACATGTGAATAAGGGTTAGGAGTTAAAAGCAGCATAAAAAAGGTGGACTTTTAGCTTAGATTTGAAGATGGCCAGAGATGGAGCTTGATGTACTGGCTCAGGAAGTCTATTCCAGGCATATGGTGCAGTAAGATAAAAGGAACAAAGTCTGGAGTTAGCAGAGGAGGAGAAGGGTGCAGATAAGAGAGATTTACCCAGTGAACGGAGTTTCCGGGGAGGAGTGTAGGGAGAGATGAGAGTGGAGTAGTACTGAGGAGCTGCAGAGTGAATGGCACTTATAGGTCAGAAAGATGAGTTTGAACTGTATGCGGAAACGGATAGGAAGCCAGTGAAGTGACTTGAGGAGAGGGCTAATATGAGCATAACTGCACTGGCGGAAGGGAAAATTAGGTTCTTACCTTGGTAATTTTCTTTCCTTTAGTCACAGCAGATGAAACCATTAACTGATGGGTTGTATCCGCCTACCAGCAGGTAGAGATAGAGAACACTGAAAAACCACAGTGACCTTGGACTGCTAGCCACTTCTGCCTTCAGTATATGAAACTTCCAAAGCAGAGTGAGAAAGAAAGGTAAAATAACGTGAACTTTCCTCACAGTGAACAAACGCCCAGAACCGGAGCAATAACCAACAAAGGAGGGACATTCTCAACCTCCTGCAATAGAACAGCATGTAGAAACTCTGAGAACTGATCTTCAACTCCTCCTGATGCGATACAATATCTGCATGAAGGATCTGAACAACAAAAACAAAGTCAAACAGGGAGGGATCATGGATTCATCTACTGTGACTAAAGGAAAAAAAATTACCAAGGTAAGAACCTAATTTTCCCTTACCTTGTCATGAACAGCAGACGAATCCATTAATTGATGGGATGTACAAAAGCACTCCCTACGTAGGGTGGGAAAGGGCAACTCCGCGAGCAAGCACCTGCGCCCCAAAATGCACGTCCTGCTTTGCTGCAACATCCAGCCTGTAATGTCGTACAAACGAGAGCTGAGAAGCCCAAGTAGCCACATGACAGATCTCTTGAAGAGAAAGAACACCCGTTTCAGCCCACGAGGAAGAAATCGCTCTCATGAAATGCGCTTTGAACGCTTCAGGCAGAGAACATCCTGAAAGCAGATATGCAAAAAAAATTACTTCTCTGAGCCAATGGGCTATAGTGGCCTTAGACGCCGTACACCCACGACGAGGACCTGTCAACAATACAAAAAGGTGATCAGAAGTCCTGAAGCCATTTGACATCTGAAAATACTGCAACAGAGCCCTGCGCACATCCAAAAGACACAATCGCCCAAAGGACTCTGGAAAGTCCTCCCTCGAGAAGAAGGGTAGAAAAATGGGCTGGTTCAGGTGAAACGCTGAAACCACCTAAGGCAGGAAGGAAGGTACTGTACGCACAGTTACCCCGGACTCCAAGAACTGCAGAAAAGGATGCCAACAGGAAAGTGCCTGGAGCTCAGATACGCGTCTAGCCGATGTCATGGCCACCAAAAAGACTGTTGAGAGTCACATCCTCCTCAGAAGCTCGCCTAAGCAGCTCGAAAGGCTAACGCTGAAGAGCCTGCAACACCAGCCACAGGTTCCAGGCCAGACACGTCGACCGCACAGGACGACGGAGCCGAAGCGCCCCTCTGAGAAATCGGACAATGTCCGGATGAGGAGCACGGGACAAGCCAGAGACTTTCCCTTGGAAGAATGCCAATGCTGCCACTTGAACCCGAAGGGAATTGTAAGCCAGACCTTTTTGTAAGCCGGTCTGCAAAAAATCCAGGACCGACGAGACTGTAGCCCGCCTGGGTGTGACTGCTTTTGAGCCACACCACGCCTCAAACTTCTGCCAGATCCGAGCATAAGCTGCGGAGGAAGACCGCTTGCGGGCCTGCAAGAGAGTGGAGATGACCGTGTTAGAGTAGCCCTTGTCTCTCAATTGCACCCTCTCAAGAGCCAGGCTGTAAGACCAAATCAGCAGGGATCCTCCATAGTCACTGGCCCCTGAACCAACAGGTTCGGCACCAGAGGCAACGGAAGTGGAGCCTCCACCAGCATCCGACAAAGGTCCGCATACCACGGACGCATTGGCCAATCCGGAGCGATGAGGATCACCAATCGGTGCCGTCGAATCCTCAAAAGGACTCGCCCTATCAAAGGCCAAGGAGGGAACGCATATAGGAGGCTGGAGGGCCAGGGTTGAGCCAGAGCATCCAACCCTGCCGAGCAAGGATCTCTCCTTCTGCTGAAAAAGCGAGGGACTTTGGCGTTTGCATTTGACACCATCAGATCCAAACTGGGAGTCCCCCATGTGGCACAAATCTGAAGAAAAACTTCCGCCAGTTCCCATTCCGCCGGGTCGATTTGATGTCTGCTGAGGAAATCGGCTTGCACGTTGCTCTGGCCTGCTATGTGACCTGCAGACAGCAGAACCAAGTGGAGCTTGGCCCAGTGAAAAATCTGAGCAGCCTCCACGGCCAGGGCCCTGCACTGAGTGCCACCCTGACGATTGATGTATGACACTGCTGTCATGTTTCAGAGTCTTGTGGAAGGTCAGCAGAGCCTGATATATTGTTCTCAGTTCCAAGCGATTGATGGACCATCCCGCTTCTATGGGTGTCCACTGACCCTGAGCATAGCTTCCCTGGCAATGAGCTCCCCAGCCCGAAAGGCTGGCATCCGTTATTACCAGGTACCAAGAAGGAAGCGCGAGCAGCATTCCCTGTCGGAGAGCCACCAATCTATACTGTGCCAGGCCGCAGGGAGCCACGTTAGTCTACGTTAGTCTGCGTTGGTATTCCTGATAGATCGGAAACCATTGCTGAAGCAGAGCAATCTGCAGCGGCCTCATGTGAGCTCTCGCCCAGGGAACCACCTCCATGGTGGCTGTCATCGACCCCAGGAGCTGAACAAAGTCCCAAGCTCGCGGGCGAGGCATCCGCAGGAGCAGATGGACCTGATTCTGAAGCTCGCACCACCTGTGGTCGGGGAGAAAGACAAACCCCGAAGCCGTGTTGAACCGGACCCCCAAATACTCGAGAGACTGCGAGGGGGTCAGGTGACTTTTGGGCAAATTGATCACCCAGCCCAGAGTCTGAAGAACAGTTATGACTCTGGTCGTGGAGAGTCGGCTCTCGTCTGCCGAATCCACCCTGATGAGAGTTGTCTAAATACGGGTGAACTCTTGCCTCTTGCCTCTTGCCTGAGAAAGGCAGCTACCACCACCATTACCTTGGAAAAGGTACGAGGAGCTGTGGCTAGGCCGAAAGGCAAAGCCCGAAATTGGAAATGTTGGCCCAGAACCGCAAACCGGAGAAACCGCTGATGCGGAGGCCGAATAGGAATGTGCAAATACGCTTCTTTTAGGTCCAGAAACGTGAGAAACTCTCCTGGCTGTACCACCGCAATGACAGAGTGCAGAATTTCCATGTGAAAGTGTCGCACTCTTAGGGCCTCGTTGACTTTGTAAATCGAAGATCAGTCTAAAAGACCCACCTTACCGAGGCACCACAAAATAAATGGAGTAGCGACTGCAGCCGCGTTCGGCGGGAGGCACCGACATCACCGCTCCGAGGTGCAGCAAGACTTGCAAGGTCTCCTCTACCGCTGCCTGTTTTACGGCAGTGCCTCATCGGGACTCCAAAAAAAGCGTCTCTCACCGGGGCACCGAATTCCAATTGGTAGCCTTCTCTGATCAGGTCCAGGACCCAATGATCTGAAGTAATCTTGGTCCACTCCTCGATGAAAAGGGAAAGACGACCCCCTACTGCAGGACTCGACGAGTGGACCGGCGTCCCATCATTTTGGAGGACGCCCTGAACTCCTGACCGTTGGCCGGCTGCTGCAGAACGTTTGTCCGAGTGAAAGGAGTTCCTCTGCTGAAAACGGGCACGTTGAGAAAACCCAGCAGAGCACCCCGAGGAATACCTGCAAGGTGGGAGGGAGAAACTTTTGGAAGAAAGCCGCAGCCTATCCTCAGGTAACTGTTGGGATTTAGAGTCCCCTAGGTCTTTAACAATCTTCTCCAATTCCTCTCCAAATAACAGGAGGCCCCGAAAGGGTAACCTCACCAGCCTCTGCTTAGAGGTCATGTCAGCTGCCCAATGCCACAGCCAAAGAAGGCGGCGGGCGGCAACCGCCACAGACATCTGCTTAAACGAAGCTCGGACCAGATCATAAAGGGCATCAGCCAAAAACGACAGAGCACACTCCAAACGCGGGCCAACCTCAGAGAGGGAACCCGTACCATCCTCGGGCTGATCAACCGCCTGCTGTAACCAGAAAAGACAGGCACGGGCTGCATAGGAACTGCAAATTGCCGTCCTTAAAGAAAGGCCCGAGATTTCAAAGAACCGCTTCAGCGCGGACTGTAGCCGCCGGCCCTGCATATCTTTCAAAGCGACCCCTCCCTCCACCGGGAGAGTAGTCTTTTTAGTCACAGCCGTGACCAACACATCCACTTTAGGCATCCCAAAAGGGGCCAAGTGATCCTCACTCAAAGGGTAAAGCTGACTCATAGCCCTGGCTACCTTGAAAGGCACATCAGGGCCAGACCACTGAGCAGAAATAAGCTCTTGGATGGAGTCATGCACAGGAAAAGCCTGAGAAGGCTTCTTGGTACTAGCCATCCTAGGATTAACAGAGGAGGCATCGCCCTCGGCCGGATCTTCAATAGAAAGGGCCTGCAAGGCGTCAGAAATGAGCGCTGGCAGCTCGTCGCGGTGGAAAATCCGCACTGCTTTAGGATCATCCAAATCATGTGGCAAACAGAGACCCTCATCAGGATCATCCGTCCATGAGGGCCTTATGCATCAGCAGCACAAATTCAGGGGAGAAAAACTTGCCCTGGCCCTCCGCCCCCGAAATAGAAGTAGAGGAAGGAGCTCCTTTAGCAGCCTCAGAACGAGACGTCCCCCTGCACTCAGGCTCCTCCGCAACCACAAGGGCCAAGTCACGCAGTGCTTCCAAAATGGCGCCAGCTGCCAGCTCCACCGAGCGGGAAGAATCACTGCTCGCCATGCTCGTACTAGCACGAGCGTCTAAGGAGCACGTACTGCAAAGTCCCACTGCCGACCTGTGTTTACCACAGCGAGATCAGCGCTTAACATCTTCAGCAGCCATCGCCCAACCAAACGGAAATATAGAAATAAAATGGCGGCTTTGCACCAAAACTTACCCTGCACAGAACGCTCTCCGCGGGAACCTCCCTGGAGGAGCTGGACACCACTCTCACCTCAGAAGACCGAGTCAACGAGCTCCAGTCAAGCTGCACTGAACCAGAATCTCTGGAGAAAGCCTCAGAACAGCTGCGCAGTAAAAGCGTGCACTTTATTTTTTCACACTGTGAGGAAAGTTGGAAGCAGGCAGCAACAGAGGGACAGGGAAACCAAGTATGCCTTCAAAGTGGGCACCACCAGCCACAACACCCCCGCTCTACTGGCAAAGCACAGGAGCCACCCCAGGCAAAATTCCAGGAGCTGATCAAGCGACGTCCACACCTGCTGGGAGATAGAGATATACTGAAGGCAGAAGGGGCTAGCCGTCCAAGGTCACTGTGGTTTTTCAGTGCTCTATCTCCACCTGCTGGTAGGCGGATACAACCCGTCAATTAATGGATTCATCTGCTGTTGATGACAAGGAATATTAGTCGTGCAGCAGAATTTTGAACAGATTGAAGAGGAGAGAGATGGCTAAGTGGGAGACCTACGAGAAGCAAGTTGCAATAGTCTAAGCGACAGATAAGAGTGTGGATGAGGATTCTGGTAGTGTGCTCAGAAAGGAAAGGGTGAATTTTGCTGATATTATAGAGAAAAACAACAGGTTTTAGCAGTCTGCTGTATATGTGCAGAGGAGAGGGAGGAGTTGAAGATGACCCCAAGGTTACGAGCTGATGAGACAGGAAGGATGAGAGTGTTATCTACAGAAACAGAGAATGGGGGAGGAGGAGAGGTTGGTTTAGGGGGAAAGATAAGAAGTTCAGTCCACAATTCCAAGAACAACATGTATAGAATATTTGTACGTTTGGGAAGCTCGCCAGGTGCCCTTGGCCTGGATTGGCCGCTGTCGTGGACAGGATGCTGGGCTCGATGGTCTTTTCCCAGTGTGGCACTACTAATGTACTTATGGTCATGCTTAGTTTCAGATGGCGCTGAGACATCCAGGCAGGCTGATACTTTGGTCTGGATTTCGGCTGAGATTTCTGGTGTGGAAATGTAGATCTGGGAGTCATCAGCGTAAAGATAATACTGAAAACCATGGGATGAGATCAGAGTACCAAGGGAAGAAGTATAGATGGAGAAAAGAAGAGGTCCCAGGACAGATCCTTGAGGTACACCAACTGACAGTGGGATAGAATTAGAGGAGGATCCACTAGAGTATATACTAAAGGTACGCTGGGAAAAATAAGAAGAAAACCAGGAAAGAACAGAGCCCTGAAATCGAAGTAAGGACAGTGTATCAAGGAGTAGGCTGTGATCCAGTGTCAAAAGCAGCAGACAGATCGAGAATGACGATAGAATAGAGACCTTTGGATCTGGCCAGGAACAGATCATTGGAGACTTTAGCAAGCGCTGTTTCAGTTGAATGAAGGGGGCGAAAGCCAGATTGAAGTGGATCAAGAATAGCTTGAGATGAAAGAAAGTCAAGGCAACGGCAGTGAACAGCACGTTCAAGTATCTTGGATAGGAAAGGGAGGAGGGAGATGAGGGCGATAGTTGGAAGGACAGGTAGGGTCCAATTAAGGTTTTTTAAGGAGTGGTGTGACTACAGCATGTTTGAAGGCATCAGGAACAGTCACAGTGGACAGTGAAAGATTGAGGATATGACAGATAAAAGGGATGACAGTAGAAGAGATAGTGTTAAGTAGATGGGTGGGAATAGGATCAGAGGAACAGTTGGTTAGTTTTGAGGAGGAAAGAAAACGTGCAGTTTCCTCTTCAGTGATTTCAGAAAAGGAAGAAAAGGTAGGCAGGGGTTAGAGGGGTTGAGAGAATGGACTAAGGGAAGGACAGGTGGAGGTGACCTGGTTGAGAATTCAAGTTTAATCTTGTGAACCTTATGAAAGAACTCAACCAGACTCTGGGGGGAAAAGTGAAGGGGGGGTTGGAGGTGAAGGCACTTTGAGGAGAGAGTTCAGTGTGGCAAGCGACGTCGAGGGTTTGAGCCAAGAGAATTTGTCAACTGGATGTAATAGTCCTGTTTGGCAAGTAAAAAAGCAGACTGGAAGGAGGTCAGCAAGAATTTGAAACGTATGAAGTCAGTATAGGCACGGGCTTTCAGCCAAAGGCGTTCGGCAGAGCGGGCACAGAAACGTAGGTAGCAGATTCTAGAGGTCAGCCAAGGCTGGGGTTTCGTACGTTTTACAGAACGGGGAATGGGAGGAGCGAGAGTATCCAGAGCAGAGAATAATAGTATTACAGGAAGAGACAGCCTCATTGACAGACTTGGATAACAGTGGTAGAGAACAGATTTGAAACACTGGAGGACAGAGTAGAAGGGTCAATAGCCTGAAGATTCCTAAATGTATTGGTTAAGATTGGACGAGACTGGGGAGGAGGATGTTTAAGTGTGAAAGTTATCAGATGATGGTCAGAGAGGGGAAGAGTTGAGGTACAGAAACTAGAGAGTGAGCAGTTTAAGAAGAGGATAAGATCAAGACAGTGGCCATTCTGGTGAGTGGGGGTAGTGGAGCACAGTTGAAGACTGAAAGAGGATGTTAAAGCAAGAAACTGGGAAGCATAAGAGTCAGAGGGATCATTAGCATGAATGTTAAAATCCCCAAGAATGAGGGAAGGAGATGAAGGTTCAAGAAAGAAGGAAAGCCAGGCATCAAAGACAGTGAGAAAGGAAGACAGGGACTTATCAGGGGGTCGATAAATGACTGCTATTCGGAGAGGCAGAGGAGCAAATAGGCGGATGGAGTGGACTTCAAAGGAAGAAAAACAGTGAGACTGAGGTGGAAGAAGAGGTTGAAACCTACAAGAGGGTGAAAGTAGTAGCCCGACACCACCTCTGCGGCCAACCGGGCGAGGAGTATGGGAGAAAAGATAACCTCCATGGCATAGGGCCACGACTGAAGCACAGTCTTCAGGGTAAAGCCAAGTTTCAGTTAGGGCAAGCAGATGGAGAGTACGAGAGATAAAGAGGTCATGGATGTAGGAAAGTTTGTTACAGACAGAGCGGGCATTCCACAAATCGCAAGAGAAAGACAGGGAAGAAGGGGGGAGCAGAGGAACAGAAATTAGATTGGAGATATCACGGAGTGACTGCACAAATAGGATGAGAGCTGATGTGGAGGACCAGGATTGGGATTTATGTCCCCAGCGGAGAGCAGGAGGAGTAAGAGTACGGAGAAGAGTAAGAGAGGTATGACAGTGACGAAGGCGAGATGTACTCAGATAGAAAGGAGATGGATGAATGAAAGGAAAGAAATGTTGAAGGTAGAGAGCTGAGAAAAAGGAAGAGGGGGAAAAAAAAAAAAAAAAAAAAAAAAGATGGTGAGATGATGAATACAGAGGGTGGACAATGTGTTCCTGCAGTGTACAGTGGTTTCAGATGGAGAAACAGATTAGGAAGGGACAGTACCAAGAAGAAAAAGTGTACTGGAGCCATAAAAATAAATGTAAAGAGAAAAATGCCCCAGCTAGAGTGGAGGCCCTGAGTGGGTACCAGAAAGTAAATGGAGTAAGGCCTTGACGCTGTTCCGCCACAGGGACTGGACAAATTGCTCGGAGGTCCAAAAGTCTGCGAAGAGTGTTTGACGGCTCCGGCCTTGTTGCGAGAACAGCAAGGAGATTGCAGGAAAGCATCTGACAAAGGATGAGCAAACTCTGGCGTACCCATCTCGAATAACCTCTAGTACCCACTGGTCCGAAGTAATGTGGGCCCACCTCCCTTGAAATTGTGCCAACCGAGCACCTACTTGGACTAGAGGCTGGGCCCGCAAACCTTCATTGTAGAGGACGGGAGGAGAAGGAAAGGGAACTCCCTGCCTCTCGACCTCCTCGAAAGGAGTGAGTCCTTTCAAAAAACCTGGAGCGTTGCTCCAGAAAAACTCTGCCCGGCCGATAACGAAAATCACAGCCTCTACCACAACCAGAACCTCTGGGACGATCCTCAGGGAATCTTGAAACCTTAGCCTCACCCTGGCTATGCACCAGCTTGTCTAATTCTTCACCAAACAGAAAAGAACCTTTAAAGGGAAATTTACTAAGCTTCGACTTGGAAGCCGCATCCGACGACCATCCACACAAAGAGTACAACGGGCCACGACGGAGAGAGCCATAGACTTAGAAGCCCGAAGCAAATCATAAAGACCATCTGCCAAAAAGGCTGAACCCATTTCCATCTTTGCCACTTCATTATCAATAGCTGAAAGATCATCTGAAGAACGGTCCAAAACTCTTTCTGACCAACGGAAACAAGCTCTTGCTACTAAGGACCCACAAATTGCAGCCTGCACTTCCAGAGCAGAAACATCAAAAGGAATTCATCATGGATTCAATACGGCGATCCTGGGTATCTCGCAGAGCCGTGCCACCATCCACGGGAACAGTGTTTCGCTTGGTAACCGCGGAAACTACTGCATCCACTACTGGAAGGCGCAAAAGGTCTTTATCTGAGTCAGGAACCAAATAAAGCCTAATCATAGATCTAGCAAGCCAAAAAGCAGAATCAGGAACCTCCCACTGAGCCTGAATAATATCCCTTTTATCCTGATGCATAGGAAAAGACCTACCAGCTCTGCGAATACCCTTGACCAGCAAATCCACCTTTCTAGACTCGGCCACTTGGACATCGTGGTCCTCAAAATGCAAAGTAGAAGAAACCTGAGAGAGAAGCTCCTGAAGGTCATCTTTATGAAAAATCCTTACCACTGAAGGATCCTCCCCCATCTACTGTCTGATCAAGGTCCTCAGAAAACTGGTCCTCAGGTAACCATGCTTCCTCTTCTAAGGATGGCATTTTCTGATCAGGGGAAAAAGAAAAATCCTGCTCTGCCTCCATAGTGTCTGAGCCGTTTTACAGCCAAAGAGGAACCCTCCAGAGATCTTTTTCCTGGAGGGTCCACAGGAGCAGCTTTGTGCAGCAGAAAGGCTTGGTACATCTGTATCACGAATTCAGGAGAAAATCCTCCTTCACCCGGAGACAAAACGGAAGTTTGAGCAGTAGGCAGAGGCAGAGCAGTCAGCGAGGCCTGGGGTGCAGCACTAAGCGAGACATCCAAAATGGCGGAGTTTCCCCAGCCGAAACCGGCACTGGGAGTGAGGGAGACACGACTGCCGCTAAAACGCCCAAATCGGGCCCCCCTTACCCCGCCGACAATTTCCCAGCTCCTGCACCCTGTTCCTCTAAAACCTCTGCTGCAGTGCAGAATTTACATACCCCGCTCGCACAGAGTCCCCGTCGCTGACCGACAGAACACCAACGAAGTTTCTCAGACATCGCTATCAGCTGATTACCAAGAAAGAAGCAACTAAAGCACCAAAAAATATCAGGGAGGCTATGGGGAGAGGGACTCGGCCTCCCGAGTGTTACACCCCTGAGGCACTAAGAGACCCCCATGGGCCTCTGCCTCTGTGAACCAGGTTTTTTTTTTTTTTTAAAGATGCACAGAAATAATTAAAAAAAACCTTTTACCACAAAGAGAATTAAAGTACAGAATAGAGAAAAAAAACAGAATGAAGGGCTCACCACCTTCCATCTGCTGGAGACCGAGATTACTGGATCTTTCTCTAGCTGGCAAGGGATCTTATTGGCTCACTAGAGTCATTTTTTTTTCTCAGTCTCCACCTGCTGGAAGGCGTGCACAACCCATCAGTCACATTCTGGGCCGGTCCGGAGGGACGCTAAGGAAACAAGAATTCAATAAAATCCTTAGGCATATGTGAAACCCAATAGCTATTACAAAAAACTTACACCCCCCCCCCCCCCCCACACACTTACCATCTCCAGTACAATATAGAAGAAAAGAACATTAAGCATTCAACACTACCACAGGCTAACGGGAATAATGAATTTCAAAAAGGATCCTAAATGTGAGTAAAGACTTGTCCTAGCACAGAGTGTCCACACAGAGCTTTTCCATCATTCAACAGCTATCATCTCACATCTCCAGTGAGCCAGCATGGGTGGAGTTGCCAAGATCCAAGAACACATTTCTTCCCCTGCAACATCATGCGCTTTAGGAAATCTAAATCCTGTAGGCAAAGGATGAGCCACCACAAAAAAACTGTCAAAAAGCCCAAGCAGTGTAGGTCTCCAACAAATCTTCCACAGATGAGACATAGGCCGACACACTGTCCCAAGTGCTAAATCCTATAGCAGGTCCAGAACATATGGCCCAAGGTGGCATTTGTCTTCGAGCATTTCAAACAGAGATCATCAGAGTGCAGCATAGCTGTGTAGGCTCTATGTGGAAAGATATGCATACGCATGAGCATTTTATATTGCAGTTCCCAAAGCACACAATTGAGAATGTCGTCACGAGAACTTCGCAGACAGGATTTAAGCTGCAAGGCCTCTACAGAAGTTTCCAAGTCTCTACTACAGGCCTGCGCCAAAGACTCATAATTAACCTCTGCGCTCTGCTCCTGGAAAGAAATATGATGATTATGCATTAGCACTACAAGTTGAACATCCAAGCTCAAGACAGTTGTCAATGTCTCCCTGAATCCTTCAGACAAACAGAGGAGAGAGGCCACATAGCGGAATAACGGCACGCAAGCATATCAATCTGGAGAAAAGGATAGTCCCCACTTAGATCAACAAATAATTTACATTTCCCCAGAGTCTTGCAATATATGAAATAAATACTGAATCCCCTGATGTTCCCATGCGCAAAATACAGACGGAGGCAAATCCAGGGCAAAGTCTCCATTATCCTGAATAGGCAACAATGGTGAAACAGAAGGTGACAGGCAACTATTTCTACAAATCCGCCGAGCTTAATGTGCAGAGGTAAAACTACTAGTGGTCTCTCTGGGTCGCTTTCAACAAGCGAGCTGGAGCATGTACTGACAGATAATTCTGCATCATGGATCAAATCATTTAAATGTCTCATGCTACATGCCATGGCAAACACTAAGTAACTACAAACAATCCTTATCTTGAGGCAGTGTAAATTTGTCTGATTTTAATAAGTCTTGAAAAACTACTGTTCCATAGAGTTTTCCTACTTCTTAAGGATGAATTTAGGGCTGGACAGCTATCTAGAATGACTTCTCTGTTTTGAAAGTGTCTGTTGTATGTTTATGATCTTTGTTATAATTATGAATGCATTTTGTTACCCACTCAGGATTGTAAATGATGCAGGCTAGAAATTTTTATAATATTCCCTGTAGAAACACGCCCTTTACAGAGCTCCACCCACACCGATGCGTGGTTCGACAAAGTAAGATCCTCATTTACCAAAATAAAATCTAGAGTAAGAACAATGGACCTGTAAAAAGAATGTATAACCACGATCCCATGTATGCATTTCCCTCCAGCTATCCACCAAGTTAAGAGTAGCTAAAAATTTATGAAGTTTCCTATCCCTTCTCCCATATGCTACCTGTCCTGTAGTATTATCCAGCTTGGGAGACAAAGTTGAAATTCTCCCCCCCCCCCCCAAACAAAAAGTTCTGGATTGGCGTAGTCAAAATCCTAACTCAACAGATGTTGTGGCAGGACCTGAGAAGACATCTGTAGGCTTTCATGCATGAATTAAAGCAGTTTTGAAAGAGTAAAATAAGATTCCTCAACAGTGAGGTCAAAGACTGATATAAAAATTACAAGAAATGTGTGGTTGCAATTATTGCTGCTAAAGATGCTGCAACCATTAAGTTTAAGAAGCTGTTTTATCTAATATTACAGTTTGATTAAAATTCAGAAACCATTCATTGACATATCTGCAATGGTGGATATCCACAATGGGGGCACAAATTTTCAGAATATATGTCCAAAACACTGCTGCCTGTTTGTCTTAAAATCATTAACTGTTATATCTCTTTTGGGATACCCTGTGTAATTCCTCAATGGATCTCACACTGCTCTTAAATCTCAAAGCAGTTTTAGGAACACTGATTCTGTTAAGGTGACAGTTTAGAACAGCACTTTTCAACCAGTGTGCCACTGCTGCTCCCCAGGTGTGCCGCAGGATTCTCTCATTCTTGTCCCATCCCCAGCAGACAAAACAAAATTATAAAAAAGAGCAGTGGTTCACCCTTTGCTAAAGAAAAACAACCTTGACCAGCCAGTATCCAACATCCCACTTCTAGGGAAACTTAAAGAACAGTCTGTGTTCAACTTAATGACTGGCTAGATCCATGTCAATCTGGATTCAGACCCAGTTATGGAACAGAAATTGTCCTTGTATCCCTACTAGATGATCTTCACACAAAGGGGATTCGCTTTGGTGTTAGTACTGCTAGATTTCTCAGCAGCTTTTGACACTGGATCATGATATCATGCTAACAGTACCATAAGGATTGATACTGTCACCTATACTGTTCAATATATACATCAAGCCACTAGCTGAGCCGATTCGGTCAATGGACACTCAGTTCTACATCTACGTGCATGATGTGCAGCTACTCATACCCATTGAGCCTGACTTACCTACAGCCTTGAATAAACTGATTACCTGTCTAACATCAATTCGAGAGTGGGTTAAACAAAAACTTTGCCTGAACCCAAGTGAAACCGAGCTTCTCTGGGTCCCTAACACAAGCAGATACATACCGGATATCAAAATCTCTTCTGGGAAGTGCAAACTCCCCCTTAAATCACAAGTCAGGAACCCTGGAATACAATTAGATTCAACACCTATACTTAAGGCTCTAGCCCATAGAATAAACCAATATTTGGATTTCAAACATGTTTGCCACAGGAAACAGTAATATTCTTAGAGCCCTGTTTACTAAGGAACCTTGGAATACAGTTAGATTCAACACTTACTCTGATTATCCAAATCCAAGCAACCTTCAAAAGCTGCTTCTATTTGTGACAGCTACACTGCCTCTCTCCTTACATCGAGAAGGTAAATCTTATCCCAGTTGTGAATGCCATAACATCAAGACTGGATTACTGCAATGCACTCTACTATGGTCTGCCTACAAAGGGCCTGCGCCAGCTTCAATTGATTCAGAATACTGCAGCAAGACTTGTAGAAGGTTGCAAGCGACATGACTACATCACACCATTTTTACAAAAACTTCATTGGCTAAATTTAAAACTCATGTCTGTGATCTTAAAGGAAATGGCTCAGAATGCTTAAAGAACAGAATGACCCTCTACACACCACCGAGGACACTAAGGTCCTCTCAAGGACTATCACTAACCACACCCTCTCCAAAAGACATTACATGATGCAATACCTGCAAGTGAGCCTTCTCCGGAGTAGCCCCCACATTCTGGAATGTAATCTGAAGGCTACGCTTAACACAAGACACTACTTCAGGCATTTAATGGGAGAAGTAACTAACTTGTTAGTCTCATTCACAGGAGTGACACTGGCTGCACATACTGCAGAAGGTCAAGTTTATCCACTCCTACCCTAGCTGATGGTAAAATTATGTCTTACTTGATAATTTTCTTTCCTTTAACGCAGATGAATCCAGGAACTAGTGGGTTAAGTCCGCCTACCAGCAGATGGAGAGAGAGATAAACTAAAGGCAGTGATGCCAGACGTCCAGCTCCTTCCTCAGTTAGTATGTCATTCGTAAGCATTTGCCAAGGCCAAAAATATGAAACAACCAGAAACCATCCTCACTATGAAAAACAGAAAACCAAATAAGAACTTCGAAATAACTGCAACTTGATCCAGAAGTCGGAATCTTTTCCGTGTTCCCATATCTGTCTGAACTCTGCAAAAGAGAACCCGGAAGGAAAAAATAGCCACACTGCGCGGAAAATGAAAAAAAAAAAAAACGTCGGCTGAACTAGGGAGGGATCCTGGATTCATCTGCTGCGTCAAAGGAAATATCAGGTAAAACAATTTTAACTTCCTTGTCACTTGCAGCAGACGAATCCAGGAACTAGTGGGATGTACCAAAGTATTCCTTAAGTAGGGTGGGAAGCTGACGCTCCCCGCACCAACACTCCCGCCCCAAAACACGCATCCTCCCTAGCAGACAAGTCTAGCCTGTAATGCTTCGCAAAAGTATGAAGGGACGCCCAAATAGCCACCCGACAAATCTCTTCCAGAGATAAGGCCGACGCCTCCACCCAAGAAGCCGCCTGTGCCCGAGTAGAATGCACCTTCAGGGCCACTGTAAACGCCCACCCTTGTAGCAGATACGCCGCTCCAATGGCTTCCCTAATCCAGCGAGCAATGGAAGCCTTAGAAGCCACCTCATCTCTTTTCGATCTTGACAAGAGCACAAAGAGATGATCAGAGTGTCGAAACTCGTTAGAGATCTGCAAGTACCGAAACAAGGCTCTACGCACATCCAGGAAACATAGCCCCGGATAATCCTCTCTTCGAAAAGACAGAAGGTAAACCACCCGATTGACATGGAAAGCCAAAACCATTTTAGGTACAAATGATGGCACCGTCCGGATCGGCACCCCTGCTTCAAAAAACTGCAAAAAATGATCTCTGCAAGACAATGCCTGAATTTCAGAAATCCTTCTAGCCGAAGCAATGGCCACCAAAAACACTGTCTTAAGTGTTAGAAGCCTTACTCAACGGCTCACATCCTGAAGGAGCTCCAGAATAACCAGAACGTCCACCCGAAAAGGCGATTCAACACGCAAAGCACACCACGCCGAGAAAGCTTTCCACACTCGCGCAGACGCTGCTGAAGTAGACTGCTTCCTTGCCCCCAAAAGAGTGGCAATGACTGGTCCTGAAAATCCCTTCTTCCTCAGCTGCAGCCTCTCAATGGCCAGGCCACAAGACCAAAGCGGGAGGGATTTTCCATCTGAACTGGCCCTTGATGCAGCAGATCGGGAGTCGCAATGGTGGCTCAGAGTGCTCGAACGAGATCCACATACCACAGCCGTCAGGGCAAGTCTGGGGCCACTAGATGGCTGGCCCCCAATGCCGCTCTCCCTATCAGAGGTCACGGAGGAAAAACATACAATAGCTGTTGTTCCGGCCATGGCTGGAGAAGAGCGTCCAATCCTGTGGATCCTGGCTGCCGTTTGTGGCTGAAGAACTGGGGAACTTTGGCATTGCAAGCCATGGCAATGAGACCCATTATTGGTCTTCCCCAAAGTTGACAGATCAGCCGAAAAGCCAAGTCCAACAGCGTCCATTCCGCTGCGTCCATAAGTAATGCCATACTGGGAAAAGACCAAAGGCCCATCAAGCCCAGCATCCTGCCCCCGACAGCGGCCAATCCAGGTTAAGTGCACCTGGCAGCTTCCCAAACGTACAAACATTCTATACATGTTATTCCCGAAATTGTGGATTTTTCCCAAGTCCATTTAGTAGCAGTCTATGGACCTGTCCTTTAGAAAACCGTCCAAACCCTTTTTAAACTCTGCCAAGCTAACCGCTTTCACCACGTTCTCCGGCAACAAATTCCAGAGTTTAATTACGCGTTGGGTGAAGAAACCTTTTCTCCTATTTGTTTTAAATGTACTACACTGTAGTTTCATCGCATACCCCCTACTATTTTTGGAAAGCGTGAACAGACGCGTCACATCCACCTGTTCCACTCCACTCATTGTTTTATATACCTCTATCATGTCTCCCCTCAGCCGTCTCTTCTCCAAGCTCAAAAGCCCTAGCCTCCTTAGTCTTTCTTCATAGGGAAGTCGTCCCATCCACGCTATCATTTTTGTCGCCCTTCGCTGCACCTTTTCCAATTCCACTATATCTTTCTTGAGATGCGGCGAGCAGAATTGGACACAATACTCAAGGTGCGGTCGCACCATGGAACTATACAACGGCATTATAACATCCTCACACGTGTTTTTTTATACCTTTCCTAATAATGCCCAACATTCTATTCGCATTCCTAGCCGCAGCACCACACTGAGCAGAAGGTTTCTGTCTATTATCAACTACGGCACCCAGATCCCTTTCTTGGTCCGTAACTCCTAACGTGGAACCTTGCATGACATAGCTATAATTTGGGTTCTTTTTTCCCCACATGCATCACCTTACATTTGCTTACATTAAACGTCATCTGCCATTTAGCCGCTCAATCTCCCAGTCTCATAAGGTTCTTCTGTAATTTTTCACAATCCTCTCGCAAATTAACGACTTTGAATAACTTTGTGTCATCAGCAAATTTAATTACCTCGCTAGTTACTCCCATCTCTAAATCATTTATAAATATATTAAAGAGCAGCAGTCCTAGCACAGACCCCTGAGGAATCCCACTAACTACCCTTCTCCATTGTGAATACTGATCTTTAACCCCACTCTCCGTTTCTTATCCTTCAACCAGTTTTTAATCCACAATAGGACATTACCTCCTATCCCATGACCCTCCAATTTCTTCTGTAGCCTTTCATGAGGCACCTTGACGAACGTCTTTTGAAAATCCAGATACACAATATCAACTGGCTCCCCTTCGTCCACATGTTTTATTCCTTCAAAGAATTGAAGTAAATTGGTCAGGCAAGATTGCCCCACACTAAAGCAGTGCTGACTTGGTCTCAGTAATCCATGACCTCAGATGTGCTCTGTAATTGTTTTTAATAATAGCCTCTACCATTTTCCCCAGCACCAACGTCAGACTCACCGGTCTATAATTTCCTGGATCTCCCCTGGAACAAAGTCCGGCTGAGAAAATCCGCTTGAACATTGTCTTGACCCGCAATGTGCGCTGCCGACAGACTCTGAACATGCGCTTCCGCCCATGCTAGAAGACGAGACGCTTCCACTGCCAAGGGAACACTGCGAGTGCCCCCCTGCCGATTGATGTAGGCCACAGTCGTGGTGTTGTCCGAGAATACACGAACCACCTGCCCCTGCAGAAGGTCCTGAAAACTCCACAGCGCATTCACAACTGCTCGCAACTCCAGACGATTTATCGGCCAAGTCACTTCGAGAGGGATCCACGATCCCTGGGCTACTCGATGAAGACAATGGGCTCCCCAGCCCGCAAGGCTGGCATCCGTCACGACTACCACCCAATTGGAAGACACCAGAGAAACACCCTTCTGCAAACTGGCTGACCGGAGCCACCACGGCAAGACTGTCCCTGGCCCAGCTCGACCAACAAAGGTGTCCAGCGATGTCGGCGACCATCTGCTCAAAAGGAAATTCTAAAGAGGCCGCATATGAGCCCTTATCGTTTAATAGACCGTTACTTATTACAGAGTAAATCAGAATGGTTTACAATAAAATATAACATTCAAAACAATTAAAATACGCATACTCTGAAATCCATATATGATAGGAAAGCACAGCAAACCATCCAAAGAATATACAACTATTAGAAACATTCACACATATCTCCCGGCTATACATAGTTCAATAACAATAATAAGGAACATAATCCCCCTTGCCCATGGAATGACCTCCAAGGTCGCCGTCATGGAACCGAACAGCTGAACTAGTCCCACACTTGGGGAGCGCGACGACTCAAGGTTCGTACCTGAGAAAGCAATTTGATCCTTCGCCCCTCGGAGAGAAAAACCTTCCCCTGCTTTGTATCGAATTGCACTCCAAGATACTCCAGACTGAGTAGGAACCAGATGACTTGTCCATATTGACCACCCAACCTAAGGATTGCAACACCGCAATCACTCGGTCGGTGACCACTCGACTCTCCTCTGCTATCGCCGCCCGAATCAGCCAGTCATCGAGATATGGATGCACTCGAATCCCCTTCCTTCTGCAGGAACGCTGCCACCACCACCATGACCTTGGAAAAAGTGCGTGGGGCAGTGGACAATCCAAAAGGAAAGGCCCAAAACTGGAAGTGCTGACCCAGCACCGCAAATCCGAGAAATCTCTGATGGGGCTGCCAAATGGGAATGTACAGGTAAGCTTCCCTCAAATCGAGAGCCGTCAAAAACTCGCCTGGTTGAACAGCAGCAATAACTGCCCTTAATGTTTCCATGCGGAAGTGACGAACCCGCAAACACTGGTTTACTTTTCTGAGATCGAGAATAGGCCGAAAAGCCCCTCCCTTCTTTGGAACCACAAAGAAGATGGAGTACTGACCTGTGCACCTTTCGAGAGGAGGAACGGGCGTGCACCTTTCGAGAGGAGGAACGGGCACGATAGCCCCTATCCTTAGCAGGTCTCGCAAACGCTGCAGAACCACTGTCCTCTTGGACCGCGATACACAGCGGGACTCCAGAAAAAAGTCTGACGGGAGAGAAGAATTCTAGCTTGTAACCTTCTCGCACCACATCGAGGACCCACTGGTCCGAAGTAATTCTGGCCCACTCTGGAAGAAACAGAAAAAGCCTACCACCGATCTGCTCTCCTCCCGAGTGGACCTGCGCCCCATCATTGGAAGGCCTGAGGAGCCCAGCCGGACGCTTCTCGTTGTGAAAGTAAGAACGCTGGCCAAAACGAGGACGCATTGGACCGCCTCAGGCGATACCGGCACTTCTCTCTGAAACGTGAGCTCGAGGCTCCCTGCCTGGAAGTAGACTTGGCTCTATCCTCCGGAAGACGCTGAGATTTGGAATCCCCAAATCTTTAACAATCTTTTCTAGATCTTCCCCAAAAAGCAATTTCCCTCTGAAAGGCAATTTAATGAGCCGTTGCTTAGAGGCCGTATCTGCGGCCCAATGACGAAGCCACAGAAGTCGCCGAGAGGAAATATTCAAGGCTATGAGTTTGCCCGAAGCACGGACCAAATCATACAAGGCATCCGCCAACTCTGGCAAAAACCCCTCCCCCGCAAAGGAAGAGGTCGCAGCCATGGCACCTGCACCACCGCCCACAGTGCCTGATCCCCCCCCCCCCCCCCCCCCGACTCCACTACCAGTGGAGAAGCTTTGCCCAAAACAGCTACCGGAGCCAGCTCCGCAACCGATTGCAAAATGGTATGAGAATCACCAGGCTCCGGGCAGGCTACAACTACGTCGAGTCCCGCCAAATCAGCGCACCCTGGCTGGAAAGGCCCGCCGCCGAACACCATTTCCCGCATTGGGAACAGCGTTTTACTGCCTCCGCTGCCATCGCCCACCCCCGAACAGGAACCCAGCAGAACTTAACCCGAACCGGGAAAGAGCGGGAACTGACAGCTGAGCTGAAGAAAGAAAACCACTCTCCGACTCCACTTTGAGGCAGGAGACAAGCAGGCAACAGAAAACAGGACTCGGACAGCAGTAACAAACTTGTTCTCAGCAAAAACAAACGTCCCTGTGCTTGTCTGTTTCTCATTTAAATAAATTCTATGGTTCTCTCTTTTTTTTTGTTATCTTTGAAGTGTATTATTGACCTTTTGCCAATGTGTGTCTAAAATAAAAATATTCAACTATGATAAACACAATGATTTTATTCAACTTTAAAACACAATCTTAATACTCACTGGTTAAATAAAATATACATCCTTTAAAAAAAAAAAAAAAACTGATTGTGTGCCTTGCACTTTGTGCCACGAGATGAAAGGTTGAAAATCACTGGTTTAGAATTTAGAATACCCCTACATCTTTGAAATCTTAACCATTTAGATTTATCTAATTAGAAGTTAGTTGTTCAGGCAGTCTCCCAGAAGTGGACTATTGTTAAAGCGAAAATACATACCTGTAGCAGGTATTCTCCGAGGACAGCAGGCTGATTGTTCTCACGATTGGGTGATGTCCACGGCAGCCCCAGGAACGGAAATCTTCCTAGCAACAAAATGTTTGCTAGAGCCATCTTCCCACCCGTCGCGCGCGAGTCCCACTTCAGCTAAATATAAAGCAATAACAAATTAAAACGACAACTCCAAAGGGGAGGAAGGCGGGTTTGTGAGAACAATCAGCCTGCTTGTCCTCAGAGAATACCTGCTACAGGTATGTATCTTCGCTTTCTCTGAGGACAAGCAGGCTGCTTGTTCTCACGATTGGGGTTTCCCTAGCACCCAGGTTCACTCAAAACAACAAAGAAAGGTCAATTGGGCCTTGCAACAGTGAGCACATAACAAGGATTGACCTACAAAGAAACATCTGAGAGTGCAGCCTGGAACAGAATAAAAATGGGCCTAAGGGGGTGGAATTCAATTCTAAACCCCAAACAGATTCTGCAGCACCGACTGCCCAGACTGTTGTATCGGGTATCCTGCTGGAGGCAGTAATGAGATGGGAATGTGTGGACTGATGACCACATCGCAGCCTTGCAAATCTCTTCAATGGAGGCTGACTTCAAGTGGGCCACCGACGCTGCCATGGCTCTAACACTATGAGCCGTGACATGACCCTCAAGAGTCAGCCCAACTTGGGCATAAGTGAAGGAAATGCAATCTGCTAGCCAATTAGAAATGGTGCATTTCCCAACAGCGACTCCCCTTCTGTTGGGATCGAAAGAAAAACATTTGGGCGGACTGTCCGCGCCACATAAAAGGCCAATGCTCTCTTGCAGTCCAATGTATGCAACTGATGTTCAGCAGGGCGGGTATGAGGACGGGGAAAAAATGTTGGCAAGACAATTGACTGGTTCAGTTGGAACTCGTCACCACTTTTGGCAGGAACTTAGGGTGAGTGCAGAGGACTACTCTGTTGTGATGAAACTTGAGGTAAGGAGCATGAACTACCAAGGCTTGAAGCTCACTGACCCTACGAGCTGAAGTAACCGCCACCAAGAAAATGACCTTCCAGGTCAAGTACTTCAAATGGCAGGAATTTAGAGGCTCAAAAGGAGGCTTCATCAGCTGGGTGAGGACGACGTTGAAATCCCATGACACTGGTGGAGGTTTGACAGGGGGCTTTGACAAAAGCAAACCTCTCATGAATCGAATTAAAGGCTGTCCAGAGATAGGCTTACCTTCTACACGATAATGAAAAGCACTAATCGCACTAAGGTGAACTCTTACGGAGTTGGTCTTGAGAACAGACTCTGGCAGGTGTAGAAGGTATTCAAGCAGGGTCTGTGTAGGACAAGAGCGAGGATCTAGGGCCTTGCTGTCACACCACATGGCAAATCTCCATTTAAAAGAGTAACATCTCTTCGTGGAATCTTTTCTGGAAGCAAGACTTGGGAGACACCCTCAGAGAGACCCATGGAGGCAAAGTCTACGCTCTCAACATCCAGGCCGTGAGAGCCAGACTAGAGGTTGGGATGCAGAAGCGCCCCCTCGTTCTGAGTGTTGCAAAACACTCCAATCTCCATGGTTCTTCGGAGGACAACTCCAGAAGAGGGAACCAAATCTGACGCGGCTAAAAAGGAGCAATCAGAATCATGGTTCCCCGGTCTTGCCTGAGTTTCAGTAAAGTCTTCCCCACCAGAGAGGTATGGGAGGATATGCATACAGAAGGCCCTTCCCCCAATAAAGGAGAAAGGCATCTGACGCTAGTCTGTCGTGGGCCTGAAGCCTGGAACAGAACTGAGGGACTTTGTGATTGATCTGAGTGGCAAAAAGATCCACCTAGGGGGTGCCCCACGCTCGGAAGATCTTGCGCACAATGTCCGAGTTGAGCGACCACTTGTGAGGCTACATGATCCTGCTCAGCCTGTTGGCCAGACTGTTTATGCCTGCCAGATACGTGGCTTGAAGAAACATGCCGTGACGGCGTGCCCAAAGCCACGCTTCCAGACACAAAGGTCGAGATCCAGTGCCCCCCTGCTTGTTGATGTAAAACATGACAACCTGATTGTCTGAATTTGAATAATTTGATTGGACAGCCAATCTCTGAAAGCCTTTAGAGCGTTCCAGACCGCTCGCAACTCCAGGAGATTGATCTGAAGACCTGATTCCTGGAGGGACCAAGCTCCTTGAGTGTGAAGCTCATCGACATGAGCTCCCCACCCCAGAAGGGATGCATCCGTTGTCAGCACTTTTTGAGGCTGAGGAATTTGAAAGGTACGTCCCAAGGTCAAATTGGATCGAATTGTCCACCACTGAAGGGAACTGTGAAATTCAGTGGACAGCTGGATTACATCCTTTAGATTCCCGGCAGCCTGATACCACTGGGAAGCTAGGGTCCATTGAACAGACCTCATATGAAGACGGGCCATGGACGTCACATGAACTGTGGAGGCCATATGGCCCAGAAGTCTCAACATCTGCCGAGCTGTGATCCGCTGAGACGCTCTGGCCAGGGAAACTAGAGACAGAAGATTGTCTGCTCTCGTCTCGGGGACATAGGCGCGAGCCATCTGAATCTAGAAGAGCTCCAATAAATTCCAGTCTTTGAACAGGGAAATGGGACTTGGGGTAATTTATTACAAACCCAAGTAGCTCCAGAAGTTGAATAGTCATCTGCATGGACTGTAGAGCTCCTGCTTCCGAGGTGTTCTTCACCAGCCAATCGTCGAGATAAGGGAACACATGCACTCCAGTCTGCGTAGCGACGCTGCAACTACCGCCAGGCATTTTGTAAACAGCCTGGGCGCAGACGCGAGACCAAAGGGCAGCACACAATACTGGAAGTGCTGCACTCCCAGACGGAATCGAAGATACCTCCTGTGAGCATGAAGTATCGGGATGTGTATATAAGCATCCTTTAGGTCCAGAGAGAATAGCCAATCGTTTTGCTGAATCATGGGGAGAAGGGTGCCCAGGGAAGCCACCCTGAACTTTTCCCGGACCAGGTATTTGTTCAAGGCCCTTAGGTCTAGGATGGGACGCATCCCCCCGTTTTCTTTTGCACAAGGAATTACCTAGAATAGAATCCAAGCCCTTCCTGCCCTGGTGGAACGGGCTCGACCACATTGGCCCTGAGAAGGGCGGAGAGTTCCTCTGCAAGTACCTGCCTGTGCTGGAAGCTGAAGGACTGAGCTCCCGGTGGGCAATTTGGAGGTTTGGAGATCAAATTGAGGGAGTATCCTAACTGGACTATTTGAAAAATCCACCGATCGGAGGTTACAAGAGGCCACCTTTAGTGAAAAAATTTTAACCTCCCTCTGACCAGTAGATCGTCCGGCACGAACACTTTGATAGTGGCTATGCTCAGCTGGAACCAGTCAAAAGTCCGTCCCTTGCTTTTGCTGGGGAGCTGCAGGGGCCTGTCTGGGCACACGCTGTTGACAAGAACAAGCGCACTGGGGCTGAGCCTGAGAAGGCTGTCGGGAAGGAGGATTGTACCTACATCTATTGTAGGCATAGGGAGCACTCCTTCTTCCCTGGAAAAAAACGATTACCTGATGAGGTAGAAGCTGAAGGCACCCAGCGGGATTGTCCATAGCGGTTTCCCGCTGGTGGAGCTGTTCGACCACCTGCTCGACTTTCTTGCCAAAAATTTTATCCCCTCGGCAAGGGACATCCGCAAGCCGCTACTGGACTCGATTGTCCAGGTCAGAGGCACGCAGCCATGAGAGTCTGCGCCATCACTATACCCTAAGCAGCAGCTCTGGATGCAACATCAAAAGAGTCGAAAGCACCCCTGGACAGGAATTTACGACACGCCTTCAGCTGCCTGACCACTTCCTGAAAAGACCTGGTGTGCTCCACAGGGAGCTTGTCCACCAAATCTGCCAGTTGCTTTACATTGTTCTGCATGTGGATCAGTGGCGTAGCCACAGGTGGGCCTGGGTGGGCCAGGGCCCATCCACTTAGGGCTCAGGCCCACCCAACAGTAGTACATGTTTAGCGGTAGCTGGTGGAGATCCCAAGCTCTACCAGCTGAAGACTTCCCCCTGATGGTAATGAAAATGCTATTCTCCATGATACTAGCACCTGCGCATGTTCGGTTTTCAGCTCATGCCTGCTGCAGACTGCCAAGGTGGAAAGAAGCATTTTCCTGCCAGCTGAGATATCTTTTGGTGGTGGTGGGGGGAGAACAGTTGGTGCCCACCCGCTTCTTGCCTAGGCCCACCCAAAATCTGTTGTCTGGCTACGCCCCTGATGTGGATGCTTGTATAGAGCTGGTATGACTGAATCTGGGATACGAGCATAGAGGACTGATAGGCCTTTCTCCCAAACGAGTCAAGAGTCCTAGATTCCCGCCCCGGGGGCGCTGAGGCGAAATCTGTAGTACTCCTGGCCCTATTGAGAGTGGAATTCACAACCATAGAGTCGTGAGGTAACTGCAACCTCAGCAACTCAGGGTCTCCATGAATCAGATATTGGGGCTCAGCTTTTTTAGGGATGGGGGGTTAGTTAATGGTTTCCTCCAGTTCCTCAGCAGTGTCTCTTTAAGGACATTATGCAGGGGAACAGTGGACGACTCCGTAGGTGGTGAAGGACAGTAAAGGATGAGAAAGACTCTCCGTAGGAGAAAGCTTTCTTTCTGGCGAAGGAGTAGGATCAGAGGGAAGACCACAAGACACCTCAGAAGAGAAATATCTGGGATCTTCTCCCTCATCCCACGAGGCATCCTCCTCGGTATCGGACAAGAACTCTTGAACTGCAGTCCAAAACCGGGCCCATCTCAACACCGAGGAACCATGTCCCCGATGGCGATGCCGAGAGATCGACCCCTGTGCCGGTGGCAATGAAGGTCCATCGATTTCGACGGGGAGTCGACCTAGGTGGCAGCCGACGTAGACCTCACCAAAGGGACAGAGCCAGCTGCTGCTTCCATCAATGGTGCGGAAGCCGCAAGCACCCCGGCACTGGAAAAGGCTGACGCAGCAACCCTTCCAGCAAACCTGGGCG
Organism: Microcaecilia unicolor; assembly: GCF_901765095.1. Taxonomy (NCBI): domain Eukaryota; kingdom Metazoa; phylum Chordata; class Amphibia; order Gymnophiona; family Siphonopidae; genus Microcaecilia; species Microcaecilia unicolor. The sequence continues at coordinate 85,792,113 of NC_044041.1, read as the reverse complement.
AATGGCTCGGATGCGCTCGTCCAGAGTCACTGTCGAGCAAGGCTGCGGGGTCGGTGCAGGAACCGGATCCAGAATCTGTTGAGGTCAAGGAGGCGGTACCGGGCTGTCCGAACACCGACACCTCCTGAATAGAGGGTGAGCGCTCCTCCCAGCATCAGCGCTTCACAGGGGCCGAATCCTTCGACGCCCCGGAGCTCCCAGTACCGTGCTTAGGAGACCGATGACGATGCTTCTTCACATTCACTCAATGCACGTCATCGATACTCCTCGTTACCGAGGAGAACGTGTAATCCACACGCCTCCTTGGGGTCGGGTCCGAGAGTGGTCGGTCCTGGTAGGCCTGCACAGCAGGAGTCTTTGAGGCAGGTGGAGACCCACTCAACGGCTCACTGCTCCCAGCATGTGGGGTCCGGACAGCCATTACCTTCGTTCCTGAAGTCGATGCCATCTTCGGTGCAGAAATAGACGCCACCGACCTCGGTACCGCTGTCCACGTCGAAGAACTGGACGAAGCTCCAAAAAGTCGGTCCCACTGAGCTTGTCTCAACGCCTGCGTCCGCTTTTTTAAGCTAAGACACAACTTACATGCGTCTGGGCGATGGTCGGGCCCAAGGCCCTGAAGACACCATGCATGAGGGTCAGTACCCGAGATCGGCCAGTTGCACCGAGTACACTTCTTGAAGCCGCTGGGCGTCCTCAATGACATGGACGGAAAAATAGCGGCAGCGAAATCAAAATTCTCGATTGTGCCAAAAATAAAGGCACAAAAAATGAGAATCGGACCGACGGGGGCGTTTCCAAGATGGCGGATTAGACTTGATGGTGGTCGGAGCGCGTTTGAAATCCTTTCGTTTTACCTGAATCCCAGAACGGTGATTGTTTCTGAAAAAATGCCGCATACTAAAAGAAAGGGCGTTGTGAAAAGCATACCGCCGGCAGCTCCAGGTACAACGCAGATTCAAACAACGCTGGACCGATACGCCACAAGCACCCCACGTTTGACCGGCGAGAGTATACCCGCAGTATGGGCAGGTGAAGGAGCATCTAGCCCACAGGGTTTGGAAACATCGTTGTCCTCGCTGGAAGTGAATCCTCCGCCGTGCCCCGCTGTAGCCTGGGCGTGTTTGGAGACCCAGGAGCCCTCGGATGTCGTTGCTCCAGGTTCTCCGGTCGGCGGTGACACCCCCAGGGAAGCGGGAGGTAACAGCAAGGGAGAAGTTGTAACTCCACCGGCGCCAACATTGGAATCTATTTGGTCCGCGATTCAGTCCTTAACATCTATAGTCTCACAAACTGCCCAGGAGACAACGTCAATAGTGAGTAAACTGGATTTGCTAACAAACGCGTTTGAGACATTGAAACAGGAATCTGTATTAAATAAAGCACAGGTTCAACAGGATATTTCTTCTTTGACTAAAAAAACAGACTCATTGATTAAAGATAAAATGATAATCCATCGAAAATTGGAGAATTTTGAAAACTATAATAGACGCTTGAACCTACGGATTCTTAATTTTCCCCATTCTTCGGAAATAAATGCAACTGAGATGTTCAAAAAGTACCTAATTGAAAACCTGTTTCTCCAAATTTAATACCTCCTATTAATAAAATATTCTATATACCTATTCCTAAAAAGAGAACAGATGGGAATCAAGAATTTCAAGATTTGACTGATTTTTTGGAAAACTCCAATGATGGGATATTTGAGAGGCGAACTCTTCTTGTCTCAATGGTTTTCGAACAAGATGTGAACATGATTAAAAAAAACTTTACTTTCGTAATCTTGCAAAACCATTTTATGGCGAAAAACTTTGGATTTTTCCCGACGTTGCGAAGATCACCCAGGAGAGATGTCGGTCTTTCCTGGCAATGAGAGACGAAGTTAAGGCTTTAGGAGCCAGTTTCATACTGTCCTATCCTTGTAAATGTCAGTTAAAATACTTGGATAACAAATATTTTTTTGATCCTGGACATTTGAGTTTTATAGATATGAAGAAAGTGAACAGATAGATCTGGTGCTAGTTTAAGATCTGGTAATTCACAATGTGTGTGTTTGATGGGGTGATCCAGGCCATATTCTTGTTAAAAATTTATTCTGATTTAACTCCTTTTAAATTTCCAGCCCCCCTGTCTTAGTTTTGTGGTCTAAGAAAGAAGTTTAATTGAAATGGGGGACTATATATATTGAAGTAGAATTTTTCTGTTTCTGTTTTTCCTAAACAAGATGTAATGCTTGTGTTATGTTTAAAAAATTTATAAATAAAATATTTAAAAAAAGAAAACGAGAATCGCGTACGTGCGGCCTAAGAGGGCCGCGTCGGAAGCGAAAGAAAACTTAACAGGACCTAAGACTAAAAAAATAAAGGGTTTTTTTTTCTTTTTTTTTTGTAAGAGAAAACAACTTAAATTGAAAAGAAAATGAGGGAAAAGACGACGAAAACCAAAAAATAAGCGAAGGCTCTTTCAGAGGCACAGAGACCGCAAGCAGCCACTCTTTACAGCGGAGAAAAAAAAAAAAAAAAAGAACTGAAGCGGGACTCTCTTGCGACAGGCGGGGAAGATGGCCGCGCACCCGAAGGCTCCGACAGGCAGGAAGATGGCCGCGCACCCGAAGGCTCTAGCAAACTTTCTGTTGCTAGGAAGATTTCCATTCCTAGGGCTGCCATGGATGTCACCCAATCGTGAGAACAAGCAGCCTGTTTGTCCTCGGAGAACTTGCTTTAGTCCTCTCAACACCAGGGTCACTTAAAACATGCTGGCTCCCAAGGCAGAAATTTGGGAGAGAAATGCCCTCTTCTAGTTTCACTGTACTGTGGGCAGTATACTTTTAAAACTTGTTGACTGGGCTCTGATTGGCTTGGAATTTGAAATTACCCAGCAATTGTTGATAGCTGTTGTTTCAGTCTTAGCCAGGGAGAAAAGAGAGAAATCTCTTTGCTGAGGCTCAGTGAATTATATGCCCTGATCTCCCCAAGTACCTTATAGGAAGTATGCAAATGTTTAGTGTTATAATTGATCCATATTTTAGTTACCTGTTATTGTTTGCTATTTGCATTATTTTGTTCCACTGTTCAATATTTTTGAGAGAACAATTGTTTGTTCCAAAAAAAAAAAAAAAAAGAAATTTGGGAGAGAGCTTCAAAGCCCACTGACAGGCCATCCTTTAGTTTCAAACAGGCTTGAGGCCCCTGCGGCCTGGAAGCCTAGAACAATGGCCCCATTCGCACCCCCCACCCTGCCCTAGCAATCCAGTTGGAACCTTGCCTACTACATACTGCTCAGAGTACTCAGCAGGGTTGCCATGTGGAAAATTTTTTCCCCACCCAAATCAGCCCAAAACCCGCCCAAAGTCAAACCCCGCCCGACACCCCCACCCCCGCCGTCATCGGCCCCGCCTCCCCGTCATCAGCCCCGCCCAGAACGTCACTAACCCCGCCCAAAATGTCACTAACCCAGCCCCCGCGGCCCGAAAAAAACTCAAAAAACCGCCGAAAGACCCAAAACAAGCCCAAAAAACCAACCCGCCGCGGGCAAAAATTACCCGCGGCGGGTTGCGGAAAACCGCCCAAATGGGCAGGAAAACCACCCACCTGGCAACACTGGTATTCAGGTTAGGATCTCTAAATTTCTTAAGTTACATCAGCTCCTGAATGCTTGGAAAATTCATGCTGAAGCAATACTGCTGATCTTTAAATCCAGTAGGAGGTGGTACAGCAGACTACATGAGATCAGTTCTTGTACTTTGAAACCATCTGCAAGTCCCTCTATAAAGGCCATATTCTTTACCCATTCAAAGAGCTACAGTTTTTTTTCCCCATGGATCCAGCATTACCAAATGTGCGGCCTTTAGATCTGTCAACTGCACCTTTATAATACCAGAGAATGCTATTAAGGAGCCCAAAAAGTGAGGGGATTAACCTAATACAGTTCTGGGTGATCACCGGAGAATAATAATGTTTGTATTAGATAGCGAAGTTCTCAGAGTATACAATTCACCCAAAACGAGATCCACATTCAAACGTGACACCTCTAAGGGTGGACGAGTTTCTCAATCATAGAACTTCTCATGGATGTCAAAATCCCTGGTTTTTATATTTTTAGAAAATCTTGTTTTATTATTTTTCCTCACACCCTTCTATCAATCAAAATAATTAAATATATCACTTCCTAATCACAAATCTCAGAACTGTATACATTGATCCTATCACTTGCACCTCTAACCCTCATGCACATCCTAAACTCCAAATGTGCCCTAATGATTCTATACTACTCTGAGTAAACTTATGATTACAAATATCTAAACAATAAAACTAAAAGGCACTTAGCGTTGAGAATGATTCAAAATGTCCCCCGTGGAACAGTCCTTGATGGTTCTCTGCTTGCGTTGCTGTAGTCAAAAAAACTGCAAAAAAATTTTGTTTGGTCTCCGTTGCTGGCAGGAACCAAGTTCTATCTTTATGCCATACTGCCGCTGCTGACAGTATTATTTTGTATCCTTGCCCAGCTCCATATGTCCTTGCTCAGTATCACAAAGACTACTCCGCTTCACAACATAAATGGGCTGTTGCCACAGGATCTAAACTGATTAATTCAAACTCTCCTTCCAACTGCTCACAAAAAATAACGAGTCTGACTCTGCAGGGTTTCGACAGTCTTCTTCAGGAACTCCGTTATTTATTAATACTAATTCTCTCCTTTCTTATAGACGAGTGCCTCTCCGCCGTGATTCTCTCACATACTGCCAAAGCTGAGGATAATTATATGCTCCTGACAGGAAATGATGTCATACTCCAAGTGCGGAGAAACTATCTGCAATTATTAAATGAGAGTATTCCATTCAATCATATCATTTAGACCATTTGGGGTCAATGTTCCCAATTCAAAAATCCAATACTGTTCCTTCCTATTCAATATTCGCTCCCTATCCCCTCCTCTAGAAGAACAAGCCACTTGATCAATCAACCATTTCAGTTGAGTAAATTGGTGCTGGTGCTCGACACAATGTGCTACCACAGGCGCTGATAAAACTTGTCTATGTAACCTGCTTTTGTGTTCTGTGAGACGCAATTTTATCTGTCTCTTCGTGCGTTCCACATACCACTTACTGCAAGGACATAACAGGCCATATACAACAAATGTCGAATCACAAGTAGTATTTGTTCTATATTGATACACTCTGTGAGGTGATCTCGGAGACGTCCAATGAGTGCCTTGAATAGTTTGCATACAATGCTGGCAATTGCCACCAGCTTTGTGGCCAAACACTAACTGAGGGGAGGAGTCTTGAATGGTATGGACAGTATGCACAAGTTTCTCGTAAATTAGGTCCTCTTTTATAAGCCATGCACGGCCGCTGCTGAAACAGTGTATGAAGTGAGAGAATATCCCAAAGCTGATGAATCACTCGCGCAATCTGCGGAGCCAAATCTGTGTATGTTAAAGCGCACACCACTTTTTCCAAATGATCAGGTGGTTTATCCTGTAACAGTAAGATGCGTTGCGCATACCATGCTCTTTTAAATGCCCTACGACTACTACTCTCAGGGTATCCCCTTTCTTGCAAGCGATTCGTTAAAATCCTAGCTTGCTCACAAAAGGTGGCATCTGAAGAGCATATACTTCGGAGCCGTAAAAATTGCCCCACCGGTAAAGCGAATGCTACATACCTGTAGAAGGTATTCTCCGAGGACAGCAGGCTGATTGTTCTCACTGATGGGTGACGTCCACGGCAGCCCCTCCAATCGGAATCTTCACTAGCAAAAGCCTTTGCTAGCCCTCGCGCGCAGATGCGCGGCCGTCTTCCCGCCCGAAACCGGCTCGTGCCGGCCAGTCTCATATGTAGCAAGACAAAGAGAAGGGAAGACAACTCCCTCATTTTCTTTTCAATTTAAGTTGTTTTCCCTTACAAAAAAAAAGAAAAAAAAACCCTTTATTTTTTTAGTCTTAGGTCCTGTTAAGTTTTCTTTCGCTTCCGACGCGGCCCTCTTAGGCAGCACGTACGCGATTCTCATTTTTTTTTTTTTTTTATATTTTATTTATAAATTTTTTAAACATAACACAAGCATTACTCCAAAAGGGGAGGCGGGCGGGTTTGTGAGAACAATCAGCCTGCTATCCTCGGAGAATACCTTCTACAGGTATGTAGCATTCGCTTTCTCCGAGGACAAGCAGGCTGCTTGTTCTCACTGATGGGGTATCCCTAGCCCCCAGGCTCACTCAAAACAACAAACATGGTCAATTGGGCCTCGCAACGGCGAGGACATATCTGAGATTGACCTAACAATTTATCCAACTAACTGAGAGTGCAGCCTGGAACAGAATAAACATGGGCCTAGGGGGGTGGAGTTGGATTCTAAACCCCGAACAGATTCTGAAGCACTGACTGCCCAAACCGACTGTTGCGTCGGGTATCCTGCTGCAGGCAGTAATGAGATGTGAATGTGTGGACAGATGACCACGTCGCAGCTTTGCAAATCTCTTCAATAGTGGCTGACTTCAAGTGGGCTACCGACGCTGCCATGGCTCTAACATTATGAGCCGTGACATGACCCTCAAGAGCCAGCCCAGCCTGGGCGTAAGTGAAGGAAATGCAATCTGCTAGCCAATTGGATATGGTGCGTTTCCCCACAGACACTCCCCTCCTGTTGGGGTCAAAAGAAACAAACAATTGGGCGGACTGTCTGTTGGGCTGTGTCCGCTCCAGATAGAAGGCCAATGCTCTCTTGCAGTCCAATGTGTGCAGCTGACGTTCAGCAGGGCAGGAATGAGGACGGGGAAAGAATGTTGGCAAGACAATTGACTGGTTCAGATGGAACTCCGACACAACCTTTGGCAAGAACGTAGGGTGAGTGCGGAGGACTACTCTGCTATGATGAAATTTGGTGTAAGGGGCCTGGGCTACCAGGGCCTGAAGCACACTGACTCTACGAGCTGAAGTAACTGCCACCAAGAAAATGACCTTCCAGGTCAAGTACTTCAGATGGCAGGATTTCAGTGGCTCAAAAGGAGGTTTCATCAGCTGGGTGAGAACGACATTGAGATCCCATGACACTGTAGGAAGTTTGACAGGGGGCTTTGACAAAAGCAAACCTCTCATGAAGCGAACAACTAAAGGCTGTCCTGAGATCGGCTTACCTTCCACACGGTAATGGTATGCACTGATTGTACTAAGGTGAACCCTTACAGAGTTGGTCTTGAGACCAGACTCAGACAAGTGCAGAAAGTATCCAAGCAGGGTCTGTGTAGGACAGGAGCGAGGATCTAAGGCCTTGCTGTCACACCAGACAGCAAACCTCCTCCATAAGAAGTAACTCCCCTTAGTGGAATCTTTTCTGGAAGCAAGCAAGACGCGGGAGACACCCTCCGACAGACCCAAAGAGGCAAAGTACCACCGACGCAGCCTTCCGATGTCTCAGCCCCGATGCAGAGGGTCGATACCTCGATGCACTCTATGCAGTCGCGGCCGAGGACGGAGGTCTAGACGCTGTCGACGTCGATGCACTCAATACTCCCGGTGCCGATGAAGAGCCCGAGAACAAAACATTCCACTGGGCCAATCTCGCTATCTGAGTCCGCTTTTGTAAAAGGGCGCACAGACTACAGGCCTGCGGGCGGTGCCCAGCCCCCAGACACTGAAGACACGACGCGTGCCTGTCAGTGAGCAAGATTACCCAGGCGGCACTGGGTGCACTTCTTGAAGCCGTTGGGAGACATCGATGACATGGGCGGAAAAATCACGCCGACGAGATCAAAACTCGTGATTGCGTAAGGCACCAAAAAGAGGGGGGGAGAAAAAATTCTACCTGAGGCCTCAAAAGGGCCTACCCCGAAGACGAAAAGAAACTTACCGGGGCAACACTGGAAATAGAGGAAAGGGAAAAAGACCGAAAAGGTCTTCTTCCGAAATCCTTTTTTTTTTTTTTTTTTTTTTGCGAAAAGTCAAGAGACGCGCGAAGTCAACTAAAGGGGCGCGAACGGCGTAATACGACCGTACCGAGCGCGGTCAAAAGAAGACTGGCCGGCACGAGCCGGTTTCGGGCGGGAAGACAGCCGCGCATGCGCATCGGCGCACAAGGGCTAGCAAAGGCTTTTGCTAGTGAAGATTCCGATTGGAGGGGCTGCCGTGGACGTCACCCATCAAGTGAGAACAAGCAGCCTGCTTGTCCTCGGAGAAAGAGTCTTTCATACGGTAGAGATGATGGCTCTGAAACTGAAGTAGGGAATTCCGCTCAGTCATTTTTCTAAACACTGTCACTGCTAATTCTTGTTGTTTATATATCCACGTGTCCAAAAATGAAATGCTCTCCTGATTGCTCTGCATAGTAAATTTTAAATTTCGATCAAGAGTATTCAACCATCTTAAAAATTGCTGCAAAGAATGTTGAGATGCCGTCCAAATGAAGAACACCGTCTATAAAGCGATGCCAGATTTTAATATGTTGAAATCATGTAGAGGTATATAGATGTGTTTCCTCAAAAGCGCTAACATACAAATTAGCTATGCTAGGCACTGATGCTGTGCCCATGGCAACGAGCATAGAAATTCGAATCAAACAAAAAATAGTTCTTCAAAAGGACTAATTTCGCAATCTCCATAAGAAAAATGGTATCCACTCGTGTTAATGATGATCTGTTCACCAGTGTGTCCTGGACAATCTTTAAAGCCGCTGCCTGGGGGATGTTGGAGTACAAGGACTCAAGATCCATTGTTACTAGTATCATCTCAGATATAACTTAACCAACTTGCGTTAACATTCGTAAAAAATGGGCTGTACCCTTAAATATATGATTTGGCTTTCACAACAGTAGGCTGCAGGTGGAGGTCAAGAAAATGTGACAGGGGTTCCAACACAGTATCTCTAAGGGACACTATGGGACGCCCAGGTGGATCTTCTAGACTTTTGTGGATCTTAGGAATAGTGTAACACACTGGTATCCTAAGATTCTTATTTACCAAATATCTCGCTTCTGCCTTCATAATCACCCCATTTTGTACTGCAATGTCAACCAGACCTTCTATTTCTCTTATCAACCCAGGAGTTGGATCCTGTTGTAACAATTTATAATAAGGAGGTATCTGCAAGTTGTCTCATCACTTCACTATGGTATTTAGTATAGTCCTGTACCCAACTGAACCTCCTTTGTCTGCCGGGCGAATAACAATCATAGAATTGGTTGCCAGTTGAAAAACAGCTTCATGTTCGTCTTGTAAGATTCGCATATCTTTTAGATCTCGTAAAATAACTTGAATGTGCTTGTTGATACTCCAGGTGTTCTATGTCCCTGGTTACCAATGCTTTAAAGGTAGCGATGTGAGAATCCTCATTCCCCGGAGGTACCCATATAGATTTTGGCCGAACTAAAGGCTTATCACTATTAACACCTGCCAGATCACCATGTTGTTGAAAAAAAAAAAACAGCCGTATCTGCAAATTGTGAAAAAAAAAAACGTGCCAACTCAACTCGAGTGTTAAGTTTATTGTGAAAATTTGTAGGTACAAAAGATAAACCATAATTCAACACTTGGATTTGAATGGGAGAGAGGTCTGTTGTAGACAAGTTTATTACATTGGACAATGCTGGGTTGCTGATCGTGTTACTGGTCCCTGCCAGAATTGAGTCTGTTGATACTGTGGTGCTCGCTGTCGCTGACCTCTGCCATGTTGCCGACCTCCACGGTGGCCCCGTTACTGCCATGTTAATACTTTCATCCGAACTTGATAAATGTTCCAAAATGACTCCTTCTGGGGGTCTCATGGATGATTGACCAGTTTGAGCCGATGTATTCAAAATGACTGTTGGGCAGACTAAATGGACCATTCAGGTCTTTATCTATTTATTGATTACATTTGTACCCCACGCTTTCCCACATAGAGCAGGCTCAGCGCGGCTTACATTGTAAAAGAAAATATCTTACATGGTAGAAAATAAAGCAAAACAAAAAACTGTAGGAAGAGTATTATAAACTGTGATGATCAAAGCTACTTACATAGTGAAAAAGCATTAAGGACATGTGAAAAAATATTAATATTAATATCTACTATGTACTCTCTCTAAAATCCCAGGTTTTTTAGCACTTTAAATGTAGATTTGTAAAGTTTACGCTGTCCCATGAAGTTCTAGGATGTTTAATGTGTTAAATTGTATTTAAAGCCTTTTTCTGCCAAAGCTGCACATTTGTTCTGTGACTGACACTACCCAATACTTTGTTCTGCTTGTGACTCTTGTAATTATAGACATTTTAGTTATAGATTTTTTTTTTTGTGGCAATTTTGGCTTTTTGGGATCTTTCTGTGAGACCAGCACTAGGTGGACCTAACAAGTTATGTAATTCGTTTCCCTGATATACAGTGGTTTTCTAATATAGAGGTCAGCTCTACATAATCCTTTATAGTAGTGGCTAATGTACACGTGACCTATGTATTGTTAGAAAAAAAAAACTGCATGTAGAACACTGGGCTCAGGGAGCCATCTGTTGGCAGCCTTTGGAATATTTAATGGTTCATATTAAGGTAAAATGTTTGATAATCACATGGTGGCTTATCAACACCTTTTTCTTTTTACTGCACTTGGTATTTCTTTTTGGATCCCTCATGTGGCTTTATTTTTCCTTTTCACATGATTTTGGATATAATTTTATAAACATTTATAAACCATTAAGTGACAAACCATGTGTCCTTATTCATGCTTTTAGGTTGAGCCATGACTTAGGCGCATTATTAAGGGGGACGCGGGAAAATACATCAAGTAGCACTAGAGCCTTAAATCATGTTATTTAGCCCTTAACATGACTTAAATAGTTTGCCACTTGACCAAAAACAGTGGTAATATTTAAGTCACCATGAGTGTTAATGAGTTGTTTTGACACACCACAAGTCACGTTAGGGCCCAAAAATCACAGTGGGGTTATTTCACTGTCCAGAAGGCCACATCAGGACACCAGAGCAGGATGCCTCCCCAGCCTCACATCTTTAAAAGGTAGCCCTTATTACCTTAGCATTTTTGGTGCTCCAGGGGAAGGGGGTGTCTTCAGACAACATCGATGTCCAGGTGCTCTTGGCCAGTCCAGAGCCACATCCAAAATGGCATAACTACTGCTAGGGGTCATATGTTCATATAAGGAAATATGACTTCCGGTGACGTCAGCGATCTCGATGGCAGCCTGAATTTATCGCTCCGGACTCACCCCGCTAACATAGCTAACTTTAGCAATACGGACAACGAAATACAACTTGCTTGGAAGTTAAAAGAGGTCTGTACCCAACAGGGTAAGGATGTCGCAAAAAACGAAAACATCCGAGGCCAAATCGGGCGCGAGGAGTAGCCAGCGGGTTAGTAAAGCCGCAGGGCGCCATGTTTCCTCACAGCACGAGGAAGCCTCTGATTCAGATTCAATGTATTCGGAAGATGAAGCGGGCAGTACTCGCGAACCACAGTTCACCAGGGTACTTCGCGATCTCTGCAAAGACCTTGCCCACATGAAAACAGATATTGTGGAGCGCATAGAAAATCTGAGAGGTGAGCTCAAAAACATTGGGGCTCAGATGGAAGAGCAAGAGGACACGGTGGTACAAATAAGGCAGCGGGAAGAGGGGTTCGCCACCCAGCTGGAGGAACTGCAATACAAACTTGACGGTATCGAAAATAGAGGGAGACGGAATAATCTGCGATTTCGGGGCATACCGGAGGTGGGAGATCAAGAGGATGTAAAAAAAAATACAAGAACTGTGTTCCCAGATACTGGTGGGAACCCCAGAAATGGCGATCCCTGAAACTGAACAAGCCCATAGGGCCCTGGGAAGGCCGATGCCCAATAAGCCACGAGACATTATAGTCCGCTTTTGGAAATATGCAGAGAAAGAACATTTGCTTGCCTTATCACGACATAAGAAGGGCCTACAGTTTAATGAGAGCCCAATTGCTGTCTATCAAGATTCATCTGCCTACACTTTACAGCAGCAGAGAAGTATAAGGCCAATTTTGGAGGCCTTGGGAAAACAAAATGTTAAATATCGATTGGCATTTCCATTCTCTCTGTGTTTTACAATAGCTGGACAACACCATACGGTCTGCACAAAGGCAACTGCTCGACAGATCTTACAAAAGGCAGGACTCATGGAGGCGGAAATAGAATCTACTTCGACGACAACAAACGCAAGTGACAAAGTACGTCAATGACAACAGGTTTTCAATAAAGCAAAGAAGCCACGACTGACTGTAACTAAGCCTGTGCCGTAGCCAGTGAAGAAAAGTGCCAAAACATGCACGGAAGACAGCTGTTCTTATTTTCTTCTGCTTATTCTTGAATAGGGGACATGAGGAAGATGAGTATGTTGACTGTATGGACTAGGGTGGGGGAGGGATCTGGGGGTGGGTTGAGGGCTGTGTGATGTGATTGTTGATCTTGCTAGGGAGTGAGAGGGAGGGGAGACATTCTTGTTTAGGTCTCTCCTTGCTGCTCTCTCTCTATAAGATGAGAATGGGGGGGGGGGGGGGGGGGGAACAGCATTACCTGGTGTGTTGGATAGAGTGAATAGGGGAAGGGGACTACTACAAACCTTACGGTAACTTACAGATCATAACCCTAAATGTAAAAGGCCTAAATGCCCCTAGAAAGAGACAACTAGTATGGCAAGAAATCATTAGATTAAACCCACATGTGGTAATGATACAGGAAACCCACTTGAAGCGGGCCCATGAGTATTTGTTCCGTCATGCGCAGTACTCAAAACTTTTCTTTGCGTCTGACACATCAAATAAAAAACAAAGAGGGGTGGCTTTGCTTTTTCATAAGTCTTCTACTGCAGATACACCAGGTGAAAAGGGACCCAATGGGGCGATATAGTCTGATTAGGTGAATGTTTGAAAACAGGGAGGTTACCTGGGGCTCCATATATGGCCCAAATACGGGTCAGCACTCCTTTTTTCACCTGCATAAGCAGAAACTACAGACCTTGATAGGTGGCCAACTTATTCTGGGGGGGGGGGGGGGGGGGGGGGGGGTGACTTCAATGCAACTTTGCAATCGGAGATGGACTGCTCTGGAACTGTTGCTCGGGGAGACCAGGTGTTAGCAAAGCATTTGGCCACCTTCCTGGCCGAGCTGGGATTGTTTGACTCGTGGAGGGATTGCCACCCTACAGAACGGAACTATTCTTTTTACTCCCAAGTCCACCATACATATTCCCGACTTGATTACATCTTTGTAGATAAATCACTAGGAAGTCACCTTAGAGATGCCCAAATTGGAATTATCACTCTCTCAGACCCACCCCCTGTATGTTAGAATTGGACTGGCAGATGGAGAAAACTCGGGTGGGGAGATGGACATTGAATAACATGCTGTTGCGGCAAGAGGGAATCTGTAGAGATTATGTTAAGGTGCTACAAGAATATTTATCCTTTAATCTAAACTCGGGACCTTCGATGGCAGTAATACGGGATGTGCTTAAAGCTGTATCTCGAGGCCATTTCATGAAGGTGGCAGGAGAGCTTAAACGGAAAAGAGTCGCAGAGATGACCCAGTTGAGGAGCCAGATTATGGAATTAGAAAAGAAACATAAAAGTACAGGCTCTCAACATTTACAGGGCTTTAGTCAGCTAGGGTTCACCTAGACGCATTGCTAACTCAAGATCTTAAATTTTTTAATGAGACGTTACAGCTACACAATTACACTGAAAAGAACAAGATCAATAGACAATTAGCGCTTAAATTACGAAAGCTAAGAATAGAGTGTACTATTTTTCGTATTAGGGGGCAGAAAGGGGAAACTCTCCGAACATCTCAGATTAGAAACCGATTTAACAAGTACTATGCGGCATTATATGCTAAGGATCGATAAAGGATGAGGATCTTCAGTCATATCTGGAGGCAATACAATTACCGACCATGACGCCAGAGCAGCAGACACTACTGGAGGCCCCCATAGAGATGAAAGAAGTGCTTAGTGCCATCAAAACATTAAAAACCAGCAAATCACCAGGCTTAGATGGATATACAAGCGAATTTTATAAAACATTTGCTCCTTACCTAGATCCCCTGTTGGCAGAAGTCCTAAACTCGGTGTGTTTGGGGGACAACATGCCACCTACTATGAGAGAGGCATGGATCGCAGTGATTCCTAAGCCTAACAAGGATGTGACCGAGTGTTCCTCATATCGGCCGATCTCGGTATTAAATGTTGACGTGCATATACTGGCGAAAGTATTGGCTACCAGAATATGGTTTTACCAACTTCAATCCACCCGGACCAGGTAGGATTCGTGGCGAACAGACAGGCCTCAGGTAACATTAGGCGGACCCTAGATGTCATGTATGTTGCAAAACAAAGACAGATGCCCTATTGTTTGTTAAATATCGATGCTGAAAAAGCATTTGATAGGGTGCATTGGCACCATACAATGCAGCACTTTGGATTTGGCTCAAAATTCATGGGGTGAATTGGGGAGCTTTATTCCAGGCCCAAAGCTTGTATAAAGATTAATGGACAGGTATCTCCCTTTTTTGAACTACAAAGAGGAACATGCCAGGGGTGTCCTTTATCGCCACTTTCATTCGCCCTTGTGATGGAACCTCTGGCGTGGAATATTAGGAAAAACCCGGGGATCGCTGGAGTGAAGGTGGGGGAGTGCGAGTCTAAGGTTGCATTGTTTGCAGACGATGTTCTTCTAACGCTCACCTCACCTTTAGATTCCTTACCGAGGTTGTTTCAGGACCTGGACTCGTATGGGCGGGTCTCTGGATTCAAAATTAATTTTGCCAGGACTGAGGCAATGGCACAGTATATGGAAGCCAAAGATTGTCAGCAGTGTCGACAGTTGTATCCCTTGAGGTGGGTAATTGGCGGCATCCGCTACTTGGGAGTCTCTCTCACAAGCAATCTTGAGCGATTAAGTGAACTATACCCCCTTATTGAGAGAGATTAGGGCGGAATTAGAACGATGGGCTCCGCTAAGCCTATCCTGGTTTGGTAGGATTGCCACAGTGAAAATGAATATTTTACCTCATTTACTATATCTTTTTCAATCAATACCGTTACCTCTTGGCGATCAGTTGCTTCAGTCTTTGCAAAACAGGTTACAAAATTTATTTGGAAGGGAGGCAAACCCAGAGTCCATAGTGCTGTATCATACATGGCACGCAAAGCTAAAGGAGGGTTGGGGGTTCCCAAACTAGAGTTGTACCATAGAGCGGCTCAAGTCAAAGCAGTGATAGAATTGTTTCAGGAGGCCCCACATAAATTATGGGTAAGGGTGGAACAATATTTGACTTACAGCCCTTTGAAACTCGGACACATGCTCTGGTTAGCACCTAAACATCGACGCCTAGGACTAGATGTGAGCCCTATTCGTTTTACATTTTGCTGTTGGGATAGAATGGAAAGGAAAAGGAGTCTATAACTCTAGGCTACCACCTATAGCATATAACAACTTTTCCACTGGGCTGCTCTCAATCAGCCTTCACTAGATGGGCACAGGGTGGTCTAGATTTATGGGGGCAGTTAGTGCATGGAGAGCGATTCGTCCCATTTGCAGAGCTGGCTGATACTTACAATCTGCCCAGGAAAGATCAGTATGCCTACTCTCAATTGCTGCACTTTTTTATGTCCTCAGGCATGCGGGATAAACCGTGTGGGGAGGTCACCTTTTTGGAAGAACTGTGTGTGAGGGAACAGGGAACTAGAGGACTGATCACTTTGCTATATGGGTACCTACGGGATCTCCTACTGATAAACTATAAGCATCGTGCTCAATGGGAAAAGGAATTGGGAATATGCTACCCAGTAGCGGAGTGACAAAGAACGGAAAGATTATCAGTAAAGATTTCCCCAGCGGTAAATATTCAGGAAAATATCACTAAGTTACTATATCGCAGGTATCTAACCCCAGTTCGATTGCACCACATGTTTAGCAAAGTATCCCCGATGTGTTGGAGAAATTGTAGTCAAGTAGGTACACTAGGACACATATGGTGGTCGTGCTGACAAGTGGGGGCATTTTGGAAGGCAATCCAGGGGAGGGTGCAACACTGGATGGGGGTCAATATACCTTGGGATCCTGCAGTGTACCTGTTTCATAAAAATATTACGGGACTTAGAGAGGAGGGTAAGGCATTAGCAAAACACAGTTTTTGTGCGGGAAGATTGATAATAGTCCGATCCTGGAAACAGAACAACACTCCCTCCATGACTAAATGGCAAACTTTACTCAGGTATATTGCCGAAAAGGAGAAGTTATTGGCAAAGGAGCGAAAACAACTAGCTAAATGGGACAAGATCTGGGCTCCACTAGGTCTATAGTTGCGAAACGGTTTATTGACAGACCTTGGCTATTGAAAATAGGTTTGAAGTGTAATTCTGAGGGTAATGGAGAGGGAGGGGGGTTGGGGGGTATTCCCTATAACCAGAGAAGGGATGTTAAGTTGTATTAATGTTGAAAAATCTTTACAAATACGAGGTCAATGTTTAAGCTACTGTTAACAGTGGACTCTGTTTGGTCCTTGACCTGTTTTTCAGAATTGTACAGGCTGAAAATTCTTTAATTACTTTATTGTAGTTTTTGATGTACAGGGATTTTCCACAAATCAATAAAGACTTCTTATAAATCAAAAAAATATATTAGGAAATATTTCCTTATATGAACGACTTACTAGCAGTCGTGTGAGACTATCGCTATGGGTACCATTTTATGTGATGCTGCACTAGCCCCCACACCCCCCCCCCAGACTACCTGTTGAAGAGTAAACAACCACAGCTCCACCCACATGCCATCCAAACTCATCCCCAGACCAGCCTCTCTAAAATTGCACTGAAGTACATGCACTTACATGCACAAGGTAACTAAGAAGGTGAAGGCCTATTTTAAAGGCTTCATGTATTGTATACCTCAGGAACAACTTATCAGA
Organism: Microcaecilia unicolor; assembly: GCF_901765095.1. Taxonomy (NCBI): domain Eukaryota; kingdom Metazoa; phylum Chordata; class Amphibia; order Gymnophiona; family Siphonopidae; genus Microcaecilia; species Microcaecilia unicolor. The sequence continues at coordinate 85,775,210 of NC_044041.1, read as the reverse complement.
TTGCTTTTGCATTTTATTTTATGTTTCACTATATTATATATATTTTGCTCAATGTAATTAAACCTGTATCACATATTTCCTTGCTTGTATGGCACAATAGGTTGGGTTTGCTTAGAATCTTAGAAATGTTTGGCTATGAAGTATAATTTTTCACGCTCTACTTCATGTCCCCAGTACCTGCTTGCCCCGGTAGAACAGTCTCTGCCTGTCCAATCCCACCCCAAAGGCTTTGCAGATCTTGACACGCAGATCCTCCACTTTGGTCAGCTTGGAGAGGTCATCAATGCGATGGGTCACCTTGCCATCCATGGTGCGCACCTGGATCCACATGATGTCTAGCTGTAATGTAGGGGAGGGAGGTGGGGAGAATCAGTGATTTTTCTTTTCACTCTTATTTCTGAGAAAGAGGGGGGGAACTCTTAATATTTAGAGCTTGGTTGGGAGAAAGAAAAAAAATAAGCTTCGCGAGAAAGAATAAACTATGCATAATACTGGTGGATGTAACAGTACAAATACTAGCTTTAGCAGCAAAATACTCTTACTACATGGTTGTAGAATACAACAGTCTCTGCAAGAATAGGGACCGGCATCAAAATCTACAAGTTTGTCATGTTTTTCACATCTTCTTTGTTTCTGTCATTTCATAAAATATTTTCTTTTATACGTAATACATCAGCAACACAAAATTAAATTAACAAAAATAACCCTCATAGGGACAAGCTGCCACACTACCACCCCTCCCTCTCTCCACCCGCAATAAGGTATAGTATAGCATCCCGCACGGGCTGTAACGTGTTGCCAACCACCTCCATATTTATCAACTTGGTTAATCTAGTTCTAGGTTTACTCACACTGGATGCGGGGACTTGGGGTATAGTATAGAACTAAACTGGTAAATCAGAAGCGACTACAAGATCCTACACGACACGAGGTTAGTTAGAGGCAGGACCAGATCGACCCTGCCGGCCAAACCAAGAGCCAGTTGGTAGTCCTGAATTATAACCAGTCTTAGCTGCATTATATAGCACATCATGATTAAAAAAAAAAAAAAAAAAAAGAGAGAGAGAGAAGCATAGTATATACAGATACACACACATCTCCACTGTGCAAGGAAGCTCACAAGTTGCCGGCCAGACAGACCCCAAAGCTGAGTTTGGGGTGTCGAAGCCGTCGGTTACAGATTAACAACTTATCAGTGAGTGGCGCACAGCCAGCTTTTCATAAACCAAAGAGAACACGAGCCGGGGGGGGAGGGGGAGTGAGAGAAAAGATCTACAGAGCACGAGGACGATCTCACACCTTCAACTACAACAGCCAGGCAATGCAATTGCAATGAGCGCTCATGTTCCTAATCCTAACCACACCCAAGACACCTCCTGCGCCTGCCCTTTTCAACCGGTCACCGCGAACAAATGCGAAGAGGAGAGACCAGGCTTCTTATTAGATAGCTAGAACTGCGGTTATCGCTGCATAGCTCCTCCTCCATCTTGTCAGCCTCCCGAACGCGCGCGTGAATTGCTTATCCCGCCACGGCGGCACCACTTCAGTGTAAAAAAAAAAGAAAAAAAAAAAACATGGTATCAACAGTCGCCATACGCTGCTCCAATATCATCTTCTCCTACAATGTTACCTTTGTAACTTGACCCCAAAGAGCCTGACCTTTCCTATACCCTCACCATCTTGACAAGCCACGGATTTCGCGCAACAAAAATAATTTACTGAAAAAGTACAACTTACCGTTTAGAGCGACTGACTGACGTTGTGTAGATTCACCTCCCACAGGGACTCTGAAAATAATTGCTAAGTTTTCTTCCAAATAATAAAATTAATTAAATTGTTAAAAAATTACAAGTTTCTCATTTGAAAAAAAATAAAGGGGCCAACCCGTAAGAAACACAGAGACCGTCTTTCCTACTACTCTTCGCTGCACTCTGAAATCGGTCTGAGGCTGAGCGCGGTTTGGAATTGGAGCTTGGCGCCGAAAAGCCGAACATTGGACTAGTGGATCCTGATTGGTTAGGTTTCGCGGGAAAGGGGAGGGCTGGGCGTGGCCTGTCGGAATTCTTGCGGCCTTGTTAGTCACGTGATAATCACCGGGCGGGGCAGGTTTGTGGGGAGCTGATGAGCTGCTGCATGTAGCTCAAGCTTTGTAAATACTGTTGAGAGTTTTTGCTGCCCTCTGATTTATTATTTAATGGCTAGACTTGTACATCTAATCTAACTATATGTTTAAAACCTGGATTCCGAAGAAAGTGAAGCTGGGTTAGGAAAGCTTATTTTCCCTCTTCCTAATTATTGTTGTGTTTTGTGTCCGTATATTCTTCGCTCAGTAGCAATTGCTTTTGGTATCCTTCAGTCTCCACAGTAGGTTCAGCACAAGTTGGAGGTTGAGAATCCTGCTGGGGTACTTTTTGTGGGGGATGGAAGTCAGTGTATACGTGCCTAGGGACCAGGGTCATTACTTCTGTGTGAAATTTTTGGTATTTAGCTAGGCACTTAGCTGAGGAGCAAGGAAGCAAAAGTTTTAGGTAGGCAAGACATTACATTGCCTAAAGTACTAGCTTTTGCTGCATGGTTTTCTGTTCCTAAGATAGTGAAGTCTTAAAAGAGCATTACAGGCTAAAGAAGTCGTAACGTCGAGACTTGTTAATTCTTTCTGTATTTGGTTTATCTTGTCTGTCCTAATTAGATTGTAAGCTCTGTCGAGCAGGGACTGTCCTCGTCATGTTCAAGTGTACAGCGCTGCGTACGTCTAGTAGCGCTATATAAATAAGTAGTAGTTCTTATTATTTTTTTAATAAGGTAACTTTATTTTTATAGAGTTTGGAGTAAAGGATGTGTGCATTGTTTTTACATAGTGTTTTTTTTTTATCACTTTACCTAAATACAACCTTTCCTCTTTCCTGATGCTGCTAGGTCGATTTCTGCAGCAGAGCACACTTTTATTACATTGACTGGCTAGGACTGAAGGGGCCCTGGGCAGAAAAATTGAAGATGGGCCCCCCTATTGCACCATTGCTCCCAAGGTAGTGGGGAGGGGGAGGATGCATACTTTCCAAAACTGACATTACAAAAAATAAATTCAGAAAAAAAAAACACTTTCTACCTTTGTTGTCTCAGCATTGTTTTTTTTGGTCCTAGTGTCTCTCCTGTTCTTTTCACATTTCTTCTCTCTATGTCCAGCATTTATCTTTTCTGTGTGCCCTTATCCATCCTGTCCAGCTGGATGTCTGCCTGTCCCTATCCACCCACCCCCCACGTTCAGTATCTCTTCTTTGTGTCCCGGTCTCCCCCTTTGTATCCAGTATTGCCTCTTTGTGTCCCAATGTTTCCTCCAAAGCCAGCACTAGACAGCTGAACAGGGATAGCGGGAATCCCCTTCAGGGCTGTGGGGATCCCATAGGGATGGTCCAAGGGGATCCCATGGGGATGGATCTGGGTCCTGCGGGGTTCCCACGGAACCGTAAAACTAATGGAGCTTTGCTTTCCCTCCCCACACATACCTCAGCTTACCCTGGTGGTCTAGTGGCTTGCTTCAGGGCAGGAAAGGTCCCTACGCTTTCCTGCCCACTGCTGCTGATCCTCTGGCCACTGCTTGTTTAAAATTACCACTGAGACTTCAAGCGACAGCCTTGCGAGGCCACCGCTTGAAATCTCATCAGCCATTTTAAACAAGCGGAGGGGTGAGAATCCGCATCAGCAGGCAGGAAAGCACGTTGTCATTCTCTATTGGTAGCATTTTTATTTAATCTCGCTTATATTTTCAAGCATACCGACTTGTGCATCGTACAGATGTACACAGAGAAAGTATAACAGAACAGTTTTTCATAGGTAGAGTAGTAATTTGTTTATAAATTGTAATCAGTGTGTCATTTGGAGGAGCTGGTTAAAGGTACACCCTAGCACTGTTATTCGTGCAAAGATTTTTTTTCTTCCTGGGTAATGGGCCACTAAAACAGGCATCATATTATGAGAATCAGAAACTCTGAATGTTGAGCACCTATCTATTTATTTACTTATTACATTTATATCCCACATTAAACATGAGTTTAAAACCTGGGAGCATTTAAAATCTCTTTTTTTTCCTGCGCCTACATTAAAAGAAAAGGATGGCATGTAGGAATTTGCTCCTTTGGTTTTGTGGATTGCAGTGGTATATTATAAAAATGCACTTGCCTTTTTTATTATTATTATTTAACAGAGGGGTATTGAATAATGAGGGAAGGGCTTCCTGCATGCAGATGTTCTCTCCAGCATCAGTCTAAATATGCTACAATATTGGCCAGTTCAGAAACAAAGTTGGCCAAGTTTATACAAAGTTAATTATGTTCAGTGGAAAATAAATCTGCTGCCTCAGGCTCCTTGCTATGTGAATATTCCATCACTGTTGCATTATTACTACCAAGTATTACGTATTAAGGGCATTTGCTTTAATTCGTTTATCCAGTCCTTCCATGCACATGGTTTTGCTTTTTAAACCCAAAGGTGAACAATTAAGTATAAACTGTGTTGTTTCTAACTTTACTTGTTTTGGACTGCTTTGGGTCCTTCTAATCTGTATATCTGCTATCTTAGAGTACAGAAGAAAATGTTTGTTACTTTTACTAGAATTTTTACTACTTGTAGAATCTGGCTTTCTTGGGGGGGGGGGGGGGGGGTCAAGGTGACTGCTGCACAGCAAGGGCTGGGCGGGCCAGGAGTTGGGATGGAGGAGATTACTTGCAGTAGGGACAGGTTAGATTTCTGTCCCCGTGCAACTCTCTAGCCAGCACCTCTTCTGTGTTCCTGTCGCTCCCCATGTATGTCTCTTACCTTCATCCTGCACCCCCGTTCCTCCATGCTCTGGCATCTCTCCCTCCTTTAGTTGGTCCAACATCTGGCCCCCTCCCCTTTGCTCCAGGTCTCTTCCCTCTACTCCACCACTCAAGTCCAGCATCTCTCTCTCTTCCCCCGCCCGCCAGCCAGCCAACTCAGCATCTCTCTGTCCCTGGGTCCAGCATATTTCCCTCCCCCTCCTACAGCTGAGTGGGTCTGGCATCGCTCCAATTTCTCCCCGTCCCAGTACTCCACACACACACAGCAGAGAGAGTGCTGAAACCTGCCTCTGGCAGGTGGAGCCTTTCCTATATGCAGCCTTTCTCTTTGGTGCAACTTCCTGTGGGCGGGACGTGCACAGGAAAGGTTCTGCTGGCCAGAGAGGCAGGTTTCTAAGCTCACCCTGTTGCAGGTGGAGGACTGGCAGCACTGGAGCTGGAGTGATGTCGGATGGAAGGAAGGTGCAACCTGAGGTGGCCCCTACCATTGGGTAGACCTGGGCATTTTACCAGACTCGCTGAATGGTAGTTATGTCCCCTGTTGACTGGCTATTTTCAGGTCACCTGAGATGGACACTCCTAGATCATTTTCTGGCTAGAGTGGTGACTGGCACATGCTGTCAGGCCTATATTTAGGGGCAGAGGCATAAAACTATGGCAGGCAGCAGTGTTTGGTTAACAAGGGATAGGTGCATGTTAGCAGGTGAACAATGCAGAAATGAGTTTGGCTCAGGCAATAGACACTGGCACATGGTACATTAAAATAAATGCTAAGTAGTATATTACCTATTCCACTCTGATGCAGAAAAGAGCAGAATCGCAATATGCCAGTTCTTAGGTGGCATAGAAAGGTTGGCTTGCTTTCTACACTGGGACAGAAAATCTAATAAGCCCACCCTCCCAGGCCCCTGATTTCCCTCCCCACCCCCTCCAATCAGGATAGGCCCCTGTGGTCCAATATCCACCCTTCTACATTGGCTCCAGTAAAAAAAAATCCCTAGTGGCTAGTGACATTCCCTTCTGGTCCCCAAACTCCCCGTCCCCCGGCAGGAGTTATTACCCACTGGCTCCTGCCCCTGGCACCACCATCTTGGAAAATGTTTCCCTTATTTGGTAGTCTCCACGCAGGCTACCAAACAGGAGGTAAAATCCCTTATTTGACAAACTGACCTCGCTGAGCAAATCCTAGAATGCACTGGGTAGAGTCAGGCACCACCATTTTCCTAGATGGTTATGCCAAAGCAGGAGTGAGTGGGCATCATTCCCGTATCCTCAAGGTATGATGGGGGTGGGGGATTGCCGCTAGACTACCAGAGATTTTTTTTTTGTCCGGAGTATCAGTGAGGGAGGGAGACCAGTTGCTTCCCTTTTTTTTAATGTTACCCTATCTGTCAATGCAAGAGCCAATCACGCAGACAAAAGGAGTAATTTTGCAGTGAGCTGCAGCTTGTAATAATTTGCATGCTCTGATTAATGCATAGCTGCAGTATATTTTCTTGTATAAACTGTGTATTGAGCCATCAGTGCATAGCTTTCTACGCTGGCCACTGAACTATGTATTTGCACCCTGTGTGACTTGCCCCCTGCTCCACCTACATTACCATGCCAATGGGAGCAGCATTTGTGCCCTGTGCAACCACACCACTCCCTTGGTATAGTGCTGCAAGTTATGTACTTTCAGGCAAGGACCTAGATTAAAATCCCAGGCCCAGCTTCTGCTTCACAAGCCAACTGGGGGGTGGGAGAGGCAGCACTCTCAGCCTTTGGAGGGGGGAAGGGTAGTCTCAGCTGTCATACATGCCCTTTTGATAGACATAAGAACTTTATGAGTCATGTTGTATACACCACATTGTGTATGTGGTGTATATTCTTATTCTGTAATCTTATCACTGGCAGCATCTGCCCCTTTTCAACAGTAATTGAGAAAGGTGGGTGCTGGAGGAAACTAGGTGGAGATCTTGTAATTCTGTTCTAACAAAGAGGTTGGAATACAAAAGAGGAAGCCAAAAAAGGCTATCCCAGATAAGCAGAAATCTGAAGATATTCGCTCTGTGGGTTGTATCCTTAGCAGTCTCAACAGGATACACTAGTCAGTCGTTGTTTGTCATCATTTACTATGGGATCCATATTCCAAAAGGATTTAATCAGGCAGGAGAGGCCCCAGCCTGGTTTCCCCCCCCCCCCCCCCCCCCCCCAGTAAGCCGACACCTGTTATTCATCAGCATTTAACTGGTTAGTGCTGCTGAATACGCCCACTAACTTGCAAGGTTAGGGCGGACCGTCAATTTAGCTAGTTAGGGGTAATTTGCAGTCTGCTAATCTGCTAAATAATAACCACATAAAGTTAAAACAATAAAATAGCTGTCCTATCTCTATGAGCAAGTTAACCAGACACTGGTCTAAATATTGACTGGTGCCCAGTTAACTTCTAGGTTAGTGGGCATACCCAAATATTCAATGCAGAGAGCCACGCATGCCCCAGCACAGAACATATGGGTTTAGTTCAGCCCGCAGTTGGAAGCCACTTAGCACTGTGGGCTGAATTTATAGCCTCTTAAAGTTCTTGTGTGGGGTAGAAGTATGCAGTGGCTAGCATTCACCTACGTTCTGTTTTTGTTTAATTACACATTTATATGTACTACTTATGACTGTTTATCTCCTGTTTCCATACACTGGCATAGTGTTGTTATGATGAAGGCCAGTCTATCAAATCCTGTAAATAAAGAATATAAATACTCCAATTAAAAAATAATGATTGGATATAAACAGAAAGTTTGTTTAGGTTTCAACTTTGTAGAAGAGTTTTCCTGCCATTTCAGAAAGCCTAATGGTTGATTTGTTCCTTGCAATTTATGTGTGCTATAGAGCCACCGCCCCTTTCAATTCTGGTTCCTTCTACCTCTCAAACATCAAACAACCTTTGCAACCTGGATACGTAACAACACCTACTCCCTTCCGCTGAACTGAGAGATCCCAAGTGCACACTGACTTGTACAGGGAAGCTTCCAGTTTGAACACAAATCTCTTTCTCCTTGAGCTAAAACACATAACCTGAAAATTAAGGTCTTGGGTCCCCTTCAAGAAGATTTCCATCCATCTGGAGCCTATGGGGATGGTAAAACTCTTTAGTGAATAAAGCCCTCAATCACTAACAAGCATCTATGAAAGTTCTGTCACTCCCAACACGCAACCATTGCAGCACCTTTACAGTACTTTACATTGCCAGACCATTAAAACAAACCTATGCTGAATTGTATTGTGGAATTCCCATTAAATTAATTTATAGGGAATAGAAATGGACAACTGTTTTTTTTATAGTGTATTATATCTGAAGCAAAATTTTGTTTCATATGCAATCTCTTTTAGGTAGCCAATGGCTCCACATGTCAGTTGTCATAAGTATTGCCCTACTGGGACAGACCAAAGGTCCATCAAGCCCAGCATCCTGTTTCTAGCAGTGGCCAATCCAGGTCACAAATACCTGGCAAGATCCCCAAAAAAGTACAAAACATTTTATTTTGCTTATCCCAGAAATAAGCAGTGGAGTTTCCCCAAGTCCGTTTTAATAATGGTCTAAGGACTTTTCCTTTAAGAAGCTGTCCAAACATTTTTAAACCCTGCTACGCTAACCGCCTTTACCACATTCTCTGGCAACGAATTCCAGAGTTTAATTACACATTGAGTGAAGAAACATTTTCTCTGATTTGTTTTAAATTTACTACATTTGTAGCTTCATTTAATGCCCCCTAGTCCTAGTATTTTTGAAAAGAGTAAACATACACTTCATGTCTACCCTTTCCACTCCATTCATTATTTTATAGACCTCTGTCATATCTCCCCTCAACTGTCTTTTCTCCAAGCTGAAGAGCCCTAGCTGCTTTAGCGTTTCCTCTTAGGGAAGTCGTCCCATCCCCTTTATCATTTTTGTCGCCCTTTTCTGCACCTTTTCTAATTCTACTATATCTTTTTTGAGATGCGGCAACCAGAATTGAACACAATATTCGAGGTGCGGTCACACCATGGAGCGATACAAAGGCATTATAACGTCCTCATTTTTGTTTTCCATTCCTTTCATAATAATAACTAACATTCTATTTGCTTTCTTATCCGCCACACCCACACTGAGCAGAAGGTTTCAACGTATCATCAACGACGACACCTAGATCCCTTTCTTGGTCAGTGACTCCTAACGTAGAACCTTGCATTACGTAGCTATAATTCGGGTTCCTCTTTCCCACGTGCATCACTTTGCACTTGCTCACATTAAACGTCATCTGCCATTTAGACTTTCCAGTCTCGTAAGGGCCTCTTGTAATTTTTCACAATCCTCCCGCGATTTAATGACTGAATAACTTTGTGTCATCAGCAAATTTAATTACCTCACTGGTACTCCCATCTCTAGGTCATTTATAAATATGTTAAAAAGCAGCAGTCCCAGCACAGACCCCTGGGGAACCCCACTTACCCTTCTCCATTGAGAATACTGACCATTTAACCCTGCTCACTGTTTTCTATCTTTTAACCAGTTTTTAATCCACAATAGAACACTACCTCCTACCCCATGACTCTCCAATTTCCTCTGGAGTCTTTCATGAGGTACTTTGTCAAACACCTTTTGAAAATCCAGATGCACAATATCAACCGGCTCACCTTTATCCACATGTTTGTTCACCCCTTCAAAGAAATGTAATAGATTGGTGAGGCACAATTTCCCTTCACTAAATCCATGTTGGCTTTGTCTCATTAATCCATGTTTTTGAGTATGCTCTGTAATTTTGTTCTTTATAATAGTCACTACCGGTCGGAAAGCGGCACGCTTGCGGTGTAGGGAATAGATGGAGGACCCGAATCGCCACTTGTGCATAACATCTCATTAAGCCCCAACCGAGCGCGTCCCCCACAGCCCCTGGGCGTTGTTTCTCCGACGGCGTCGTCGTCTCCTCTGCAAGCAGGAAGTGTCTTGGCAGAGGAGCCACGAGGGAACAAGGAAAACTCGCCGGAGAATACACGAGCTGAAGATATTTCCAGCTCACGTTTGGCTCAGGAGTCTACAACTTCTCATGTGGGAGATCCTTTGACTGCAGATACAATGCAACCAGTAAGTACTTTTACTGAAGGTTCACAGACTTTGAACACATTGGCGTTTTTGGAAGCCAGACCAGCGGAGGTAACCCTGGACAATTTATGGGGTTTAATTGTTAACTTGGGCAAAACTCTATGTCCCCAAATACAATTGCTTGAGACTCATGTTAAAAAATTAGAGGAAACAGTTGAATTTACTGAAAATGATAGAAAAGAAACTTAAAAAAAAATAATAAATCAACTGGAACTCTCTGAAAAAATCCAAGAAACTCAAATAACTACTATTAAAGACTGTACTAATATGAGAAGGAAAATTGAATCTTTGGAAAATTCTCAGAGGGCCAATAATTTAAGATTATTAAATTTCCCTAGAGCAATAACAATTGCTCCAAGGGAAATGTTGAAAAAATACCTTACAGAGATACTGGGAATCCCGGGTGAATCTCTTCCCCCTTTAACTCAGGTATATCATAAACCGGTTAAAACTATTGAGGCCTCTTCTTCTACTCCTATAAAACAACCGGAACAACCAATAGATGTTTCTGCGATACTGGAAGCCTCAACAATGGACTTGGTGTCTCCTTCTACATTACTAGTAACAGTAGCTTTTCCTCCGGATAAAATTTGGATCATGAAACAATTCTTTAAAAATAAAGATAAAGAGTTCATGGGTCTCAAAATACTTGTATTCCCTGATGTTTCCAGAGAGACACAAAGAAGACGTAGACAGTTCTTGTTGTTAAAGCCAGGTGTCCTCTAACTGGGGACTACTTTTTTTCTTCGTTACCCATGTAAATGTGTTATCTGTTACCAGTCAGTGAAGTATGTATTTTTTTGAATCCTCACAACTTATAGATTTTCTTGCAGCCAGAAGAACTTAGGACGGTATATGTTAAGATTTAATTAACATGTAGTGTGCTCAATTTGAAAATTGGAACTCCCATTAGACAGGATCAATAATTTCTTTTTAAAAATGTACGACTTATAACTCCAAATGTGTAAGTCTTGGATCAATAATGGAGGACTTGAGTGTACTTATTCTGTTTATTTATCTTCTTTAGATATTGTATGAAGAATTTTTTCTTATGATGCAGTACCTTTTCTTTTTCAAGTATAAGACTTGATTAATATATGTAAAATTATAAATAAAATACAAAAAAATAATAATAGTCACTACCATTTTGCCCGGCACCAACATCAGGTTCACTGGTCTATAATTTCCCGGATCTCCTCTTTAACCTTTTTTAAAAATCGGTGTTACAAAGGGGGGTCAGGAGCAGATTCCAGAGGAATAGGTCTGTTGAGTAAGGTTCTGGACCTGGTGGATGTGTGGCGTACTTTACATCCGCTGGAGCGAGACTACACTCATTTGTCTCGAGCACACGCCACCATGTCGCGGATTGATTATATTTTTATCTCTCGTCAATTATTTACAAAAATTCGCTCAGCAGAAATAGGTCCCATCAAAATCTCAGATCATGCAATGGTGATGGTCTTATGGAACCTATAGAGGGAAGTCCTGGTCAATACCGATGGAAGTTCCCTATAAGGCTATATAAAGACCAGGGTTTTCGGGAATTTATACTAAACAAATACAGGCAGTTTCAAGATACCAATCAGGAGCATAGGGCAACTCCCATACTCTACTGGGATACAGCCAAGGCTGTAATCCAGGGTGAGATTATCGCTTACACAAGTCATCAGAAAAAGACATGGGAGAGGGACATGCACAGGTTGGAAAAGGACATAACATGTTTAAGGCGTGAGTACGGTCGCCAACATGATGTTCTATTAAAAGCCAAGCTTCTAGAACTGCAGCAAACCTTAAATGAGAGACTACATACTAAGGCCCAAAAGAATTACACGTACTACAGATATCAGTTATATAAATACGCTAATAAAAGTGGTAGGATGATGGCTAGGCTGGCAAATCCTAGGCAAGGCAATTATAAAATAAACACATTGTATTCTTCAAGTGGTATTTTAGAAAATAAAGATGTCTTTATAAATCGTACCTTGCAAGAATACTATCAGAAGTTATATGCCATTCCTGACCCAACCCGATGGATAGTGAGGTGTATTTGGCTGGGCAAGACTTTCCGCAGATAGATGCACAGAACCTAAACATGTTAAATGCTCCCATAACGACAGATGAAGTGTCATGGGCTATACAACAGGCACCATTGGGGAAGGCCCCAGGCCCAGATGGCTATAGAGGAGAATTATACAAACTGATGAGGGATGAAGTCGTAGAACCCCTTACTTCAATGTTTAATGTCATAGTGCAAGAGCAGCAAATGCCCATTTCTTTACGAACAGCGCAGATCATAGTGCTTCCAAAACCAGGGCGTGATATACAGAAACCCAAATCTTATAGGCCCATATCGTTACTAAATTTTGAAGCAAAACTGTTTGCTAAAGTCTTGGCAAACCACCTGTCTCGAGTATTGCCAGATATTATTGAGGACTCACAGGTTGGATTTGTACAGGGCAGAACTATAACTAAAAATGTGAGAAAGGTATTGGTAACCTTGGAGGAGGTGTCTACACAGGCCACACCGTCAGTGTTAGTTAGTTTCAATGCCGAAAAGGCGTTCGACAGGGTGGTCTGGGACTTCTTATTTGGCACACTAGCCGCTTATGGTATAAGAAGGTTTTTTCAGGAGGCGATCCGAGCATTATATTATCTTCCACAAGCCCAGGTGTGGGTTAATGGAATTTTGTCCCCTCCATTCCCTATACATAGGGGGACCAGGCAGGGATGTCCCCTGTCGTCTTTATTGTTTGTATTAACACTTGACCCACTGATTAGAAATATCCAACAGACACCCGATGTACAAGGAGTCAAGGTTGGCACAGATATCTTTAAAATAGCAGCCTTCGCTGACGATTTACTGGCACATGTGACTTATCCTGAAACATCACTGACAGCGCTTTTAGAATGTATGGCAGAGTTTGGGGATTTCTCTGGCTTTAAGCTAAATCTAGAGAAATCTGAAGCTTTGCAGAGGAAGGGAGATCAAGCGGGAGCTTGGCAAAGACAGCTCCCGTTGAAATGGGCGGAGGAATCATTTCGATATCTAGGAGTGCGGCTGACTATGGATACCACCACACTGTATAAGATTAATTTCGAAAAGCTGTTACAGGACACCAAACGCTCTCTTGAGAGATGGAGCCATTTGCCTTTATCATTAATGGGCAGAATCAACCTATTTAAAATGATCATATTCCCGAGGTGGCTCTATATTTTACAGGTGTTGCCAATACATAAACTGGGTAAAGATTTACGAAAATTAAATAGGATGTGTCAGAAATTCTTATGGGGGGGCGGAAGTCTAAACTACGATTTGAATATCTACTGTATATGATGGATGGGCTCAGGGAGGGCTAGGATTCCCTTGTATTAAGCGATACAATCAGGCGTGCCTTTTGAGACATATCAGGGATTGGTTGCTTAATACAAATCAACATATGCCGCTTAGCTGGGAACGTGCACTCTTTGGTCCTTGGCATTTGAATTTTCTTCTGCAGGCTAAAACACAAAGTTTGCCAATTACCTGTAGGGGAAGCATACTGCTGCAACCACTGCAACGTGTCTGGCAATTCCTCATGCAATCCTGGAGACAAGATCCCAATGTTAGTGATCAACTCCCATTGCGGGGGAATAGGGATTTTCCCCCGGGGTTAGAGAAAGGGATAATTGCTAGATGGTTGGAAATGGGAATTACTCTGCTTGAACACCTAATGAATGAAGAGGGAGGCCTATATAGTTTTCAGGACCTGCAGCAGAGAATTGCACTTGCCAACAAGGATCATTACATATACAGACAACTACGTCATTATTGGTTTAGTTTGGATCAGGCAGCTTTGGGCACAAAATTGGGTCATAGGATGCGAGAGTTCCTGAAAGGGGATGCATACGGACAGGTTTCAATATCGAGTTTGCATAGAGCTCTGGTGTCGCTCGGTCCTTCTCAAACATATGAGAAGCTTAAAGACACATGGAGTAAAGATTTGGGATATGAGTTGAAAGGCATAAACTTTGCAAAACTGATCAAAGACATACCCAGGCAAGTGGGGGGGGGGGGGGGGGGGCTGAGCTGCAGGAGAGCCAATTTAGGGTTATACATAGGGGATACATAACACAATCACAAGCAGCAAAGGCGGGCTGAATCTCTGATGCCCAATGCCCTAAATGCCACAGAGAGAGGAATACCTTTTTACATGCATTTTGGAGATGTGATAGAATAAAATCATTTTGGAGAGCGACACAGAAATACTTAGAACAAGTATTAGGGCAAAGGATACTCCCCTCCTGGAGAGGAGTACTTTTGAATAAAAGCAATGCATATGGGATATCAGATAAAAATTTGGAGTTATTTTTATGTAAGGCATTTGCAGTGGGCAAAAAGTGCATACTGAGACACTGGATGCAGGCAGAACTGCCCTCTGTTTGGCTTTGGAGGCACAGGTTCCACGAGCTAATGCTGTGGGAGGCTACGGAGGTCTATGGAAACCTAAAGAGAAGAAAGAAATTTATCAATATATGGAACCTATATTTACAAAATATCTCTCATAAAGCAAGAAGTGCCGTACTCAATAAGTTAGGAATGCCCTAGTTCAAGGGGAACCAAGAGGACATACGCTCCTTGTGGAAGTTGGATTAAAGGTAGCTGATAAATTACGGAAGAACTTGCTACCATGAAGTATGAAGCTCAAAGTTAAGAGGATATAGGGGAGGTGGTTAGGTGGGGGGTAAATGTTAAAAAAGTGATGATACAGATACGATGTAAGTTAATGTACAAGAAATGTCAGTATGATCACAGAATGTTTGCTCTTAATAATTCTGTTTTGAATGTCTGTTCATCAATAAAAATCGTTTATAAATAAAAATCGGTGTTACATTGGCCACCCTCCAATCTTCTGGTACCACGCTTGATTTTAATAAGTGAATTACCCTGTATGAGTTGACGCAGTATCTCTTTAGCACTTGGGGTCCTCAGTCTTTCCATGCTGAGCTTCCAAATCAATATCAGTACTCCGTGGGACAGAGCTAGGGTAGGATATGGGGCAGACTGGAATGGAACAAGGCAAGTTAAAATCCTTGGAGTGGGGGGGGACGGGACACCTATGTCAGTAGTAAAAGGAGAGTAAGGCACATTTGAACACTGCAAAGGAGGAGTCCTTCACTGTGTGGCTCTAGTGCAGCTGTATCAGATGTCACCACAGTATCTCTGCTACTAATGGTAATACACACTGAATACACTCCAGGAATTATGTGTCAAAAATCAAAATAATACAGCATATTAACAGAACAATATTTGCAGTATTCTGGAAATACATGGAAGTACTTTAATATTGTGTTCAATTCTGGTCGCCACATCTCAAAAAATATATAGTGGAATTAGAAAAAGGCAACAAAAATGATAAAGGGGATGGGACGACTTTCCTATGAGGAAAGGCTAAAGCAGCTAGGGCTCTTCAGCTTGGAGAATAGGCGGCTGAGGGCAGATATGATAGAGGTTTATAAAATAATGAGTGGAGTTGAACAGGTAGATGTGAAGCGTCTGTTTACGCTTTCCAAAAATACTAGGACTAGGGGGGCATGCGATGAAGCTACAATGTAGTCAATTTAAAACGAATCGTAGAAAATTTTTATTCACTCAATGTGTAATTAAACTCTGGAATTCGTTGCCAGAGAATGTGGTAAAGGCTTAACGAAGTTTTAAAAAGGTTTGGAACGCTTCCTAAAGGAAAAGTCCATAGACCATTCTTAAATGGACTTGGGGAAAATCCACTATTTCTGGGATAAGCAGTATAAAATGTTTTGTACTTTTTGGGGATCTTGCCAGGTATTTGTGACCTGGATTGGCCACTGTTGGAAACAGGATGCTGGGCTTGATAGACCTTTGGTCTTCCCAGTATGGCAATACTTATGTACTTTGAGACAGTCCTATCTCTTTGGTCCAGTGTCTTCCTGTTGGCCATGTGAACAGTGGTGTTCAGCAAAACTGTTACAGAAATGTTGTGGTTAATGGCACTCATAAAATGATTTGCTATCACTTTTTTTGTTGTTGGTAGGTTGCCAAATGGCCACTAGGCTTCAGATCTTCTGGTCTTTATTGTTACCAAACATGTTTAGAATATGTATTATCTGTATTAGAGTATCAGTCTGAGAACCAGGGAAGCCAGGGTTCAAATCTCAGTGCCATTCCTTAAGATCTTGGATAAGTCATTTAACCTTCCATGGCCTCAGATACAAACAGATTGTAAGCCCTCCAGAGACAGGAAAATACCTACTATACTTGAATATATCTCGCATAGAGCTAAAACCAAAATCCAGTACCAAGCATACTGTGAAGTAATACAAACCTCTACAAAATCACTCAGGACCTATACAGCAATTCCATATAACAGGGGGTCACACAACAAGAGCCTTCCTAGGAAAAGGCAGCACCATAAACATTGCAGTGGCTAGTAGAACATTAATACACTTACAAGCTGGATCAGATCAATCCTACACAGACATTTGATGCTAACAGAATGTATGGTCTTTTATTTATTTATTTATTTATTTGTTGCTTATATCCCACATTTTCCCACTTGTGCAGGCTCAATGTGGCTTACAGTAAGTTAAATAAGAGTACAAACTTAAAGATTAGGCAATTCCTTTTACACACAGGAACACAGGTAGACCCTCATCAAATATAGAATAAATAACCACAAACTAATAATAGAAATATATAGACAAAAATTAGACTGAATCCCCAAGAAGCCACATTCTGCATGCAAAGGAGAGCAGAGCAGACAGCAGGGAGACCAAAGACAGCAGCTCCACTGCCGACCTAAATAGGAGAGGATGTTGGGGAGGGAAAAAGACCACAATGTGGGAATGCCAAAGGGAGGAGGAATTGCTGGCGCACAGAGGGCTCCAGGAAGGGGAGGAGAGGAAGGGAAAGGGAGAGATTTGGCCAGCAATGTAACAAAACTTTGGTATAGCACGCTCATACATATAGCATGCAGGGGGTCTCCAGGTTTGTAAAGAAGGCAAAACCTCCTTCCTTGTCATCATCAGCAGATGAATCCATTAACTGATGGGTTGTATCCGCCTACCAGCAGGTGGAGATAGAGAACACTGAAGAACCACAGTGACCCTTGGACGGCTAGCCCCAACTGCCTTCAGTATTTCTCTATCTTCCAGCAGGTGTGGACGTAGCTTGATCAGCTCATGGATTTCTGCCTGGGGTGGCTCCTGTGCTTTGCCAGTTGAGCAAGGGTGTTGTGGCTGGTGGTGCCCACTTTAAAGGCATATAGGTTCGCCTTTTCCCTGCCTTACCTCCCGGAGTTCCTCTGTTGCTGCCTGCCTCCAACTTTCATCACAGCGTAAAAAAAAAAAAAAAGTACGCGCGTACAGCGTTGCTATTTCTGAGGCTTTTTTTTCAGAGATTCTGGTTCTGTGCAGCTTGACCGGAGCTCGTTGACTCGGTCTGCTGAGGTGAGAGTGGTGCCCAGCTCCTCCGGGGAGGTCCTGCGGACGCCGTTCCGAACGGGGTAAGTTTTGGAGCGAAGCCGCCATTTTATAGCTATATTTCCGTCCAGTCGGGCAATGGCTGCTAAGGGAGTTAAGTGCTGCTCCTGTTGTGGTAAGCGCAGATCAGCAGTGGGGCTGTGCAAAACGTGCTTAGACGCTCGTGCTAGTACAAGCATGCCGAGCGATTCTTCCCGCTCGATGGAGCGGGCAGTGGGCGCCATTTTGGAAGCGCCTCATGTCTCAACCCTCCCGGTTGCAGAGGAGTCTGAGTGTAGGGGGACACCTCATAAGGTGGGAAAATGTGGGGTACAAATGCAATAAATAAATAAGCACATAAGCACTGCCACGCTGGGAAAAGACCAAAGGTCCATCAAGCCCAGCACACTATCTCCGACAGCGGCCAATCCAGGCCCCAAGAACCTGGCAAAAAAACCCAAATTTAATAACGATCAATGGACTTTTCCTTCAGAAATCTGTCCAGACCCCCTTTAAACTCAGCAAGGCCAGCTGCCATCACTACCTTCTCCGGCAATGAGTTCCAGAGTCTAACTACGTGCTGAGTAAAGAAAAACTTTCTCCGATTTGTTTTAAACCTACCACATTCTAATTTCATCTTGTGTCCCCTGGTTCTATTATTGTTAGAAAGCGTAAACAAATGCTTCACATCTGTCCGCTCTATCCCGCTCATTATTTTGTAAACCTCTATCATATCACCTCTCAGCCGCCTTCTCTCCAGGCTAAAGAGTCCTAGCCATCTTAATCTCTCCTCATAGGGTAGTCGTCCCATCCCTTTTATCATTTTTGTCGCCCTTCTCTGCACCTTCTCCAATTCCTTTATATCTTTTTTGAGATGAGGCGACCAGAACTGAACACAATACTCCAGGTGCGGTCACACCATGGAGCGATATAACGGCATTATAACATCCTCATGCTTGGTTTCCATCCCTTTTCTAATAATACTCAACATTCTGTTCGCCTTCTTAGCCGCCGCAGCACATTGAGCTGAAGATTTCAACATCCTATCCACGATGACTCCCAGATCCCTTTCTCGGTCTGTAACTCTTAACGCGGAACCTTGCATAACATAGCTGTAATTCGGGTTCCTCTTTCCCACATGCATCACTTTGCACTTGTCAACGTTGAACTTCATCTGCCATTTGGATGCCCAATCCCCCAGTCTCACGAGGTCTTCTTGTAATTTTTCACACTCCTCCCGCGATGAGACGACCCTGGATAACTGTGAGGCATATTTTCAAAGCACTTTGGGAGGCTAAGTTCCATAGGTTTCTATGGAACTTTGGGAGGTTAAGTGCTTTGAAAATGAGCCTCTGTGTCATCTGCGAATTTAATTACCTCACTAGTTACTCCCATCTCGAGGTCATTTATAAATATGTTAAAAAGCAGCGGTCCCAGCACAGACCTCTGAGGGACCACACTAACCACCCTTCTCCATCGAGAATAATGGCCATTTAACCCTACTCTCTGCTTCCTATCCTTTAACCAGCTCTTAATCCATAATAATACACTGCCTCCGATCCCATGACTCACCAGTTTCCTTTGGAGTCTTTCATGCGGCACTTTGTCAAACGCCTTCTGAAAATCTAGATATACAATATCCACCGGCTCCTCTTTGTCCACCCCCTCGAAAAAATGCAGTAGATTTGTGAGGCAAGACTTCCCTTCACAAAACCATGCTGACTTTGTCTCAGTAGCCCATGCCAAAGGAGCTCCAACATCCATTTCTCCTAATTCGGAAGCGGAGAGTCATGGTGAGTTTTTCTCCCCTGAGTTTGTGCTTTTAATGCATAAATCCTTCATGGTGAAAAGAGCTCTGCCGCAGGTGTCTGACATTGCATTGCATTCTGGATCCCCTCCGGGTGTTGATGGCCCAGGGCTGGCTACAGAGGTTATTTCTTCCCCCAAGCGTTGGAAGGACGCTAAACGTAGACGGGTAAATTTCCCATCTGAAAGTGGTGCACCTCCTCCACCCCCCCCCCCCGGGTCAGGCTGTGGGGAGTCTGAGGGGTCTGGCAGGCCCTCATGGATGGATGATCCAGATGAGGGTGCCTGTTTGCCACTGGATTCAGATGATCCCAATGCGGTTCGGATTTTCCACTGCGACGAGCTGCCAGCTCTCATTACTGACGCCTTGCAGGCCTTCTCGATTGATGATCCTGCCGAGGGCGATGCCTCCTCTGTTAATCTTAGGATGGCGAGTACTAAGAAGCCTATTCGGGCCTTTCCTGTGCATGACTCCATCCAAGAACTTATTTCAGCTCAATGGTCTGACCCCGATGGGCCTTTGAAAATGGCCAGGGCTATGGGTCAGCTTTACCCTCTGAGTGAGGAGCACTTGGCCCCTTTGGGGGTGCCTAAAGTGGATGCGTTGGTCACGGCGATGACTAAAAAGACCACTCTCCCAGTAGAGGGAGGGGTCACTTTGAAAGACATGCAGGACCGGTGGCTGGAATCCGCGCTGAAGCAGTCCTTTGAAATTGCGGGCCTTGCCAAAGGCGTCTATTTGCAGTTCCTATGTAGCCCGCGCATGTCTTTCCCGGTTACAACAGGCGGTGGAACAGCCCGCGGATGGTGCGGGGTCCCTCTCTGAGGTTGCCCCGCGGATGGAGTCAGCCCTGTCATTTTTGGCTGACACCTTTTATGATCTGGTCAGAGCTTCGGCTAAACAGATGTCTGTGGCGGGGCTATGGCATTGGGCGGCTGACATGGCCTCTAAGCAAAGGCTGGTGAGGTTACCCTTTCGGGGCCTCCTGTTATTTGGAGAGGATTTGGAGAACATTGTTAAAGACCTAGGGGACTCTAAGCCCCAGCGGTTACCTGAGGATAGGCCAAGGCCTTCTTCCAAGGGTTCTGTGTTTCCCTCCTACTCTAGACCTCGCTTCCGTGAAGCTCCTAGGTATCGTCTGGGGCGCTCTGCTGGGTTTTCTCAATGTTCCCTGTTTTCAGCAGAGGAACTCCTTTCACTCGGACAAACGCTCCACAGCAGCCGGGTCTCAGCATGGAGTTCAGGGGCGTCCTCCACAATGACGGGATGCCGGTCCACTCCTCGATTCCTGCAGTAGGAGGACAGCTTTCCCTCTTTCTAGAGGAGTGGACCAAGATTACCTCGGATCAGTGGGTCCTGGACCTGATCAGAGAAGGTTACCGATTGGAATTCGGTGCCGGTGCCCCGGTGAGAGACGAGTTTGTGGAGTCCCGATGCGGCACTGCCGTAAAACTACTACTACTACTACTACTATTTAGCATTTCTATAGCGCTGCAAGGCGTACGCAGCGCTGCACAAACATAGAAGAAAGACGGTCCCTGCTCAAAGAGCTTACAATCTAATAGACAAAAAATAAATTAAGCAAATCAAATGAATTAATGTGTACAGGAAGGAGGAGAGGAGGGTGGGTGGTTACAAGTGGTTACGAGTCAAAAGCAATGTTAAAGAGGTGGGCTTTCAGTCTAGATTTAAAGGTGGCCAAGGATGGGGCAAGACGTAGGGGGCTCACGAAGTTTATTCCAGGCGTAGGGTGCAGCGAGACAGAAGGCGCGAAGTCTGGAGTTGGCAGTAGTGGAGAAGGGAACAGATAAAAAGGATTTATCCATGGAGCGGAGTGCACGGGAAGGGGTGTAGGGAAGGACAAGTGTGGAGAGATACTGGGGAGCAGCAGAGTGAGTACATTTATAGGTTAGTAGAAGAAGTTTGAACAGGATGCGAAAACGGATAGGGAGCCAGTGAAGCGACTTGAGGAGGGGGTAGTATGAGTAAAGCGACCCTGGCGGAAGATGAGACGGACGGCAGTAGAGAAGACCTTGCAAGTCTTGCTGCACCTTGGAGTGGTGATCCCGGTGCCTCCCGCCGAACGCGGCTGCGGCCGCTATTTCATTTCTTTTGTCTTGCCTCGAAAAGGCGGGTCTTTCAGACCGATCCTCGACTTGCGAAGAGTCAATGAGGCCCTAAGAGTACAACACTTTCACATGGAAACCCTGCACTCCATCATTGCGGCGGTACAGCCAGGAGGGTTTCTCATGTCTCTGGACCTAAAAGAAGTGTATTTGCACATTCCTATTTGGCCCCCACATCAGCGGATCCTCTGGTTTGCGGTGTTGGGATAACATTTTCAGTTTCGGGCCTTGCCTTTCGGCCTAGCCACAGCTCCCCGTACCTCTTCCAAGGTAATGGTGGTCATAGCTGCCTGTCTCAGGCGAGAGGGTATCAGAGTTCACCCTCATCAGAGCGGATTCGGCAGCCGAAAGTCGTCTTGCCACAGCCAGAGTGGTTACAGTCCTGCAAGCGTTAGGCTGGGCGGTCAATATACCCAAAAGTCACCTGACCCCCTCTCAGTCTCTTCAGTATTTGGGGGTCCGGTTTGACACGGCCTCAGGGTTTGTCTTTCTCCCCGACCAAGGGCAGTGCAAGCTTCAAAATCAGGTCCGTCTGCTCCTGCGGATGCCTCGCCCGCGAGCTTGGGACATGGTCCAGCTGCTGGGGTCGATGACGGCCACTTTGGAGGTGGTTCCATGGGTGAGAGTGCATATGAGGCCTCTGTAGATTGCCCTGCTTCAACAATGGTCTCCGATTTCCCAGGAATATCAACGCAGACTAATGTGGCTCCCTGCGGCCTGGCTCAGTATGAAGTGTTAGCTCTCTGACAGGATGCTGCGCCAAGGAATGCCGCTTGCGCTTCCTTTTTGGTGCCTGGTGATAACAGTTGCCAGCCTTTTGGGCTGGGGAGCGTATTGCCAGGGAAGCTATGCTCAGGGTCAGTGGACAACCGTGGAAGCGGGGTGGTCCATCAATCGCTTGGAACTGAGAGCGATATTTCAGGCTCTTATGGCCTTCCAAAAGACTCTGAAGGGGCTTGCGGTCCGGGTCCTGTCAGACAATACGACAGTGGTGGCCTACATAAATCGTCAGGGCGGCACTCAGTGCAGGGCCCTGGCCGCGGAGGCCGCTCAAATTTGCCACTGGGCCGAGCTCCACCTGCAGCTTCTGTCAGCAGCTCACATAGCAGCTCAGAGCAACGTGCAAGCCGATTTTCTCAGCAGGCACCAAATCGACTCGGCAGAATGGGAACTGGCAGAAGAAGTTTTTCTTCAGATTTGTGCCAAATGGGGGACACCCGGCATGGATGTAATGGCGTCAAGTGCAAACGCCAAAGTCCCTCGCTTTTTCAGCAGGCGAGATCCTCACTCGGTGGGGTTGGATTCACTGGCTCAACCCTGACCTGTGGGCCTCCTGTATGTGTTCCCTCCTTGGCCCTTGATAGGGCGAGTCCTCCCTCGGATTCAACTACACTGAGGATTGGTGATTCTTATCGCTCCAGACTGGCCAAGGCGTCCGTGGTATGCGGATCACCGTCGGATGATGGTGGAGGCTCCATTTAATTTGCCTCTGGTGCTGGCCTTGTTGGTTCAAGGTCCGGTGTCTATGGAGGATCCCTGCCGATTTGGTCTTACGGCCTGGCTCTTGAGAGGGCGCAATTGAGAGATAAGGGCTACTCTGACAAGGTCATTTCCACTCTCTTGCAGGCCCGCAAGCGGTCCACCTCCCTAGCTTGTGCTCAGATCTGGCGCAAGTTTGAGGCGTGGTATCAAAGGCGATCACTCCCACGCGGGCTACTGTCTCGCCGGTGCTGGACTTTTTGCAGGATGGCTTACAAAAAGGCCTGGCTTACAATTCCTTGTCTAGAATTTATAACCCTGAACAGAAGTTTTGAATCCTTAATTTGCTTTTGACCCCAACATAAACTGCACTGGAGGGCGGAGCCGCAGCCCCCCTCCGAGAAATCGGGCAATGTCTGGATGAGCAGCAAGGGACAAGCCAGAGACTTTCCCTCGGAAGCATGCCAATGCTGCCACTTGAAAGAGAGAAAAGGAGGTATAGAAAGAATGAGGGAACGAGAAAGAGAGCGAAAAGGAGATATAGAAGGAACGAGGGAACGAGAAAGAAAAAAGGAGGTATAGACGGAATGAGGGAAAGAGAGAAACAAGGAGGTATAGACGGAACGAGGGAACGAGAAAGGAAAAAAGGAGGAATAGAAAGAACAAGGGAACGAGAAAGTGAGAAAAGGATGTATAGAAGGAACGAGGGAAAGAGAAAAAAGGAGGAATAGAAAGAACGAGAGTGAAAAGGAGGTATAGAATGAATGAGGGAACGAGAGAGCGAAAAAGGAGGTATAGAAGGAACGAGGGAACAAGAAAGAGAAAAAAGGAGGAATAGAAAGAACGAGGGAACGAGAGCGAAAAAGGTATAGAAGGAACGAGGGAACGAGAAAGAGCGGAAGAGGAGGAATAGGAGTGAGGGAACGAGAGAGCAAAAAGGAGGTATAGAAGGAACGAGGGAACGAGAAAGAGAGAAAATGAGTTATAAAAGGAACGAGAGAGAGAAAAGGAGCCTGGAACCTGGGGCTGGTGTTGAAGGCTCTCCAGCGTTCGGCTTTCGAGCCGCTTATGCGAGCTTCGGAGAAGGATGTGACTCTCAAGACAGTCTTTTTGGTTGCCATCACATCGGCTAGACGCGTGTCTGAGCTGCAGGCGGTCCTGTCGGGACACTTTTCTACAATTCTCGGAGTCCGGAGTAACGGTACGTACAGTGCCTTCCTTTCTGCCTAAAGTGGTTTCAGCGTTTCACCTGAACCAGCCCTTCCTTCCTTTTCTAGGGAAGATTTCCATGACTCCTTTGGGCAGTTACATCTTTTGGATGTCCGCAGGGCTCTGTTCCAGTATCTACAGATGTCAAATGACTTCAGGACTTCTGATGACCTTTTTGTATTGTTGACAGGTCCTCGATGCGGGGGCCCGGCGTCTAAGGCCACTATAGCCCATTGGCTCAAGGAAGTCATCTTTTCTGCATATCTACTTTCAGGCCGGTCTCCGCCTGAAGCATTTAAGGTGCTTTGCATGAGAGCCATTTTCTCTTTGTGGGCTGAAACGGGTGCACTCTCTCTTCAGATCTGTAGTGTGGCTACTTGGGCTTCTCAGCTCTCATTTGTCCGGCATTACAGGCTGGATGTTGCAGTGAAGCAGGACGCGATTTTTGGAGCACAACTGCTTGCTCATGGAGTGGCCTGTTCCCACCCTAAGTAGGGAGTGCTTTTGTACATCCCATCAGTTCATGGATTCATCTGCTGCTGATGACAAGGAAGGGAAAATTAGGTTCTTACCTTGGTAATTTTCTTTCCTTTAGTCACAGCAGATGAATCCATGATCCCTCCCTGACTTTGTTCTTTGTTCAGATCTTTCATGCAGATATATATCTCATTGGGAGAAGTTGGAAACCAGTTCTCAGAATTTCTACATGCTGTTCTATTACAGGAGGTTGAGATCGTCCCTCCTTTGTATGGTTATTGCTCCAGTTCTGGGGCATTTGTTCACTGTGAGGAAAGTTTATGTGATGTTAACTTTCTTATTCACTCTGCTTTGGAAATTTCAAATACTGAAGGCAGTTGGGGCTAGCCGTCCAAGGGTCACTGTGGTTCTTCAGTGTTCTCTATCTCCACCTGCTGGTAGGCGGATACAACCCATCAGTTAATGGATTAATCTGCTGTGACTAAAGGAAAGAAAATTACCAAGGTAAGAACCTAATTTTCCCTTCCTTAAGTTGGGACAAGCATACTATAACAGCAGTATACTTTCCAGATATGAAGGAGAAAGTTTTGGCCTCAAAGCTAATCAAAAACATATTTAGTCCATTAAAAAGCTGTCACCATATTTTCCATTTATTCTTTTATTTATATTATCTTTATAATGGATCTGGTTAACTACGCAGATAAAGTTAGAACAGCCTTTTTGCAGTTGCTGTCCTAATTTTATTCGTTCACCTAACTAGTTAGCAGCGTGAATATTGTCTCTAACCAATTAAATACTGGCTCTGCAAACCACCCCAGAATTAACTTGACAGTGCAAGGGCAGATAGAGCTGATTATGACCAGTTTAAGAGGCTGTGGTGCCCCAGTCCAACTTTTGTTTTTGTACTCCCTACATTGGGGCCAATCGGGGGATATAAGCTGCACAAACTACATATAAATACAATCAGAAAAAAAAAATTTTGAACGTTTCATTCAGTTGGATCATCTCTGGCAGAGAGGGTCAAATGAATGGAAGACTAAAGAGAGTAAGAGATCTGGGTTTCCTCACCTAGTCCTTGGAACACTGACTAATCCATCTATCTGGATATCCACACAGTGAATACACATGAGAGGTTTGCATGCATTGGCTCGTTATATGCAAACCTCCCATGTGTACTGTGGATATCCAGTAAATTGGACTGAGCAGTGTCCCAAGGACTAGACACATCACCCCCACTCCCAACATTCTTCATCCCTCAAAACAAAACAGCCACCAATTTCAAGAACTAAAAAAAAAACCCACAATCCAACTGTGTCCGAAGGACTAGGCAAGGAAACAGATCAAAATAGAAATACCCCCCCACCACCTCCATTCAGCATAACAGCACCCATCCCTCTGCCCTGTAAAAATCTCCCCACAATGTGATGACTTCCCTATGAGAAAAGGCTAAAGCGGCTAGGGCTCTTCAGCTTGAAGAAAAGACGGCTAAGGGGAGATATGATAGCGGTCTATAAAATAATGAGTGGCGTGGAAAGGAAATACATGAAGCGTCTGTTTACTCTTTCCAAAAATACTAGGACTAGGGGGCATTCAATGAAGTTACAAGGTAGTAAATTTAAAACGAATCAGAGAAAATGTTTCTTCACTCAACGTGTAATTAAACTCTGGAATTTGTTGCCAGAGACTGTGGTAAAGGCAGTTAGCTTAGCGGGGTTTAAAAAAGGTTTGGATGGCTTCCTAAAGGAAAAGTCCATAGACTGTTATTACAATGGACTTGGGGGGAAACCCACTGCTTATTTCTGGGATAAGCAGCATAAAATGTTTTGTACTTTTTTGGGATCTTGCCAGGTATTTGTGACCTGGATTCGGCACTGTTGGAAACAGGATGCTGGGCTTGATGGACCTTTGTTTTCCATTCCTTTCCTAATAATACCTAACATTCTATTTGCTTTCTTTGCCACCACTACACACTGAGCAGAGGGTTTCAACATATCATACTACTACTACTACTTATCATTTCTTTAGCGCTACAAGGCATACGCAGCGCTGTACACCATACACAAAAAAGACAGTCCCTGCTCAAAGAGCTTACAATCTAGATAAGACAGGCAGACAGACAGAACAATTAAGGGGGAATAAAGAGGTAAGGATAAAAGGACAGGGCAAGTGAGCAGTGGTTAGGAGTCAAAAGCAGTGGTAAAGAGGTGGGCTTTAAGTTTGGATTTGAAAACGATGACACTTAGATCCTTTTCCTGATTGGTGACTCCAATATGTGGAACCTTGTATCACGTAGCTATAGTTCGGGTTCCTCTTTCCCATATGCATCACTTTGCACTTGCTCATATTAAACGTCATCTGCTAAAAGGACCATGATAAAAAAAAAAGGATGTCTCCTCCTTCTTACTACTACTACTACTACTATTTAGCATTTCTATAGCGCTACAAGGCGTACACAGCACTGCACAAACAAAGAAGAAAGACAGTCCCTGCTCAAAGAGCTTACAATCTAATAGATAAGAAATAAAGTAAGCAAATCAAATCAATTAATGTGTACAGGAAGGAGGAGAGGAGGGTAGGTGGAGGCGAGTGGTTACGAGTCAAAAGCAATGTTAAAGAGGTGGGCTTTCAGTCTAGATTTAAAAGTGGCCAAGGATGGGGCAAGACGTAGGGGCTCAGGAAGTTTATTCCAGGCGTAGGGTGCAGGGAGACAGAAGTCTAGAGTTGGCAGTAGTGGAGAAGGGAACAGATAAGAAGGATTTATCCATGGAGTGGAGTGCACGGGACAGACCTATCTCCTAACAATGCTTGATCTGAACAAAACCATTCCATCAGAACCCCTGTCTTAAAAGTGACATTAAGAACCACAACAGCCTGCAAAACTTTGCATCTTTAAGTACCTAGAGTTGATGAACACTGTAACTCAGACTGAAAAGTGCTTGAAAGAGGGGGCTACCATGAAGCAGGAGGAGTTGCTCTTTTTATCACAGACATGGTCAACCCTTAGAAGAGGGTTTATTTTCACTGCTTTGGGAGAGGACATCCTCCCCTCTTCTCTCTTTCAAACAGATGCACGTTAAAGCAAAATCTGACTTTGACTGCAACCCCAGTAGGAGCAGTTCTGATTGACCTAAGTGATAAATGTTGGATGAACAAAAAACAATTGTCAGAAATCTTCTAACCACAAAAGGGGTTGTTTAAAATGTCTATTGAAGATTGAGGATTCCACTGAAGATCACTTCTGTGTAGTGTAAAAAAGGAAACTATTCAGCTCTGAAATTTCAGATTTTAGCAGCTTCATCCTACTTTTTTAATTAACACAATAGTCTCTGATTTTAAAACTCTTCATTAAAAATATTTCTAGAGATAATATGAGGGTCACATAAGGTAGGAATTCATACTAGTAGGGCATTTAGGTTTTGATTAAGCCTAACACATAGCAAGTGGTTTGTTTTGGTAGCTTTCTCTATTACATATATCTAACTGAAGTGGAAAAGTAAAAAAAAAAAAAAACAGTGCATTTCAGTTCCTTTCTTTTGGCTATTTCTTAGCTTTCAAAAAAGATGAGTTAGAAAGTTAACAATAATACAAAAGCTGAATCCACCAATTAATACAGGACCTCTGGTTGCTGATAAAGGAGGACCAAAATGTTGGATAACAGATCAGCTACATTCTTTGGTTGCATGCAGCCTTTATGGTTTCCTGCTATAACCTCACAGTTCTAAGCAGGTTACAAAAGTCAAGAGACCAGAACAATCTCTGGAAATTATATAAACTCTACATAAAACAAACATACCCTAAAATATTAATTTTCTTGTAAAAAAATGTTTTTAAACAAACAGATTTAACCTTCCTTCTAAATGTATGGTACTGTCGAGGAAATGAGAAATAAACCTGCAAACTTCTTCCAAAACCTGGCTGTTTGAAAAGCCAGTAATTTCTCAAAGATGGTTAAAAACGCTTCTTTTCCCTTAACTGAGCGAAACGCAAATAGCATGAGAATAGCAAGCCTTCTAATTCTGGCACTAAAACAAAAATGAGACAACAAATAATCAGGAACCAAACCCTTTAATATTTTAAATAAAAAACAACAAGTTTAAAAAAGATTCTAGCTCAATTGGTAGCCAATGTAACTTAATATAAAAAAGAGATATACTCTTATGTTTAGAAAGCCCAAATATCGAATGGACTGCCGTATTCTGCCCAGTTTGTAATCTTTTCAGTAACTTCTTTGTACAGCCTAGATATATCAAATTGCAATAGTCAAGGTAAGATAGTATGACTGCATGCATTAAACGTTCAAAGTGATGTCTATCAAAATATTTTCGTATCATACACAGCTTTCTCATAATGAAAAAGCACTTCTTAATTAGTGCATTAACATGCATTTCCAGTGACACCACACTGTCAATCTGAATTCATAAAACTTGTATAACTTTTGAAATAGTGTAATCACAATATTTAACTGTAATAAATTTGGGGATATTCTCTGACTTTACATCAAAACATAAGATCTTGTTTTTTTCTGAATTAAATTTTAACTTACAATATCTCATCCAAGTATCCAGCAAATTCATAGAAAGAGAAATTCTAGACAGATAAATATCAATACATAATGGAATAGGAATTAATACCATAATGTTGTCCGCATAAATATAATGATGAAAACCATTACTCTCTAAAAGACAGCCAAGAGATCACAAAAATGTATTAAATAGTATCGGAGACAAAGGCTACCCCTGCGGCACTCCGCAGGAATTATGCCACCACAATGACAGCTCACCATTCCATTTCACCCTATAAGATTGTTTGGTTAAAAAACCCTCAAACCACTTCAAGACCTTTCCAGTTATTCCAATATCCTCTAAATTCTGTAAGAGGAGGGAATGATCCACTAAATCAAAAGTGGATGATAAATCAAACTGGAGTAATAATGCACTTTTGCCTTCACTCAGTAACAATCTTACCCTATCCAACAGAGAAACTATAATTGTTTCTGTATTATAAAAAGTTGGAAAGCCCGATTGAGATGTATGGAGAATAACATATTGCTCTAAATATTGAGAAAATTGTAACACAACTAAACCTTCTAACACTTTAGTGAAAAATGGAATCAATGCCTGAAGATAATTGTGATTCAATCCATGTTAATAAATGAACCTGATATGATAATGGTGCCAATTCCATCAAATAAGGACATGGGTTCAAAATACAATAAGTTGACACATATATCTCAAAGAATTTAGAGAATTCACTGAATAGTGGAGAAATCCCTCCAAACTCGATCAACAGGTATCCCTCCCTTGGGGCAAAAATCTTCATTCAACTCAACTTATTCACAACAAAAAGAATCACAATACGGATTTTAAGCAAGATTAAAACTGCCTCATTATCAAATATTTAACAATCATCTTCAATTTAATCAGAACTCTGCTCAGAATCCACTGGGCTGGGCCTGTCCTCCAAGGTTTGGTGGTGAGACTCCCCAAAACAACCCCAACACTTTAGTAGCAAAACCTCTCTTGACTATGTGACAATTAATGAAACTGTATGTTGTGTGCCAGTGTTCTTTGTGGTGTTTGCCTAAAAGGAGGGAGTGAGGCTCATTGAAAGCAGAGACTGGACCTTTGAAGAAACAGCCAGAGCAAAATATACTTTGAGGTTGGATAACTGATAATGAGGGTAAGCTTCAAAAGAATTTCCATGGGCAAAACAGTGCTTTATCCACAGAAGTACGCTTTTATAATTGCTGATATGCAGGCCCCTTCCATTGGCTCAAGTATTGTCTTAGATTTTAAGTTCTCTAGGGCATGAAAATAGATTCAGGTACAGTAGGTAACTTGCCTTAAGCTTGGTTTTGGAATGGTGAGTAGTCAAATCCAAGGAGTAAAGTACCCATCCACCAAAGGATCTTTTCCATAGATATGACGATCATATTTTATTTCTCCTCTGAAATGCGCTGAGCTAGATGTACTTTTTGATTGTAGCATGAATGAACATGAGCACAATATGTCTACTCAAAATATTGGTCCAACCATTGTGACGGAAATATTACGTAATAATAGTAGCTAGTTGAAGCTTGGGTCCCTAGTGACATGACAATCCATACCTTGCTACTGTATACCCTGGCTTTCAGTATCTATATGGCCACAAAGCAGAGTTAAGCCTACCATATTAACCCCCACTTGATGTACCCAGTCTACCTAGTTTCCCCTGCTTACTGTATGATCTCCCTTACTAGCTGTCCCAAGCCCAATTCCTCTTATTGGATTGTTTTTTTCACTGTCATTCCTAGCAGGCAGTTCTTGACAGACTCATTGTTATGTTTAACCAAAATAACTGGCGTCTTTGCAGCATAAGTGTAGTTTGCCTTTTCACTTTTTTTTTTTTTTTGGGGGGGAGGTATCAATTCAGCTTTAGCACCCATAATATTTGAAGGGTGCCATCCCCATGACCAATCCAGACTACACCTGTGCTTTCTAGACTGTGAGACATTTCAACAGAGCAATACAAAGGATCTCATACGAGCTACTGAGACAACACAGAACCCTTTTTCAGGTATGAGCTATGGGGATATCCAAAATTCATATATGTCAAAGCTTGTGTACTGCATGTCTTTTGTTGGTTCCTTGAAAAGAATTACAGCTGAGAAAAATTCCAGCTGTAACTACCCTTCTCCAAGACCAACACAGCTTCTAGAACTAATATTTTTCAATGTAAAGAATCAAGTTTATTTTTTTTTCCTGAAAGCAATCTAAGAAACTTTTTTTACCGGTTGTCAGTAAATTTAGGGCCTCTTTACAACCCAAACTAGAAACTCCAAACAGGCCTACCAGACTGAGTACACTACTCAGGCTGCACACATCTAACCTCTGCTGAGACTGAGAAAACACTGGTTAGTAGAAGGTCTGCACAGTCTACTTGTATAAGAAGTTTTACATAAGTACATAAGTAATGCCATACTGGGAAAAGACCAAGGGTCCATCGAGCCCAGCATCTTGTCCACGACAGCGGCCAATCCAGGCCAAGGGCACCTGGCAAGCTTCCCAAACGTACAAACATTCTATACATGTTATTCCTGGGATTTTGGATTTTTCCAAGTCCGTTTAGTAGCGGTTTATGGACTTGTCCTTTAGGAAACCGTCCAACCCCTTTTAAAACTCTGCTAAGCTAACCGCCTTCACCACATTTCCCGGCAATGAATTCCAGAGTTTAATTACACATTGGGTGAAGAAACATTTTCTCCGATTTGTTTTAAATTTACTACACTGTAGTTTAATCGCATGCCCCCTAGTCCTAGTATTTTTGGAAAGCGTGAACAGACGCTTCACATCCACCTGTTCCACTCCACTCATTATTTTATATACCTCTATCATGTCTCCTCTCAGCCGTCTCTTCTCCAAGCTGAATAGCCCTAGCCTCCTTAGTCTTTCTTCATAGGGAAGTCGTCCCATCCCCGCTATCATTTTAGTCGCCCTTCGCTGCACCTTTTCCAATTCTACTATATCTTTCTTGAGATGCGGCGACCAGAATTGAACACAATACTCAAGGTGCAGTCGCACCATGGAGCGATACAACGGCATTATAACATCCTCACACCTGCTTTCCATACCTTTCCTAATAATACCCAACATTCTATTCGCTTTCCTAGCCGCAGCAGCACACTGAGCAGAAGGTTTCAGTGTGTTATCGACGACGCACCCAGATCCCTTTCTTGGTCCGTAACTCCTAACGTGGAACCTTGCATGACGTAGCTATAATTCGGGTTCTTTTTTCCCACATGCATCACCTTGCACTTGCTCACATTAAACGTCATCTGCCATTTAGCCGCCCAGTCTCGTAAGGTCCTCTTGTAATTTTTCACAATCCTGTCGCGAGTTAACGACTTTGAATAACTTTGTGTCATCAGCAAATTTAATTACCTCGCTAGTTACTCCCATCTCTAAATCATTTATAAATATATTAAAAAGCAGCGGTCCTAGCACAGACCCCTGAGGAACCCCACTAACTACCCTTCTCCATTGTGAATACTGCCCATTTAACCCCACTCTCTGTTTCCTATCCTTCAACCAGTTTTTAATCCACAATAGGACATTTCCTCCTATCCCAGTGTTCTCAGTCTCCTGCTGGTAGGAGTGCATAACCCAAGCGTCTTGAACGGTCTGGATGATTGCTGAGGAATTTTGATTTTGCCACACGTCAATTTTCTGGGGGGGGGGGGGGGGGGAGAGGCCTTTTTTACAGGCATGCTAAAAAATGATTCTGCGCACGCCCAAAACCCGCACCTACACTACTGCCATTTTTCAGCGCACCTTAGTAAAAGGACCCCTTAGTAACTGTCTGGCAAGCCTCCTGACTATAGCGTCATGGAGTAGAAAACATTAACTATTAGCAAATACTAATAATTCATCCTATGCCTGCACTGATTTCTCTCTATTCTCCTTTGCTCTCAGTGCTATATGAAAGCAAGATGACAATAACAAGGTCATGATTTTGTAACATTTCAATTTTTCACTGATGGATTTTAATAAGTTCCAGCACTATGGTGGGTCTTCACACAAAGTTTGAACCTAATCGGTCCACTTTAACAAAAGCTTGCAAGCCTCCAAAAAGATGGACACAACCAGTGCCTACTGTAAGTCAGCAGTTCCTAGTACTGTCCTAGTGACCTTAAAGCCAGTCAGATTTTCAGGATATCCACAATGAATACATCTGACATAAATCTGCATATTTTATAGATGCAGTACATGCAAATTTACAGCAGAGAAGGAGTAGGGAAGGTAGGCTCTTTCCAAACGCAGAGATAGACGTGTGGTCTCTTCCTTGCTGTATATGCAAATTTATCATAAGCATACTTACTGTGGGGTTCCTGACAACCTGAATGGCTCTAGGTTCCCCAGGTTAAGTTTGGGAATCAATGGTATAAATGTTTTTCAGATGTGTTAAAAATAGCAAATAAACTAGAAAATAATGAGAAAAATACTTTTCTCAAAGTATATATCTATTGCAAAGTTTCCCAAACTGTAGGTCATGACCCTAAATGGGGTCATAAAACCTACATTAGGGATCATGACCTGGGTGGCTGCCCATAGGTGCATCATCTGCACCTCTGGAGGGAGTCACATAATTTGATTTGGCCAGAATCATGGGGTCATGACCACATAAAGATTGGTAAACACTGTCCTCTGCTGGAGAAAAATGTTATTCAGTTCTGTTCTCTCCACAATATTGTTTGCACATTAATTGATTTAAGAAAGTTAGTGAAAACAGAATGTACTACTGTAAACCAGTTTATTAGTACCAGAAGGATGACGAACCCTACCAACCACCCAAAGCAAGCAGCAGTGGGAGATTCCCTTCCCAGCTGTGAAAGAGCTGGCTAGAGTCTGGGATTTTACTGCCCTCAAAAGGGAAAGTGGGACTAGAAATGTGAAGCAACAAGGCCTGGGATCTCCTGTTACTACTTCCTTCAACAGCAGTCGCTGTATGTAAAGTAAGCATAAATGCTGTTATCATATGTGGGAACTCACAAGTATGTCAGGTTCTGCAAAAATGAAGGTTGTACAGTACATATAATATAAACATTACATCTCCCATCAGCTTTCCTAAATTAATGGTGCTGGGGTCACTTTTTCAATTCTAGTAGTTCCCTCAGGTTTCTACTTGAACTCTCTAGACCTCACATCCCTTAAATTTAGGTGCAGACTCTCCTGGCTTCCCTTTGCTTTTGTTCAGCCTTTCTTAGGGCTCAGCTTACATTTTTTTTAATTCTCTTTCACTAGGACTTTCTTGGGTCTTGGTGTAAAGTCAGGCCTCTGTTCAGCTGCCCTTGGGTCTCTCAGCTGGGTTTTGGGTCTTAGTTTGGACATTCTGGATTCAACTGCCTATGGGCTTTTCTGAATCAGCTTTCCTTGTACTCTCTTGGGTCTCAACTTGGATATCTGCTAATTCTTTCATGCTAAGGATCAGATTCTGAAGGGCCTGGGACTGAAATTGGATTTTCACAGGTCTAAGTTCAGACTTTCTTAAGTATGAGTTCATCTTCCCCTGGATTTTTTTGTCCGACTTTCTCATCTGAAGCTATCTTCTTTCAAGATAGGAATCAGATTTTCTTGTGTATAGCCTCAGATTCTTGCAGGTCTGAGTTCTGGCTCTCTTAGACCTGGACTCAACTTTCCTTGGGTCTCAGCTTGAATTCTCTGAGCTTGTCTTCTCTTAGGCTCTCTTAGGTCCAGATTTGATTTCTCTTGGGTCTGCAGCTGGACTCTCTCAAGCTTGAGCTCAATTTCTCTCAGTTTTCCTTTGGCCTGATTTTGGACTCTCTCTCTCTCACTTTGGATTTGGAGTTGAACTCTATCAAATCTAGTATTGGTTTCTGTTGGACTTTCACGGGCCTGGATTCGAAATCTCTCAATGCAGGTTTCAGTTTCTTTAGGTTTTACTTGTACTTGGATGCTGACTTTTTCAATGCTGGGCTCTGTCTCTCTTGGACTCTCTTGGGTCTGGACTAGAACTCTGTCAAGCTGAGGCTCAATCTCTTTCAGACTCTTTTGGGCATGAGCTAGGAACCACTCAGGTCTGGTCTTGGTTGCTTTCAGACTCTTTTGGGCATGAGCTAGGAACCACTCGGGTCTGGTCTTGGTTGCTTTCAGACTGACTTGGGCTTGAGCCTGGACTGTCTTAGGCCCAAGTTTAGCCTGTTCCAGGCTCTTTTTGCTATGGATATGAATTCTTTTGGGCCTGGGATCAGTCTC
Organism: Microcaecilia unicolor; assembly: GCF_901765095.1. NCBI lineage: Eukaryota > Metazoa > Chordata > Amphibia > Gymnophiona > Siphonopidae > Microcaecilia > Microcaecilia unicolor. Next base: position 85,739,958 of record NC_044041.1, on the reverse strand, counting down.
CTTCATATTTTTTTGTACCTGGGCTTGGACTGTCTTGGACCATTGTTTGGTCTGTTTTCGACTATCTCGGACCTGAGTACAGACTTCCTCAGACTTTTGTTTAGCTTGTTTCCTTATGTCTTGGATCTGGGCTTGGATTTTTTCAGGCCACGTTTCAGTTTCTTTCAGACTTTTGTGGGCCTGGGTTTGGACTTTCTCTGTGGCCTTGAAACTCTTTGGGACATGTTGGACTCTCTCAGGCTTGGGCTCTGTCTTTCTCACAGCATCTTGTGTTTGACCTTGAAGTTCATCAGGACTTGGTTGAGCTACTCTGAGGTTCTTCTGAGCCAGGATTTGGGTTCTTCTGTGCCTATGCTCAGTATCTCGCAGACTCTTTTGACCTAGGGGTGTTTTGGGCCTGACCTCGATATTTCTCAAATGTACTTCATCCTGGCCTTGGGCTGACCTGTGCCTGGCATCTGGCTCTTTTGAATATACCCAAACTCTCTGTGGCCTGGTCTTGGTTTCTCTTGGACCTCCTTGAGCTTGGGCTCGGGTTTGTTCAAGCTCATCTTCTTTCAGGCACCTCCAGGCCTGGTTTTGGGCTTTCTTGGGCCTGGAGTGAGCTCGGAATCCCTCAGCCTCTCTTGGGTTTACTCGGCCTTGAGCTGCTTTGGGCCTGATCTTGGCCTCACTCAGATTTAGTTGGACTAGAAGATGGACTCCCTTGGGCCAGGCATTAGCCTCAGCTTCTCTCAGAATTACTAGGGTCTGACTTTGGGATGATCTGTGACAGGTCTTGGCCTGTCTTGTATCTACTTGGTCCTGGGTTCCTAAGCCTTCAGGCCAGATCTCATCCTCTCTCAGATTTACTTGGGCCTGACCTCGGAATCCCTCAGACCAGGCCTTGACCTCTCTGGGATTTACTTGAGCCTGAGCTCGGTATCTCCCCACCCCAGATCCTCTTGGATTTACTCCGGCCTGTCCTCTGGCTGGTTTAGGCCTGATCTCGGTCTGTCTCGGATCAACTCGGGCCTGAGCTCCAAATCTCCCCCGCGTGACCACGGTTTCTCTCGGATTTGCTCGGACCTGGCCTCTGGCAGCTTTAGACGTGATCTTAGCCTGTCTCTGTTCTATTCGTGCCTGAACTCGAAATCCGTCGGCCTTTGGCTCGGTTTCTCTTGCAATCACTCGACCCAGGGGCGCGGCCTCTCTCGAGCCCGGCCTCAGCTTCCCTCGGCACTCGGCAAGCCTCCTTGTCCTTTCTGGCTGGTGATGCTTCCTGGTCATGCCTCCTGGCTCCGCCCCGTTGTCAGCATCCGGAAAGGCGGCCAGGCCGGGCAGTAGAGCTGCTGCTGCGGGACGCTGTGTGTCTAAGGGTCGCGATCGTAGTCGGTTCGTGGTGGCTCGGTTCTGCAGATGGTAGTGGCTTTTTGGGCCCGCCAGTCGTTTAAGTTCTCCCGGATATCAGGTAATTATTGGGCCCAATTGTGATAACCTGGGTCCGTGTACCAGATTCTTCTATACTTATCCCCTCCAGCCTAAAGACTGGCTGGTATGACCACCAAGACTCTGCCATATTCACCGTCTCCAGCCTAGAGCCCTGTCCCCTATGCCCACAACAACTCAGCCATATTGACCCCTTTCAGTCTAGAGATTGTTGGCACCCGTGCGTGCCACCAGGACTCATCCATGTCACGTCCAAGCTGGGGGAGGTGTACATCTATTCCCACAACGTTTCAGGCGTATTTCGCATCCTGGAGACTGACACCAATGCCCACCAGGTCTTAGTTATATTAATTTACTCCCTCTATCCTGTTATCCAGCATTTCCCCCCCTTGCTGTCTAATGGTTGCTGAACACTCCAAGACACCGAGGATGTGTTTTTTTTACTGACCTCTTCTATATTTGTTCCTGCTTTCTTCTTTTTAGTGGATTCTCCTGTACCTTTGGCCCTTCCTTTTGATAGTTACTCTTTCATTTTGCCTTTGTTTACATTCTCCACAATTTTTAATAATCAATTTTAAAATCTTTTACAAAATCAACAGCAGAGCTTTCTGAACCCACTGGAAGTTTGGCTATCTACATTTTAAGATCCAAGTGTGTGGGTTTTTTCTTGAGTTAAACTAACTCCTGCAGACCATTGCCTTCTCCTGTACAGTGTGAGGCACCACTTTGTTGCTACTGCCCAGTATAGGGGGAGAGGATATGACCTGGTCTGGCATTGCTACAAGAGCCTGCCTACTGTTTAACCTAAAGCAATGGAGGGTTGAGTGACTTGCATAAGGCTATAAGGAGCAGCCTTCTGCTAGAGAATCACACAGGGACAAAATTTGACCCAATCCCTACCCCGTTCTCGTATGCTTTCACCCCCATCCGCACCCTGTCCCTGCAAACTTTGTCCATCCCATCTCTGTGAACTCAAACTCCACAGCACTAGTTCCATCATTTCCAGTAAAAGACAATCACTTGCTTTTTGCTTTTTGTATGAATAAGATTTTGTACTGTTGTGGGGATGGGGTGAGGATGGAGTTTTGAGTTTGCAAGGGTGGGGATGGGGACAAACTTTGTCCCCGTGTCATTCCCTACCTTCTGCTCCTCTTCTTAATATATATTTACTATATTTCCTACTTCCTTAACTATTAGGGGCATACCTTTTATTTTTGTGACCATCAAGCTCATTTTCAAAGCACTTAGCCTCCCAAAGTTCCATAGAAACCTATGGAACTTAGCCTCCCAAAGTGCTTTGAAAATATGCCTCCATGTCTGCCTTTTGTTTATAAAAACCTCTATTCCAGAATCCACTTTTCATTATGCCATGTTCATACATCATGTGTGCCAATACCACTGGTGTCTCCTATGATTTTTGACTCCAGTGATTTAATACGTTTTTGAATACTGAACAATGATGTCTTTTGGGGGAATAACAACATAAACGTGGAACTTCAGAGGCTTGCTTGTTTTAGCTGCCTCTTGATTTATTACACTTTTGCTGATACATCTCTCTCAATAATGAAATGATCAATGCATTGGTTACAGGCCCAAGAAAGACCCATTGATAGTTGGCCAGAGAGTTTTGAGGGCAGATGTCACAGTCTGGTTGTGCTGATTTGTAAGAAATTACACATAATTGTCTTCTTTTGTCTCAGAACCTATTTGTTAGAATTGGGCAGGAGTATCTTGACATTAAAGACAATTACCGTGGTGATTCACAAATCAGAAGGTTTTTGAACTATACCTAGGAAATTACTTCCTTTTCAGTAACTTAGCATTTTCAAAGTCCTTCTACTGAAATGCTCTAATCGTGTCTGAAAATATGGAAAATAGGGTATTTTGTATAGCCAAATAAGAAACCTCTTTTCTATGTGAATAATATTACTGGCTCTACATTAGTATCCTAGGAAGGAGAACTCATTTTGCTGTAGCGATTTGAGTATTATACTGAGAGAGGGCAGGCATTGTAACACATTTGTTTAGCCAAACTTATAATGAAATTGAACCTTTATATGTGATGTCAATGTACATGGAAGTGTTCAGGATGAATCACATGACTACAAGCTCTGTTATCCAGAGAGCTCCCAATTTGATTATCGATACAATAAACAGTTGTTTGCTTTGGGTGAATGGTTCTAAGTGTAAATCACACTAGCAGCAATTAAGGGCCTCTTACAAAGCTGTGCTAGCGATTCCCATGTGGCAAATGAGAGGAAGTTCATAGGAATTGAATGGGCTTCCTCTCATTTACTGTACAGGAATTGCACGGCATTGTAAAAGAGGTCCTAAGAGAGTATAGGTAAGGGAAGTTCTATCTAACCTCCCTTTGTTGTGATACTGATCAGCTGAGTTTGAGCAGGGTTCTGGACTTTCCAAGTAACACTCACACTCACTTTCCAGTCAAGGAAGGACACAAAGGCTTTACTTTTATGTTTGAATCTGTTTATTGAGCAACTTAGAACTTGTACATAATCACAAATCAAACCACATAGATATTATATCTAACACAGAACAGTATTCTCGTGCATTTTACATTTTATGTCCCAACCCCCCACCCTTTCCATGCCCTCAGATACCTTTAACAGACATGTTTCTTATAACTCTTCAACATTGCCAGCATTCAACTAATCGATTTCTCCCATAGGACCCAAATACCGGCGTCCCAGTGTCTAACCTCTTAATATCCACTGTACAACAAGCTTCTTAATGGCAGAAACTAATATGCCATTCATTATGCAAAGCTGCCCAGGGTCTACACTCTTATGACCCTTCGGCTGCAAGTCGCCTCTGTGGTGTTTGCTCTGGCATCTGAGCGGTCAGCATATGAACCCTTAAACCCTCCCCGCCCACCTTCCCCTCCCTTCCTGACCCTTCAATAAGTTCTGAGCTTAATGCAAGTAGTCTCTCAATGTGGTGTGGTCCTCATTCTATACCCATCTGACACAGCGAGATTCATCCTACCCCTCTCTCATAATGATCTAAGTGTAGTCAAAAATTCAATATGAAGCTTCTCCCCCGTGAGGGCAAAGTCAGCCATAGAGGTTCCCATTGCATTCGAAATTGCTGCCCAGGTACACTATCCCATGATTTAACCTGGCATCTATCTGTTCTCATTTGGGCAATCATCTGAGCTCTCCAAAATGTTAGAGAGGGTCCCGTTTCTGATGTCCAGAATTTTAGAATGGATGTAAGCCCAAAATAAACAGCCATTTGTATATATCTTTTAAATCCTGCTGGCGGCGTAGACGTGTAGGTATTTTTGAAAAAGATTATTAAGGGGTCTTTCAACATTGTACATCCCCACTGACTGTCTATCGCCTGCAAGAGCCCTCCCCAAAACTGTTGCACTCGTGCACAGCGCCAAAACATATGACCCAAAGAGGCATTGGCGATTCCACATTTGGGGCAAGAACCATCACAGTTCGCTATCATCTTAGAAGCTCTCCTGGGGGGTATATACATTCGTAACAGGATTTTATACATACGTTCCCTCTGTGGAATCGAGATCCTCATAGAGTATAACTGTTTTATAAGAGATTTACATAAATCTTCTGTCACCTCACAATTCAAGTCCTCCCTCCAGCTACGGACCAAGCGTGCATAATCTATCTCAGATGATGTCTCTCTCAATTGCTGAAGATGAAACCGGAGTGGCACAGACATCTGCGCCCCCAAGGAATACATTTCTGCTAGCACTTCTTGGACGTCTTCAGTTAGGTCCGTCCAGCAGAGGGAGGAAATGTAATGATGTAATTGAAAATACGCAAAATGATGACTTGTCTCCTCCCCCAATACCTTCGTTAATTCTGAAAGGGCCTTTAACTTCCCCTCCTCCGTGAGCACATGAGATAAGTATATTAACCCCTTCCTTGCCCAGCGTAGGAACACTCCTCCCCCCTGACCTGGCGGGAAGGCTGGATTATCACAAATGGCCAACCATGGCGTGCTCTTACCCGAAAACTGGTGTCTTCTACAAATCCATCTCCAAGTAGCTCTCATAGCTGGTAACAGAGGATGGTGTGCTAGTGCGTGTGGAGGCATCCCTTTCCCCCCATGCAAGAGACTACTAAAATGCCACCCCGGGAACCACCTTACCTCCGCCTGTGTCACTGAAAATTCAGAGGTACCCCGGAACCAGTCATTAATGTGCCGCATTTCACATGCCACCGATAAGGTCTTTAAACTGGTCAGGCCCATCCCACCGCAATCCCTAGGCGATGTAAGAGTGGACATCGGGAGCCTAGGCCTTTTCCCCCGCCAAAGATATCGTTGAAGAAGGCGATTCACTCTCTTTTCATCTGTTCCCTTCAAACATATTGGTAACTGTTGAAATAAATATAGCCACTTGGGGGCAATCAACATGTTAAAAAGCGCTATTCGCCCCCACAATGATAGTGGCAGTCCCTCCCAAAGTGCCAGTTTCCGCTTTGTCATCTCAATCATCGGTTTAGCATTGCCTGAGTAAAGCCGTTTTAAATCTCTGGGGAGAAGGACACCTAAATATTTCAATTCTCTATCCACCCATCGCAGAGGGAATTCCCCCCTCCACTCAAGTTGTACTGTCTCGTCTAGGGCCATTGCACAAGACTTTTGTAAATTTAAGGAGAAGCCGGAGATCCTGCCAAAGTCTTTTATTTTAGACAGAGCCTTCCGCAAGGAAACCTGCGGATTCGACAACATCATCACAATGTCATCCGCATATGCCAGCGTTTTAACTATTTCAGAGCCAATGTCCACCCCCACCACCTCCACGGAGCTGTTCAATACTCTGATTAAGGGCTCTAGAAAAAGGTCAAACAATATAGGGGACAAGGGGGGCACCCCTGTCTAGTTCCCCTGCATATGGGAAACCAGTCCGATCTACCCCCATTTACTGCAATGTGTGCTCCTATTCCAGTGTATAATGTCTTTATGGCCTTCCAAAACCCTTCCGGCACTTCCATCCACTGCAGTAAGTAAAAAAGATATTCCCACCCCACATTATCGAAAGCCTTAGAGGCGTCCAAACTGATCAACACTGCTGGATTCCCCCCAGAGACACTCTTGGCCATTGCCAATAAAATTCTGCGAACGTGTAGCACCGAGTGTCTCTTCGGGACAAACCCCACCTGCGCTGTACTCACCACTCCTGGGAGATAACCAATCAATCTATTCGCCATCATTTTGGATAAAAGCTTAATGTCCACATTTATCAGTGAGATGGGCCGGTACGATTCAGGATCTTCTGATGGTTTACCCGGTTTAAGGAGCATAACTATTAGGGCTGTGTTTTCGTGTGGCGGGAACGTTCCAGAGTCAAGCACTGCATTATAATACTCCAACAAAGACCTCAACACTGGAAGCTGCATAGTTTTATAAAATTCTCCCGAAAAGCCATCAATCCCGGGGGAAGAATTTAGTTTCAACCCCTTTATTGCCGTCTGCAATTCCTTAGGTTGGAAGGGACCAGCCAAAACCTCCTGAACCTCCGGAGTAAACTTTCCCATCCCTGCCCTTTCCAGAAAAGCTACCACCTCTTCTTTATTCGGAGGGCTCCTGGTCGCGTACAAATCCTGAAAATATTCTTTAAATATCCGCAAAATTCCCTCTGTGCGATTTGTTACTCGCCCCTTTGCATCTTTTAGAGCTCCTATTGTCCCATTACCCTTCCACGATTTTACCATACGGGCCAGGAGTCCTCCCTGGCGGTCTCCATGCCTGAAGTACCTATACCTCTGAAAAACCATCTGTCTTTTGGTCTGTTCATGAATCAATGAATTGAGAGTTATCTGCAAGGACAGATAGTTTTCTTTATTAACCCGAGAAGGGGCTTCTAATAATGCACGCTTGGCCCGTCGCAACCGCCCAGTTAGATTTATAATGTTAGCCGCAACTTTTTTACGTCTCGTGGCTGTGTACTGGATAATGTCCCCTCTCAGAACTGCCTTTGCTGTACACCAAAACAGCCCTGGATCCTCCCTGTGCTGCTCATTGTGAAGGGAGAACTCCTCCCACTTCCCCTGCAAATACTTAAGAAACTCCTGGTCTTTGACTAAATAATTTGGGAATCGCCAGCGCCTTATGTAATGACTGTCCCCTGGAGCCTCCAGCGCTACCCATATCGGCGCATGATCCGAGATCACCACCTGTTCTATCTGTGCCTCCGAGATCTCTGAGAAAAGACTGGCTGAGACAAACACGTGGTCTAAACGTGCCCAAGAGCCATGTGCCCTTGATCTATGGGTAAAATCCCTCTCTTCCGGATGCAGTGACCTCCAAGTGTCAATTACCCCTAAGGATGTGACAAAAGTCAACAAAGTCCCTACCCCCCCTGCATTCAAAGTCCCTTGTGCTCTACTCCCCGTGCTATCCAGGGCAGGGTCCAACAAAGCATTCATATCACCCGCAATTATGAAAGTCTTTCCTTGAAATGGTATTAGGTTTTTGAGAAGGTTAGGGAAGAACCCCGGCTCCCATGGAGTGGGTCCATAAAGAGATAGCAAATATACCTCCCTACCCTGTAAACAGAGCTTCACCAGCAGGTATCTTCCCCCATCATCAGCCATGACCCTCTCAACTGAACAAACCAAGGACTTCCTAAACAGTATTGCCACTCCCCCTCTGCGCGCTCCTGAAGAGGCCCATTCTATCTGCCCCACCCACGACCTCTCCAACTTTTTATGTTCCTCATCAGATAGTCTAGTTTCTTGAAGACAGGCGATGTCTGCCTGCAACCGGTTCAAATGTGCCAGAATTTTCTTTCGCTTTATCGGGGAGGAGATCCCCCCCACATTCCAGGATATTATCTTACATGAGGAAGAGACAATTGTCTAACAGCCCACCTATGAATCATGTTTATGTATATACTTCGAGTCCGGGAGCCCAGCCCTCCCCCCAGCCTCTTGAATCTTAAACCACCGCCATGCCAGCACCTTAACTTTCCCACTTGCATACATTTATAGCCTAGATACATTGCATTGCTCCCCGCTCCCTCCCTACCCGTCCTACCCGCCCCCCTCTGACCCAAGTCTTCCCTCCCCCCCCCATCCCATCTTATCCATCTTCCCCCCCCTCTCACCCTTTGCCCTTGCCCCTTATAACAAACCCGTGCTTGTGATGAGCCTATACCCATCCCAGAAATCACATACATGCTAGGACCCCCGCTCCCCCCCTTTACTTTCAACATCAGCAAAACATCATCTGTTACTTAACACATCATCAGTAAACATGACCTCATTTTGAACTTTACAAGATCAGTAAATCAGCTCTTCTCTTCCACGATCACCAGCTTTACATCTGATTTCTAACCCCAGCTTGTCCTCAGGTGGTCTCCCTCTTTTCCCCAATGTCCTGATTCACAAACTCTGAGGCCATTGCCACAGAGTCAAAAGTATTCCATTTGCCATCTCGCTGTATTTTCAGGACTGCCGGGTAGCTCAGCATAAAACGAATCTTCTTGTCTGCCAACTTAGAACATAAAGGGTGAAACCGCTTTCTGCGTTCCTGAACTCCGGCCGAATAGTCCGGGAAAATCAGAATCCTGTTGTCATCATATTTCAAAGTCTCTCGCTTCGCTTTATAGCCTCTTAGGATTTCCTCCTTATGTAAATAGTTATGTATTTTCACAATAGCCACTCGGGGCCTGGTCTTGTCAGCTTGTAATCTGCCGATCCTGTGTGCCCGCTCAAGGCACAGTGCCCCGTTGCTGTCTGACAAAGCGAATTCTTGCTTCAGCCACGCTTCCAGTATCGGTCCCAGATTTCTTTCTGCAACAGATTCAGGAAAGCCCACTATCCGTAAGTTAGAACGACGGGCTCTGTTTTCCAATTCTTCAATCTTGTCATTTTGTTGCTGTAATTGAAGCGCCATATCTTTCAGCTTTGGTTCGGCGGTATTCCATGCATCTTCTGCAACAGACACGCGGTTTTCCACTTCCAGCGTGCGCTTTGTTAATTCCGCTATTACAGCGTCCCACTTGCTCATTTTGTCCGCTAATGCCTCAAATCGCGGTTCCAAAGCCAAACCCACTGCCTTGGCTATTTGGGCTACTTGTTGTTCCGTGAACTCAGTATTTGGTCCCGCTATTGCAGTCGCCATTTTGGGTTCTGCGTCAGGCGTCGCGGTTCTCCCTTTTTCAATTTTAGAGTTCTTTCTTGCAGTTCCTGCCGGCATCGAGACCAAGAACTGGTCCATCCACTATTTGTACGCTGATTTCGAGCGTCTCCCTGCTGCTCAGCGAGATCCAATTCCCGTTAAATTGAGAGGAAAGAGCGGGGGCCCCGGAGCACAACTATTTCACAGCCGTTGCTCTCACTGCATCACGTGATCTCCAAGGCTTTACTTTTAAAAGTTTAAATCTGAATTTATGGGTACCATCATCTGTAACAATACAAAGAGAAAATCAAGGTGAAACAATCCAAATTGTGTAAATCTGTGTGGAGGAACCTGCTATTTAAAAGTTTGTGGTGAGGGCACCATTGCCATTGTCCCTCATAGGCCCAATAGCCTTATACAAAATGGTGTCATTGCCGCAATGGCTCTATGTCTTACAGACCTTTCCCATTTACCTTACTAACCAGGATATGGCTCTCTTTCAGAAGAGTCTTAACAAATTTCTCTGACATAACAAAAGGCCTAGAGTCTCTTTATCTCAACTCTTTCTTCCTTTTGAGAAGGGGGGCTTAAAATTGCATGATTTGAGACATTATAATGTGGCTTGCATTGTGAGACATCTAGTGGACTGGATAAAAGGAGCAGCTCACTTTACCCCTATTGAACTGGAACAGCAGTTGCTTGCGCCAATACACCTATTGTACTATCTTCATACCGCACACCCTACGTGACTGATTACTACTGCAGCACACCCTATTCTAAAAGCTATGTGCCAATGTTGGAAATGGATTTGTAAGCAGCTGAAACTTCCCTCGTCCTCCACCATATTGCTCCCTGTCTGGGGTAATAAAGACTTGGATCCTGACGGGACCAAGTTATATTTAAAATGTTCGTGACCTGGTGGCGGATGCACGATCTATGAAGTCCTTTGAAACAGCTTCAGGGGGTGGGGGGTCTGCAATCTGGTGACTGGCTCACTTTCAATCAGGTGCGCCACTATGTACGTGTGCTGGATGCGTCTACCTTAAATGAAGGTGCTCTAGACTTACTTTCTGAAACTTTGCTCATATCCCGAACTTCTAAAGTAAGTTTGTCCCTTTATCAGATCAGTTTACAAAATCTGGCTCCTGCCTTTGATTGTGATGCTTTGGCAAATGTTTGGAACAGGACTTTATTGATGGAAGAACGAGCTATGAGTGATCAGCTGTGGTTGCTCATGAAACACTTGAAGCGTCTTTCACGTTCATCAGCTTTTCAAGAACAACAATATAAGTTTTGGCTCCGTTTGTACATTTCCCCTCATTGGGCCTTTTTGACTCAAATTGCTGCAGCAGCAGAGTGCCAGAGTTGTAGAACTGAGTCGGCTACATTAGTGCATATGTTCTGAACCTGCTTCTTAATAAGACCTTTCTGGATGCGGGTGCAGACCTACCTTCAACAATAGGTAGACACCTGCCCTCTCTGGGTGGACATTCAATTGTTCTTGAACTTTGTTTCCTTTGATCTGAGATCGAGGCCTAATCTGCTGCATAAGGCATTTTCTTTAGACAGAAAGGCTATCTTGATGTGTTGGAGACGTGCTACAACACCATCGGTTACTGCTTGAAGGAATGAACTTTTCAATTTAATGAAGATGGAGAGACTGAATGCTAGCCAGTGATCTCCTAGAGCCTGGAAGTCTTTTCAACAAGTTTGGTCCCCAGTGTGGGGTCATGCCGTCCTCATAGCTATCTGTTGAATCTATAACTTGAAGTATTGACTAATGTAGATGCTAAGGTTCTGTTTTGTTACTATTTGCAGATTAGACTGCCATGAAGAAACAACATGTGTGGTCTGATCTCTTGAAGTGAATGTATGGGGGGTGGGAAGAGGGTGGTGGGGGGGATGAAACTTCAAAAATTACCATGCTGTATATCTCCTTTTACAGATATTATTGTTCTTGCCATTATGTGGTTCTAATAAAGATAATTACAAAAAAAAATAGTTTGTGGTGAGAGAGATGACGGCTTTAGATTATTTTATTTATTTAAAAAATTTTGTAGCCGCTCTGTCTCATGATTCTAGCTTGTTTCCAAAAGAACATACACAATAAAATCATTCTTAACATAAAATTAACATATTAACCACAAATACAAATATGAAAATAGTATGTACAAGCAGCAGTCAAACATAAAATTATTTGTGTGCATTTGAATCTTTGAAATACAATTCACAGTTTCTTACTTCGGAGTTGAGGAACAACCAAAAGAGTGGGTGAGATGTCTCTCTCCCTTTCCATACTTGTAAAAATGTGATTAGGTTGGATATGTAATTTTAAAATGTTTATTGTATTTTTCACCCTGGCAGTTTCATCCTACTCCTTTGTGCTTCTGGCTTAATCAGAATTTGACCTACATGCTTTCATTCATAATTATAACTCTCCTCCCTCCACTCCTGTTGAGTCTAGTAATTACAGTCTTTGAGCTGGAGCCACACACTGTGACCTCCTCTGGAGCCTGCTCATCCTAAGTCTGGCTAATAGTGTCATCATTGATGCTATGGCTATGGTTTCAGTATCCCTGGAACTGGCTTTCACAGGGAGGGGGAAGGGGTTTTGGATTTAACTCAGCAGGTATTCTCCTGTCCCCAGAGGGCTTACAATCTAAGTTTGTACCTGAGGCAACGGAGGGTTAAGTGAATTGCTCAAGATCACAAGGAGCTGTGGTAAGATTTGAACCAGCCTCCCTGGTTCTCAGCCTGCTGTTCTAACCGTTAGGCTAAGGAATAGGTGTGACCCAAGAATCAAATCTAGGTCCTCCATGTGGCAGCCCATAGCACTTCTACTGAACCACCAGGCCAGCCAGGGTCTGACATCTGTTTCAGAGGTAACTAGAATTCTGAAACTCTTAAGTTGCCCTTGATTCCGTGTGGGGCCTTAGTTATAGTAACTCCCCCTAAGCTTACTCAACCAGTCTTGCTCCTAGATCTGGCTTTTGCTCCTCAGGCCAACAGAAGCAGGTTTCTTCACACCAGTCTAGGAAGGCGTTATAGTCTGTGGGCTCCCCTAGCAACAACTGTCTCTATGACAGTTGCATTATGGAGAAAGGAAGATGAAAGAACACAATTTGGTGGGGAAAGAAAGCTCCACAGCTATATGGCATAAAAAAATTGAGGGAATAAGCCTTCATATACTGAGTGTCATTTTGGTTTGTTTGTTGCTAAAGCAAAATCTAATGTTATCACTTGTGTATCTTAAGTTTGACAGTTTAGCCTACAGCTAAGTTGTAGGGTTTCCACATTCATTATTCTGAGGTACAATCACCATGCTAAGGTGTTGTGTTTATTCTGTGACATTTAACCCCCCCACCCCATTAATGAAAAAAACTGGTCTATAGAATTTAGGATGTTAATCTGTCTGGATGTTCTCTGCTGGGGTATTATACCCATGTTTTTCCTCTTTTGTGGATCTGCACTGCCATCCTGTGGACAGATAAGAACATAGAAATAGCCATAATATACAGGGGCCCAGATGCACAAAGGTCTCCTTTAAGAATCCATCTGTATTTCCAAATTGGTAAACATTGCCAATTTGAAAATACAGAGGGATTCCCAAAGAGAATCACATGCAAATGAGCCACTCATTGCTTTTGTGACCCAGCTCATTTGCATGCGATATGGGGGCAGCCAGGTGGTGAGCTGAGCATGTGCAGAACAGCCAGTCGCTAAGCTTGGCTGCTCTGTGCATGCTTCAGATGGCTCTCATACACACATACAAGCTGCATGTATGACAGCCGGTGTAGCTTTTTATTTTTATTTTTTTCAAAAACTACCAGTCTGCTGATGCCGGGAGCCTGCACACTCCTTCCAAGCCTACAGTATCTTGCCTGGGGGGGAGGGGGCGGTAGATCCTGAAATCTCCCCACCTCCGTCGCAAGGTATAGCTTTTTTTTGTGTGTGTGTGTGTGCTCGGGGCTGCTGAGACTGCTCATGCATAGCCTATAGGAAGGGCAGCCGGCTGTAGGGAAAAGACTTTTCTGCTCTCTCATTCTCTCTCCCTCCTCCCCTTTCTTTTCTATCCAGGTGTGCTGTAGGCATGGATCGCTGGGCTCTTACAATAATGTGTTGCACCCTTTGCTGACAAAAGCACTTTGCTCTCATGTCTTCTGCACAAGAGGACCCTTGTGGAGTACTAGCAAGAACTGTCAGAACCGACAGCTGCAGACTGCCTGTTAAATTTTCAACGGTAAAGGTAGGGGTTGCTTCTATACATCAGGTCGGAAAACATTTGTGCATAGCTTTGCATGCACATTTGTATAGTAATTACTTATTATAATAACTTTGCATTCCGTTTTTGTTAGCTGCTACCGTGATAGGAAAAGATCTTGGAGAACCCTTTTGTGGATGTCTCGTTTTACTCCTTGCTCGCTAAATCAGCTAGAACTGGTATAAAAACCACGTTGCTGGTTTGTTAGGTTTAGTGCATCTGGGCCTGGGTCAGACCAATGGTCCATCTAGCCAGTATCCTGCTTCCAACAGTGGCCAATTCTGGTCACAAGTACATGACAAAATCCTAAGTAGTAGCAAGATTAATTCTACTGATCCCAGAGACAAGCAGTGGCTTTCCCCATGTCTATCTTGGTAGCAGACTATGGACATTTGCTCCAGGAACTTATCCAAACCTTTTTTAAACCCAGATACACTAACCGCTGATACCACATCCTCTGGCAACAAGTTCCAGAGCTTAACTATTTGTTGAGTGAAAAAATATTTCCTCCTGTTGATTTTAAAAGTAGTCATTTACTAGAATCCTTTATTCTTATAACAGTGTGATACTTTTGACTTATAGTCATAAAGACATGGAGGAAAAGCCTCAAGTATCGTGAAGTAACTCCGATCTTCACAGTTCAACTGTCATTCACTTTACGGAGTACTCACTCGCATCACCGGCATCAAAACCTCCACCGTTTCTTGATAGTACTTTAATATGTCCTAATCAAAGTATTTTAATGGTTCTGTAAGATAATCAGTAACCTGTAACTTTTCTTTGCAGTGGCACAGTCTTGGTTCCATCCACGGCCGACTATGGCCAGAGTTTCATGTCCTGCTTCAGGGTCCATGGTCAGTGCGACTGTCTAAAGAAAAACAACAAACACTGTAGCCAAATGCAAAACTCTCAATCTTCACTCATGCTTCCCATACACATCCTTAGAGTAGAGGAGTAGCCTAGTGGTTAGTGCAGTGGACTTTGATCCTGGGGAACTGAGTTCGATTCCCACTGCAGCTCCTTGTGACTCTGGGCAAGTCACTTAACCCTCCATTGCCCCAGGTACAAAATAAGTACCTGAATATATGTATACCGCTTTGAATGTAGTTGCAAAAACATCAGAAAGGCGGTATATCAAGTCCCATTTCCCCCCTTAGCATAACCTCACTTTTCCTTAGCATCCCTCCGGACCGGCCCAGGATTGGACTGATGGGTTGTGCTCGCCTACCAGTAGGTGGAGACAGAAAAAACTCTGACTCTAGATAGCCAATAAGAGCCCTGGTCATGTGACCTTAGCCTCAGTATTTTCTCAGTCTCCCAGCAGGTAGGAAGCGAGCCCATTAGTCTCTTCTCTAATATATAGGTTTCTTTTCTGTGTATCTTCTTTTCTGTGCCTGAGAAGTATTGATTAGAGGCTTTTCCCAGATTTTTATCATTATTTGTAGCCTCTGGGGTGTTACACTCGGGTGTCCCGAGTCCCTCCCCCCTTCCTCCCCATCTCCCTCCTGTGCAGTGATAATTATTAAAAAAATAAAATAAAATAAATAAAATAAAAAAATAAGAGGGAAGGGCCACCCTTTCTGAGGAAAGGTGTTCGCCTTTGGGAGAGGCAGCCAGTGTAATTTAAAAGAGGAATCTTTTTTCCCCTCTGACCTAACGAGCATTGAGCTTTGTTTGAGGCAGCTGTTAAAAAAAAAAAAAGAGAAAAGAGCTCTAAGACAGACAGCCAGCCTAAGTAGAACTTGCAGTCTATTGATTGGGGCCAGAATTTATTTCTGTTTATTTTGCTGAAGCTATCGCTATTTTTTCTTGGGGAGCATTAAAAAAAAAAAAAAAAAAAAAGGCTCCCGCGCGAACCGCGCCGGCGCGTGCACGCGCGTGCTCGTGTCTTCAATATGTCGGAAAAGTTGAAACGATGTTCTGTATGTCAGCGTCGGGGAGTTAATTCCTCCGGCGCTTGTAAGTACTGCACAGCGCATGATTCCTCCGTCCCTTCGTCGGTTTCGGGGGCCAGTGCGGCGGTTCTTCCTTCTCCCTCGTTATCTTTGCCGCTGAGTGCGGAGGCCTCAGGCGCGGTATCGGGGGGTGGTGCTGGAAGTTTGGCGCGAACGGCGGCCATTTTGGTTCCTCCTCCGGTTTCTCCTTCGGGGGGTCAGTCTCTTTCCCGCACTTCAGGGGCCTTAGGGAATCCAGAATCAGGGGCGATGGTGCAGGCTGCAGGCACTCAGGCAGGGGGATTTCCTCCTGAGTTTGTGCTGCAGATGTACCGCGCTTTTCTTATGCAGAAGGACAAGGCAGGAGCAGCAGCGCCAGGGGATCCTGTTAGCTCTGTTCTCCCTCCCAAGAGACCTAGGGATTGGGACTCACAGTTGGATGTTTTTTCTCACCAGGATCTGGATATGCCCCTTTTAGAGGAAGAAGAGGGTCTGCAGGACCTAGCAGATCCTTCTTGGGAGGATTTTCCCTCCTTGGATTCAGACTCAGTGCCCTTGCCACAGGGGGAGGATCCCTCGGTGGCTAGAGTGTTCCACAAGGAGGACTTGCAGGAACTTATTTCCATGGTAGCCTCAACGTTGCATTTTGAGGATCCGCTCCCTGTCTCAGAGGTGAGGAAAATTGATGTTTTGATAAAGGGATCTAGGTCTTCCTCTAAAACTTTCCCTATGCATCAGGATATTTGGGAGGTTATTAAGGCACAATGGGAGGCCCCGGATGCTGTTTTTCGTTTCTCCAAATCTATGAATCGGCTTTATCCTGTCCCGGAGGCGGATGGAGCTCTGCTTAAGCTTCCCGTGGTGGATGCCGTGGTCTCGGCGGTTACTAAGCGCAATACGGTCCCTGTGGATGGAGGGACTGCTCTGCAGGATGCTCAGGATAGGAGGCTAGACACTCTTCTAAAGAATAGTTTTCATGTTTCTTCTCTGGCAGTGCAGGCGGCCATCTGGTGGCCAGAGCTTGTTTTCGTTGGGCGGAAAGAGTTTTGGATAGATCTTCTGATGATCTAGGTGCTATTGATGTAGAAGTGGCCAAGATTGAGACGGGCTCTGCCTTTTTAGCCGATGCCCTATATGATCTGTTGAGGGCATCTTCTAAGTCCTTGGCCTTGGGGGTCGCTGCACGTCGCTCCCTCTGGTTGAAAGGGTGGTCGGCGGATGCAGCCTCTAAATCTAAGTTAAGTAGATTCCCTTTTCGGGGCTCTTTCTTGTTTGGAGAGGAATTGGATAAGTTGGTGCAGTCTCTAGGTGACGCTAAAGTTCCTCGTCTCCCGGAAGATAGGCCTCGGCTGCCTAGTCGGGGTGCTTTGTTTGGTCGTCGTGGTATTCGTCCTTTCCGTAGATTTCTATCTGATAGGGGTCCTCAGACACAGAGGTCTCGATTTTTTAACAGAACTCAGTCCTTTCGGGGTTACCGAAGAGCAGGTAGATTTTCTTCCGCGAATTTTCGCTCCCCGTCTCGTGCTTCCCAATGAAGGTGCGAAGGACTCTCCACTGGTCCCTGTGGGAGCTCGTCTTTCACAGTTCTATCAGAGGTGGGTCCACATTACTTCGGATCAGTGGGTCTTGGACGTTGTTCGAGACGGTTATGCCTTAGAGTTCGCAAGGCCTATTTCAGAAGCCTTTCTGGAGTCCCCCTGTCGCTCTCGCTGCAAAGCGCGGGCGGTTCGGGAGACTCTGCAGAGGCTCTTAGATCTTCAAGCAATTTATCCAGTTCCTCCCTCGGAGCAGAAGCGGGGTCGCTATTCAATTTATTTTGTGGTCCCAAAGAAAGAAGATGCTTTTCGGCCAATTTTAGATCTCAAGGCTGTCAATCGGGCGCTCAAGGTCACAAGCTTTCGTATGGAGACTCTTCGCTCCGTCATAGTGGCAGTTCGCCAAGGAGAGTATTTAACAGCATTAGATCTCACAGAGGCTTATTTGCATATCCCGATATGTCCGGCTCACCACCAGTTCTTGCGCTTTGCCATCCTAGGAAAGCATTACCAGTTTCGAGCTCTGCCCTTTGGTCTCGCGACGGCTCCATGCACGTTTACCAAGGTTATGGTAGTGGTGGCAGCGGCTCTCAGGAAAGAGGGAATCCTCGTTCATCCTTACTTAGACGACTGGTTGATCAGAGCGAAGTCTTATCAGGAGAGTTGTCAGGTCACTCAGCGAGTGGTAGCTTTCTTGCAGTCCCTAGGTTGGGTAGTGAATCTGGCCAAGAGCCGGTTGGTTCCCTCTCAGTTGGTAGAGTATTTGGGAGTCACCTTCGATACAGAGAAGGGTCGAGTTTTCCTCCCGCAAGGAAGAGTCTTGAAGCTCAGGTCTCAGGTTCTGGGATTACTTCATCAGAAAACCCCGTCGGCTCGGGATTATCTGCAGGTTCTCAGTTCGATGGCAGCAACAATAGAGGTAGTGCCCTGGGCCAGATTGCACATGAGGTCTCTTCAGTGGTCCCTGCTCTCCCGGTGGTCTTCTCAGCGACATCCTCTCACGATGAAGTTGTTACTCCGTCATCCAGAACGCAGCTCTCTTTGCTGGTGGCTACGGATGAAGAATCTCTCGGCAGGAATGCCGTTGGAGTCTCCTCGGTGGATACCATTAACAACAGATGCCAGTCTCCGGGGCTGGGGAGCTCACTGCCTGGACAAGTGGACCCAGGGGCTGTGGTCCCCGCTGGAAGCAGCTCAATCCATCAATTTCTTGGAGACCAGGGCGATTCGGTTAGCCCTGCAGCACTTTGGTCATCTCCTAGTAGGCAAGGCGGTACGAGTTCTCTCAGACAATGCCTCGGCAGTGGCCTACATCAACCGCCAGGGAGGAACGAGGTGTCGTCTCTTGTATCGAGAAGCGGAGAGTCTTCTCGCGTGGGCGGAGGTTCACCTCTCCGCCATATCAGCCTCGCATGTAGCGGGGGTCGACAATGTGCGGGCAGACTTTCTCAGTCGACACACTCTCGATCCCGGGGAGTGGGCTCTCAGCGATCAGGCCTTTCACTGCATAGTGCAACGCTGGGGCACTCCAGTTCTGGATCTGTTCGCCTCAGGGCTCAACTCCAAGGTCCCTCGGTTCTTCAGTCGTCGCAGGGATGTCAGAGCGGCAGGGGTAGATGCTCTGTTACAGCAGTGGCCCTCCGGTCTTCTTTATGCGTTTCCGCCATGGCCTCTAATAGGTCGTCTCCTACAGAGGATCGAGGAACACGAGGGGCCAGTGATTTTGGTGGCTCCAGACTGGCCTCGGCGTCCTTGGTACGCGGATCTCCAACGTCTGTCGGCAGTGGTTCCTCTTCAGCTTCCCGTGCACAAGGACTTGCTGGTGCAAGGACCAGTACCACATCCAGATCCGGCTCGATTTTGTCTTACGGCTTGGCTCTTGAACGAGCCCGGTTAGCTAAGAGGGGTTTCTCAGCACCTGTGATTTCCACCATGCTTCGTTCTCGTCGGCGTTCCACCTCTCTGAGCTATATTCGTACTTGGAGAATTTTTGAGGCTTGGTGTGCAGAGGCGGGCGTTGTCCCTTTCCGGGCGTCCGTGGCTCAGATGTTAGATTTTCTGCAGCGAGGTTTTGATAAAGGACTTTCTCTTTCTTCACTCAAAGTGCAGGCGGCAGCTCTCTCCTGTTTCAGAGGTCGCATTCGGGGTAAGTCTGTCGCCAGCCTTCCCGATGTGGTCCGTTTTTTGAAGGGGGTAAGTCTTCTTCGTCCTCCGGTCAGGGCGGTGTTTCCATCTTGGGATCTCAATCTGGTTCTCACGACTCTAACAAAACCTCCTTTTGAGCCTTTACAAGCTTGTTCTTTGAAGGATTTAACGCTTAAGGCACTGTTCTTGGTGGCTATTGCATCTGCTCGGAGGGTCTCAGAGTTGCAAGCTTTTTCCTGTAGATCTCCATTCCTGGAATTCTCTAAAGAGCGCGTGGTCCTTCGGCCAGTTCCTTCCTTTTTGCCTAAGGTGCTATCTCGTTTTCATCTCTCCCAGTCGGTTTTTCTCCCGGTACTGGGATCGGCCTCAGGAACACAGGAGCAGCGGAACTTGCGTACTCTGGACGTTAAGAGAGTCCTTAAAAGGTATCTCGCGGTTACTGAAGACTTCCGTCGCTCGGACCGTCTCTTTCTTCTTTTTGCGGGTCACCGCAAAGGGTTGTCAGCTTCTAAGGCAACTTTGTCTCGCTGGATTAAGGAGATGATAGCGTCTGCTTACCTTTTATCAGGCAGACCAGTTCCGGAGACGGTTAAAGCTCATTCTACTCGAGGACAGGCAGCCTCGTGGGCAGAGTGCTCCTTGGTTCCGCCAGCGGAAATCTGTAAGGCGGCGACATGGTCCTCTCTTCATTCATTCTCTAAGCATTACAGGCTGGATGTTCAGTGTCGTCAGGAGGCCATCTTCGCATCAAGAGTGCTCACCGCTGGTTTGCGGGGGTCCCTCCCTTAGGACTACTGCTTTGTTACGTCCCATCAGTCCAATCCTGGGCCGGTCTGGAGGGATGCTAAGGAAGGAGAAATTAGACCTTACCTGCTAATTTGCTTTCCTTTAATCCCTCCGGACCGGCCCAGGCCCCTCCCGTGGTATCTTTCAGAATATATATATTCCACTTTACTGTGTACAGATTTTGAACTGTCGTCTACAGAGCGATTTCTGTGAGTTAGACAGTCTTAAGAAAATGCTTAAAGGTTCTACAAGTTACAAGGCTATATCTTAAATATTCTGCAAGTTTTCCTGTTTATATCTTTTCACAGTGAAATAAATTCGTATATTTATATGCTCATAAATCTGTACATAGTTGGCCATACCTCAGCTCTACAATGAGTTGTTGGTGAGCCCAAGATCACGGCTCCGCCGTATGATAAGCACGTTTTGTTTGCTAGTGCTTTCTGGCTGCTTATATTCCTCATGGCACAGAAGATAGGTCTGATCTTTCCTTTCTGCTTTGTTATTCAAATACTGAGGTTAAGGTCACATGACCAGGGCTCTTATTGGCTATCTAGAGTCAGAGTTTTTTCTCAGTCTCCACCTGCTGGTAGGCGAGCACAACCCATCAGTCCAATCCTGGGCCGGTCCGGAGGGATTAAAGGAAAGCAAATTAGCAGGTAAGGTCTAATTTCTCCTTTTTCTGCAATCTCTCCTGAATGTTAGGTTCTAAATCTCCAACATGGCACTCCATGATCCAAAAACTCCATAAGTGATTTATTTTAAAAGTAGTACCATGTAACTTCCTTGAGTGTCCCCTAGTCTTTGTACTTTCTGAAAGAGTAAAAAATCTGTTTATGTTTACCCGTTCTACACCACTCAGTTTTTTGTAGACCTCTATCATATCTCCCCTCAGACATCTCTTTTCTAATCTGAAGAGTCCTAACCTCTTAAACAGCTCTCTAGAGAAAGGTGTATGAATCACAATGGATAAGATTCACAAAGCAGAGGTAGAGAGAATGAAACTGAGGGATAAGAGGATATGGGCATGGAGTAAGTCACAGGGCATGAATAAATATGGGAAAGAAGGCAGTGAAGAAGAAAACATCCTGTAGGAAGAACCACATAAGAAGAGACACAGTAGAGAAAAAAAGTGACATGAGACATACTGAGGCCGTGGTAGCTGAAGAGCTTCAATGAATGATTGGACAGCTGGAAAGCTAAGTTTCTCCATAATTACATTAAGTATTTCAACTAGACTAGAGAATTGAAGAGCTGTAAAATAAAGAGTCAGGAGGTTTTTTGCCTGTGATGAGTCCGCAGGTCTCCCTAAAGTTGATTCGTTAACATAAGGAGTACCTTAGCGGTTCGTTTGAGGCTTTTTCCTCCGTTCAAGCACCTACTCTTGCATAGGTAGATATCTAGTGGTCGATTGGTTGTTTAAACAATTGAGATTCTACAAGCTTCATTACGATATTCTGATATTCCTCTTATATATATATATATATATAGTAAATGAACTGGGCCTCTTTCTTTCTCCCTCATATTAGTTGAATTACATGGCGTTGCTCAGGGAAATCAAACATCTAATGGTTGACATATTTGAAAATGGTCAGTCTGATAAACTTTGTAAAATATATATTACGTCGGACTTTTATTGGAAAGCATTGGGCTATAAAGTGTTTTTGTTTTATAGTTCAGGGTGAACTCATACACGTTTTTATCAATTCCAACTCCTGAGCACACCACTTAAAACTGGCCATGAGAAAAGCAAGATATTCTCAGCTTAATACCTGCCAGCGTAAGTGACTGTCCTTGAGCTTTATTGATGAGAAGCCAAAGAGAGGATAAATTGTGTTTCTGAGAGAGAGAGAACCTGGCAGAAACCCAAATAGTAGCATTTCATGCTGTCAATCCCCAGGTCAAGCAGTGGCTTCCCCATGTCTTTCTCAATTGCAGACTATGGACTTTTCCTCCAGGAACTTGTCTAAACATTTTTTTAAAACACAGATGTGCTAACTGCTGTCACCACATCCATTGACAACAAGTTCCAGAACTTAACTATTTGTTGAGTGAAAAAATATTTCCTCCTATTTGTTTTAAAAGTATTTCCATGTAACTTCATTTAGTGTCCCCTAGTCTTTGTACTTTTTGAAAGAGTAGAAAATCAATTCACTTTTACTTGTTACTACACCACTCAGGATTTAGTGGACCTCAATCATCTCTTCCCTCAGTCATTTCTTTTCTAAGCTGAAGAGTCCTAACTACTTTAGCCTTTCTTCATTTGAGGAGTTCCATCTCCTTCTGCAATATCTTTTTTGAGATGGTGAGGTCACACCATGGAGTGGTACAGAAGCATTATGGTATTCTTGGTCTTATTTGCAATCCTTTTCCTAATAATTCCTAGCATCCAGTTTGCTTTTTTGTCTGCCAGTGCACACTGGGCAGAAGATTTCAGCATATTGTCTACAATGACACCTACATAATTTTCTTGGGTGCTGACTCCCGAGGTGGACCCTAGCATCAGGTAACTATGGTTTGGATTATTCTTCCCAATGTGCATCACTTTGCATTTGTCCACATTCAATTTCATTTGCCATTTAGACGCCCAGTTTTCCAATTTCCTAAAGTCTTCCTGGTATTTTTCACAGTCCGCATGTATTTTAACAACTTTGAATAGTTTTGTCATCTGCAAATTTAATCACCTCACTTGTTCTGATTTCCAGATCAAATATGTTAAATATCATCGGTCCCAGTTCAGATCCCTGCGGTACGTCACTATTCACCCTCCTTCATTGATAAAAATGGCCATTAAACCCTACCCTCTGTTTTCTGTCCAATAACCAGTTTCTAATTCACAACAGAACATTGCCTCATATCTCATGATTCTTTAATTTTCTCAAGAGCCTCTCCTGAGAAACTTTGTCAAAAGCTTTCTGAAAATCTAGATACACTACATCAACCAGCTCACCTTTATCAATATGTTTAATCACGCCTTCAAAGGAATGAAGCAGATTGGTGAGGAAAGACTTCCCTTGGCTGAATCCTTGCTAACTCTGTTCCATTAAACCATCTTTGTCTATGTGTTCAGTAATTTTATTCTTTATAATAGTTTTCCTCCGTTTTTCCCAGCACTGAAGTCAAGCTTACCGATCTGTAATTTCCCAGATCACCCCGGAACCCTTTTTAAAAATTGGCCTTACATTGGCCACTGTCCGATCTACAGGTACTATGGACAATTTTAATGACAGGTTACAGATCACTAACAGCAAATCAGCAATTTCATGTTTGAGTTCTTTCAGTACCCTAGGGTGCATGCCATCTGGTCCAGGATTTACTACTCTTTAATTTGCTAATTTGGCTCAGTATACCTTCCAGGTTCACTGAGATTTCTTTCAGTTCCACCTCATCGTCACCCTTGAAAACCATTTCTGGTACAGGTAGATCTCTTACATCTTCTTCCATAAAGATTGAAGCAAACAATTCATTCAATCTGTCCGCTATAGCCTTGTCTTCCCTGAGTGCCTCTTTTGCTCCTTCATGTTCTAATGGTCCCACAGATTCCCTCACAGGCTTTCTGCTTCTGAAGTATCTGAAAAAGTTGTTGCTGTGAGTTTTAGCCTCTGTGGCAAGTTTCTCTTCATATTCTCTTTAGCCTTCTTTATCAATGCTTTGCATCTAATTTGCCAGTACTTATATTGCTTCTTGTTTTCTTCATTTGAGTCCTTTTTTCCATTCTTTGAAGGATGTTCTTTTGGCTCTTTCACTTCACCTTTTAACCATGCTGGCTGTCGTTTGCTCTTCTTTCCACCTTTGTAAATACGTGGAATACATCTGGTCTGGGCTTCCAAGATGGTATTTTTAAACAACAAACTTGAGACACACATACAACTGATAGAACACTAATCAGTCTTTATTGAACAAAAACTGGGACCCAATATGGGACCGTGTTTCCATACAAGGCCTGTTTCAGGGTCTGAGAAAAACAATCAACACACAAGCAATAAAATACATGAAAGTAAAGAGTAAAATATCGATTGAAATGGAAGAGCCGCTACAGCGATAAAAGGCATAAAGATAAAAACAAAGGTCCATACAACAACATAATACACATTGCCTTCCCACCTCTGCTCAGAATCCTCTTACACTAAATTCAAGTCTGCCCTAATAACTCACCTCTCATCCCTTGCCTATCCTGCTCACCACTAAATTCATTCTGCCTCTTGTAGCGACATGCCATTTTTTAAAAATTGTAAACCACCTTGAAGCCATCTTTTTGCATATAGTGGTATATCAAACTCTATAAAATAAATAATTGTTAAGGTCATAAATTTAAAATCATGAAATAAATACATTTCGACCTATCCAATACCCCATCTTCTTTACTCCTTGTGAAATACATGTAGTGGGTATATATGTTCCTCCACCTTGGTGGTTTTTCTTGTGCTATTTTAAAACAACGTCCATGCTTGATTTCAAGTCCTAACCTTTTTTCTTATTTTTAACTGTTTTCCTCTTTTTATCATAGTTGATATTTTGAAAATTAAACATTGTTACAGTAGATTTCCTTTGTGACTTCAATCCAGATCTTAGCTCAAATTTGGTCATATTATGATCACTGTTTCCCAGCAGACCCAGCACCATTACCTCTCATACTATGCCCTGCATTCTACTAACGACTAGATCTAAATAGCTCCCCCTTTTGTCAGTTCCTGGACCAGTTGCTCCATAAAGCAGTCATATCATTTGTTATGTCTAAGAATTCTATCTCCCTAGCACTCCCTGATGTAACATTTATCCAGTTAATATTGAAGTAATTGAAATCACCCATTATTATACTGTTGCTCAATTTGCCAGCTTTCCTAATTTCTGTAAACATTTCTTCATCTGTTTGTTCATTTTGTCCTAGTGGACTGTAATACAACCCTAACAGTATATTCCTTCCCTTCACACTTGGAATTTCTATCCATAATTATTCCACGCTGCTGTCTGTTTCATGTAGAATGTTTATTTTGTTTGACTCAATTCCCCTTTTAACATATAGTATAATTCCCCCTCCAAATTGATCCACTCCATCATTGTGATATAATTTTGTACCCTGATAACACAGTGTCCCATCGATTGTCCTCCTTCCACCAGGTCTCTGAGATGCCTATTATATCTACCTTTTCATTTAGTGCTATATACTCCAACTCTTCCATATTATCTTTTTTAGACTTCTAGCATTTGTATATACACACTTCAAGTTGTGTTTTTTCCTTGCATCTACAAGCTGCTTAGATGTTGATGGGGATAATTTGCATCTTTTACTCTACTGTGTCCTAAAACACCCCTGGCCTTCTTTCACCATTGTTGAAACCTCTGTATTGTGTAGCTGGGTCGCCCATCCAGGACCCAGCCAGGCTTGACCCTGCTTAGCTGCCTCTTCCTCCACACAACTGTCGCCTTCACTCCACAGCAATCTGGCTCCTCTGAGCCTTGGCTCCAGGCCCTGCGAACTCCCAGGACTTCCTCCTCCCTCCGTTCCTTTCACAGAGGCACATTCAAAGCCCAATGTTTATAAGTAAGAGCTTTTAGTTTCTTGCTTCAAATCAACAAAACACCCTTCACTCCAGGTTGTTTAGGCTCGCAGCCCAGAGCACAATTCAGGTTCAACACAGTCAAATTCAGGTTCAAAAACAGTCCATATAACTTCAAACTCAGGTTTAAAAACAGTCCATATAACTTCACTTCACTTTGGCTCAGATTACTTCACTTAGGGAACAGTACATTATCAGAGGGAAAACCCCCAATAGCTTGGTAGGTTGCAGCCCAGACCTTTTTAGTATGAAACAGTTTACACAGTCTTTCTTGCACCTTCTTACAGCATGGTTACACAGCTTTATTCCCACCTGGTTCAGGCTGGGGTTTCAGTTGTGCCCAGCTCTCTTTCTCTCCCACAGGCTGCACCTGTTTCCTCTTTAGTAGAGATTTCCCCCAGTGCCTCAGCCTCTCTCCTCTGGTCTTCCACCAGTCTCTCCAAGGTACAGCTAGCCACCCTCTTACAGCAGCTTTTTGGGTTTGAGCCAGGGCTCCAATCGCCATCTGTTCCTCCCCTAGTCCTTCAGTAACCTCAATTTTATCCTCCTCTCCAACTTCCCCCGCCCCCAAACTCTCCAGCTGGCCCTCATCACCTTCCTCTGAGACCATTTCCCAATCTTCTATCTCCTCCCCCTAACTCTTGCACCGCCGGGTGGGGAAGAGAAGGATTCTGGGACTGGTAGTTCCTCCTCTTCTTCCTTAACCCGGCCAACCTCTCTGCCTCCGGTAGACCAGCTTTCTGAATGTGGGTGTTGTGCACATGAAATCTGCCCCGTTGGGGTTCCCCGGCTGCCTGCACCCCCTTTCTTTGTGCCTTCCCGGATCCCCTTTCACCTGCACTCTCACAATTGGGATTCCCTGACTGTCCTTTTTCAATAGTATCCTTGAAGGATACTCCACACCAAACCATATATTCCTGGGCAACTGTTGGATTTCTCCCCATTTTAGTTTAAAAGCTGCTCTATTTCCTTTTTAAATGGTAGTGCCAACCGGGTGCATAGCCAGACCTCCCCGTTGCTCTCTGCTTCCCGCAACCCCACATACCTGGGCTGGCGGGGTTCCCCAAGCCCTACCAGCAGAAGCCTTCCTCCAGCGCTGTTCGCTGCCCTGCTGCCCCCTGTGGCGTGCATGCTCAGTTTTAATGAAATTGAGCATACACGAAGCCTCGTGCGTGCTCAGTTTCTCTAAAACCAAGCATGCACACGGGGGTGGGGAAGCAGGGCAGGCCACGAAAAGCGCTGGAGGAAGGCTTCTGTTGGTGGGCCTTGGGGACCCTTGCCAGCCAAATTTGCAGATTCTGGGGAGCCCAAATCTAATTTGGGTGGTCCAGGCTACGCCACTGGTGCCACCAGTTAAGGTGGAGTCCATCCTTTTGGAATAGGTTGCCTCTTTCCCAGAATGTTGCCCAGTTCCTAACAAATCTAAATCCCTCATCCCTGCACCATCATCTCAACCACACATTGAGACTGTGGAGCTCTGCCTGCCTCTTGGGTCCTGTGTGTGGAACGGGGAGCACTTCCGAAAATGCTACCACAGAGGATCTGGATTTCAGCTTTCTACCTAAGAGCCTAAATTTGGCTTCCAGAACCTCCCTTCCACATTTTCCTATGTCATTGGTACCCACATGTACCAAGACAGCTGGCTCCTCCCCAGCACTATCTAAAATCCTGGCTAGGTGACACATGAGGTCTGCCATCTTCGCATCAGGCAGCGACACAGGTGATCCTCATGTCCACCAGCTACCCAGTTATGTACATGCTTAATGTTCAAATCACCAACTACAACAGCTGTTCTAACCCTTCCTTCCTGGACAGAAGCTCCTGGAGACACATCCAGGGACTGCCAGACAGGAGGTGGGACTTCTGTACAATGTTCCTGTAGCTCGCTGTCTCCCTCAGCTTCTCCAGGTTTGCTACTTTAGCCTCAAGAGAACAAACTTGTTCTTTGAGAGCCAGGAACTGTTTGCATCGAGCAAACACATATAACTTCTCGCCAACTGGGAGATAATCATATATGTGGCACTCGATGCAAAAAAAACTGGATAGCATCCCTCTCACTTCTGGACTGCTGTCTACATCTTAGTATTACTGAGTTTAATTAAAACTTGTTAAGGTACTATGGATATTATACTAATATAAAGAGCCTTAAGATTATATTTATTTAGTGTTTGCTTTTCAGAAAGTAATGAAATGTAATTCAAATTCTGTAATGAAAACACCCCTCTTGTTATCCTAATTAGAATAATTGATTATAAATTAAAGGCTCCTTTTACAAAACCGCACTAGTGATTCCGGCGCAGCAAATGCGACAAAGCCCATAGGAACTGAATAGGCTTCATCATATGTGCTGTGCCGGAATTGCTAGCGCAGCTTTGTAAAAGGAGCCCTAAGACTGTATAGGAAGAGGTGTAGTAGGGGCAGACATTCAGGAGGAGAGGTGGGTATAAAAACTGAACTAGGCCCTGCTGTGCCTTCTAGAGGCAATCTGCTAATGCCATTGGCGGAGACAGCTAAGTTTCTACCTCTGGCAGAATGTTCAAGTATAAAACTATGGGGAAAAGGGTTTTACACTATGGAAACTAGTTAATAAAGTTTGCTTTTCTAAATTCACACTGTCTTTATCAATAATCCTGCAGTTTCTGTTTTACCTCCAGTCTTTAAATCACCAAAGCACAGAGCAAAATAACGTTCACTTACCAGAGAAATGTCCTCTTCTCTCAAAACTTCTCAGATCTTTGAATTAATGAATTTTCCCATTGCTACCAGCTCTTAGTCATGAAGTGTCAACCACAAACTTGATTTTTATGCTTAACCTAGTTCAAAATGCAAGATCTATGGCATTAGTAACCTTGCAAGCATATATCTTTCCCACTGATGTTTGCTGCAGTATAGGAGATTGTGGGGTGAAAGGGTTTTGTTTCACAATCTGCACTTGCAGTCTAAAATGAGGAGCTATTGGGAGGTGAAATAATGGACTATAGTTTGGATTGCACTGTTGGCCTTATGTGGAACATACCTGGTTGAATTTCAGTATCCAAAATGGAGGCTTCTGTAGTCAGCTGTTAGGAACCCACTCAAGACTGCAGAGTTTTTCTCCATTTCCCTGACATGATTGTATAAGTATCAACATTTATTTATTTATTAGGATTTATTTACCGCCTTTTTGAAGGAATTCACTCAAGGCAGTGTACAGTAAGAATAGATCAAACACGAGCAGGAGGCAATTAGAGCTGTAAAAATATTCGAAGAGCAATACAAAGTATGGCATGGTATACTGCTTGCAGTGACAACACAATCCTGCTTCTAATCGAAAAAAAGAAAAACGCCTATATTTCGACCCAAATTGGGAGATGGGCGTTTTTCTCGCAAAGGCGCCCAAATCGGTATAATCGAAAGCCGATTTTGGGCGTTCCCAACTGCACTCCGTGGCGGAAATGAATAAAGTTGATGGGAGCGTGTCGGAGGTGTGGTGGAGGCAGGACTGGGGCGTGGTTATCAGCTGAGGAGAGATGGGCGTCTTTAGCTGATAATCGAAAAAAAAGGCGTTTTGACCGCGATTTTGGGTCACTTTTTTTGGACCCTTTTTTCTCACGAACAAGTCCCAAAAACGTGCCCCAACTGCCCAGATGACCACTGGAGGGAATCGTGGATGACCTCCCCGGACTCCCCCAGTGGTCACTAACCCCCTCCCACCAAAAAAAACCCCATTTTAAAAACTTTTTTTCCAGCCTGTATGCCAGCCTCAAATGCCGTACCCACCTCCATGACAGCAGAATGTGTTCGATCCTGTCACAGCCTTTCCCTGGGTCAGATGTGGCTCTCGGGTGCAGTACAGGGTCACATCAGCATTGCATTGTGGTGGGTGTAGGGTATTGGGCTCCGTGATTTCATTAGCTTGTGTTACAGTCTCACGATGTTGGTAGTTGGTAGGCTCTTCTCCCATGGTGCTTTTCCCCCTGCCTACTGGGTCAGAGTGTACCCTGTTGTGTTTCCTGTTGTAGTCCATGCAGTAGTGGCCATTTTTGTAAGCCAGTTTTAGTTCCCTTTCCTGTGTTAGCCACGTTAGAGAACTTAGCTCTTACCTTAAATGTGGCTGAAAGAGGGCATTGTACAGCATTCTGCCAGCTCTGACCTACTGCTAATCTCAGTACCAGGGAGACTCGTTGCCAGTGGGGCACAACCTCTGATCTGCAGTTAACTGTGAGTAAACGCGGTTATTCCAATAAAGGACGTTTTCAGAGAGATTAGTCTTCAGGTGTCAACTGGTGTGCCAATGTTATACAGCAGCAACAAGTCCTAGAGGCCTGCGTGTATGCAGGTCCCTGGAGCACTTTTAGTGGGTACCGCAGTGCACTTCAGCCAGGTGGCCCCAGGCCCATCCCCCCCACCTGTAACACTTGTGCTGGTAAATGGGAGGCCTCCAAAACCCACTGTACCCACATGTAGGTGCCCCCTTCACCCCTAAGAGCTATGGTAGTGTTGTACATTTGTGGGTAGTGGGTTTTGGGGGAGGGGGGTTGGGAGCTCAGCACCCGTGGTAAGGGAGCTATGCATGTGGGAGCTTTTTCTGAAGTCCACCGCACTGACCTAGATTGCCCAGTTGGTGTCCTGGCATATCAGGGGGGCCAGTGTACTACGAATCGTGGCCCCTCCCACAACCAAATGGCTCGGATTAGGACGTTTTTGAGCTGGGCGTTTTTAGTTTCCATTATCGCTAAAAAAACAAACGCCCAGCTCAAAAACGTCCATTTTTTCGAAAATACGGTTCGGCCCGCCCCTTCATGGACCCGTTCTCGGAGATAAACGCCCATGGAGATAGGCGTTTGCATTCGATTATGCCCCTCAATATGTACTAGAACATTATAATTGGTAGGGGTAAGGCAAAGTTGTAACATATAGATGAGTAAGAAAGTAGGAAGAATTAGAAAGTAAGGTGATTGATTTGAAGAAAGTTGCATGTGAGGTCAGAGAGATGGTTAAATATTATCTCAGCTAGGGTAGGAGTGGATAAACATGTCCTGCTGCAGTATATGCAGCCTGAGTACTCCTTGTGTGTGTGAGTGAGACCAGCGAGTTAGTTACTTCTTCCAGTAAAGGCCTGGTTGAAGAGCCAAACTTTCACCTGCTTGCTGAAGTAGAGATAGTCTTGTGTTAAGCTACTCTGGAGAAGGCTCGCTTGCGGGTATCACATTGTGTAATGTCTTTTGGAGAGGGTGTGGTTAGTGAAAGTCCTTGGCCAGTAACCAATTCCTAATCCACAAAAGGACATTGCCTGCTCTCCCATGATTTTTTAATTTTCTCAGGAATCTCTCATGAGGAGTCTCACATGAGGAACATATGCTCTATAGATAGAGTTTCCCAAGTCCAGTCTTGGAGTACTCTTTGCTACCAGTCTTGGAGTACTCTTTGCCAGGTAGGTTTTCAGGATATCAACAATGAATATGCATGAAAGAGATTCGCATATAATGGAGGCACTGTATACAAATCAAGTTCATGCATATTCATTGTAGATATCCTGAAAACCTGACTGGCAAGGGGATACTCCAGGACTGGACTTGGGAAACACTGCTATAGGTGATTCCATATTGACACTCCTTTAGTTCAGCGCTTACCTGCAAAGATTTAAACACTCATCTTAATGGACTAAGAAATAAATTAAAAATGATTGGGGACGATGGTGACACTTGTAGGACTCCTCGATTCATAACCTTAGGTACCGAGAATTGTCCCTTCCAACTCCCCTTTAAAATTCTTTGTCTCAGAAAACCTGTAAACCATCTAATAACAGAGTCCACAGCTCCTACATCACTCAGTCTCTGTAACAGTAATCAGTAGAGCATTAAATCAAAGGCTGCAGATAAATCTAATTGCATCAGAAATACTTGCTGGTCTTTTTCTAGCATCAACTTCAATTCAGTCATTACCGCTGGCACTGCCATCTCCATCCTTTAGAGGCTGTAGAATCCCAATTATGCTGGATCTAGTAATTTATAATGTAACAGAGGATTTGGATTATAACCACTTTGCTCAGATTTGGTCAAAGGAATTAGCAATGGAGTAGCAGCAGAACAATGTCAAACTTTTGGCTTGAACGTACTGAAACATCGCCCCTTTGCTCATTATTCAGAATTACAATATAAATATAAATCTCCATACAGAGCCTATCGTGCTTCATATGGTGGAACAGGAGACTGCCCAAAATGTCATCAGAGATCAGCAAACCTAAGCCATATGTTTTGGAACTGTCCGTTAATCAGCCACTTTTGGTCACAACTGTTGCAGACCGTTTATGGGCTTTGTAAATATAGAGTGGCACAGGACCCATTAATGCTCTTTAATATATGTCATCACCAGAAACCGAGTCCACCAGGTTTTAAATCATTTTTACACAGAGCTATTCTAATTGGTAAGAAAGTCATACTGTTACACTGGAGACAATCCTGTGGCCCGAAAGTAGCAATGTGGAGCACTCATATGATTAACTTAAGTTGGAGCATTTTGGGCTCAGAGATATTAGTGGCCTAGTGGTTAGGGTGGTGGACTTTGGTCCTGGGGAACTGAGGACCTGAGTTCGATTCCCGGCACAGGCAGCTCCTTGTGACTCTGGGCAAGTCACTTAACCCTCCATTGCCTGCCACATTGAGCCTGCCATGAGTGGGAAAGCGCAGGGTACAAATGTAATAAAAAATAAATAAATAAAAAGGAGGGGATACAGTTCCAGCGTACTTGGGAGCGATTTTGGGACACGTTACACCCTGCTACACGTAGCCGTTTATTGAATCAGCCTTAGAACATTATTTTTCTGGGCTGTGGCTCTCCTCACAATGTGGTTAATGTGCCTTAATGTTAAGGATTATTAAAGTTTAGGAGGAGGAGGGAAGAGGGGTTGATAGGGTGGGGGAGGAGGGAGAGTTGTTATTAAAGAAAAGTTTGAATATTTGATAAAACATCCAATTGTATTTGAAATTGAATCCTTACACCGCAGGTGTGACGCTTTGTTTTTTTATAATCGGCTGCTTCAATAATTATTATTTATTATTATTATTTATTGCATTTGTATCCCACATTTCCCCACCTATTTGCAGGCTCAATGTGGCTTACAGAGTATGGTAATGACATAATCATTTCATTTCATGATAACAGGTATAGTTCTTAGTGTTTGAAGATTAGGTAAGGGAGGGTCAACAGATGATTTAAACATAATCTAACAGATGATCCTGTCGCTGCCTACCTACTATAGCTTCCACTGTCTTTGCCATTACTGGAATGTCTGCTACTGGGTGATAATTCATAAATTGCTTTAACCCTACCTTTTCTCTCTTTGATTTGACCCAATTGTTCTGGGTAACATCCTTCCTATAAAGAAAGATTTGCCCATTTTGCAATATACAGTAATAAAGAATCAGGAATTGTTTTCATTATCCACAAGGGCAAAGGGTCTACAGGACATCCTCCTTTAGCAAATTTCCAAATCACTGTTACTAATGCAAAGGAAGGCCAAGAGCAATCTGCCACAGTCCCACCATTCTCCCTTTGGTATTAGTTCTCACCCTTGTCCCGTGTTAAGTTGGTCTGATCTGTCTGTAGATAACTCTGGAGTGATGAGTTAAATTCAGTGATTTTCTATTGGAAATAAGTTGCAAAGTCTTTTGCAGTTAACACCACCCTTGACCTTGTTGCTACTGTCCCTGAAATAGTTTTCATCACCTTAAGTATCTCTTTAGTACTGTTGTTACTTTCTTTAATTATGTTTAAGTAATAAGATTGCTTTTCCTCTCTAATCCTTTTGTTTATATATTCTAAAAAAACATATTTTTTCTTCCCCCTGCTGAATTTATTATTGCTGTAATATTTGTTCGCAATATATAAACACATTTTTCTGTGTGCACTCAGAAACTTAATTGAACTATAAAGAACATTTCAGATTTAAAACATATTAATAAATCAGGAAAACATTCCTGGATGCTAACTTAGTCTTTAACAATTTGTTCTGTTCATTGCAGGTCCAGGTGCTCGGCACTGAGGAAGAGCGTAAAGCACCACAAGGGAAATGTGTTTTGGGAACAATTCTTGGCTCCTTTTTTGTATGATGATGACCAGTGCCCACTGACTCACTATTCTTTTTATGTTACTTAATCCTGCTGTGGACTGCATACATGACAAAATGGCTGAGATGTTAGCTATACATCCAACCTACAAGAATATCTGTAACGTCTTAAACAAAACCCCTAAAAAGAAGCTCCTTAGCCTCCAAGACAAACTGAATAGTATGAGATCCAGTACTAAGTATGTAAAACTACTCCAAGCTATGATCCTCAACACTTTGGGACAAGATGACGAAGCACAGGTGGCTCTAACCACATTAGACACTGACCAAGTGGCACCACATATTTCTAATAAAATACAGCATTCAGAATGGCACCAAAATTATGGCAGTAACTCTGTGGCCCCTCATCAAAATCCAGATGTCCTGATAACAGTGGCACGAATTTACACACTATTGGTAAAGGAAAACCTCTGTGCAGAGTCTGCCAGGAATCGAGCCTATCAAGTGGCCATTGAGGCTTCTAAATCTGGTGATAAGTTCTCACTGCAGAATCTTTTGAGTGAATCTCTGCAGGCATGTGGTGTTCATAGCTTCAACAGTACTGGGTTTAACGAACCTCTGACTTTAAAATCCATCCCTAATGTTACAGCTCCAACATCCCCCTTATCAATTCCCAGCAACAGGAGAAGGAATGAGGGCTGTGCTCCCACAGCACTTGGATCACTGCATTCCTTTAGCAACATGGCATCTTTCAGCAGTAATCTGGAAATCAGTCAGTCCCCTACAGCAGAATTTCTCAGCAGGCCTACTCAATGTAGCAATAACCATATTGAACCAAGCAAGCTTTGCCAAGACAACATACATGGTCCAGTACAGCACAGAGTGGGGGAGGATGATCTTGGGGTTCAGAACGCTAATGAGGAGGATGAAGCAGTACAAGAGCCCAGTATGCCAACTACGCACAATAGTCAGGAGTCAGAGGTTTCATGTAGTTATCCTTCCACTGGCCCAGGTTCTGAAACCTCAGTGCCTCAGACTAGCTATTGTTTTCCTATAGAATGCACAGACCCCAGTAGCACCAGTCAACATGTAATGCTGACAGATGAACCTGAAAATGGCAGTGGCCAAAGAACAGATGTGACATCAGTTGGAGTATCTTCCAGCACAGAGATTGCTCAGAGCAGTCCCAGCTCCACTGTGCCTCCGGCAGACAATAATAGTACTTTGCAACACAATATAGACTCTAAACCTATCTCCTCTGCCACTCCTCTGTTAACTGAGACAGTAGATAGTGAAAGCACATTCTTCAGTTTTGTTGTTCTTCATGCCAAAGGAGATGAAGCTATTGCCATAAAGGTGCGAGACACTTTAAAAAACTTTGGGATTCCTGATGGAACCACCTACTGTGAAGAATTTGAGATGCCAGGGTACAGTCCTCTAACCTGCATTGAGGATGCTGTAGATAACTCAGCCTTCACAATCCTGCTGCTCACTAGCCATTTTGTATCTCGCTGGGCTCGTCTCCAAACCAACACTGTACTAATGAATTCTATTAATAAGAAACACAAATTCAATAGCGTCATTCCATTCCTGCCCAAGGAGGACCCACTGAAAGAAATCCCCATGGTGCTGAACAGCATTGTACCTCTAAATGAAAAATTACCAACGTTTTTAAGGACTGCACGGAAAACATTCAATCCATATCGAATTCAACAGATGAAGGAAAACTGGAAGCAGGAGCAGGCGGTCAGAGAACTGAAGAGGAGAAATAAGATAACCGAAAAACAGGTGATATACAACCAGCAAATAAAAGATGCCACTTTAGCTTTGTCTAGTCAACATCTGAAGCTTCTGCAGACTATGTACAATACTCCCACTTTCCATCTTCCAGGACCACAGCAACCATTTCAACCAGGCATGCCGCAAATTCCAGGGACAGCTAGTGGTTTCCCATTAGACTGTTCTCAAATTTTCCCATCACTGGGCCCAGTGCCTCCCCCGATGGCTCATATGCCCTACCAATTAAATGGCATGCCCTTTCAGCATTTTTCTGATGCCCAAGGAACTCAGTATGCCTCAGGTGGTACCCAACCAGTCATCCAGATTCAACATGCCAGAAATGTACAGATTGGAGACCACAATCAGATGAGGATTGTGGAGACTGAGGAAGAGAGAGACAGCCTGGATGGGGTGGACAGCGAAAGTGACTGTGTATCCTAGAGGAGAGACATGGGGGATATGATAGCAGTATTTAAATACCTGAAGGGCAGTAGTAATCTAAAAAGCAACCTTTCTTTTTTTAGTGGAAAGGAAGTTATAGAACTGGGAGTCATAATGTGGAGTTCCAAGGGAGTTGATTCAGAAACAATGTCAGAAAATATTTTTTTCACGGAAAGGGTGCTAGATGCCTCAAATGCTTTCCAAGAGGAGGCAGTAGAGATAAAATCAGTAGCAGAATTTTATGTTTCAATAATTTTTATTGATGAAAATGCAAAACATACAAGCAATCCTCTCAGCACATATCCAAACTGGACAAACAAGTTAAAATGAGTGCAAACTAAATAACAATCTCTTCATCTCCTTTTTTACATTTCCCCCCCTCCTCCCTCCCTCCCTCCCTCCCCACCTCCCTTCCCTACCTTCCAGAATATTCACCATTTATGTGTACTATACGTCAATCCAACGTGTAATATTACAATTCAGTCAAGTTCAGATACGTAGCAGAATTTTAAAAAGAGTGATATGAACACAGAGGATCCCTGGTGGCAAGAGGATGGAAATGAAGCACTGAAGTAATGAACACAGAGCAGCAGCTGTAGTCCTAAAACCAGTGGTTCTATGAGAAAGCAATGAGAAATGGGCAACTCTAAAAGGCAATTATTACTTTAATAGGTTAGCTGAGGGACTGGATATTGGTTTTCAGATATGCATACAAACTCCCATATAACCAGAGGACAAATCACTGCTGGGCAGACTGGATAGGTTTTTTTGTTTATTTTTATTTGCCACTCTTTACTATGTTATTGTGCCTGATATAGAACTATTTTCAAAGACAGTATGGGCAGCAAACATTATACTAAAAGCACATTTCTTAAAAATAACTGAATTGCAAGATTCCATTTTTACTGGGGGACGAAACAGATACAAAGACCAAACTTTATAAGAAATTAATTTGAAGGGGGTTTTTTTTTAGTCTTTTTATTGAACTAGATTCTGCTGGAGAATCAATTGTAAATGAATTGTATATCTCAGGAAGATTAATTTTATTTGTAAGAGAGAACAAATGTTTAAAAATACATTATTTTCTAAGGTCCCGTATGAATTCTTGCTTTCTTTGACAAAGCTTCTATCTTTTCATTGTTGAAATGATTTAATTTTGAATCACTTATCTGTTCTGGAAATTGCTGAAGCCTAATAGAGAGGTCTTAGCTGGCTGGTTTTGTAGCAAAATGAATGAGCTTGTAGAATTTGGGAGGCATGCAGAGGTGTTGCAGGCACCAGCAGCTGACTATCATTTCACCAGTGTGGATGGAAAGGGAGGGATTATCAGTAGGCCCAAAACATCAACAAGAGATCTTCCACTCACAAGAGTACCCCTACCTATACAGTGAGAGAGTTAACACCATGCATTAACCATTAGTGAATGACTCCCTTAAATTTTGTATATAAAATCTAGACTAGGTCAGCATGTTACAAACTGCATATAGAATTTATTGAAATCTTTATGAGGATTCCAGGTTTGCTGAACGTGCCAAATAACAAGTGGTTAAATGAAGCTGGGGTTACTAGAACAGGCCTGAGAAACCATGGGCTAGACCAATTCTCAAAGGTAAGCACCACCACTCTCTTGGTAAGAGAAGTAGGATTGTGGAGGTTCTATCTGATCAAAGAGAGTTGCAGCAAACTTTCTAATATTTCCTAAAGTTATTCTTTCAAAGCCAATAAAAAGTTGGAAAGAAATTAAACTTGATGATTTGAAAAAAAATAACGGGGGGCCAAAATAACAATGGCTCAGTATCAAATTTGGCATGGAAGCAAAACTGGGGAAAAGAAACTTAAGTTTGAAAATGGATCAGGTTAGACTGAAAGCTGCAGAAAAATAAAGTCCCTCCTTTAAATTAAAAAAAAAAAAAAAGGCTCAGTGCATTTCTATGAGCAAGGCGGTTCCAGCAGCTACAGCAGTAATTCATTCACTGTAATACAGCAGTTAGGGAATTTCACCTTTCAAATTGCCCTCCCCTTTTCATCTCCTTTCAAGGACATTGACACACAAGAGAGCCAACAAGTATATACACACACATGTATAGAAGCATGCACACAGAGGGGTTGGAAATAATTCAGTGACACATGATCCATATGCATTCCTCACATCCCTCTGTCCCAACTGTATTTCATTTTGTTTACTGTAAATTCTAGTGTGAAACATAGTGATAAAACCATAGAACTTTAGACGGTCACGTGATGCTTTAAGGCAAGGCAGACGTGGTTTCCGCGTTCTCCCAGGCCCCGACTCGATCTTTCAGGAATAAACCCTGCAAACTACAAGCAAACACTGCCACAACTGTGGAATTGCGAGGGGAGATTATATGGAAAAATTTTTGAACTCCCCGAACCAACCAATGGCGCCCAAAAGCTCTAAGAAAGAAAAAGAGAAGCCGAAAACGGCGGGCGGCGCTGAGGCGAGCCCGCCGCCAAAAGACTCCACGGCTTTCTCGGCGGAGCAGCTGCGGCAACTGGCGGAGGTAGTTGGAGCGGTGGTCGAACCTAAATGGGACAAAGTATTAGAACGCCTCGCGACGATGGAGGCGCTAATCACGGATACAACAAGGAGAACGGGAGAGCTCGAGCAGCGGGTGTCAGCAGTGGAGGAGTCTCTAATCCCCAACGTGCAACAGTTTAAAGAGATCGGGAAAAAAATGGAGTCTGTAACTGAAAAACTGGATGAATTAGAGAACAGGTCTCGTCGAGCCAATTTAAGAATTGTGGGCCTACCGGAATCGGTGGGTGCGTCGGTGCTACCCTCAGTGCTGGAAAAATGGCTGGCTAAGGAATTCGCTTTATCTGACCACGCGGGGCCCTTATGCTTGGAGAGGGCCCATCGCGTGGGCAAACAGCAAGATGGCCAACGCAACCCAAGAACAGTAATCCTGAAAGTACATAATTATGTACATAAAGAGGAAATTCTCAGGGGATTTCGGATGAAACGGAATGAAACCAAATTTGATGGTAACCAAATACTTATCTTCCAAGACTATTCTGCAGCTCTGCAGGAGAAGAGGAAGCTGTTTACACCATACTGCAAAAAGCTGCATGAAATGAGCACCCAGTTTATGTTGGCTTACCCTGCAGTGCTAAAAGTCAAAGACAATGGTCAGTGGAGAACCCTTGGAACTCCTGAGGAGGCACAGAAGTATGTGCAACAACTGGAGCTGAAGGACCGGGACGCTGCAGGCAGTGGCTGAACTGCATATAGTCCTAAGTACTGGGCTAATCTGATCAGGACTAGAACACTAAGTTGCAGGGTTGGTATATTGTTTAAATTGCATTAGGAGTCGGGTGCAGGGAGACAAGGAAAACCCCTGGGACCCATTCTAATGGGTAATACATGTGTGGGTTTAAAGGGAAGGGAGGAAGGGGTGGAGGGGAGGGGGTTGGAGAGGGATGGAAGGGACAAGGGTGGGGGGAGGGGGGAGGAGAGAGAGGGAAGGGGATTAGGTTAGTGGGGAGGGAGGGGAGAGAGGGGGAGAGGGCTACATGGAGGTGCACTAGTGCTGTGGGAGTGAGTAAAGGTATGAGAAGGGGGATATCATTGGTGAATCATATGGTTGTACTGAGAACCCCTGCTCTGTATGGAAGTTGGATCCCTTGGGGGGAGGGGCTGGCCCCCGGGGATGTTCAGAGTAGTAAATCTGTCATCCTAACTATTGAAATTTTGGCGACTGGCTGATCGTTCTCAGATAAAAATATTTTCCTGGAATGTCTCTGGAATTACATCCCCGGTGAAACGGTACAAAATATTGACACAGTTGAGGCGCAGGGGTGCCACCATCGCATGTCTCCAAGAAACTAAGCTTACGGACATTGAACACAAAAAACTAAAGCAACAGTGGGTAGGGGAGTGTTTTTATTCCTCTTCAGGGGGTAAGAAAAGTGGGGTGGCCATTTTAATTAAAAAGGGTCTCCCATGTCAGTTCAAATTAATCCACAAGGACGCTGAGGGCCGTATAGTGTTAGTGCAGATGAACTACCAGGGCCAACAGTATTATCTGTGCACGGTTTATGGCCCCAATTAATATAGCCCAAGCTTCTTTCAAACTCTTACTGCCCTGGGCCTTCAAAATGCCGATGCTCCATGGATCTGGGCGGGGGACTTCAACCAAGTACTGAACCCTGCCCTGGATAGATCTTCCCCTAGGGCTTTCAGGGGACCGGGGGGAGGGAAGGACATGGGGACGCTTTGCCGCCAACTTCATTTGGTGGACCCTTGGTGGGTGCATAACCCCACCACTAGAGATTATACACACCAATCTAAAGTCCACCAAACCTGGTCGAGAATTGATTACATACTGATATCCCAGTCTTGGTTCTTTAGGGTTCGGAGGGCTGAGATAGGCCCATTAGCTGTCTCTGATCATGCAGTGATCTGGCTGGTTTTGGATCTGGCTGTGGGTGTAACAGGGGCACGACCATGGAGATTTCCGTCTTTTTTACACCAAGACAAACAGTTCATTGAACACTTACAGACAAAATGGCAATTTTATGTTGACACTAACGCTGACTCATGTGATTCCTCAATCACATTTTGGGAGGCCTCTGAAGCTGTTATAAGAGGAGAGGTGATTGCTTTTCAAAGTGCTAGGGCCAAGAGAATGGCGGCAGGGGTGCTGCGCCTGGAAGGGGAGTATAAATTAGCAAAAAAAAAATTTATTGCTGATCCTTCTAGGATTCACAAAGACAAGATGGATGCCTCCCTGGTGGCGCTTAACTCCCTTCTTCACGAACAAGCGCAGAGACATCTATCGGCGGGTCGCCTTAGGTTCCAGTGCTTTAGAAACAAACCGGGCAGACTCTTGGCGAGGGTGGCACGGTCGAACATTCCGCGACAGTTTATCCCCAAGATTATCAACCAGCGGGGGTCACAAGTTTCTACGCCACAAGCTATTTTAGATGGGTTCCGAGATTTTTTTGAGGATATGTATGCCACAGGGAATTGTGAACGTGGGCCTTTGTTGAGGGACTATTTAGACGATGCAGGGATGCCCAAGTTGAGGGTAGAGGCCCAACAGGCTCTGTCTAAACCACTTCAGGGGATAGAAGTGCAAAAAGTCATCAAGAAACTAAAGCTGGGGTCTGCCCCAGGGGTAGATGGTTTCTCAAATGAATACTATAAAATCATGGCACCCCAAATATATGGTCCTTTAATAGATTACTATAATGAAGTGATAGACCGGGGCTCATTTTCTAAGGGAGAAAATGAAGCACTTATTACTCTGATTCCTAAACCTGGCAAGCCATTGGACCAGATGGAGTCCTATAGACCTATATCTCTCCTCAATGTGGATATAAAAATCTTGGCTAGGATACTGGCAGACAGGTTGGCAGCCCATATTCCATCTCTGGTAGGGGAACACCAAGTGGGCTTTGTAAGAGGCCGTCATGCAGTTACCCATGTGCGGAAAGTATTGTTGGCAACGGCCTACGGGCAGGCTACAGGGGACCCACTACTATTAGTGAGGTTTGATGCAGCCAAGGCCTTCGATAAAGTCAACTGGGACTATTTGTTCCAAACCATTGAATATATTGGGGTGGGAGGGAGGCTTTTGGCTGCCATAAATACGCTTTACCGGGACACCACGGCACGGGTACTGGTTAATGGACTTCGTTCGGACGCTTTTAAAGTGGCAAGGGGTACCAGACAGGGGTGTCCCCTGTCCCCATTATTGTTCTTATTGTACTTAGAACCCCTCTTGCGCACCATACTAAAAGATCACAATATAAAAGGAGTAACATGTCGTGGGAAAGAAACAAGGGTACTTGCATTCGCGGATGATCTTTTTTTGACCCTCACCCAACCTACCATCTCGGTCCCCCATCTAATAGAGGTTATAGAGGAGTTTGGTTTTTTTTCTGGCCTTTCTCTAAATTTACATAAGTCAGTAGCTCTCCCGGTTCAATCTGCGGTGAGGGAGGAGTGGGTGGGGGACTTTCCGTTCCAATGGGCAGAGGGGGTGGTCAGATATTTAGGTGTGCTAATTCCATCTGATCTTTCCTGGTTAGCTGAGATAAACCTCGGTCCACTGAAAGACAAGCTAGTAACAACACTGCGGGGGTGGAGGGGGTTACCTCTCTCATTACAAGGACGAATAGCTCTATATAACATGACCCTGTTCCCCAAGTGGACATATATTTACAAATGCTCCCGCTCATTCTGAGTTGTAAAGAGGACACATGGCTTCAGAGACAGCTTAATGGGTTCTTATGGCAAGGAAAGAGAGCACGTATTGGGATCAAGACATTGATGCGGCCGAAAGGGAAAGGGGGACTAGGACTTTTGGACCTGAAATTATTTTCGATAGCCAGCTGTTTGCGCCATCTGTCGGACTGGTTCCGATCCACTGAACACTTTTCATGTACTGGGATTGAGACTGCTCTGACAGAACCGCTACATTTTGCATACTGGTTACAGGCGCCAACAAACCAGTTACCTCCTCTGGGTCCTTACAAATATATTTTGAACCCTTTAAGGAAAACATGGCACTGGATAAGCAAAACCTATAAGTGGGACAGATCGGTGTCGCCCCTGTTGCCAATTCGGGGTAACCTGGCATTCCCGGAGGGAGGGTCCTCGACCCTATTTAAAAAATGGTCAGCGCGGGGGATCCGGTTCCTATTTCAGGTAGTAACAGAGCAGGGGTCAATGAAACCGTTTCAGACCTTATGTGAGGAATTTGGTCTGGAAGGGGGTGATACATTTGCATATCTACAGCTAAGTCATTATGTCCGTTCATTGCCGGCCGGTTCCCTGGCCAGGGGTGTGTGGGAATTGCAGGACGATTTGCTGGGGCTGGAGGCGCAGCAGAGAACCCCACTGAAATACTACCATAGCTGCTTGCGAGACTCTTTAACGCCATTGGACACTACTCTCATATGCGATAGATGGTCCAAAGAGCTTCGCTGGTGTTTGACACCACAACAACTGGAGATTTGTTTGAAATCGTCTCAGAGAGTGACTGAGAATGCAGCATGGACAGAGTTGAACTACAAATTCTTGCTGCGCCTTCATATTTCGCCCCACAGAGCTTTCAGAGCAACTTTGCGAGAGTCAGATGATTGCCCTAAATGTAGGGGCCCGGGAGCATCTCTGGGACACATGTTTTGGTCATGTCCATTGGTGCGTTCCTTTTGGTTGGCAATGGGCGGACAGGTGTCGGGCATGTGGAGGGTACGGTGGAGGCCTACTCCGGGCCAACTATTTGATGTCTTTCTGGTGCAAGGACCGCTACCAGAGGGACTGAGGGCTTTTTTAAGGAGAGCTGTGTTGATGGGGAAAAGAACAATTTTGCAGCAATGGACCACACGAGAGGCCCCCTGCACATCGCACTGGCGTAGCGCCATGATGCAGTGCTGCTCAGTGGAGAAACAGAAGATCCGCGAGCTGGCCTCTGCAAGGGGAGATTTTTTTTGTAAGGTTTGGTCGCCGTTCTGGGACTCACTTACTCCCACAGAAAAAAGCAGGATCCTGAATTGTTAGGGGAGGGTGAGGGAGGGGTATCAGTTGGAGAGTTTGTTTGGAAGCAAAGAGGGAGGGGAGGGGGGGAGAAAAATGAAAATCATAGGTTCAGCATATGTTTGAGCAGATTTGATAGTCTTTTTTGTTAGTTAACAATTTTTTTGTGAAATGTTTTTTTTTTTTTTTTCAATTTTGTGGTCATAATATCTTGTATTGCATGAAGTTGTGTTAATAAACAATATTAAAAAAAAAACAAAAAAAAAACCCCATAGAACTTTAATGTTTGAGATGTAGGAAGACATCTAGTGACTGAACCATGAGTTTGCTACTGGTTGCTATATATACTTGCAACTGGTGGGGAAGCACACAATACCTGTTCCCTTGGGATAGTGGCCTTCTGTGATTAAATTGTAAGCATAGGTGCCAGCTTTGTGGTACAGATGGTACTCAAAACGCCCCAATAATGAGCAAGCACCTTCACTGTATCCAAAGAGAGGTAATTTGTGTTGTGTTTGGCACCCCCAGTCATTTTGAAAAGTTGGTGCCTATGATTGTAAAATTAATCTTTTAACATCTGTTGACAGTGAAGGTAACATTGCACATGGTTTAATTTTATTAATCTTTCCAAGCCAACAGAATGTTTAGGTCGTATTCCACTGCTGCTCCTTGTGATCTTTGGCAAAATAACTTAGGCCCAGATGAACTACAAGAAAAAAAGACTTTCCCGTACCAATACCCGGTTGCTGCTTAGCGATTCTGAAAAAAATGGGCATGCATGAAGGAAATCGCATGCAAATGAGCTGCTCGCTGTTAGCTCATTTGCATGCGATTTTCTTCCTAGGGGGGACGCCAGTCGGTCAGCTGAGCATGTGCAGAGCAGCCAAGCGTTAAGCGGCAGGGGAAGCGACGGGGGGCGGAGGCGGGGCAGCCTTGCCCTGGGCTCGGCCTAGTCTCTCGGCGGCCCTGCCTCTCCCTACACTCTTCCCCGGGAACTCCGTTCATTGGGTAAATCTCTCTTATCTGTATCCTTCTCCTCCACTGCCAACTCCAGACTCTGTTCCTTTTATCTTGCTGCACCATATGCCTGTAATAGACTTCCTGAGCCAGTACGTCAAACTTCGTCTCTGGCTGTCTTCAAATCTAGGCTAAAAGCTCATCTTTTTGATGCTGCTTTTAACACCTTTTCACTTGTACTCCTATTCACTTGTACAGTATCCATGTATGTTTAATCATTCCCACCTTGGTAATTCCCTTATCCCTTATTTGTCCTGTTTGTCTTGATTAGATTGTAAGCTCTTTTGAGCAGGGACTGTCTCTTCATGTTCAATAGTACAGCGCTGTGTACGTCTAGTAGCGCTATAGAAATGA
The DNA here is from genome assembly GCF_901765095.1 of Microcaecilia unicolor. Classification (NCBI taxonomy): domain Eukaryota; kingdom Metazoa; phylum Chordata; class Amphibia; order Gymnophiona; family Siphonopidae; genus Microcaecilia; species Microcaecilia unicolor. The sequence continues at coordinate 85,695,048 of NC_044041.1, read as the reverse complement.
TAAGGAGTAGTAGTATTTAGACAATGATTCCTGTGCTACACTCCTTCACTCCCTGGTCACTATGTACTTGGATTATTGCAACTCAATGTACTCTGGTCTCTCTAACTCCTTTCTCAAGTATCTCCAGTCAGTTCTCTGTCATGCCCATCGTCGTGATCATGTTACCCCACTATTAGCAAAATCCCACTTGCTCCCCAGTTTCGCAATCAATGTTTTGCACACCAGCCAAGTACCCCTACCTATCCTCCCTTTTCACCCCTACAGGCCTTCCCTAAGCCTTGTGCTGTGCAACGGCTCACCGTTGATCTCTTCCCCCCCCCCCCCCCTTCACTGCTCCTAGTTAGAGTCAACCTACCATTCTCTGAGGACAAGTAGGCTGCTTGTTCTCACGACTGGCAACAAAAGTTTTCTAGAGCCTTCGAGCGCGCACGGGCGTGGCCATCTTTCCACCCATCACGTGAGAGTCCTAATCAGTTCTTTTTCTCTCCGTGGTAAACGGAAATCTTCCTAGCAACAAAAGTTTGCTAGAGCCTTCGAGCACGCACAGGCGTGGCCATCTTTCCGCCCGTCACGCGAGAGTCCCGATCAGTTATTTTCTTTCCGTGGTAAGGGAGTGACTGCTTGCTGTCTCTCTCCGTGTGCCCTGAAAAGAGCCTTTGTTTTTGTGGTGTTTTCCCATTTTTTCTTTCATTTTTTGCTCTGGTTGAGCTGTTTTCTTTAAAAAAAAAACCCAAATCCTTTATTTCTTAGGTTTTGTCCCCTCTTAAGTTTCTTTTCGTTTCCATCGCAGCCCTCTTTAGTTCGTGCGTACATGTTTCTCATTTTTGTGCCCTTCTTTTTGGCACCATCGAGAACTTTGACTTAACCGCCGCTATTTTTCTGTCCATGACATCGAAGATTCCCAGTGGCTTCAAGAAGTGCGCTCGATGCAACCGGGCAGTCTCAGGTACCGACCCCCACTCATGGTGTATTCAGTGCCTTGGGCCCGACCATCGCTCAGACGCTTGTAAGTTGTGTCTTAGTCTTAAAAAGCGGACACAGGTGTCGAGACAAGCTCAGCGGGACCGTCTGTTTGGAGCTTTGCCTGAGACTTCGGTGTCGACATCGGTACCGAGGTCAGCGTCGTTGATGTCGGCACCGGAGATGGCATCGACATCAGGAGCGCAGGTAATGGCTGTCCGGAGACCACCACACGCTGGGAGCAGTGAGCCATCGAGTGGGTCTCCACCTGCCTCAAAGACTCCTGCTGTGTAGGCCCACCGGGACTGACCACTTTTGGACCCGACCCCGAGGAGGCGTGTGGATTCCACGTCCTCCTCATCGGTACTGAGGAGTACTGATGACGTGCCTCGAGCGAAGGCTAAGAAGCATCACCATCGGTCTCCTAGACAAGCTACCGGGAGCTCCAGGGCGTCGAAGGATTCGGCACCCGTGAAGCGTCGATGCTGGGAGGAGCGCTCACCCTCCATTCAAGAGGTGTCTGTGCGTCGGTCCTCGGACAGCCAGGTACCGACTCCTGCACCGGCCCCACAGCTTTTCCCGGCAGACACTCTGGACGAGCGCATCCGAGCCATTCTCCCATGTCTTCTGGAAGGGGTGCTGCATCAGTCTCTTCCAGTACTGGGGGTGCTTGCGCCCTTGGTACAGTTGATGGAAGCGGCAGCTGGCTCTGTGCCTGTGGTGCGGCCCCCGATGCCGGTACTGCTTGCAGTATCGACCTCGGCTGCCACCCAGGTCGACTCCCCGTCGACATCGCTAGAGGGAGCTTCATCGTCGCCGGCATGGGAGTCGACTTCTTGACATCGCCATTAAGGATGGGATTCCTCGGCGTCAAGACGGGCCCAGTTTCGGACTGCAGTCAGAGAACTCTTGTCCGACACCGAGGAGGATGCCTTGTGGGAGGAAGAGGAGGATCCCAGGTATTTCTCTTCTGAGGAGTCTTGTGGTCTTCCCTCTGATCCTACTCCTTCTCCAGAAAGAAAGCTTTCTCCCCCGGAGAGTCTTTCTTTCTCTTCATTTGTCCGGGAAAAGTCTGTGGGCATTCCCTTCCCTGCGGTGTCTGTGGATGAGCCCAGGACTGAGATGCTCGAGGTCCTTGACTATCCTTTGCCACCAAAGGAGTCATCCATTGTCCCTTTGCATAATGTCCTTAAGGAGACATTGCTTAGGATTGAATGAAACCGCTAACTAATCCCACCATTCCCAAAACAGCTGAGTCCCAATATCGGATTCACGGAGAACCTAAGTTGATGAGGACGCAGTTACCTCACGAATCTATGGTTGTGGATTCCGCTCTCAAGAGAGCAAGGAGTTCTAGAGATTTTGCCTCTGTGCCCCTGGGACGAGAATCTAGAACCCTGGATTCTTTTGGGAGGAAGGCCTATCAGTCCTCTATGCTCGTATCCAAATTTCAGTCTTACCAGCTCTACACGAGCATCCACATGCGGAACAATGTGAAGCAACTGGCGGACCTGGTGGACAAGCTCCCTGTGGAGCATGCCAGGCCTTTTCAGGAGGTGGTCAGGCAGCTGAAGGCGTGTCGCTAATTCCTGGCCAGGGGTGCTTACGACACTTTTGATGTTGCATCCAGATCCGCTACTCAAGGTATAGTGATGCGCAGACTCTCATGGCTGCGTGCCTCTGACCTGGACAATCGAACCCAGCAGTGGCTTGCGGATGTTCCTTGCCATGGGGGGATAATATTTTTGGCGAGAAAGTCGAGCAGGTGGTAGAGCAGCTCCACCAGCGGGAAACCGCCCTCGACAAGCTCTCCCACTGGGCGCCTTCAGCATCTACCTCAACAGGTAGATGGTTTTTCCGGGGAAGGAAGAATGCTCCCTATGCTTACAATAAGCGTAGGTACAATCCACCTTCCCGACAGCCTTCTCAGGCTCGTTTGCATCAACAGCGTGTGCGCAGACAGGCCCCTGCAGCTCCCCAGCAAAAGCAAGGGACGGGCTTTTGACTGGCTCCAGATGAGCATAGCTGCTATACATGTACCTGTGCCGGACGATCTACCAGTCGGGGGGAGATTAAAATTTTTTCACTACAGGTGGCCTCTCATAACCTCCGACCGGTGGGTTCTTCAAATAGTCTGGTTAGGGTACTTCCTCAATTTGATCTCCAGACTTCCGAATGCCCACCGGGAGCTCAGTCCTTCAGCTTCCAGCACAGGCAGGTACTTGCAGAGGAACTCTCTGCCCTTCTCAGCTCCAATGCGGTTCAACCCGTTCTACCCGGGCAAGAAGGGCTGGGATTCTATTCCAGGTACTTCCTTGTACAAAAGAAAACGGGGGATGCGTCCCATCCTAGACCTAAGGGCCCTGAACAAATTCCTGGTTCGAGAAAAGTTCAGGATGGTTTCCCTGGGCACCCTTCCCATGATTCAGGAAAACGATTGGCTATACTCTCTGGACTTAAAGGATGCTTATACACACATCCTGATACTTCCAGCTCACAGGAAGTATCTTCGATTCCATCTGGGAACTCAGCACTTCCAGTATTGTGTGCTGCCCTTTGGTCTCGCGTCTGCGCCCATGGTGTTTACAAAATGCCTAGCGGTGGTTGCAGCGTCGCTACGCAGACTGGGGATGCATGTGTTCCCTTACCTCGACGATTGGCTGGTAAAGAACACCTCGTAGACAGGAGCTCTACAGTCCATGCAGATGACTATTCAACTCCTGGAGCTACTAGGGTTTGTTCTAAGTTATCCAAAGTCCCATCTTCTTCCAGTTCAAAAACTAGAGTTCATAGGAGCTCTGCTGGACTCACAGGCGGTTCATGCCTATCTCCATGAGGCGAGGGCAGACAACCTTCTGTCTCTTGTTTCCATGGCCAGAGCTTCTCAGCAGATCACAGCTCGGCAGATGTTGAGACTTCTAGGCCATATGGCCTCCACAGTTCATGTGACTCCCATGGCTCATCTTCATATGAGATCGGCTCAATGGACCCTAGCTTCTCAGTGGTATCAAGCTGCAGGAAATCTAGAGGATGTGATCCAGCTGTCCACCGACTTTCACAATTCCCTTCAGTGGTGGACGATTCAATCCAATTTGACCATGGGACATCCTTTTCAAATTCCTCAGCCGCAAAAAGTGCTGACAACGGAGGCATCCCTCCTGGGGTGGGGGGCACATGTAGATGGGCTTCACACCCAGGGAGTTTGGTCCCTCCAGGAATCGGGTCTTCAGATCAATCTCCTGGAGTTGCGAGCGGTCTGGAACGCTCTAAAGGCTTTCAGAGATCAGCTGTCCAATCAAATTATTCAAATTCGGACAGACAATCAGGTTGCCATGTACTACATCAACAAGCAGGGGGGCACCAGATCTCGCCCCCTGTGTCGGGAAGCCATCCAGATGTGGCTTTGGGCACGCCAGCACGGCATGCTTCTCCAAGCCACGTATCTGGCAGGTGTAAACAACAGTCTGGTCGACAGGTTGAGCAGGATAATGCAAGCTCACGAGTGGTTGCTCAACTCAGGCGTAGTCCGCAAGATCTTCCAAGCGTGGGGCACCCCCTCAGTGGATTTTTTGCCACTCAACTCAATCACAAGGTCCCTCAGTTCTGTTCCAGATTTCAGGCTTATGACAGACTAGCGTCAGATGCCTTTCTCCTCATTGGGGGAAGAGCCTTCTGTATGCGTATCCTCCCATACCTCTGGTGGGGAAGACTTTGCTGAAACTTAAGCAAGATTGCGGGACCATGATTCTGATTGCACCCTTTTGGCCGCGTCAGATTTGGTTCCCTCTTCTTCTGGAGTTGTCCTCCGAAGAACCGTGGAGATTGGAGTGTTTTCCAACCCTCATCACTCAGAATGAGGGGGCGCTTCTGCATCCCAAACTCCAGTCTCTGGCTCTTACGGCCTGGATGTTGAGGGCGAAGACTTCGCCTCCTTGGGTCTTTCTGAGGGTGTCTCCCGAGTCTTGCTTGCTTCCAGGAAAGATTCCACGAAGAGGTGTTACTCTTTTAAATGGAGGAGGTTTGCCATCTGGTGTGACAGCAAGGCCCTAGATCCTCGTTCTTGTCCTACACAGAGCCTGCTTGAATACCTTCTACACTTGTCAGAGTCTGGTCTTAAGACCAACTCTGTAAGAGTTCATCTTAGTGCAATTAGTGCTTTTCATTATCGTGTAGAGGGTAAGCCTATCTCTGGACAGTCTTTAGTTGTTCGCTTCATGAGAGGTTTGCTTCTCTCAAAGCCCCCTGTCTAACCTCCACCAGTGTCTTGGGATCTCAGTGTCATTCTTACCCAGCTGATGAAACTTCCTTTTGAGCCACTGAATTCCTGCCATCTGAAGTACTTGACCTGGAAGGTCATTTTCTTGGTGGCAGTTGCTTCAAGCCTTGGTAGCCCATGCTCCCTATACTAAGTTTCATCATAATAGAGTAGTCCTCCACACGCACCCTAAGTTCTTGCCAAAGGTGGTGTCGGAGTTCCATCTGAACCAGTCAATTGTCTTGCCAACATTTTTTCCCCATCCTCATACCCGCCCTGCTGAACGTCAGTTGCACACATTGGACTGCAAGAGAGCATTGGCCTTCTACGTGGAGCGGACAAGCCCCTTCAGACAGTCTGCTCAAATGTTTGTTTCGATCCCAACAGAAGGGGAGTTGCTGTTGGGAAACACACCATTTCCAATTGGCTAACAGATTGCATTTCCTTCACTTATGCCAAGGCTGGGCTGACTCTTGAGGGTCATGTCACGGCTCATAGTGTTCATGCCATGGCAGCGTCAGTGGCCCACTTGAAGTCAGCCACTATAGAAGAGATTTACAAGGCTGCAACGTGGTCATCAATCCACACATTCACATCTCATTACTACCTTCAGCAGGATACCCGATGCGACAGACGGTTTGGGCAGTCGGTGCTGCAGAACCTGTTCGGGGTTTAGAATCCAACTCCCCCCCCCCCAAGGCCCATTTTTGTTCTGTTCCAGGCTGCACTCTCAGATGTTTCTTCATAGGTCAATCCTTGTTATGTCCTCGCCGTTGCGAGGCCCAATTGACCTTTCTTTGTTGTTTTGAGTGAGCCTGGGGGCTAGGGATACCCCAGTCGTGAGAACAAGCAGCCTGCTTGTCCTCGGAGAAAATGAAGATACATACCTGTAGCAGGTATTCTCCGAGGACAGCAGGCTGATTGTTCTCACATACCCGCCCGCCTCCCCTTTGGAGCTGTCCTTGTCCTCTTTGCTTTGTTATCGAACTGATCGGGACTCTTGCGCTACGGGCGGGAAGATGGCTGCGCATGCGCGGTGCCCACGCGTGCTCGAAGGCTCTAGCAAACTTTTGTTGCTAGGAAGATTTCCGTTTCTCGGGGCTGCCATGGATGTCACCCAGTCATGAGAATAATCAGCCTGCTGTCCTCGGAGAATACCTGCTACAGGTATGTATCTTCATTTTCTGTGTTCCTTCATACAGCGTCCTCACTCTGGAATGCTCTTCGTCTGACTCTTTGAGCTGAGCCCTCCCATACAAATATTAAGGCTAGTTTTAAAACCTATTTATTTTCCATGGCATTTCATGAGATCTGGACCCCAAACTCATTCCAGGTGGTCCACAGCACCTGCTAGTTTCTCTCTCCTTCCCTCTTTGCTGTCCTAAAGATTTCCTCTTCCCTGTTGTTTAATTGTAGTTCCTTTCTTTTCTTATTCCTCCAGTGTTTATGTAAACCGCTTTGATGCTGTATTAAATACCAATAAACTTAACTAAACTATACCTTTGTCCATGAGGAGGTCGAGAAGTATTGGGTGTTCTCTAAAGTGGACACTTTATTATTTTATTTATTATTATTTGTTACATTTGTACCCCGCACTTTCCCACTCACAGCAGGCTCAATGCAGCTTACATAGTAGTAGGGTTACAAAGTAAAGTGTAGAGAAAACAGACTAATCTTACATAAGTACATAAGCATTGCCACGCTGGGAAAAGACCAAAGGTCCATCAAGCTCAGCACTCCGTCTCCGACAGCGGCCAATCCAGGCCCCAAGAACCTGGCAAAAACCCCAAATTTAATAACGATCAATGGACTTTTTCTTCAGGAATCTGTCCAGACCCCCTTTAAACTCAGCAAGGCCAGCTGCCGTCACTACCTTCTTAGCAGAGTAATGGAGATGTGTAGATAGGTAATATTATGAGGAGAAGGGGTAAAGGAGGTAGGAGGAGGTGCTAGTTTTAGGTTAAATAGAGATAATCAGAGGAAAGGTCGGGGTGAGTATAGAGAAAAATGAAAGGAGGTGTGTTCTGAGTCATAGTCGTTGCAGGATCATGTGATGAATAGACGGGTTAATAGAGTTAGGTCGTGGCGTTTGGGTAAGCTTCCTTACTTTGGTTACTGCATTCACTAAAGCAGCTTCACCTGGCTTTGTTGGTGGAGGCCTCGAGCATTCAAGTGGCCACGTGACAGTTATGTGGCTAGTCTAGTAGCGCTTTAGAAATGATAAGTAGTAGTAGTAGGACAATGCTGCGTTGGTTGCAGCAGATGCTGGAGTCTGGGATGGCCTTTTTGGCAGATGTCCTCTACGACCTAGTCCGTCTTGCCTCCCTCTCCATGGCAGCTTACATTTTGGCATTTTTGTGTGTTAAGAAAGAGACGATTTTGGGAGCTGACATCTGAATGGGACTGGACCTTTACCCTCTGCTGATCGGGCAGGCACTGCATCATCTGGGGCTTGAGGCCCGATAAGAGCAGGACCCTACTGTGCAGTGTTTTGGAGGTGACATCTGACGGGACTGGATCCTTACCCTCTGCTGATCAGGCAGATACTGCAGTGGACCCCCTGCTGGTGGTGATATTATCCGGGGCTTGAAGCCCGTTAAGAGTAGGGTCCTACTGCACAGTTTTTTTGGAGCTGACATCTGACCGGAACTGGATCCTTTACCCTCTGCCGATTGGGTGGACTCCCTGATAGAATTGTTTCTCTACAGGTTATTTGGCAAGTAGTCACAAGGATTGAGCATTCACTTCAAGGAACTATTCCTTTACGTTGTACATTTTCACAAAATGGGTCAATAACATTTGAGGAACAAGATAAAAGGTTACTAGAAGTGGACTCACATTTGCAAAAAATTGATATCTCATTGGCTATTTTGCAATCCTGTTTTGTCTCTACAGTAAAAGATAGCTGGAAGTGATGGAAAATCGACATTGGATTAAAAATCTTAGACTATTGAATTTTCCAGTAACTCATTAGCTATCTTCTTTGGAGCTCTTGAAAATGTATCTTAAGAATGTATTACAATATCCTCAGGCTTGACCCTTTGACAGTCAAGAATATATGTTACTAGTAAAAAAGCCCCGTTTCTGATGCAAATGAAACGGGGGCTAGCAAGGTTTTCTTCAGAGTGTGCATGTGGGAGTGTGTGTCCCTGCCCTCTCTCCCTCCCCCCTCCCAGTCCAGTCCTTCAGTGTTAAGTTTCCAGCTGTTCTGTGTTTTTGTTATAGAGAGAGTGAGGGCATCTCTCTCCCCTCCCCCCTCTGAGTCCTTCACTGTTACAGAGCCAGCGATTTGATTTCGTGCTCTGCTGTTTTCCTTCACTGACTGTGTTACAGAGAGGGCGGGGCAGACACTCATAGGGAAACCGGATATCTCACCCCCTTCACACTTCCGGCTGGAGGTTTCATAGAACGTTGGTTTTGCCTTTTATATAGAGAGATGTTTTAAGAAGCTCTAAGCAGACTAGTGTTGAAGGAGAAATGGATCAGTTAATTTCAGTTGATAGCCTGGATGTCTCTCAGTTTTTAGAGACATATCAGGATGTGATTTCTAAACAAGCTACATTACTGGTAAAATTGTCTTCTGAAATTGAGAAAAATGCAATTTTGAAATTATACTTTACTAAGAAGAGTGTTCCCTTTTGTGGCCAACATCTATATGTTTCCAGACATGGCTAGACAGGCACAATTTTGGAGGAAGCAGTTCCTAAAGCTGAAGCCTAAGTTTTTGGCCATGAAAGTGTCCTTCTTTCTTAAATTTCCATGTAAGTGCCTGGTCACATTTGCTAACAATAAGTATGTTTTTCTAGATCCTTCTCAATTGGAAACTTTTTTATTGGATAAACCCTTACTTCAATGTTTACATTTGATTTTCAGGTTGAGTAATTAGAAGTGGATTTAATAGTTTATCTTATTCCTATTCTGTGCTATATTATGCCTTACTGTGCCAGCGAGGTATTCCAGGCTCATCTCGGGCCAGGTCAGGAAGTGCCAGCGTTCCTCTAACTGACTCCTGCCGACACCTCCCAGCTGACCAGGCACGTGCCGCTCTGTTTCGGTCACCAGTCTTCTGTGTGGCAACCATCCGTGTGCACCTGCCCTCCTACTGCTATCTCTCCGTGAGCTAGTGACATCACGGCTGACATCAGACGCCGTCACCTTTTTCTGTGCAGGATTCACTCTGCTTGGAGCCTCAGCTACTGCTGTTCTGGTGGTTCCTGGTGCTATGGATGTGCCTTTCTGTTTTTTTTTGCACTTCTGTCTTTGACCCTGGACACCGGACCCTGCTCTGCTCGCTGCCTGCCTTTGAACCTTCCTGGACACTGGACCTCACTGTGCTCGCTCCCTGCCTTTGTCCTGTTTGTCTTGATTAGATTGTAAGCTCTTTTGAGCAGGGACTGTCTCTTCATGTTCAATAGTACAGCGCTGTGTACATCTAGTAGCGCTATAGAAATTATAAGTAGTAGTAGTATTTAGACAATGATTCCTGTGCTACACTCCTTCACTCCCTGGTCACTATGCACTTGGATTATTGCAACTCAATGTACTCTGGTTTCTCTCCTTTCTCAAGTATCTCCAGTCAGTTCTCTGTCATTCCCATCATCGTGATTATGCTACCCCACTAGTAGCAAAATCCCACATGCTCCTCAATTTCACATTCAATATAAATTACTCATCAGACTTTGCTCTGCTCACTGCCTGCCTTTGACCCAGCCTGGACACTGAACCTCATTTTGCGCACTGTTCATCTTTTACCCTGCCGAGACCTGGATCCCGATCCTCTCTCTGCTGGCCTGTCTCTGCTGGTTCCTGGACTGTGACCTGTGTTGCCTTTCTCCAAGACAGCAAGACCTCAGTTGCACTCTGTGCCCATGTTAGAGCCCCATCTTCATCCTCTGCTGCCCTCCTCATCACTTCAGTAAGTCCTGCAGGCCGCTCAAACCTGGGGGCTCAACTCCTGGGGAATGGCGGTCATCGCAGGTGAAGACCTCTGGGCTTGTGGACTGTTTTTTTCATCCTTTGGGAAGACTCAGGGGCTCATGACTCTTCCGCAATCACAGCGTAAGTTTAAATATGCTATTTCAGGTATTGGTCTGTTGGCTTTCTAGATGTGGACTTGTATTGGAAGTATTATTTCCTGTTTCTTTTTTGAAAGGAAGTTTTATTTTGTTTGTATAATTCTGGTAATTCTGATTTGTAATACATTTTCTATAGAATAAAAAAAAAGAGACAATTTTCATAAAGCCAAGCAGATACTTTAGAGAGGCAGTCAGATCAGAATGGGAAGGATGAAAGTGGTATAACAGAAAGGCAGTGGTTAGGCTGGATAAGAAAGATATTGAAGAGTGTGGGGGTGAGGATGGAGCCTTGAGAAACACCAGAAGTAAAAGAGAAGGTGTGTGATTGAATATGATGATGAGCAACTTGGTAAGTGCAATCAGAGAGATTGCTATGTAACCAATGAAGAACAGTACTATTGACACCAAGAGATTGCAGGTGAGATAGAAGAAGAGAATGATCAACGAGATCAAAGGCAGAGGATAAATCTAGTGATACTACTGCTACAGAGAGGTGTTGATTCAATGATGTCCTGATGGATTTGTGAAAGGCTGCTAGAAGAGTTTCGGTACTGTGATACTTACGAAGACCAGTTTGATATAGATGCAAGACTAGAGAAGCTTTGAGAATGGTGGGGAGATAAAGGTGAACCACTTTTTCCCTTCTCACGGTCCCCTCCTTTCTGCCAAAGGTGTTGTCTCTGTTCCGTGTGAATTGGGGGTCTGTCTTCTCTCCTTTGTGGCAGAGGGTTCTACTTTCGTGGACCAGAAGCTCCACAAACTGGATATCTAGAGGATTCTGATCTGGTACCTGAAGGTGATGAATGATTTTCACCTCCTGATCACCTCTTTGTTCTTTTTCATGGCCCTCTGAGGGGACAGGAGGTCTCTAAGGTCTACATTGCAAGGTAGATCAAGGCGACTATTGAGACTGCCTACATATGCAAGAATTGTCTGGTACTTCACGGACTGAAGGCCCACTCCACTAGGTCTCAAGCTGCTTCCTGAGCAAAAGCCTGGACCATAGCTCCTGAGGAGATTTGCAGAACGATAACTTGGGTGTCACTCCATTGCTTTGCTAAGCACTACAGGGTGGGTGTGTTGGCCAGAGTCTACTTGGACTTTGACAGAGCCGTCATTTGGGGAGCCTTGTCTTCCTCCACCCAGTAGATCTGCTTCAGTACAACCCATTCATGCAGAATAGTGGAGCTGCTGTTAAGGAATGAGAAATTATATCTTTTTAACACATAATTTTCTTTCCTTTAGTCAGCTATACTGTTCTGCAACCTGCCCTTGGAAGACTTTAGCCTGGGGCTCTGGGTGTGCTCTGCACTTTCCTTTTCAGTTTACAAAAAATTTTAAAAACCTGGACAGAAGTATAAAAGACAAGTTACAGCAATGCAGGTTTCCATTAAGCTACTATATCTTGGAGTATGCAGGAAAGCAATTGGCACTTTGTGGTGTTATGCTCACTTTATTATTATTGCAGCTGCAATGGTTGATGGGGCATGTATGTGTTAGAAAAAGGGACCTTCTGCTACTTTGGCAGGCAGATGCATATCGATTGTTCGAGGGAGCATCACCAGCTTATATGGTGAGGTCACTGGTGGAATTTAGTTTTCTCTACCTCCTTCGGGTAGGAAGGAAAAACACCCCATTCATGCAGAACAGTGTAGCTGACTAAAGGAAAGAAAATTATCAGGTAAGATATAATTTTTTCTTGCCTTGGGTATAAAATTAGATTGTAAACCTTCTAGGGTCAGGAACATACCTACTATACCTGACTGTAACTCACCTTGAGCTACTGCTGAAAAAGGAGCTGTCTGCCTGAAGTAATGTTTCAGGTCAGACCTTTACTAGCCTTGGGAGGAAGTAAATATATTCAGGTCTAGTGACTGCTGAAGGCAAATAAAAAGGCCTATATGTATTACATAAGAATAGAGGGAATAAGTGGAACATTTTGGTGGCTCTTATTCCTGTACGGTCTGAATTTATTTATTATGACATTTCTACCCTGCATTTTTCCAAGAAAGCTCAGGTTCAATGCGGCTTACATAACAAATTAAGAAGAAGCATTACAAGACAATATTAATACAAGAATACAACTATAAAAACAATTTTCTTTCCATATTAGCTGAACACAGATCTAAAGAAATGGGATTTAACTTCTAAATGACATATAATCGACTGTCTGTTATACTTGGGTAATGAGTTCCAGAGTTTAGTACTTTGGTATGAAAAGTTAGCAAATTAGCATTATGGATAGTTTTGTAGGTTAAGTTTTTACAACTTGGGAATTGTAGTATAAGATGATCTCTGGATGATGAAGTAGCATTTCGTGGTGATAACTTAATGAGATCTGTCATATATGATAGTAAGATACCATAAAGAATCTGATGAACAAGAACACAAAGCTTTTAAATGAAATTCTTTCATTGATAGGTAACCAATGTAGATCCTTAAGGAGAGGAGATGCTTTAATGTAACGTGGAGGGGGATAATAGAACGGGGGTGCCCATCTCTAAGGATGGTCCCGTAAAGGGGCGGGGTAAACTATTATCAAAACAAGATGGATGTCCATCTTTTGTTTCGATAATACGGTCGGGGACGCCCAAATTATGAAATTTAGGTCGACCTTAGAGGTGGTCTTTACCTGGTTTTTGGCGATAATGGAAAGTGAGGACGTCCATGTCAGAAATGATCAAATCCAAGCCATTTGGTAGTGGGAGGAGCCAGCATTCGTAGTGCACTGGTTCCACTAACTGAATGGAAAAAGCCCTTCCCTTACCGATCCGGAAAGGAACGGGCATGCATGAAGGAAATTGCATGCAAATGAGCTGCTTGCTGTTAGCACATTTGCACACGATTTCCTTCCTAAGGAGGGGATGCGATGGCAGTTGAGGACGTCCAAAATGTGGATGTTTCTGTGAGAAGGACGTCCATGCCTTTGCTATGCCTCTGACACCCTCTTTATTTATTTGGATTTTGGATCACAAGTAGCAGCAGTGGGATTTGAACCGGCCACCTCTAGATTGCAAGACCAGTGCTCTAACCACTAGGCCACTCTTCCAGTGCATGAAATTTGACCATCCCTGTGGGGGGCAGTTGAGGACATCCAAAATGTTTGAAAGAAGGACGTCCACACCTTCGTTATGCCTCCGCTGACACACACATACCTCCCCCCCCCTGCAGGGACCTGCATACTGCCCCCCCCCCCAGGGATGGCCAAATTTCAAGGGAGTGATTGGAGGAGTGGCAGAGTGGCCTAGTAGTTAGAGCACTGGTCTTGCAATCTAGAGGTGGCTGGTTCAAATCTCACTGCTGCTACTTGTGATCCAAAATCCAAATAAATAAAGAGGGTGTCAGACACATAGCAAAGGCATGGATGTCCTTCTCACAGAAACATCCACATTTTGTCCTCAACTGCTGTTGCAGGGAAGGAGGTCCTCAACTGCTGTCGCAGGGACGGAGGCATAGCAAAAGACATACTCTAAAAAAAAAAAAAAAAAAGACAAAAGTTTTTGAAGTTTTTTTTGGGGTGGGAGGTGGTTAGTGACCACTGGTGAAGTCAGGGGAGGTCATCCATGATTCCCTCCAGTGGTCATCTGGTCAGTTCAGACCAAGTAAAGTCAGCCAAATGCTCGTGAGGTATGCCCTTCTTTTTTCCATTATTGGCCGAGGACGCCCATCTGTTAACCACACCCCGTCCCACCTTCAGTACACTGCCGTCCCTGTGACGGAAAGCAGTTGAGGACGCCCAAAATCGGCTTTCGATTATGCCGATTTGGGTGACCTTAGGAGAAGGACACCCATCTCCCGATTTGTGTCAGAAGATAGGTGCCCTTTTCCTTCGAAAATAAGCAGGACAGTTATCTATATCTAAGGCAGGCAGCCGTGTTTTGTGCAGTTTGTAGTTTTCTTAGGAGAGTCTGATTAATAATACCTGCATAAATTGAATTTGGTAAGACTAATGACTGAACTAAAGTGCAAAAGACTGATGGCCTTAATCTTTTGAGTTTCCATAATGAATTAAATACATTCAAGATTGGTTTGGAAATTTGGCAATCAAAGAAACTGATCAATTAAGATCCCCAAGATTTTCATTGTTGAATCCAAAGGATAAGTAACATTATCAGTCTTAAAATTTAAGATGGTTATTGGGTGATAAGGGCTAGTTATTATCATAAATAACCCATTTGATTCTAGCAGATGGCCTAAAGGGATCACCATAATGTTAAACAAAATAGGTGACAGAGGAGAACCCTGTGGCACTCCACTACAAGAAACCCATGACGACAAGATAGTACCTAGTTGCTTAACTTGGTAAGACCTGGATTTTAAGAATCCAGAGAACCATTTCAAAACAGTTCCACAGCTTCCATAATAGTCAAGTATGTTTAAAAGGACATCATGATCTCTACTGTATCAAATGCACTAGACATATTGGAGAATTTAAACTTTGTTGCCTAAGCTTAATTATTGTCTAAGATTGGCTACTAATGTAGTAAAAACGGTTGTAGTACTACACAAGGGCCTGAAACCCGATAGATATTTATGTAGAATTGAATGATGTTGAAGATATTCCATTAACTGATGAGTGATTAGTCCCTCCGAAACTTAGCCTAATAGAGCTATTGAGGCCACTGGTCTGTAGTTGCAAACAATACTGATACTAATTTGACTATTTTTCAGGATTGGAGTTAAGATTATGCCACCTTTGCAAGTAGGGAATATAGCCTGAGATAAGATTAAAGTTAGACTTGAACGTAGGTGATCAATTAAAATCTTAGGGGCTGGTTTAGAGATAATTAGGACAGGAGTCAAGCAAGCATTGAGATTTGGTATATATGTGAAGGAAATGATTGACCTGGTCCATTGTCATTGGTTGAAATGTCGACCAAATTCTATTCATAGATGAGCAAAAGGGTGATTGATTTTATAAATTAAGGAATTGCTCTAATGAGATGGAAGGGCTTTTCAATTCTTGTTTTATTTTAGTTATTTTCTGTTCAAAATAATAGGCCAATTGGTTCACTGAAGGGCCAGATTCATTTATGGAGGTTACCTGTTGAGTATTCAGCAATCAATTAACAATTTCTAGGATTAATTGTTGTTTTGCTTATGAATTTTGAGTACATTTTGGACTAAATTCTTTCATATCTTCTGCATTTTCATTTCATTTCTAAGAGATCTACATTGTACCAGGGAGATAACCTCGCATTAGGTCTGGATTTGGTTTTGATCGGTGCTATCTTGTCTGGAACTATGCTACAGGTGTCATTCCATTTTTGAATAAAGACAATGGATGGAGGAGAGGAAACTAGTTGACTAAATTGCTCATTTGACCAAAAGTTTATAGGGTCAGTTTTACATCTAGTTTGAAAGATGTGAGAATCTTTTCTTGTTTTAAAATTAAATATGGCTTCCATCAAATTTAATGTAAATGTGAGGCAGCTATAATCTGACTAAGGAATCATTAACCATTGTGGATTAAACACAGAAAGTCTCCAAATTTGATTGCTAATATATCCAATTGATGACCTTTGACATGAGAAGATTGGCCATTGAAGGTTGAGAATTGCCACAATTAAAATAAGTCAAGAAATTGCTTGGTATTATGATTATTAGGATTGTCAACAAAATGTCATCATTATTGATGCAAGCAGTTGTAGTAAACTCATTGAACACTGCTTCCACTTGCTCCCAACTGCCAGGGGACCGATATACTAATAATATTTGAATTGGCTTTGATAAGGAAGAATCTTTTATAGAGAAGGTTGCAGTTTCTAGTTAGGGAGTTTGCAATTTTTGTATAATTTTTACATCAGAGAATGACTTGTAGATGATGGCTATGCCTCCTCCCCTTTTCTTAGTTCTGGGGAGATTAAGAATTTTGTATCCCGGTGGGCAAATGTCTAGAGTTGCTGGATCATCCATCATTTGAAGTCAGATTTCAACAATAAGAGTTATGCCAAATTGAGCCTCTTCTGTCCAGTCTCAAATTATTTTAGTTTTATTTATGACAGAGCGAGAATTTTTTTTATATCCAACAAGCATAGGTAGATAAGAATGAATTTTTTTATTTGATATTGGAATTTTAACTAATTGACTCTTTTTGTAAAAAGTCTTAGAACAATTCCTTCTATTTCTATTATTGTGATTAGTAGACAGTGATAAATTAGAGCCCACATGACTCACACATTGAAAATCTGATGTATATAAGTTATGCGAAAGTCTGTTAGACGAGCAGTTTATATACTGCTTTGGATTAATTATCCCTGAGATATAATAAAAAGTTTCAAAGGCTAAGGTAAAGTGTGGTGTAACACAAGACAGTATAAATAAATTTGTTAACCAATGTTGTAGAATTCTATGTAAATCCGTTCCAATGAGTGTCAATAAGTATGCAGCGGCTAATCTCTAAGGAGTGAAAAACTTACTTGGTGTTTAGGAGATAATCGTTTTCTGGTGTTGAGAAAAAAAAATTGAAAGAATACAATCAACTAATTTTTTTCAATAAAACATTGAAAGTATCCAAGCGCTGCATGAAGGTGATCCTTTTGGCACGCTCCTTCAGTGCGACATCTAAGACGTGATGCCTCAGAGGCAGTCATGTTGATATGGCCGCTTGCCAGTGACGTATCTAACCACCTTTGCTTAACAAGTCAGATAAGGCTAGCCCCCAAAATTGCCCACAAAGGTGCACACTAAGGTGCGGGAAGCGCCCCTTCAGCGGTGTGCTTCAGACAGGGCTCGCTGTTATATCTTACCAACAGGTGTGGGCGGGGCCTCACACTGCACTGCCAAACAGTCAAGGAGCTGCAGTACTGATGACCACAAAGTCCTTCTGCAGCCAGCAGACATACACTGAAGGTCAGGGAGACACAAACACTGGCTGCATCTTGTGTAGATTGGCAGACAAATCAAATGCCTCAGACTGGGCTCACTGTTATACCTCACCAATGGAAGGTGTTGGAATGTTGACAATGTCATTGGTAGGCTTTCTTCAGGCTAGAACACCTTTTTCTAAAACAATTGCTACTCAGTCTTTTAATATGGCAGGAGAGCAGCTGGTGTTGATGCAAGTATGGTACTTTCTATCCTTTTCTACTCAAAATGGTAAAATACCAGAAGGGACAACCGGGTATACTAGGTGAGTTGTTATGGACCTTAGAGGTATGAAGTGTGTACGGAATACAATAAGACTAAGGACCACCATGATATTACAATTTACTGAAGCTTTAATATATTAGCACAAGATACCTACAGGCAAACCAGCACCACCTTGAAATGTCTTTTCAAGCCTGATTACTCAAAAAGATAAGGATGTGTCTTATCTGCTAAGTTTGGTCCTTCTGCTCAGGCACCAGGGTCCAGATTCAGTAAATGGCACCCAAAGTTAGACACCAAAAAGATCTGCTCTAAACTAGTATTCTGCAAAGTGCGCGTGCATGGATCTCACAACTAACATTACGCACTGAATTTATGCCTGCTGAAACCTGGTGTAAAGCTGGTGCCCAACTTAGGCACAGAAATTACATTATTCTATAACATCAGGCCTATCTTCCAGGAATGAACTCCTCTCGCAGCCTCTCCTCTTTGGAGTTGCACGCTATAAAATTTAGGTGTGGATGTTATAGAACAAAGACGAGCAGATGTGTATGCAAATTCAAGTTGATGCCAATTAACTCCAATTGATTGTTGACACCTTGTTGACTAATTAATTTGCATGCACATGTGCCCTGAGTGCCCAAATTTGGGTGACCTATATAGAATTCAGGGGCAGAAGCAAAAGGATATGGAATGCCTCTGTGTTTGGAAGTTGCATCAATCAATCATTTGTTCAGCTAACAGGAAAGTTTTTCACTTCTCTTGCTTTTATACCATGGATGGCAATGTTGGATAGCTATTTGTGCAGAGGTTGGGGTTCCAGAAATGGTTTCAGTATGTGGCAATCATGAAGTTTCTTCTTCATTTGCCTTAGCAGCTGCAATAGCAGCAACGTTTTTGTTCTTCTGTAGGCTGCCCAAACAGCAACTAAAATGGTTTTGTTGCTCTAAAATGTGGCAGTCCATCTTCTTCTCTGGAAGAAGCATTTCAATTAGTAATGCTCTTCCTGAAGACCTTATACAGACCACCAGTAGAGGGCTAAATACATTTCAAATTTTTAGTGCCTCATCAGGAGGGCGTATGATAAACCTCGGTATCTGCAGTTCAGGTTTACTCTATATCTCTCAGATTGGTCGCTTAGGTCTTGACAGCAGGAGCTGTTGCAGATCCCAGATCGAGGCTGCTTGCAGTGTCCTTACCAGCATGCTTTTCGTTTTGTAGGGCCTACCCTGTGAAACATGATTCTGTTAAGTCTACAGTTATAGAAAGAGACTTAGGCCTGGTTATTTGGCAAGGCTTTTTTATGCAATGCTCAAGGATGAGTATTCAGAATAGACATTCTTTGGATTTGAACTATTTGGAGTTGTTAGATCATGTTTCCTTATGTTGTGCATGTTTGACTGTAACCTTAAATACGGTAGACAAGTTATTTGCAATAGTAGAATATGAGGGCTATACATCTAATCTATCTGGAAGATGTTCTTCTGTCCTTGGGTTAGGTACAGTTGGTATTCAGCTCCCTTCTATACGGAGGGAGTTCTTGCTGGAGGTCCTTGGAAAACTCTGTTCTGTGTTTAAAGATACTGCTGCTTGTCATTTTTCTTTCATTAGGAAATTAAGTGGAAGAAATTGGCTATAGCTATAATAACCTTTAATCATATTATACAGCTACCAATGGAAACTTTTGGTATCACACCAAGACCCCTTGACTTGAGGCCTAACTGTTGCTGAGATATAATCCTCCTAAATATTGAATACAAAGAAGGTAAGCTGGTCCTTTACTGCTCTCATTAGGCTTTTGCCCTGCAAAGGCCAAAATAACTTTTGGTAAATCTAGACTGTGTTCCACTTGTACTGATATACATATTTACAGAACACAGCATTCCTCTCAAGAACCCTGTGTAGTTGTAAATACACTTAGAAAGTCCTCCTTCACCTTGGAGAACTTGCTAACCTATCCATCCTTCGATCTTCGTGACCCAGGAGTCTCAGGGTACTGGAAAGCTCAGATACAGAATCAACAATTCTTCCTGGCATCTTTAACTACTCAAAGGGGGCTATTAAGGTTTCTTAAAGAAAGTCCACTGTTGCCCAGAAGAGCAGATTAGCTTCCCCTCACACAGCACATGTCAGTGCAACTAAATTTTTTTAAGCTGTCAAGGGTAGTAATGCCTTAAAGAGAAAGCACCGGATAATCATGCTGGCAATTGTTTTGACAAGTGTCTATAAGTGATGTACAGTACATGCCCCTCTAATAGGAGGCTCTCATATAATGCCATGGTGTTACATCATAGTCCTCATTAGTTATCCATTTTCAGTAGAAAGAATTATAATTTTGGTCCCTTCATTACTATGAAAATGGTTTGCTGCAAGAGAATGTGTAGAGGAAAGCAGAAAAGGAGTTAAACTCTCTAGTTCAAATTGCTTGAAAAAACTATGCATTCACACAAAAAAACAAACCTCTATTTGAAACAAGCTACATCTTCATGTCCTTGTTACCACAAGGATTTTGCATATACGAATTGTCCATCAAGCTTTACGAAAAAAGAATTGCTTTTTTACCTGAAATAAATGTGGCAAGCCATTTATTTAAAGTAAAACATCATTTATTCATATAGAAAAATAAAACTCTGTGGCTGTAGCTTAGGTGTTGGTAGCCAGTTGAATCATAAAGGAATCCTGTGCAGAAGGAATGGATCCACAGAAGCTTAGCTGAAATTGGGTGGCGGGGGGAAGAGGGGTTGGTGGTTGAGAGGCTAGGATGGGGGAGGGCAGACTTGTACGGGGTCTGTGCTGGAGCCGGTGATGGGAGGCGGGACTGGTGGTTGGGAGGCGGGAAATACTGCTGCACAGACTTATACGGTCTGTGCCCTGAAAAAGACAGGTACAAATCAAGGTAAGGTATACACATGAGTTTATCGTGGGCAGACTAGATGGACCGTGCAGGTCTTTTTCTGCCGTCATCTACTATGTTACTATGTTATTGTTGGAAAGTTAATTTAATTCTCCTGGTGCAATCATAGTATCTCTTAGGTTTTATTTTGTAGTCATGAATGTATGAATGGGATGTGTGTATGTGATTTTTTTAAATTTAATAGTGTGTATGTTAAAAACACTGTATAGAATTGTTTGAATCAGTTTTGTGGTTTATAAGTACATTATAAATAAATAAGGTACATGTGACCATAAGAAAGGGGGAAGAAAGGTCACAACTGTGCACTGGCCACTGGTACCCATAGAAAGGCATAAAAGTGGTCCACTTGCACCTATCAGACTGAAGCAGGTATTTCACAAGCCCTTTCATACAGGATAGAGGTCACAGCTAAAGACGATCATTCAAGCATTTGGTTTTTACATTACTCACTTTGCAAACCTGACAGTTAGGTCCATGCCCCTGAAGGCTTACCACCTAAGTTTGTATGAAAGGAAATGGAAGGTGATGTGAGTGGCCCCAAGTCACGATAAGTGTCTCTGAGAAAAACTGAATTTGAACTCTGGTTTTCTTGGTATGAAACTTGCTGTTCTAACTACTAGGCCACTCTTCCACTCCAGTGCTCAGTCTTTCTCTCCAGTAAAATCCATTATTCCTTGGCATCTGCTCCAGACCATTCCCCACAAGTGAGTATATGCACTCCTACCAGCAGATGGGGAAATGGAGAACAAAACTGAGAGACTTGACATACAGTCCTGTGCATAGCCCCCCTCAGTATTTTCTCAGTCTGTTCAACAGATGGGTAGGTGCCTGTGCAGACTGGGTCCTCTTTATGGCCTTATTAAAAAAAAAAAAAAAAACCCTCAGAAGAAGGGGCAGCGTTTTTACAAAGAGCTTACACCTTTTACAATTTGGGTGGCTTGTCCTTTCTGGGAACAACAGCATTTGATGCTGGTCCTGCTGATTTTTGTTCAGAGTCAACTGAAAAAACCCCAAAAACTATTTGTTGGAGCTTTGGAGCTGAGTTTCTCTCAGCATGTTGAGCTCTGTGGACAGCTTTAGTAGTTGGTTCTTGACTGCCTGTCAGTGTGGGGCCCACTTCAGTTGGCATAGCCCCAGGGGTGCAAACTCTGCGCTGAATCCCTCCCCCCCAGTCCCCCTCCCAACTGCTACGTTTGTGGTGTGCCTTGGCCTCATCTCCCTCCTGCCAGAGAGGGGTACCTTGGGGAGTCTCAGGGTGAGAATGGAGCAACCACCTTTTTTGCTTCCCTGGCTGCTGCTTATCTTAGTCCGGCAAAAAATTTAAAAAAGCAGGAACAAAATGAAAGAGAAACTCAGGCAGTAAGATCTTTTCAGGCTGTTATCACATCCTCCAGCAGCAAGTTCCAGAGCTTAACTATTTGTGTGAAAATATATTTCCTATTTGTTTTAAAAGTATTTCCATGTAACTTTCTTGAGTGTCCCCTAGTCTTTGTACATTTGAACAAGTAAAAAATTGATTTACTTCTACTCATTCTACACCACTCAGGATTTTGTAGACCTCAATCATATTATTCCTCATCCGTCTCTTTTTCAAGCTGAAGAGCCCTAACCTCTTTAGCCTTTCCTCATACGAGAGGAGTTCCATCCCCTTTATCATTTTGGTCACTCTTCTTTGAACTTTTCTAATTCCGCTATATCTTTTTTGAGATATGGCGACCAGAACTGAACGCAATACTCAAGATGCAGTTGCACCATGGAGCAATACAGAAGGATTATAGTATTTTTGGTCTTATTCACCATCCCTTTCCTAATAATTCCTAGCATCCTGTTTGTTTTTTTGGCTGCCACCACACACTGAGCAGATTTCAGGGTATTATCTACAACACCTAGACCCCATAGCATCAGATAACTGATTCAGATTATTCTTTCCAATGTGAATCACCTTGCATTTGTCCACGAGAAATTTCATCTGCCATTTGGATGCCCAGTCTTCCAATTTCCTATGGTCTTCCTGCAATATTTCACAGTCCACACGTGTTTTAACAACCTTGAATAGTTTTGTGTCATCTGCAAATTTAATCACCCCACTCATTGTTCCGATTTCCATATCATATATAAATATGTTAAGTCTCATCTTCCGCCAGGGTCGCTTTACTCATACTACCCCTCTCCTCAAGACCCTTCACTGGCTCCCTATCCGTTTTCGCATCCTGTTCAAACTTCTTCTACTAACCTATAAATGTACTCACTCTGCTGCTCCCCAGTATCTCTCCACACTCGTCCATCCCTACACCCCTTCCCGTGCACTCCGCTCCATGGATAAATCCTTCTTATCTGTTCCCTTCTCCACTACTGCCAACTCCAGACTTCGCGCCTTCTGTCTCGCTGCACCCTACGCCTGGAATAAACTTCCTGAGCCCCTACGTCTTGCCCCATCCTTGGCCACCTTTAAATCTAGACTGAAAGCCCACCTCTTTAACATTGCTTTTGACTCGTAACCACTCGCCTCCACCTACCCTCCTCTCTTCCTTCCTGTTCACATTAATTGATTTGATTTGCTTACTTTATTTATTTTTTGTCTATTAGATTGTAAGCTCTTTGAGCAGGGACTGTCTTTCTTCTATGTTTGTGCAGCGCTGCGTATGCCTTGTAGCGCTATAGAAATGCTAAATAGTAGTAGAAGTAGCACCAGTCCCAGTACTGATCCCTGCGGCACTCCACTGTTCACTCTCCTCCATTGAGAGAAATTACCATTTAACCCTACCCTCTGTTTTCTGTCCAGTAACTGAATCCTAAACCACACTAGAACCTTTCCTCCTATTCCATGACTCTTTAATTTTCTCAGGAGTCTCTCATGAGGAACTTTATCAAAAGCCTTCTGAAAATCTAGATAAACTACATCAGCTGGCTCACTTTTATCCATGTTTATTCACACCTTCAAAGAAATTAAGCAAATTGGTGAGGCAAGACTTCCCTTGGGTGAACCCATGCTGACTCTGTCCCATTAAACCATGTTTGTCTATGTTCTGTAATTTTATTCTCTACTAGTAAAAAAGGCCCGTTTCTGACACAAATGAAACAGGCGCTAGCAAGGTTTTCCTCGGCTCCCCTGCAGCCACCCATGTCCAGCGACCCTCTTCTCCCACTGTGCCCACTGCAGCCACCCATGTCCAGCAACCCTCCTCTCTCCCCTGCCCCCCCTCCAGCCACCCATGTCCAGCGACCCTCCTCTGGACATGGATCAGCTGTGAGGCATGTTCCCCCCCCCCCCCCCCCGGGTTCTGAAGTTGACATCATAATGGCTACGGTGATGTCAGCCTGATCTATGGAGCCTAGCAGACCAACTCAGAATGAGCCACGGTCCCAGGCAAGTCAGAACGTTGGAGGTGAGAATTATTATATCCTATATAATAAAACGCACCTCCAACATTCTGAAGCTGACTGCATGGCTGAGGCATTCCTGCTCTCTGTATCCATCTCCTGAATTGACATCACGTACTTCCGGGTTCGTCACAAGCAGAAATGACCAACCACATGAGGTTTCTCGGCTTCAGAATGTTGGAGGTGCATTCTGTTAAATAGGATTGGTTAGTTCCTTGAAGCACAGCCAGAGCTCAGCGTCCTGCACAGTAACGCTCAGACACCAGAGAGAGAGGGAGGGGGGCCTGACACCAGAGGAGGGGGGTATCTCTCTCTCTCACACAGTCTCTCTCTCTCTCTCTATGTCTCACACTATCACATTCACTCTCTATGTGTCACACAGTCACTCACACACTCTCTTGGTCTCATACACTCAGTCTCACAGAGTCTGTGTCTCACACACACTCTCTCTCACACACACACTGTATCTGTTTGAAACACACTCTCTCTCTCACACACACTGTCTCTCACATACGCACTTGCACACACTCTCATTCTCACACATACACACTCTCTCTCACACAGACACACTCGCACCCAGACTCTCTCTCACACACACACACTCGCACATTCACTCTCTCACACACAGTCACTCTCACATACACTCTCTCAAACATACACACTCCGAGGAAAACCTTGCTAGCGCCCATTTCATTTGTGTCAGAAACGGGCCTTTTTTAACTAGTAGGATAATAGTTTCCACTATTTTGCCCGGCACTGACATCAGGCTTACCACTCTGTAATTTCCCGGATCACCCCTAGATCCCTTTTTAAAAATCGGCTTCACATTGGCCACCCTCCAGTCTTCAGGTACTATGGACGATTTTTGTTTTGGGATATACCAGGTACTTGTAACCTGGATTAGCCACTTTTGGAAACAGGATGCTGGGCTTGATGGACCTTTGGTCTATTCCAGTATGGCAATACTTATGTACTTATGATTTTAATGGCAGCTTACCTATTACTAACAGCAGATCAGCAATTTCATGCTTGAGTTATTTGAGTAGCCTTGGATGTATGCCATCCAGTCCAGGTGATTTACTACTCTTTAATTTGTCAATTTGGCTCAGTACATCTTCCAGGTTCACCAAGATTTCTTTCAGTTCTTCCACATCATCACCTTTGAAAAACATTTCTGGTGCAGGCAGATCTCTTACATCTTCTTCCGTAAAGACTGAAGCAAAGAATTAATTCAGTTTCTCCGCTATGGATTTGTCCTCCGTGAGCCTCTTTTGCTCCTTCATGATCTAACAGGCACACAGATTTCCTTGCAGGCTTTCTGCTTCTGATGTATCTGAAAAAGATGTTACTGTGAGTTTTAGCCTCTGTGGTATGTTTCTCTTCATGTTCTCTTTTAGCCTCTTTTATTAATGCTTTGCATCTGACTTGCCAGTGCTTATGTTGCTTCTTATTTTCTTCATTTGGGTCCTTTTTCCATGCTTTGAAGGACAATCTTTTGGCTGCAGTGGCCTCTTTTACTTCACCTTTTAACCATGTTGGCTGTCATTTTATCTTCTTTCCACCTTTGCAAATACGTGGAATGTGTCTGGTCTGGGCTTCCAAGATGGTATTTGTGAATAAGGTCCACGCCTGATTTAGTGTCCTAACATTAGCAGCCAATCTTTTTAGTGTCTTTTTAACCATTTCCCTCATTTTATTATAGTCGCCCTTTCAAAAATTAAATGTAGCTGCAGTAGATTTCCTTTGCAGGTTCATCCCAGATAGTAGCTCAAACTTGATCACGTTATGATCACTGTTTCCCAGGGGGCCCAACACTTGCACCTCTTGAACTATGCCCTGCATGCCACCAAGGGCCAGATCCAAAATGGCTCCCCCTCTAGTCAGTTCTTGGACTACTTGCTCCAAGAAGCAGTCATTTATTACATATAGGAATTTTATCTCCCTGGCACTCCTTGATGTAACATTTATCCAGTGTGATGGGCAAGGTAAATCTAGAGGGGACAACATGGGGGTAAGACTCCGGAAAGACAGATGTTCCTTAGAACAAGTGGGGGACTACAACTCCCAGCTTCCCTGGGATAGACCTAGAGGATGAGACTCTGGGAGATGTGGGGGGGGGGGGGCAGACATCTTCAGGAACATTTAAGGGACTAGTCCACACTATGATTCCCAAGAACCCGAGAGACGGTCACAAGACTCTTTTATTGGTGATAAGCCTGACTACAAATTCCAGATTCCCCAGGGTGGGAGGCATGATCTTTCCAGGCCAACTGATGGTAACGATTATCAGCTACAGGACAGTAGAGGAGAGGGAGTTCCGATGGAGTGGCTGCCCTCAAGGGATTTCAGAAGTTCAAAGGGTGGAGGGAGAGACTGAACTGGAGCCTATGGACACCACTGCCCTAGCCAAGGTAAAGAGTGGGAATTCTAAGAGAATGTTAACAACCTTAGTAATTAATTTGATTCAATATGTGGAGAAGAAGCTTAATGGGAGCACCTGAACTTATTTGGAATATAGTAGAAGCGGGTCCCTGGACTCAAGTTTGACCTTGGGGAGGATACCAGAGATTCAGTGCTGGTATGTTAAATGGTGGGGGTCCCCTTTCCTCAGCCATTCACTGAGGGGAGGGTACAGAAAGCTTGAGTCTGAAGGAAGACAATTAATTGAATTAACTTTCTTTAAAAGATTGCTTTGAATTTGAGGAGAGATTGAATTAACTTTCTTTAAAAGACTGCTTTGAATTTGAGGAGATCTGGGGGGAGCTGAGGACATTGCTGCTGCCAGAGGAAGGGTTTTTTCTAGCTCCCTTTGATAAGTCTAGACTGTAAGCTGGCAATAAGACTGTTCCAGAATAAAAGAGAAAGAAAACTCCACATTTCATTACTTGCTATAATGTTTTGAGTTGGTGAAAAGTTCTATAGAAAACCCAGAGTGGCGTCGTGCTCCTGGATTGGACAGAGGAGAGCATGGTCGAGCAACTGCAGCTCATGACACCAGTCAATATTGGGTAATTGAAATTACCCATTATTATAGTGTTGCTCAATTTTCCAGCTTTCCTAATCTCTGTAAACATTTCTTCATCTGTCTGTTTGTTCTGTCTCGGCGGACGGTAGTACAGCCCTACAAGAATACTTCTTCCCTTCACAGATGAAATTTCTATCCATAATGATTCCACGCTGCTATCTGTTTAATGTTTATTTTGACTCAATTCCCTCTTTAACATATAGCGCAACCCCCCTCCAATTTGATCCTCTCTACCACTGCGATACAATTTGTACCCTGTTAACAGTGTCACATTGATTGTCCTCTTTCCATCAAGTCTCTGAGATGCCTATTATATGTACCTCATTATTTAGTGCTATATACTCTAACTCACCCATCTTATTTTTTAGGCTTCTAACATTTGTATACAGGCACTTCAGATTGTGTTTTTTGCTTGGATCTACAAGCTGCTTAGAAGTTGAAGGGGATAATGTGCATCCTTTATCCTGCTCATTATGCACACCTGGCTTACTTTCAGCATTGTCAAAACCTCTCTACTGGGATTCCCTAAAAGTCCTGTTTCAATAGTATCCTTCAAGGATACTCTATGTGGAACCATGCGCTCCTGGGCAACTGATGGCTTCCCCACCCTGCCCCCCACATTCTAGTTTAAAAGGTGCTCTATCTCCTTTTTAAAAGTTAGCACCAGCAGCCTGGTTCCATCCCTGTTAAGGTGGAGCCCATCCTTTCAGAACAGTTTCCCCCTTTCCTAGAATCTCGCTCAGTTCCTAAAAAATCAAAATCCCTCATCCCTGCACCATCATCTCAACAACGCATTGAAACTTTGGAGCGCTACCTGCCTTTTGGGTCCTGCATGTGGAATGGGGAGCATTTCTCAAAATGATATCCTGGAGGATCTTGACTTCAGCTTTCTACCCAAGAGCCTAAATTTGGCTTTCAGAACCTCTCTCCCACATTTTCCTATGTAATTGGTACCCTCATATACCAAGACAGCCGGCTCCTCCCCAGCACTATCTAAGATACTGTCTAAGTGATGCATGAGGTCCACCACCTTCACACCAGGCAGGCAAGTGACCAGGTGATCCACGTGTCCACCAGCCACCCACATATCTACATGCCTAATGATCACATAACCAACTACAACAGCTGTCCTAACCCTTCCCATCTGAGCAGAAATTCTTGGAGAGAGACATATCCTCGGTGCAAGAGGATAGTGTATCCCCTGGTGGGCAGGCTGTGGCTTCAGGAGTACTTCCTACTTCACCAGGGTGATGCTCTGCTTCTAGGAAACCTCCCTCTTCCAAGGCAGCATAGAGGCAGCCAGACTGGAGGTGGGACTTCTCTACAATGTCCCTGTAGGACTCTTCAATGTACCTCTCTGTCTCCCTCAGAGAGCAGGATAAAGGATGCACATTATCCCCTTCAACTTCTAAGCAGCTTGTAGATCCAAGTCTGCTACTCTAGCCTCAAGAGAATGGACCTATTCTCTTGGAGCTAGGAGCTCTTTGCATTGGGCACACACATATAACCACTCACCAACTAGGAGATAATCATACATGTGACACTCAATGCAAAAGACTGGATAGCACCCCTCTCTCTGCTGGACTGCTGTTCCTATCTTAGTATTTTTGAGGTTTTTTAAAAATAATTTAAAAGTTGCTAAGGTATTAGTCTAATATAATAAAGTCTCTACCTTATATGGTATAATGTGTGATTTATTTAGTGTCTTCTTCTTAGAGAGTAATGAAATGTAATTAAGGCTCTGTGGGAGCGCTCCTCCCTTTTTGACCTAATTGGAATGGTTGATAGGGGTGATATGATAGAGGTCTACAAAATAATAAGTGGGGTAGAGCGGACAGATGTGAAGCGTTTGTTTACGCTTTCTAACAATAATAGAACCAGAGGACACAAGATGAAATTAGAATGTGGTAGGTTTAAAACAAATCGGAGAAAGTTTTTCTTTACTCAGCGCATGGTTAGACTCTGGAACTCATTGCCGGAGAAGGTAGTGACAGCAGCTGGCCTTGCTGAGTTTAAAGGGGGTCTGGAAAGATTCCTGAAGGAAAAGTCCATTGATCGTTATTAAATTTTGGGTTTTTGCCAGGTTCTTGGGGCCTGGATTGGCCGCTGCCAGAGACAGAGTGCTGGGCTTGATGGACCTTTGGTCTTTTCCCAGCGTGGCAGTGCTATAAGTAGTAGTAGTAGTACTATGGATGAAGAGTTGTGCTGGGGATTGGGAACTGGGCTGGGTCCTGCTGGAGGCTATCTGTTGATGCTGTGGTGCAGGGTTCAAGTTTTGGATCTGGGGGGAGGGGATGTGGAGACTACTTGATGGGGTTTGCTTTTTATTTTTTTGATTCTGCCTATCGGTGACCTATATTTCCTCCTTTGAACCCCAGTCTTAGGGTTCCCAGGGCACGGAGCAAAATGATGTTCATTTGCCAGGGAGATCTCCTCTTTTCTCGGGGCGTCTCAGGGGGAGGGGGTCCTGGGGGGATGGGTGGGCCCTGGGGGGGTCTGGGTATAGGTTCTGGCTTGCCGGTGGGGAGGATCCCTCCTTGATGGACCTTTCCGCAGACTGGGATTGCCCTGGCTGACCTCTCGGGTCCTCCATCATTTGGATCTTGAGGGGATATGGGCTGTGGCCCTTCTTGGTTTTTCCCACTTGTTGGGGGCCTCTGGGGGCTGGTTGGGGTGCAGTGGCGGCGTTCGGACCCTCCACTGTATCTGGATGGCAGGAGCTATGGCTCATCTCTATCAGTTCCCTACATGGAGCTGGAAAGTTTTCGGCTTCCCAAGGGGATGCCTTGGTCACAACAGTGATGAAGACAGCAGTGCCTGTTGAGGGTGCTGCCGCCCTCAAGGACCCTCAGAATCGGTGTATGGAGGCTTTTCTCAAACACTTATTTGAAGCGTCAGCCTGAGCTCTGCAGGCAGCCATCTGAGGGGGCTAGGACAGCACAGGACTATACGTGAGGTCTCTGTTTTGTTCGCAGTCATCCATCTGCTGGTACCCACTCGTGAGGAATGGTCTGGAGAGACTAAAGGAAAGAAAATTAGCAGGTAAGACCTAAGTTATCCTTTTGCTATGGTGGAATGCAGTAGTAACTTTTATACTGGTTTTGGAGAATTGTAGCTTATTACAGTTGCTTTTTTGACATTTAATTTATATCAGCAAAAAAAAAATGTGACTTTTTGGTAGGAATGTTTCTAATCTAAAAAAAAATTGTGAATATTACTTGAGCATGCCACACAAATTGGGGGTTTAGGGGGGTCTACTTTAGGGAAACGTGAAGAGAAACACTGTGTACAGTGCTGTGTATTCCCAGTAGTAGTATCAACATAATAGCAGGGAGAAAAAACCCCCTTAATTACTACTACTACTTATCATTTCTATAGCACTACTAGACGTACGCAGTGCTGTACACCGGACATGAAGAGACAGTCCCTGCTTGACAGAACTTACAATCTAATTAGGACAAACAGGACAAATAGGAGATAAGGGAATTACTAAGGTGGGAATGATAAAACATGGGTTGTTCATAAAGCAAAGTTACTTACCTGTAGAAGGTGTTCTATGAGGACAGCAGGACAAATACCCTTACATCTGGGTGATGTCATTCCAATGGAGCCTGGTGCAGGATGCTACTCAGCACTCTGTAACTTTTAGAGGCTTTTGGCAGCGGCCCCACTACGTTTGCACGGGTGCCTTCCCGCCCAACGTGTGAGCACAGGACGCTCAGTAACATATAATAGCTGGATAAGAATTCAACTCCTATGGGAAGTGATAGGGTTGTAAAGATACCTGTCCTCAGAGAACACCTGCTACAGGTAAATAACTTCATTTTCTCAGAAGCCAAGCAGGACAATTGTATCCTTACACCTGGGAAACACTAGCTACTAGGCTCCCTGAAAACAACAACACTAGGAGAATAGAGTGTCGCAACAAGACTAACTTGAACCAATTAACCTCATAGTAAATTGAAAATTGGTTGTGGAGGTGCAGCCTGGAACTGAGTAAAATGGGCCTTAGGAGGGTGGAGTTGGATTCTAGATACCAAACAAATTCTACAGGACTGTCTGACCAAACCAACTGTTGCGGGTATCCTGCTCGAGGCAGTAATGAGATGTGAATGTGTGAACTGAAGACCACATTGCAAATCTCCTCAATGGAGGCTGACCTCAAGTGGGTTATTGATGCAGCCACGGCTCTGATATTAGCAACCAGCATGGGTATAAGTGAAGGAGATGCAATCTGCTAGCCTTTTGAATAAAGTACACTTGTTGATGGCTTTCCCCATCCTGTTGGGGATCAAAAGAAATAAAAAGCTGGGTGGACTGTCTATGGACGTTAGTTCTCTCCAAATAGAAGGCTAAGGCTTGTTTGCAGTCTAAGGTATGCAGTGCACTTTTGCCAGGATGGGCATGCAGTTTTGGGAAGAATGTTGGTAGAATGATTGACTGATTAAGATGGAACTCCAACACTGCCTTAGGAAGGAACTTAGGATGTGTGCGGAGTACTACCCTGTTATGATGAAATTTAGTATAAGGTGGTTCAGCCCTAGGGCCTGAAGTGACCGCCATCAAAAATAGAACCTTCCAGGTCAGGTACTTGAGCTGACAGGAGTCTAATAGCTCAAAAGGAGCTTTCATCAGTTAGGTGAGTGCCCCATGCTTGAAAGATCTCAAAGGCTGCACCCAAATTGAGAGACCACTCGTGTGGTTGCATGACCCTGCTCAGCCTGTCTGCCAATTGTCTTTTCCGGCCAGATATGTGGCTCTAAGTTGTAAGTTAGAGCCCACTGCCACATCTGAACTGCTTCCTGACACAGAGGTATGAGCCCATAACCCCCTGCTTGTTTATGTAATACATTGCAACCTGGTTGTCTGTTTGAGTTAGGATAATTTGATTTATCACCTGATCTCTGAAAGCCTTTAGAGTGTTCATATTGCCTGGAGTTTCAGGAGCTAGATGTGAAGAGATTGCTTCTGGAAGGCCCAAGGCCCCTGAGTGTGAAGCCCATCTACATGAGACCCCCAGTCCAAACTGGATGCATCTGTGGTCAAGATTTTTATTTTCTTAGGGGTGGGGAGTGGCAGAATTTGGAATGGTAGTCCATGGACCAAACTGGATTGAACGAGCCACCAACATAGCGATTGCTTGAGCTATGGTGTGACTTGGATGCCTGATGCCATTGAGAAGCTAGGATCCACTGGGCTCTCCTGAAATGGAGATGTGGCAAGGGGGTGACATGCACTGAGGCCATGTGGCCTAGCAATTTCAACAGATGCTGGCTGCTGTGAACCTGATTGGCGATTGACATTAGAGCAATGTGCTTTTGACTAAACACATGCATTCCCAGTCTGCGTAGTGATGCTGTGACTATTGCAAGACATTTGGTGAAGACCCTGGGCACAGACGCAAGGCCAAATGGCAGAATGCGGTACTGAAAGTGATGCTTCCCTACTATAAATCTGAGGTACTTCCAATGACTGGGGAAGTATCTGAGTATATGCATCTTTTAAGTCCAGAGAGCATACCCAATCATTTTTCTAAATTATGGGGAACTTCTCTTTGACCAAATATTTGCTCAGGGTCCTTAGGTCTAGGATGTGGTGAAAGCCTCCTGTTTTAATGGTAATGAAGAAGTACCTGGAATAGAATCCCTGTCTTTCTTGCCCTGGTGGAATGGGAGAAAAACAGCGAGTTGCTCTGCAAGTACTTGCTTGTGCTGAGCAATTTGGAGGTGTTTGTTGCCAATTGAGAGCATATCCCATTCAAACTATTTGTGGAACCCACTGGTCGGAAGTTATAAGGGGCCACCTTTCTTTGTAATACTTCAGCCTCCGCCCTACTGGTAGGTTGTATGGAACAGATAGTTTGACTGTGGCTATTCTCCTCTGGAGCCAGTCAAAAGCTTGCCCCACTTTTGGCTGGGGAGCAGGCTGTTACTCTGTGGAATGGGCTCAAGGGCAGTGGGTCTGGGGCTACTGCTAGGGATGAGCAGAAAAAATAAACCTATTCCTTTGAAAGTAATGTGTTTCTTCAAGGCCCGCACTACAGAAATTATAGCGCCGGAAATGGTGTGCGCTGGGGGTGGAAACTACCATCGGGCTCCTGCCGTAGTTCCAGATTGGCATGTGCCAACCCTTTAGTAAAAGGGCCCCTGCATTAAAAACAATTACAGTATTTCACAATTTTGCTTAAGTTGGAGAAGCAGCCACAGGTGGGACTCACATTTCACTAGATCACGTCTGATATGTATCAATGCTGCTAATAAGGACCAGTTGGACCCAGTGAGCGTTGGATAATTTATGACTCTTGCCAATATAGGCCTGCTGATGGTTCATTGTTCAAATGTATGCTACTGTGACGTGTTCAGATTTTAAAATGCTGTACAGAGAAATTCTGTTTGGACTTGAGAATGACAGTTCAAAGTGTGAAATTCATGCTCTCTTCCATTTACTGTTACAGTGTGAGCAGATAACAAACAATAGGATACAACTTTTCAAGTAATGACAGATACCTTTTTCCCAGTGTCACTTTGTAGGTGATGTTATTTTAAAGTATGTAGTTTGTATCCCTTGAGCTGCTATTGTAGGTTTTCATTGTCATTGCAGCAAGCAAAAGTTTTCTTTATGTATAGAACAAACAATGAAATAAAAATTGCAAGTTAGAAGTGTGAGGGCCAAGCTGACAGCTAGAAATGGCTTATGGCCTTTTAAGGTGCCTTTGTAAGCCCCTATCCCCTTGTGCTACATGATAGGGATTTATACACAGTGCTGTCTGACCAGAGTGTGTAAAAATAGCAAGTCACGCTGCTGTAGCACAATGGGCTTAGAGGTACTTTGCCGGGGTTTGCCAGTATCACAAACACTGTGGCAGTGTACATGGTCAGGCGTGACCTTTCTGTATGGAATATGTAAATTCTAGTAGTTTGGAAAGTACCTTCCTGGTTTGCAGTGAATTCCAAGTGAAGAGTCATTCCTAGTTCAAGGTACCTTATTGGCTGTACAAGCATGATGTTAGCACTGTCATTTCCTCGTTCTGATTTAAGAGGCTGTGGTGCTGTGTGTAAGCACTGAAAACCACTGGCTGTATGGGTCTGTGTTTTTTTGGGTAAAGGATGTCACCATATAACACCTATCTGTATTATGCCGCTCGTGGAAGCTGTAGTATCAGTTAAAGTTACTTCAGGTGAGCAGCCACAATACTGTTGCAAGTTAATTTTCAGTGGTCACTAGACGTGCACATACATTTTTTTTACCTACATAACACAGGATGATTATCGGCAGCATAACACATTCAATTTATACAAAAAATGTACAGAATATATAGCATTAAACACCTAAAACAGCAGCCGAAAACAAGAGTCCATGCAAGGTAAGAGTTATATGCTCCCTGATTTCAGCATCAGATGCTTCATTCCTCATGCATGCATAACATCTCCTTTTCAACCTGGATGATGTAATAAACTGCACTATCCTGAGCACAATACTTAGTGTAGGTTTTCAGTGTGTTGAGATAGCTTTTGATAGAACAAGGATTTCAGAGCAGAAAACGAAGTCACTCACCTGTAGCAGATGTTTTCCAAGGACAGCAGGCCCAGTATTCGCACAGCAGGGTGCCATTATTTAACGGAGTCCGATGCAGACACTGACTAGTGACATTAATGTAGAATTTTCTAACAGCATCCCACTGTGCATGCACAGTTGCTTTCCCATCCGACAGCAGAGCGCAGGTCCTTCAGTCATATAAAGTAGCTAATCATTCTCATGAATATTCATTGTGGATATCCTGAAAACCTGACTGGCTGGTGTGCTTCCAGGACCAGATTTGGGAACCACTGGGCTAGCCAATTAGAATTTGTGTGTTTGCCAATGGCTACCCCCATCCGGTATGGGTCAAAAGAATCAAAAAGCTGCATGGACTGTCTATTGGCTTTAGTCCGCTCCCAATAGAAGGCTAAGGCTCACTTGCAAATCTAAGCTATGCAGCACACTTTCGCCAAGACGGGCATGTAGTTTTTGGGAAAATGTTGGCAAAACAACTGACTGATTAAGAGGGAACGCCGACATTTCCTTAGGAAGGAACTTAGGATACATGCAGAGAACTACTCTACTGTGGTGCAAGTGTAAGGTGGATCAACTTTCTAGAGTCTGAAGTTCACTGACTTTACGAGGTGCAGTTACCGCCCCCCAAAACACAATTTTCCAGGTCAAATACTTCAGATAACAGAATAAAGTGGCTCAAAAGGAGCTTTATTCAGCTGGGTGAGGATGTTGAGATCCCATGACACAGCTGGAAGTTTGACAGGGGGCTCTGCCAATAGTAAACCTCTCATGAAGCGAACAACTAGAGCCTGTAGAGAGATGGGCTTACCTCCTACACGGTGATGAGCACTAATTGCACTTAGATAAACCCTTAAAGAGTTGGTTCTCAAACCAGACTCAGAGAGGTGCAGGAAGTATTCAAGTAGCTTTTGTGTAGCGCAAGTAAGGGGATCTAAGGTTCTTCCCTCACACCAGACTGCAAATCTTCTCCACTTAAAAGAGTAGCACCTCTTAGTGTAGTCTTTCCTGGAAGCCAGCAAGATGCGGGAGACTCCCTCCAGCAAATCTAAGGATTTGAATTCTACACTTTCAACATCCAAGCAGTGAGGGCCAGGGATTGGAGGTTGGGATGCAGAAGGGATCCCTCATTCTGCATGATGAGGGTCAGAAAATATTCCAATCTCTTCAGATCTTCGGAGGAGAACTTTAGAAGAAGAGTAAACCAGATCTACCTCAGCCAGTAAGTAGTGATTAGGATCATTGTTCTCTGGTCTTGTTTGAGTTTCAGCAAAGTCTTCTTTATGAGAGGTATGGGATGATTCGTATATAGAAGACCCTCCCCCCAATGTAGGAGAAAGGCATTCGACAATAGTCTGCCATGTGATCTGAGCCTGGAATAGAATGGGGGACTTTGTTGTTGAGACAAGTGGCAAAAAGATCCACCGACGGGGTACTCCACTTTGATAATCTTGCGGGCTACACCCATGTTGAGTAACCACTCGTGCGATTGCAAAACCCTGCTCAGTCTGTCCATCAGGCAGTTGTCCTTTCCTGCTAGGTATGTGGCTCAGAGGACCATTCCGTGAAGGAGGGCCCACTGCCACATGGGGTAGGATCCAGTATTCCCCTGCTTGTTCACACAGAACCTGGTTGTCCATTTAAATGAGAATAATTTGGTTCTGTAGCTGATCTCTGAAAGCTTTTAGAGTGTTCCAAATGGTCCTCCGCTCAAGGAGGTTGATATGGAGATCGTTTCCCGAGCAGACCAAGTTCCTTGGGTGTGAAGCCCATCCACATCCTGAGTTGGATGCATCTGTTGTTAGCACCTTCCGCAGAGGTACAATTTGGAATGGTAGTCTCAGTCAACTTCGTTTGAATTGTTCACCAAAGAAGGGCATGAGTCAAATCTGGAGGAATCTTTATTACATCTGCTAGATTCCCAGCCACCTGAGACCATTGAGAGGTGAAGGTCCACTGGGCTTCACAAATGGAGACGTACCAACATGCACTGTTGAGGCCATGTGGCCCATCAATCTCAACACTTGCCAAGTTGTGATCTGCTGGCTTCTTCGGATCTGCAAGGTGAGTGTTGTCAAGGTCTCTGCTCTCGCTTGTGGAAGAAAAGCCAGAGCCTGCAATGTATTAAGCAGGGTTCCTAGATCTTTGCCGCCAATGCAGGGCATAACCAAGAGGGACTTTTGGAAGAACCCACTGGTTGGTTATAAAGGGCACCTGTGTTGGAAAAAAATTCAGCTTCACCTCCTACTGGTAGGCCATCCGGGACCGCTATTAAGTATAGTTATGCTTTCCTTGAGCCAGTCAAAAGCTCACCCCTTGCTTCGCCTACAGAGCCAGCTGGGACTTCTGAGGTCGGGACTGGTGAGGCACAGAACGCTGGACCTGGGGGTTCTGGAGAGAGTAAGAAGGCGGCGGAAGCCAACACCTTTGAGAGTAGTAGGGTTGCTGCCTAGGCGCCCTCGAAAACCTCCTAGACAGAGGCTGAAGCTGGAGGTTGCCAAGACAGGGTCTGGATGGTACATTTCTTTATGAGGTCAGTGACCTCGTCCTATCTTGTCCTCAAAAAGATTGTCTCATTGGGAAGGTACGTCTGTCAACCTCTCCTGAACTTATGGTTCTAGGTCAGAGACACGCAGCCATGAGAGTCTGCACATCCCCATACCCATGATGGAGAGTCTGGACGCAACGTCAAAAAGAATATAATGTGCCCCAGGCAGATACTTCCTACACTCCAGTGCTTATTGGCCAACTGACAAAGCTTTGTGGCCTGCTCCTGTGGGAGATAATCCATAAGACTTAGTGTACTGTGTAGCAAAGATTATATGTAAACACTTGTGTATAGCTGGTAGGACTGGATGAAGGCAATAAGCATCAAGGCCTAAAAAGATTTCCTTCCAAATGAATCTAGTGTCCAAGCCTCTCTACCTGAGGGAGCTGCTAGGTTGTTTGAGGGCAGATTCAACAACCAGAAAATGGTGAGGCAGTTGTATCCTTTCAAATCCGGAAGCCTTCTGGATACGATACTGCATATCCATCTTCTTAGGTGCAACCTGCACTGAGAGAGGAGCTTTCCAGTTCTTCATGGTGCATCATTAAGGATAGGGTGCAATGGTATTATGACCCCTTCTTTAGGAGGCAACTTAAGTCTAGAACAGATAACATCTCTGCCCTGGTCTCCTCCTCCATCTCCAACTTAAATGGGATGGCCGAAGCCATCTCCTTGACAGTGAGAGACCCTCAGGTAGAGATTTATGTCTCTCGAGGCAGGGAGCGGTTAGAAGGGACCCCTTAAGACTCCTCTGTGAAGTAATGAAGGTCTTCTCATGAGTCCCATGAGCGGCCCCTGTCAGACTCTTCACTGTACTCAGACTGGACTGAGTCTGTGCCTGCTCCAGCTCAGTGGAACCATATCCATACCCCAAAGGGCGCCAAGGTACAGTCCTACAATCAGACTCTGGGAGGCTTGTTCCCCTGTCGAAAACGGTACTGCATGGGTCGGTCAACGTCAAAGGTGCTGGCGCTGAGAATTTCTCCACAGTAGCCTTAGGAAGAATTTGCGGCTGATCCGCAGTTGGCATAAACGCCTTTGATGCCTGAGCGGATTGCAACCGCATCTATGCCAGCTCCTCCTTGAGCACAGCTCAGAACTGCTCATCAAAGGTAGGAATGGTAAAGATGGGGGAGCTGGGAGAGAGACAGACTGAGAAGGCGTCAGTGCCAAACCGGAAGCTGGAGACTTGCAAACCTGCACGTCTATCAAAGAGAGTGCTCCTCCCGGTGCCGGCGCTTCTCGGGTACCAATGATGCCGATGCCCCAGAACTCCTGGTACTGTGCACCAATGAGGACCAAAGCTTATGCTTCTTGGGCTTCCCCTGATGCTCAGCATCATGGTCCTGTCGACGAGGACAATGTCAAACCTGTATGCACTCTCGGTGTTGTGCCCAATGCTGACCGGTCCTGTGGCCTACTTTAAGCGCCCAATGTTGAGAGAAGTCGAGACCTCCTCGATGGCAGTGCACTCCCAGTGGTAGTCAAAGACTTAGCAGTCATCAAGGTCAATGCTTCCAGTGCCGAGGTCGATGGATCAGCTTTCAAGGAGCCAAAAAGTCTCTGCTCCTGGATCTAATGTGCCCTCAACTGCATTTGCAAACAGAGAGAACAAGAGTTAGGCTCATGGTCAGGCCCAAGGCACCCGATGCAACAAGAGTCTGGGTCCATCACAGAACCTTGGACATTGAGAAAAGAATCATAGCCAAATTAAACTCCTCAAATGTGAGCTGTAAAAAGGGGCAGTGTTCAAATTGAGGTCTGTACTCTGGCCGAAATGGGCCTAGTAACTCGTGAAAAAGAAAGGAAAGGAAACTTGAAGAGTCAAAAACACTACAAAACAATAAACTAAAGAGGAAGAAATATTAATGACGAAAGGGACAAAAATAGCCGCACAGAAAGGCACTGTCATTCAGAGAAAAATGCACTGAGAGAACACAATGATGTATCTTCTCTGCTCCACAGAAAAATGAAAGCCTTCATTTTTCTATGGAGCAGGGAAGACACATCATGTCGGGTGGGAAGACACCAGCACATGCACGATGGGATTCTGCCACAAAATTCTACATTAATCTAGCTAGTCAGGGTCTATATCTGGCTCCATTGCATCCCCACCTCAGAGACAGGTGTCCGGGAGTGGCACTGTATTCCAGCATTTTTCTCTATTCCTTGACTTTTTTTGCAGCCAATAAAAAGCATGGACTTAAAGCACAAGTTAATTTTGCCTGCTTTTTAATGCATCAGTAAACATTCTCAATTTTAGTGCAGAAATAAAGTTTACTTTGGTTTTGCTGCACAATTCCGATTTAGTGTATTTTTTTACTTCATTGCACTATGCATCTCATTCTGTTATTACACATAAAATTAAGTTAAAACGAAACATTAAAAAAAATCTGTGTCAAAAGCTTAATGCAGTATTTTAGCATATTTTTTTATCAAACCAGCCTGAAAGTTACTTCTGGGCAGTTCTGGACTCTCTTTAAAATTGTGTTAGCCTCTCTCTAGCCTGCTCCTCTCTTCTCACCTGAGCCTATCAAAGCTGCCTCGGAGCATCTGATTTTCAAAAGGTATCAGTTTAGAACAGGGGTATTCAATGTCAGTTCTGCAGGTCCAATGAATATTCATGTGATCGATTTGGATGCACTGACTCCATTGTATGCTAATAGCTATTATACATATTTAGTAGGGAAATCCAGAAAACCGGACTGGGTTGCAGACCTCGAGGACTGACACTGCACATCCCTGGTTTAGAGCAATGATTCCCAACCCTCTCCTGGAGGCACCCCTTTGATCCAGTTTACAAGATTACTTTCATGCAGTGGACTGTGCAAAATTATTTTATACATACTGAA
Source organism: Microcaecilia unicolor (assembly GCF_901765095.1). Lineage (NCBI taxonomy): Eukaryota > Metazoa > Chordata > Amphibia > Gymnophiona > Siphonopidae > Microcaecilia > Microcaecilia unicolor. The sequence continues at coordinate 85,655,398 of NC_044041.1, read as the reverse complement.
TTAAAGCCTGCAATGTCAGGCTCTCCAGGACACATTTGAAAGCCTTGGGTCTACCTCGATGAAAGGAGAGGAATAAAATTTGCCTCACATTAGAGTTATTTTCTCAAGCTGTGGCGATGCAGTGCTGTATACTATCTTATATGATGTATACTGCATTTGATCTCTTTGTGGGTAAATAACACAGTATATGAGCCTAAAGACAGCACCAAACATTATGTATTCATGGAAGATGGGAGTATATGACTTGGCTGATTTCAGTGGGGGAAAAAACAAAGCTAAATTAATTCTATTAAATTTTAGGTAAAATGCTAATATTTTATGCAAACTGCACTGACAAATGTATCAAACTGTTACACTAACTTTTTGCACTGTATAGTAATCTTGATAGTTACCTTTTATTAGACCAATATAAAAACAATCAAAATATGATGGTGCAAATGAGATTGAATTTAGACTCCTGTTTTCTCCAGAATCATACTACAACTAGAACTCTGCATATTACCAGCCTCCAAGGACCTGATCAACAAAATCTAACTGTGAAAGCTTTTGCTGGGTTAGCATGAAACGATCATCTATACTTCAGTCTGGACAATCCAGAAATATGCCTTGCAATGTGCCAATCGAAACAATTAAAACAATAAACCTCCTGGGCGTTTCATCAACAAAAAATTCATAGATGACATAGAACAGCACTTTTTAAAAATTTTTATTTAAAGTTAGAAGCAGTTTGCCCATGAATTAGAAAAGCATGTTCTTGTGAAGAAAATTCAATGAAATTAAATGTGCATTTTACTCCTGGGGGGAGAGAGGAACAAAAGTGAGATATTTAGATAAATAAAATATTTATAGTTAACACTGCAAAAGTAGTATCCGACCTCGCTTCCTTAAAAGAACACTTTTCCACACCATGCTCACTGCTTCTGTTTGTAAACATTTTGCCCATACCTTAAGCAGAAGTGACATTAACCTTCTCAAGCTAATCACTCATCCGTCACACGTGCTGTTAACTTCTCATTTTCTGAGTCAGGAGCTGAAACTACCTAATATGAGAAAAAAAACAGATTATGGGGGTCCTTTACTAAAGATTAGCGCATGTTAGCTGCAGTGGGGACCATAAAAATAAAACGGGTCCTGAGGTACATAACGTGTTCATCTTTAGTAAAAGACACCTGTATGTATTTAGCAGGGCTTCCTCAGTGGTCATGAGCTATCTCCTACTACACAGTCCCTGTCCAGCTCAAGCTATTTTGGTGGAAACGGAGTCCTTTTGTTGAGGATGCTCACCATACGCCTCAAATAAAGCTATTTTCCTCTATTCCAACCCCACCTTGTATACAAATACAAGGCCACAAGCATCCACATGAGTGTTTTGGAAGTCCAAGAATAAGGACTCAATTTGGCACTTGAGATTTCCATGTTTTTAACTATTACCAAATCCCTAGCAGCATTTACTGGAGCAAGGTAGAATTTTCTCAAAATATATGCCACCAAACAGCCAGCCTGACACTAAAAACCTCTCACATGACAAACTCTGATCTGTGTGAAACATTAGCAGGAAAATTTAATACCGGCAGACTAAACAGACAAGCCTTAACAATTGTCATAATGCATCTGGAAGATGCCTGTACATCTTCATACTTCTTCTCTAATGCTCCCTTCCTTCCACCCCCCAGTCCAATCATGCACATGAACCTGAATCTCACCCAAAAGCTGAACGTTATTCACACTAGGATTCATGCTCCACCTTGAAACTGGCTGCTTTATTTAAATAGTTGTAAGTAGATGGCTTTGTAGGACACGCAGTATGAGCAGTTCTCAGCTCTACTCCCTTCCTAACCATGGCAAATACACCATATATTTCTAAAAGAGGGAAGAAATATACTTGTAAGTATACTTGCTGTAAGTTAACAATCTCTCACCAAACAGAACAAAGTTAACAATCTCTCATCAAACAGAACAAGGTTTTGTGCTATGAACTATCTGGAGTTTTCCTTTACACATTGTCCTATTGGATTTTAGGAAGCATCATAGTTGCAAGACCGTCCAACAATTTCCCCTCTCCCCCGAAGTTTTAATGCAGTTCAATAAATGATTCCAGCTCATCTGGAACAAGCCCTTTGTAGGGGATTTTGTGTTTCTCCACAGCTCGGGCAGCAAGGCACTGAAGAGTGATGTAACTGAAGGGATGCAGCATCGTCTTGGTCACCAGCTTTTCATCTAACAGGTCATAGGCAGTCTTCTGGCAGGAGTTTGTGGCATCAATGTGCGCTCCAGCCTCAATCAGCGTATTCATGATTACCGGACAATTGTTCAGTGCTGCAATGTGCAAAGGGGTATTGTTCTCAAAGTCTCTGCTGTCTGGATCAGCCCCACACTCCAAGAGAATATTTACTACATGAAGGGACGGGAACTTGCCCACTGGATACCGGCCCACTGTGGTGGTATCTTTATCCACAGCCATGTGCAATGGGGTGAAGCCACCCTTGCCCCGAGGGCTTGCTTTCAATAGCCGATATACTGTTTGCCTTTTATAGTGCTCCTGCTCAGGGCCACAGTCCACTTTCTCCAGCAAGAAGATCAGGTGCAAGATAATTGAAAGGGCCTTGGTAAACTGGGTAGAATCTGGCATGTTTTCCCTCTGGCGCATAGCCCTCTCCACTTCTCGGACACTTTTGCTCAGAACAGCCATCAGATCACTGAAGCTCACTTGGGTGGCAAAGGTACCTTTTGAACGATCTTGCAGTACATAGGAGAAGAGCTCAGCAAATGAAAGGAAGCTGCTTGCCGTCATAGGACTGAGAGGGTCCAAGTTGTTCTGCTGCATGTCGAGAGCATATTTCCAGAGATTGATGCAGCGCTCAAAGTTGCCCGAGTCAGCATAGACAGCACCACGGTAACGGATGTAGTAAGAGGTGTCTGGGTGTGAGGGCCCAAGAATTCGCTCCCTAATCAGTAGTGCCTGCATACGCATTTCATCTGGATCTGTAATTAGGTTTTCCAACTCCTCTGTCGTGCTCACCTCTCTGGAGTAGTCATAGGCCAGAACCAGCTGGCGAGGCTCAGGCTTGTGAACAATGGAGCCCTGCTCAGTGTGTCGCATTTCCATGGCCCGTTTCCAACACTTCAGTGCACCAAGCAGGTCCCGCTTCTTGTCCACAAAGGTGGCGCCAAGCAGTTCAAGAGCCTCAATGCCTGCCTCCCGTGGGGTGTGTGGTTGCTGGATCAGATATTCCACAATATTGCTATGACCAGTGACAGCAGCAGCTAGCAATGGGGTCATGCCATAGCCATCACGCTCCATGCGAGCCTGGCTCTTGAGCAACAGCTTCAGGATCTCCAGACTGCCAGACTCTGCACAGTCGTGCAATGCTGTGTTGCCCTTGACACTCTTACGGTTCACATCAGCACCCTTCTCCAAAAGGTACTGTGCAATGTCGTGATGGCCCTTATAGCAGGAGATCATTAAGCAGGTGTGGCCATGCCGGTTGGCCACCTCCAGGTCGGCGCAGTGTTCAATCAGATACTTGACTATCTCCAGGTGTCCATCAAAGCAAGCAGCACGCAAGGGTGTTGAGTTGGTCAATGTAGTGTTGTTCACTGAGGCACCATGCTGTAGCAGGCTACGCACTACTAGAAGATGACCAGCAGCTGAGGCAGCCCAGAGTGGAGGCGCCCCCTCAATAGTCTCACCATCAAAGTTCACTGAGCCCCCTGCCTCCACGTTGACTCGGCAATGTTCGAGCAGGTACTCCACCACCTCCAGGTGCCCATAGCGGGCAGCAATCAGCAACGGTGTACCGCCCACGGTCTTAGCCGTGGTCAGGCCCTCGACGTCCTCGGGTGACCGGTCGCTCAGCAACTTCAGTAGCAGCTTCAACTTCCCGTCGCGGGCAGCGTTGTATACAGCCGTCTTCAGATCCATGGCGCCCCTTCGGGCCTCCCCTTTGCCATTTAACCCGCCCCGCCCGCAGTCCGTACAGCAAACAGCGCCGATTAAAGCGCAGCCGGAACAACCGACTACACTATCGCTCTCTCCCCGGCGGCCATCTTATGTTTCCAAACAAAATGGAGCTCGGAGGCCTTTGACAAGTACTCCTGGGGAATGATGGGAAGGGATAGTGGGATTTGCTGTGAGTTGTAGTTTATGGAGCACAGGAAGCGAGAGCTTGTCAATAGGCGCCTGGACGCTGGAGGACTACAAGGCCCAGCCTGCAGAAAGGGGAGACAGACACCGAGGACGAGCGAGGCGGCCTGGCGGCGTTCCGAGCCAACGGAAAGTGGCAGGAACTGGGATCAGCGGGCGCCGTTCTTAGGGGGAAGAGAAATATGGAAATTTTGTTTCCTGTGAAAAGATTAGGGAAGAAATCAACAGTTTTCAGAAAAATATAAATAGATGTAACCTTTTGAATAATGTTGTCTTTTAAGACTCCCCTCCCTTACTATTTGGCCCAGAATTTGCATACGTTTTCTAGAGTTCAATTACAAAAATATTGTTTCTTGTACATTCTAATTTTTTAAAAAGAAAAGACACGTAGGAGTCAATTTTTCACTGACTTCTTAAAAACGGAATTGAAAAATGATAATTCCTCTTTTCCACGTTCCACTCCTTCCAGCTGCTCATTCCATGCGTGTGAGTGGAACTAGATTTAAAACAAGTAGACTGGGTATTTATACGTCTCTGGGCGAGATGATTGAGGGGTTAAATCCATTTTATGTGCTGTTAAAGCCCTGTGTAGGTGCACAATATAAATGATGAGTGGTATAAGTTTTAGGGGTGATTTAAAATAAGCAAAATAGGTATTTTTACACTTCAGCACCATGGCCACTAGACAGCTCCTCCAAAAAGACCCCCCCCCCCCCCCCCGGTGTGATGTTAAAATTAACAGCACATTTCTCATTTTCAAGACATACTAAAGGGTAATCTACTATAATAATTTGCTCCTCCAGCGTTCCAATTTGTCTCACTGGGATCGTAACCATCTCCTGACGTCAGGAGATGGTTACGAACGCAGTGAGAGACATTGGAACGTTGGAGGAGCAGCTTCAGCCCTTCCTCCATTCGCACCACCATCTTCATATGATAATCTTCCTACTTTACATATCTTGCTATACACAAAACCAATTCCCGCCGTATTTTATGCTTTGCCACTGCGCTGTCCTGTCAGCAAAGAACTCAGTGAGCGTCGTGCACAGTGAATAGGGAGGGAGGCGAGTCCAAGGTCCATGGCAGCACCGCCGCTAGACTGCAATCTCCAGGATGTAGCTGGAGACACCTGGTGTTCTGCCTTTCAGATTCCCCGTCCACCCTTATGCCCTGACAACAGCACTAACTGAGGAATTTGGGTCCGCGCTCAACCTACTGTTTGCTTTGTGCCAGTGCGAGGGGATTCGGTTTCCGGAGGGACGGTTCCTGTAAGGACTCACGGCGCATGACAGTTGAGGCTGCTTGAGTCGTCAGACAGGAACGACTTCAGTGGGGTGATGGGTTGTGAGATGTTACTGCAATGGGATAACGGATTGTGAGATGTAGGAGAGGGTGCGGTGTTCCTGTTCTCTTTGGGGTGGATGTGCCAGCGCTGGCCAAGAAGCTGGGTAATAGCGGTTGCTTTGGAAAAGCTGAAATATTATGCTTGAAACGTGTAGCCAGAATGGTCCTAGGTTTGTGTTGTTGTTTTTGAACTTTGTATATTAATTACACTGTTAAAAGTACCCAAAGCTTAGGCGATAACTTTTCAAAATGATTAAGAGTATTAAACTCAACACAAATTATTCCTCCCTGGATATCATAAAGGAGTTTGCTTGATGTTACAGTTAATAAAGCACCCACAGAACCTGTCACTTATGATCTTCTGTGCGGGGGGGGGGGGGGGGGGGGGGGGGGGGGGGAGCGGTGGCGACCTCAGGGGTGGTGGAGGGGGGAGCGGTGGTGACCTGGGGGAAAACCTTGCTAGTGCTTGTTTCATTGTGTTCAGAAACGGGCCTTTTTTACTAGTTAAAACATAATTAGCAAAGATATTTATTCTTCTGTGTTTCTTCATTTTCCAGTTAGCACTAATGGAGAACCTCCAAGGATTCTGTGGCCCACCTACAGGTGCTAGTCAACAGAGACCAGGGGAAAGATATGAGTAATATGCACTACCAGCTTTATTTGTGTGATTGTAATAATAGCAATATGCAACACAGTTTGATGACAGTGCCCCATCCCCCTTATTTTAGTAGTGATTACCACTTACACACAGAAGATTTGGGATTTAGCTCATGCCTTTTTTTTTCCCACTAGTATTTCAAGGCATGTTATATACAGATACAATAAGCATTTTCCTGTCCCCAGAGGATTTACTATCTAAGGAGATCTTTTACAAAGTAGTGCTAGCGTTTTTAGCTTGCGCTGCAAATCAGCTGGCGCTAAATGATGAGATGTCCATTATATTTCTATGGGTGTCTCAGCGTTTAGCACCAGCTGATATGTAGCGCAAGCTAAAAATGCTAGCGCTGCTTTGTAACCCCCTAGGTAATGGAGGGTTAAGTGACTAGCCTAGTATCACAGGGAGCAGCAATGGGATTTTAACCAGCCTTTCCTGATCCTCAGCCCACTGATCTAACCATTAGGCTGTCTTCTTGTAACTTTCCTTACATTAGCAGATGTTTTATTCTGTTATATACTCACAGTTTGTGGGTGTCATTCTTAAGTATGGGGAATTGCAGTGGCTGCTCTTCTGATATAGAGCCACATAACATAAGAAGCACTATACTGGGTTAGATCAAATGTCAATCAAGCCCAGCATCCTGTCATCTGACAATGACCAACCTAACTTTAGTGGAAGTCATAGACTGTCCTAACCATTAAAAAATGTTGTCATATACATATGTGTAATATGGCAGGAGTTTGGCAGAGGACGAGCACATTTCAAGAAAATGATGATTAGTGTCTGATGAGGGCCACCAGTAGTAATTCATTAATAGTCCCTGCATGGTTTGGGCCTTACTTCACTGGGATGGGAAGAGGAAAAAAAGAAAAAGAGCTGGAAAGAATTGAATGAAACTGAAGTAGGAAGACCCAGCTTAATGAGAATGGCTTGAGGAGTGAGATGTATGTTCATGACTGAACACATGAGAAAAGTAATAATGTGGAGGGGCATGATCGAACGGGGCACCCAAGTTTTCCCGCGAAGGGGCGGGGAAACCCATATTATCGAAACAAGATGGGCAGCCATATTTCGTTTCGATAATACGGTTGGGGACGCCCAAATCTCCACATTTAGGTCAACCTTAGAGATGGACATCCCTAGAGATGGTTGTCCCCGCTTTTCAGCAATAACGGAACCCGAGGATGCCCATCTCAGAAACGACCAAATCCAAGCCCTTTGGTCGTGGGAGGAGCCAGCATTCTTAGTGCACTGGTCCCCCTGACATGCCAGTACACCAACCGGGCACTCTAGGGGGCACTGCAGTGGACTTCAGAAAAAGCTCCCAGGTGCATAGCTCCCTTACCTTGGGTGCTGAGCCCCCCAACCCCCCCCCCAAAACCTACTCCCCACAACTGTACACCACTACCATAGCCCTTAAGGATGAAGGGGGGCACCTAGATGTGGGTACAGTGGGTTTCTGGTGGGTTTTGGAGGGCTCACATTTACCACCACAAGTTTAACAGGTGGGGGGGGGGTGTCCGCCTGCCTGAAGTGGCCTGGGTCTGCCTGCCTGAAATGCAATGCAGTACCCACTAAAACTGCTCCAGGGACCTGCATACTGCTGTCGTGGAGCTGGGTATGATATTTGAGGCTGGCATAGAGGCTGGAAAAAATATTTTAACATTTTTTTTGAGGGTGGGAGGGGGTTAGTGACCTCTGGGGGAGTAGGGGGAGGTCATCCCTGATTCCTTCCGGTGGTCATCTGATCATTTACAGTACATTTTTGTGACTTGGTTGTAAAAAAAAAAGGACCAAGTAAAGTCGGCCAAGTGTTCATCAAGACGCCCTTCTTTTTTCCATTATTGGCCGAGGACGCCCATGTGTTAAGCACGCCCCAGTCCCGCCTTCTCTATGCTTCCAACACGCCCCCGGGAACTTTGGTCGTCCCTGCGACGGAAAGCAGTTGAGGGCACCCAAAATCGGCTTTTGATTATGCCAATTTGGGCGACCCTGGGAGGACATCCATCTCCCGATTTGTGTCAAAAGATGGGCGACCTTCTCTTTCGAAAATGAGCCCAAATAGATTCAGTGTTTATGGATGAAGACACAGTTCCCAATACTAAGTTTTCAGCCTCACCTCACAGAACCAGAGCTCACATCTCTAGAGGCAAAAATCCATCACTCATGTCATCATAAATGATATTAAAATATTTTTTATATACATTTGAACTTTTGATGCACGTTTTTTGTTTTTTTATTTGCTTGTTTGTTTTTAACTAATCGTTGGCAAATTTACTGATTTTTGGCAAATCTGATAAGCCATTCGTTATGGAGGAAGCTAAGTAGCAATTTTCAAATATAAACACCAGGGGGAGGTGTAAGCATTCACACTTTTCAGCACCTCCCTCTCGTTACTATGGTGACTAGTCCACAGTAGCTCTTTCAACTGAAGTGTCCATTAACTAATGCCAAATTATAATAGAACTCCAAAGGAAAGACATGTGATGAGCACAAGTAGCAAATGTATTCACTCTGATCAGCAAATCCTTAATATATTTATTACAGTTGGACACTTAGTGGAAAGAATTGCCCAGGATGCTAAGTGGGCCAGACGTAATGAACATAACACACAGCTGCACACACCTGTACAAAGAGTGACTGTCCTAAATGTAAACATATACTGCAAACATTTGTTGTAGCTAAGAAATAGGACTCTGAATTCAGAGCTTCAGAGCAGGTCAGGATTAACCTGCTGGCAAACAAGCGGGTTTGGCACCCCCTTGAAATATAAAAATATTTTAAATCTCCAACAAGTAAGGGTGCCCCTTGGTTCTGACTGCAGAAGAAAATAATAAAGAAGAAATAGATAGCTTGACATGTGTGCTGCCCTTCTCAACTATTAGTCAACAAATAGTACAACGTATTAAAGATCACTGGCATATTCTTCAGTTATATCCATGTTTCCCTGAGGTGCCAATAATATCTTATACAAGAGGGAAATCAATAGGCGAACGTCTAGCCTATAACAAGTTTTATGATCCTGTGACCAAGGTTTCTAATGGTACTCATCTTGCATGTGGGCACTGTCAATGGTGTTCACAATCAATTACTGGTAGTTCCTGGTCAGTACCAGGGAAAAATTTGATTTTGAGGTCTAAATTTATGACTAACTGTGATACAAAAAATATAGTGTATGCTATAGTATGCCCTTGTGATCTTGTTTACATAGGGTGGAGTGCTCGTTCTATAAAAACCCGCCTTACAGAACATAAATCCCGTATTAATACTCAAAATATACAAGCTCCTTTAGTGGAACATTGGCTGCAAAAGGGTCATAGTAGTGAGGATATTAGATGGAGAGTTATTGAACAAATTGAGATGAGGAAGGAGGGTGGTTCAGTGAATAAACTGCTTAATTTCAGAGAACAATGGTATATTTTTACTTTACAAACAGTTGCCCCTATGGGTTTGAATGCTGAGCTTGAATGGGCGTCTTTGATTTAGCTCAGGTCCAATAAGAACCGAGGGGGAGGGACTATTGACGTCAACACTTAGATGGTATTTAATTCTGAATAAAAAACGCTGGCGCCATCTTTGATTATAAAGGTTTGAACAGAGCTGGCGCTAGAATAAATGCTCAGGGTGAGTTTTCATTGCTTATGTTCGTTTAAAAGATATCGGTTCTGAGCAATGAATGTAACACAATTACTGTTTTGTTTCATAGGGGACAGTCCTTGAGGCAGCTCAGGTTTGAGCGAAACATATGTCGGACAACTTTACCCCTGGATCCGATGATAAATGAAATAAGATAAGTCAAAGAGTTTAACGTTAATCTATGGACAAGAAATTTAAAATTTTTTTAAAAAGCTCAAGATGGTAGAGCTGACCTATGAAGATGATGGATGTTGTTAACATTGCCATATAAGAAAATTATAGTTGGCAATGAACATCGCTGAGGTCAATTGAATGAGTTGATGAAAAACCTATATAAGCTGTGAAAAAAATTTTGCATTTAAAGTGTGTTATGTATATATTATTTTGGACACTTGAAGAGTACAATTTGATATTACTGGTGTCTCAATAAGTGGTTGCCATTTTATTTGAAGTTGTGCAGAAGAAAATCAGCAGAGGAGGTAACAGCAAGTAAGAAGCACTCGTCTCTGATTCCTCCTGCTGACCAAAGGACAATGAACAGACAGAGGTAGAATAGACTGACCTCTACAGGCAAAGGTTGCTCTGCTTTCTCACGTGCAGCTCTTCTTTCTGCCAGCAGCTAAGTGGAAAATATATTTAATGCTAAATTAAATAAGCCAGAGTAAAACCCATGCAGGAAACCTGAAGCTAAACTCATTATGGATGCCCTGGAACAGATAAATCCATGATAACAAGAGCCAAGCCCAAATCACAAAACATGTTTCCTTAAATAAAAGAGATATTTCACAATACCCTGATAGGTACGGACGGGGAGAGGGATCTTCGGGTGATAGTATCTGAGGATCTGAAGGCGACGAAATAGTGTGACAAGGCAGTGGCAGTAGCATGAAGGTTGTTAGGCTGTATAGAGAGAGGTGTGACCAGCAGAAGAAAGGGGGTGTTGATGCCCCTGTATAAGTTGTTGGTGAGGCCCCACCTGGAGTATTGTGTTCAGTTTTGGAGGCCGTACCTTGCGAAGGATGTAAAAAGAATTGAAGCGGTGCAAAGAAAAGCTACGAGAATGGTAAGGGATTTGCGTTACAAGACGTATGAGCAGAGACTTGATGACCTGAACATGTATACTCTGGAAGAAAGGAGAAACAGGGGTGATACAGTGGGGGAAATAAGTATTTGATCCCTTGCTGATTTTGTAAGTTTGCCCACTGACAAAGACATGAGCAGCCCATAATTGAAGGGTAGGTTATTGGTAACAGTGAGAGATAGCACATCACAAATTAAATCCGGAAAATCACATTGTGGAAAGTATATGAATTTATTTGCATTCTGCAGAGGGAAATAAGTATTTAATCCCTCTGGCAAACAAGACCTAATACTTGGTGGCAAAACCCTTGTTGGCAAGCACAGCGGTCAGACGTCTTCTGTAGTTGATGATGAGGTTTGCACACATGTCAGGAGGAATTTTGGTCCACTCCTCTTTGCAGATCATCTCTAAATCATTAAGAGTTCTGGGCTGTCGCTTGGCAACTCGCAGCTTCAGCTCCCTCCATAAGTTTTCAATGGGATTAAGGTCTGGTGACTGGCTAGGCCACTCCATGACCCTAATGTGCTTCTTCCTGAGCCACTCCTTTGTTGCCTTGGCTGTATGTTTTGGGTCATTGTCGTGCTGGAAGACCCAGCCACGACCCATTTTTAAGGCCCTGGCGGAGGGAAGGAGGTTGTCACTCAGAATTGTACGGTACATGGCCCCATCCATTCTCCCATTGATGCGGTGAAGTAGTCCTGTGCCCTTAGCAGAGAAACACCCCCAAAACATAACATTTCCACCTCCATGCTTGACAGTGGGGACGGTGTTCTTTGGGTCATAGGCAGCATTTCTCTTCCTCCAAACACGGCGAGTTGAGTTCATGCCAAAGAGCTCAATTTTTGTCTCATCTGACCACAGCACCTTCTCCCAATCACTCTCGGCATCATCCAGGTGTTCACTGGCAAACTTCAGACGGGCCGTCACATGTGCCTTCCGGAGCAGGGGGACCTTGCGGGCACTGCAGGATTGCAATCCGTTATGTCGTAATGTGTTACCAATGGTTTTCGTGGTGACAGTGGTCCCAGCTGCCTTGAGATCATTGACAAGTTCCCCCCTTGTAGTTGTAGGCTGATTTCTAACCTTCCTCATGATCAAGGATACCCCACGAGGTGAGATTTTGCTTGGAGCCCCAGATCTTTGTCGATTGACAGTCATTTTGTACTTCTTCCATTTTCTTACTATGGCACCAACAGTTGTCTCCTTCTCGCCCAGCGTCTTACTGATGGTTTTGTAGCCCATTCCAGCCTTGTGCAGGTGTATGATCTTGTCCCTGACATCCTTAGACAGCTCCTTGCTCTTGGCCATTTTGTAGAGGTTAGAGTCTGACTGATTCACTGAGTCTGTGGACAGGTGTCTTTCATACAGGTGACCATTGCCGACAGCTGTCTGTCATGCAGGTAACGAGTTGATTTGGAGCATCTACCTGGTCTGTAGGGGCCAGATCTCTTACTGGTTGGTGGGGGATCAAATACTTATTTCCCTCTGCAGAATGCAAATAAATTCATATACTTTCCACAATGTGATTTTCCGGATTTAATTTGTGATGTGCTATCTCTCACTGTTACCAATAACCTACCCTTCAATTATGGGCTGCTCATGTCTTTGTCAGTGGGCAAACTTACAAAATCAGCAAGGGATCAAATACTTATTTCCCCCACTGCATGATACAGACGTTCAAATATTTGAAAAGTATTAATCCGCAAATGAACCTTTTCCGGAGGTGCGAAGGCGGTAGAACGAGAGGACATGAAATGAGATTGAAGGGGGGCAGACTCAAGAAAAATGTCAGGAAGTATTTTTTCACGGAGAGAGTAGTGGATGCTTGGAATGCCCTCCCGCGGGAGGTGGTGGAAATGAAAACGGTAACAGAATTCAAACACGCGTGGGATAAACATAAAGGAATCCTGTTCAGAAGGAATGGATCCTGAGGAGCTTAGCCGAGATTGGGTGGCAGAGCCGGTGGCAGGAGACGGGGATAGTGCTGGGCAGACTTATACGGTCTGTGCCAGAGTCGGTGGTGGGAGGCGGGGCTGGTGGTTGGGAGGTGGGGATAGTGCTGGGCAGACTTACACGGTTTGTGCCCTGAAAAGGACAGATACAAATCAAGGTAAGGTATACACAAAAAGTAGCGCACATGAGTTTATCTTGTAGGGCAGACTGGATGGACCATGCAGGTCTTTTTCTGCCGTCATTTACTATGTTACTATGTTACAAATGTGAATGTCCCTCTCACAAGCTGTTGTGCTCAGATCCATAGAAATATTGATAAGATCTGCACGTGTATAAGTGTATTGCTTCAAAAGCAGATTAAGTATTTGTTATGTTTACATGGACAAGCATATTTGTATCCATAGACAAGGTTGTTCACATACAGATACACCCAAGCAAAACCATTAACACAAACACATTCTTACATATGTATGTGCAGCAGACTAAAGCATTTTCACTAGTCTGATATAGCCCCCTACCATTCTCACCTTACTGGTGGAACAACTTACAATTTATAATTTTTAGCTACAGTTACCATCAGGAATTGAACTGATGATTATTAAATCAAAAGCAAAGAAGATGAATTAACACAAAATTTAAAAAGCTGATACTATTTGAAATGTTATATGTGCAAATAGACTATAGTCTAAGCACAATTACACATGTTTCTACAACATGCATACCCATGGCCTGCTCTCATGACTCTTCGTGAAGCATGTGCACACTGACACTACTGAATGCCAGAGCTGATGGGACTTAGGGGCAATTTAAGAAATAGACTGAAACCCATGAAGGTAGGGAAGATGACTTTCACTATAGTGACCCCTGCTATTCATAGAGTATTACTGAGGAATGATCTTATAAAATTCTGTTCAACTCCACTGCTTATTTCTGGGATAAGCAACATAAAATGTTTTGTACTTTTTTGGGATCTTGCCAAGTATTTGTGACCTGGATTGGCCACTGTTGGAAACAGGATGTTGGGCTTGATGGACCTTTGGTCTGTCCCAGTATGGCAATACTTAAGTACTTATATAGGGTGGAAGGGGTATATGTATAAACATAATGGAGTATATATTTTCTAAAAGAAAGATTATACCTGGACATATGATTGAACGTGTGCACCATTGTCTTCAGCAAATTTATGGATGGACAAGACATCTCTTGTTGTAATTCTTAGGCATCCTGAGACACAAAAGAGAAGTGCTTCTTTGTGTTCAGTAGTGAAGGCTGTCCTAGGGAGAGGTTGGGACCTGCACTGTACGGCAGACAGGGACTTGTTGTCACACTAAAGTCAGAACAACAAAATCACTAGTCTTCCAGACAGGACCGGACAGTTCTAACCGCCAACACTGTCTTTAACTTTCAAAGTGATTGGTTTGTGAAGGAACCAGACCACTCAAGGTATCACCAGCTATCAGTGTCCTTCAAAGTCATTGATGCTTAATAGAACCAGCCTATTAAAATCATCACATTAATGTTTCTCATAACCTGATGGATCATCACTGCCACATTCACTAGAATCAGTTAATTCTGTAGTGATGTTCCTCAGATCACCAGCACAACAACAGACCTGGGATATGATTTTCAGTTCCTTCCTTCTGAAGTCCAGTATAATAAGTCATGCATTTGTCCAGATTTTCTAGCATTTTTCATTGTTATTCTGAAAATAGCTGGATCCTTATTGGGTTCCAATGATTTTCAATTATATACCATATATGATCATGGTGGACCTGTCATCTAAGTTTGGAAATGATCAATGCATATTGGGGGAAGTTATAATGCCTCTGGGCAGACAGATTGAGCAGTCTTTAAACACCTTTTTCACAGAATGAAAAAAAAAGTGTTTCTAGTGCAGTTAACTGGGGACCTCATTTCAGTGAGATGTAAGCCTTAGGGCAAAGCACAGAACAAGTAGAAGTTTACCTTTTTTACTTTTGAAAAGATGACACCTCTATAGTCAAAACACCACACTGATCAATTTTTACATATATTTTCACCATGGACAGGATGGAAAGCTTTAAAGTTTAAGGCTATTATAGGAGGGGGAGGGAGGGGGGTTATAGTTTGTTGCTGATACTATGATTTTCCAAGTAACTGGGTTTGTTCGGAGAGGGCTGTAAGAGTACATGCCCTTTCTGAGACTTTTGTGGAGAGAAGGGATGAATGAGTGAAGGGGATATGATTTTTCTCCGAGGACAAGCAGCTTCTTGTTTTCACATGTGGGTCGACGTCCGCGTCAGCCCGGGAATCAGCAATTTTGCAAGCAAAAAATTTAAAACGTTTGCCAGAACCTTCTGGCACGCGAACCGAGCGCACAGCACATGCGTGGACAACTTCCCACCCGTCACACGAGCGTTCCCGCTCAGTTATTTTTTCTCCGTGGTGAGGTGCAGTCGAGTTTCCCCGCTCCTCTCAGGCCTGGGAAAGAGTTCCTTCGTTCTTGATGGCTTTTTGCCTTATTTCTTTTTTCTTCGAAATTTATAGTTAAAAAAAAAAAAACTTTACCTGTAGTTTCTTTATTTTTTTTTACCCTTTTAAAGTTTCCTTTCTTTTTCGACACGGCCGGCTTAGGCCGCACAGTTGGGTTGTTCCCTTTTTTTCGTGCCCTTTTTTCTTTTATCAGGCACGATCGCATCTTTTGATTTTGCCGAAGCCGTTTTTCCTTCCATGCCATCG
Organism: Microcaecilia unicolor; assembly: GCF_901765095.1. Classification (NCBI taxonomy): domain Eukaryota; kingdom Metazoa; phylum Chordata; class Amphibia; order Gymnophiona; family Siphonopidae; genus Microcaecilia; species Microcaecilia unicolor. The sequence goes on along the minus strand of NC_044041.1, from coordinate 85,639,864 downwards.
AAGACACCCAGCGGCTTCAAGCATTGTACTCGGTGCAACCGGACCATCTCGGGTACCGATACCCACGTCTGGTGTATCCAGTGCCTTGGGCCCGACCATAGCCCAGTCGCTTGTAGTCTATGTCTTCGCATGAAGAAACGGACTCAAGTGTCTTGAGAGGCCCAACGAGAGAAGCTTTCTGGGGCTCGGTCTGGTCCTTCGACGTCACATCGACATCGGTACCAAGGTTGGTGGCATCGACATTGAAGGACGTATCGACGTCGGGAGCGAAGGTAATGGCTGCGGAACGACCAACTTGTGCTGGCAGCAGTGAGGCATCGGGTGGGTCTCCACCTGTCTCGAGGCCTCCTGTTATGGAGGCCCCCCAGGACCGATCTTCGTTGGACCCGGCCCTGAGGAGACGTGAGGATTCTATATCTTCTTCATCGGTACCGAGGAGTTTTGATGACGGTCATCGAGTGAAGGCGAAGAAGCACCATCATCGTTCTCCTTCAACACACGGTGCCAGGAGCTCCAGGGCGTCGAGGGATTTGGCACCCGAGAAGCGTTGGCCTCAAGAGGATCGCTCTCCCTCTATTCAGGAGGTGCCGATGTGTCTGTCTAGCAGCCCGGTACCTGCTCCCGAGCCTCGATAGATTCTGCCACTGGCTCCTATACCGACCCCGCAGCCTTGTCCGACAGCGGCTGTTGATGAGCACATCAGAGCCCTGCTTCCAGAGCTTCTGGAAGGGTTACTGCGCCAGTCTGCTTCGGTGTCGGGGGTGCTTGCGCCTTCCGTACCGTCTGATGCAACAGTATCTAGCCCTTCACCTGTGGTGAGGTCCCCGACCTCGGTGCCGCCTGCCACCCAGGTCAACTCCCCTTCGACGTCGGTGAAGGAAACTTCACCGGAATCCAGGCGGGCGTCGACTTCTCGGCACCGCCATCGAGGACGTCGTTACTCAGTGTGGAGGCAGGCTCAGTTTCGGACTGCTCTGAGAGGTGTCTTGTCCGATACTGAAGATGAGCGTTCGTGGGAGGAAGAGGAGGATCCCAGGTACTTTTCATCTGATGAGTCCTATGGGATTCCTTCTGAACCTTCCCCTCCACTAGAAAGGAGACTGTCTCCACCAGAGAGTCTATCCTTTACCTCCTTTGTCCGGGAAATGGCTGTGGCTATTCCCTTCCCTATGGAGGTTGAGGATGAGCCCAGGGCTGAGATGCTTGAGGTCCTGGATTATCCTTCTCCACCTAGAGAGGCTGCAACGGCTTCTTTGCATAATGTACTGAAAGAAGTCCTTATGCAAAACTGGTCGTTCCCTCTGTCTAACCCCGTGATCCCAAAAAGAACTGAATCCCAATATTGGATCCACTGGGAGCCTGGATTGATGAAGTCTCAGCTACCTCACAATTCCATGGTGGTGGACTCCGCTCTCAAAAGAGCCAAGAGTACTAGGGACTATGCCTCGGCACCCCCAGGCAGAGAATCTAGAACCTTGGACTCTTTTGGGAGGAAGGCGTATCAGGCTGCTATGCTCGCTGCCAAAATCCAGACATACCAGCTCTTCACAAGCATCCACTTGCAGAACTCGGTGAGGCAACTGTTTAGCTTGGTTGATGCACTCCTTCCGGAGCAAACCGAGCCTTTTCGCCAGGTGGTCAGGCAGCAGAAGGTGTGTCGAAAATTCCTGGCCAAGGGTACATTCGACACTTTTGATGTAACATCCAGGATCACTGCCCAAGGTATAATGATGCGCAGACTCTCATGGCTGCGTGTCTCTGACCTGGATCATTTGGTCCAGCAGCAGATGGTAGATGTTCCTTGCCGGGGGGATAACCTTTTCGGTGAGAAAGTAGAGGATCTGGTTGACCAGCTCGAAAAGCACAATGATGCTATGGATTCTCTCTCCCGCTGGGCGTCTTCTGCTACTACCTCCTCATCTAGGATGTTTTTTGGAGGGAAGAGGAGTGCGCCATATTCCTATGCTAGGCATAGGTACACTCCTGCTTCTCAGCCCCAGCGCGCTCATTCTCGTCAGCAGCATGCACCTAAGGCCTCTGCGGCTGCCCAGCAAAAGCAAGGGATGTGTTTTTGACTGGCTCCAGTTCAGCATAGCATCAGAAAAAGTGTCTGTGCCAGACGACTTGCCGGTCGGGGGGAGGTTGATATTTTTTCACCTAAGGTGGCCTCTCATAACAGACCGGTGGGTTCTTCAACTAGTCCGGTCAGGATACACCCTCAATCTGGAATCCAAACCTCCAAATTGTCCACCAGGAGCACTTGCTTACAGTTCCCAGCACAAACAGGTACTTGCAGAGGAACTCTCTGCCCTTCTACAGGCCCAAGTGGTCGAACCTGTTCCACCAGGGGAAGAAGGGCTGGGATTCTATTCCAGGTACTTCCTTGTGCAAAAGAAAACAGGGGGGATGCGTCCCATCATAGACCTAAGGGCCCTGAACAAATTTCTAGTCCTAGAAAAGTTCAGGATGGTTTCCCTGGGCACCCTTCTTCCCATGATTCAGGAAAACGATTGGCTAAGCTCTCTGGACTTAAAGGATGCTTACACCCACATCTCGATACTTCCAGCTCACGGGAAGTATCTTCAATTTCGGCTGGGAACACAGCACTTTCAGGACCATGTACTGCCTTTTGGCCTTGCCTCTGCGCCCAGAGTGTTTACCAAATGCCTAGTTGTAGTCACAGCATCACTATGCAGACTGGGAGTGCATGTGTTTCCTTATCTTGACGATTGGCTGGTGAAAAGCACCTCGAAGGAGGGTGCTCTGGAGTCCAGCGAATGATTATTCGGGTGCTAGAGCTACTGGGGTTCCTCATAAATTATCCCAAGTCCCATCTCACCCCAGTCCAAAAATTGGAATTCATTGGAGCCCTGTTGAACACTCAGACAGCTCAAGCTTATCTTCCCGAGGCAAGGGCGGACAACCTTCTGTCCCTGGTGTCCATGGTTCGAGCGTCTCAGCAGGTCATGGCTCGGCAGATGTTGAGACTTCTGGGGCACATGGCCTCCACAGTTCATGTAACACCCATGGCACATCTACATATGAGATCAGCTCACTGGACCCTAGCTTCCCAGTGGTTTCAAGCTGCGGGGGATCTAGAGGATGTAGTCCAACTGTCCACCAGCTTTCGGAATTCTTTTCAGTGGTGGACGATTCGATCCAATTTGACCATAAGGTGACCATTCCAAGTTCCTCAGCCAAAGAAAGTGCTGATGATGGATGCATCTCTCCTGGGGTGGGGAGCTCATGTAGATGGGCTCCACACTCAGGGAGCCTGGTCCTTTCAGGAAAAAGGTCTGCAGATCAACCTCCTGGAATTAAGAGCGATCTGGAACTCTCTAAGCTTTCAGAGATTGGCTGTCCAACCAAGTAATCTTAATTCAGACCGACAATCAGGTTGCCATGTACTACACCAACAAGAAGGGGGGCACTGGATCTCGTCCTCTGTGTCAGGAAGCCGTCCAGATGTGGCTTTGGGCATGCCGTCACGGGATGTTTCTCCAAGCTACTTATCTGGCAGGTGTAAACAACAGTCTTGCCGACAGGTTGAGCAGGATAATGCAACCTCACGTGTGGTCTCTGAACATGGGCATAGTCGGCAAGATCTTCTGAGTGTGGGACACCCCCTCGGTGGATCTTTTTGCCACTCAGATCAATCACAAGGTCCCTCAGCTCTGTTCCAGACTTCAGGCCCACGACAGACTAGCATCAGATGCCTTTCTCCTACATTGGGGGACAGGCCTTCTGTATGCGTATCTTCCCATACCTCTAGTAGGGAAGACTTTACTGAAGCTCAAGCAAGACTGCGGAACCATGATCCTGATTGCACCCTTCTGGCCACGTCAGATTTGGTTCCCTCTTCTTCTGGAGTTGTCCTCCGAAGAACCGTGGAGATTGGAGTGTTTTCCAACCCTCATCACTCAGAATGAGGGGTTGCTTCTACATTCCAACCTCCAGTCTCTGGCTCTCACGGCCTGGATGTTGAGAGCTTAGAATTCGCCTCCTTGGATCTTTCAGAGGGTGTCTCCCGAGTCTTGCTTGCTTCTAGGAAAGATTCCACAGAGGTGTTACTCTTTTAAATGGAGGAGGTTTGCCGTCTGGTGTGACAGCAAGGCCCTAGATCCTCTTTCTTGTCCTACATAGACCCTGTTTGAATACCTTCTACACTTGTCAGAATCTGGTCTTAGGACCAACTCTGTAAGAGTTCACCTTAGTGCGGTTAGTGCTTATCATCGCCGTGTAGAGTGTAAGCCTATCTCTGGACAGTCTTTAGTTGTTCGCTTCATGAGAGGTTTGCTTTTGTCAAAGCCCCCTGTCAAACCTCTACCAGTGTCTTGGGATCTCATGGGATCTCAACGTTGTTCACCCGACCTGAACTGGATTAGGAACTGTTTGACGGACAGACGCCAGAGGGTGGTGGTTAATGGAATTCGCTCAGATGAGGGAAAGGTGAGTAGTGGAGTGCCTCAGGGATCAGTGCTGGGGCCGATTCTATTCAATATATATATTTGTGAGTGACATTCCCGAAGGGTTAGAAGGTAACGTTTGCCTTTTTGCAGATGATACTAAAATTTGTAATAGAGTGGACACCCAGGAGGGAGTGGAAAACATGAAAAAGGATCTGCAGAAGCTAGAAGAATGGTCTAAGGTTTGGCAATTAAAATTCAATGCGAAGAAATGCAAAGTGATTCATTTAGGGAGTAGAAATCCACGGGAGACATATGTTTTAGGCGGTGAGAGTCTGATATGTACAGACGAGAAGAGGGATCTTGGGGTGATAGTATCTGAGAATCTGAAGGCGACGAAACAGTGTGACAAGGCGGTGGCCATAGCTAGAAGGTTGCTAGGCTGTATAGAGAGAGGTGTGACCAGCAGAAGAAAGGAGGTGTTCATGCCCCTGTATAAGTCAATGGTGAGGCCCCACCTGGAGTATTGTGTTCAGTTTTGGAGGCCGTATCTGGCTAAGGATGTAAAAAGAATTGAAGCAGTGCAAAGAAAACCTACAAAAATGGTATGAGATTTGCGTTACAAGATGTATGAGGAGAGACTTGCTGACCTGAACATGTATACCCTGGTGGAAAGGAGAAACAGGGGTGATATGATACAGACGTTCAAATATTTTAAAGGTATTAATCCGCAAACAAACCTTTTCCGTAGATGGGAAGGCGGTAGAACTAGAGGACATGAAATGAGATTGAAGGGGGGCAGACTCAAGAAAAATGTCAGGAAGTATTTTTTCACAGAGAGAGTGGTGGATACTTGGAATGCCCTCCTGCGGGAGGTGGTGGAGATGAAAACAGTAACAGAATTCAAAAATACATGGGATAAACATAAAGGAATCCTGTTCAGAAGGAATGGATCCTCAGAAGCTTAGAGGAGATTGGGTGGCAGAGCCGGTGGTGGGAGGCGGGGCTAGTGGTTGGGAGGCGGGGCTAGTGCTGGGCAGACTTCTACGGTCTGTGCCCTGAAAATGGCAGATACAAATCAAGGTCAGGTATACACATAAAGTAGCACATATGAGTTTATCTTGTGGGCAGACTGGATGGACCATACAGGTCTTTCTCTGCCGTCATCTACTTTGTTACTATGTTCTCACCCAGCTGATGAAAGCTTCTTTTGAGCCACTGAATTCCTGCCATCTGAAGTACTTGACCTTGGCTGTTACTTCAGCTCGTAGAGTCAGTGAGCTTCAGGCCTTGGTAGTGCATGCACTTTATATCAAGTTTCATCACAACAGAGTAGTCCTCTGCATGCACCCTAAATTCCTGCCAAAAGAGGCATTGGAGTTCCATCTGAACCAGTCAATTGTCTTGCCAACATTTTTTCCTCGTCCTCATACCCGCCCTGGCGAAAGCAGTTTGCACACCTTGGATTGCAAGAGAGCATTGGCCTTTTACGTGGAGTGGACAAAGCCCTTTAGACAGTCCATCCAGTTGTTTGTTTGTTTCTTTTGATCCCAACAGGAGGGGAGTCACCATCGGAAAATGCACAATCTCCAGTTGGCTAGCAGATTGCATATCCTTCACTTACGCCCAAGCTGGGCTGACTCTGGAGGGCCATGTCATGGCTCACAATGTTAGAGCCATGGCTGCGTCAGTGGCTCACTTAAAGTCAGCCTCCATTGAGGAGATTTGCAAGGCTGCAACGTGGTCATCAGTCCACACATTCACATCTCACTACTGCCTCCAGCAGGATACCTGATGCGACAGTCGGTTTGGGCAGTCGGTGCTGCAGAATCTGTTCGGGGTTTAGAATCCCCCCCCAGGCCCATTTTTGTTCTGTTCCAGGCTGCACTCTCAGTTAGTTGTTTATGGTTTCAGGCCAATCTGTGTTATGTCCTCGCCGTTGCGAGGCCCAATTGACCAATGTTCATTGTTTTGAGTGAGCCTGGTTGCTAGGGATATCCCACATGTGAGAACAAGCAGCCTCTTGTCCTTGGAGAAAGCGAAGATGCATACCTGTAGCAGGTATTCTCCGAGGACAGCAGGCTGATTGTTCTTACAAACCTGTCCACCTCCCCTTTGGAGTTGTTGTTTATTATTTGCTATTTGATTAAACTGAGCGGGAATGCTTGCGTGATGAGGGGGAAGTTGTCCGCGCATGCATGGTGCACGTGGTTCGCGTGCCAGAAGGTTCTGGCAAACTTTTTAAATTTTTTGCTTGCAAAATTGCTGATTCCCGGTCCGACGCGGACGTCAACACACATGTGAGAACAATCAGCCTGCTGTCCTCGGGGAATACGTGCTTCAGGTATGTATCTTCGCTTTATTAAATCATAAATCAATGTTTTATTCCTGGCTGGCATTGCATATTTGTTGTTTATGAGACTTGTTTACAAGTACCAGTGTGTTGTAAAGAAAATGTTGTATTTTCATTTAATAAAAAGATTTAAATATATTTAACCATGGAAACATCTCAGAAGGGACACTGATTCTAATTTAGGAAATAAATATTTAAGTTTTTTTTTCAAAAGAGTATTCCATATCATCAAGCTGATCAATCCATAGACTGGTGGGTTGTGTCCATCTACCAGCAGGTGGAGATAGAGAGCAAACTTTTGCCTCCCTATATGTGGTCATGTGCTGCCGGAAACTCCTCAGTATGTTCTCTATCTCAGCAGGTGGTGGTCACACACAGCAGCAGCTCTGGCTAGGCCTCCAAGCCTAATTTTTAGGTTTTGTTGAGTGCCTGGGGTTGAGGGCTCTTTTGAGCAAGTGCAAACCTGGTGGTGCCAGGTCCCTCCTTTTCTCCCCCCTCCCGCTGGCTCCGTTAAAAAAAAAAAAAAAAAAAAAAATTTTGAACGTCCTTAAAGGCGTTTATTTCGACGTTTATTTAAGCGTCTATTGCAGCTACTCACTGGGACACCAGGTCGTTACAACTCGGAGCGGACAGCAGGTAATTTTTACCTTTTTATAGCGGGCAGGGGGTTCCCCGATTCTTCTCCTCGTGGCATATGGCGTCGGAGGGCGAGGGCGCAAAGGGTCGCTCCCCGGGTCGCTTGAGCGCTTCTAGAGGGGATGCGGGGGTCTTAAAGCCTGATTCGCCCTTGTTGGGTGACAGTTTCGTGACCGATGAATGTCCCGGTCCTTCCTCCGGCGTGGCGGTTTTTCCCGCCATAAACGCCCATCCCCCGCTCCTCGCCTCCGCCATCTTGGCCGGCCACGCGGCTCGGACGGCTTCTTCTTGGGCCGCCCTTGAGGTTGGAGACATTAATGCCATGAACGCCCTTAATTTGGGCGACGGCACAGAAGCGGCTAAAGTTAAGAGCCGTTCTTCCCGCGCGGCTCCTTTGCGGAGTTTCGCGCCGGACGCCATTTTGGATGCGCAGCATGTCTCTCCCCCGCTCTTGCGAGCGCCGGTTGAGGGTGCGTCTAGGGCTGTTGCCCAGGCTGCGGAAGTGCACAGTCTGGGGGGTTTCTCCCCCGAGTTTGTTTTGCTGCTGCATCAGGCCTTCCTCATGCACAACGCTGCCCCTGCTCCCTCGTCTGGTAAAGAGGTTGAGGTTCCCAGAGGTAAACGCCCTCGGGTTGATTCCCAGGCCTTGGAGGAATTTGTCTCCTCCGATGTAGATGAGGGCAGCGTGTCTGAGGTCTCCCAACGGTCCTTTGCGGATTCCTTGGAGGAGACGGATCCCCGCTCGGATGGAGCGGATGACCCCTCTGCAGCGCGGCTTTTTAGCCCAGAGGATTTGCCCAACCTGTTGTTACAGGCCATGGACACTTTGAAGATTTCCTCTCCGGAGGACGTCTCTCCCTCAGCCCCTGTTGGCTCTGCCATTATGCTGGGGACGAAGCGCCCGCCTAGAACCTTCCACGTGCATGATGCCATGCACACCCTAATTTCGGCTCAATGGGATGTCCCAGAAGCGAGCCTTAAAGTGGCTAGGGCTATGTCCCGCCTCTATCCTTTGGCTGTGAGTGAACGTGAGGCCTATCTGTGGCCTACCGTGGATTCTTTAATCACTGCGGTGACTAAGAAAACGGCGTTGCCGGTGGAAGGTGGCACGGCCCTAAAGGACGCCCAAGACAGAAGATTGGAGGCGGCCTTAAGGTCGTCCTTTGAGGCGGCTGCTTTAAGTTTGCAGGCCTCAGTTTGCGGCTCCTATGTGGCCAGGGCGTGCCTGACGTTGGTGCAGCGGGCTTCCCCCTCGGATCATTCCTTGAGGGCTGATTGGCCGGCCCTGGAATCGGGCTTAGCCTATTTGGCAGACTTGCTGTGTGATGTCTTGAGGGCCTCAGCGAAAGGCATGGCTCAGACAATCTCTGCGCGGCGGTGGCTTTGGCTGAAACATTGGTCTGCTGACCACGCCTCTAAATCCCGCCTGGCTAGGTTGCCTTTTAAAGGCAAGCTGCTCTTTGGGGTCGAGCTGGACAAAATCGTGACCGATCTCGGCACGTCTAAGGGCAAGAAATTACCAGAGGTCAGGGCTCGGGCTAGTACTCGTCCCGGTACCTCCAGAGGACGGTTGCAGGAAGCCCGTCGGTACCGCCCGGGCAAGTCGGGTTCCTCTGCCCCCTCTTCCTTCAAGAGGAATTTCTCCCCCAAGCAGCATTCCTTTCGCAGAGACCGCCGTCCCGGAGGTGCTCCCTCCGGTCCTCCCCCAGGGTCTCATACCCAATGACGGGGTCTTGGTCCACGCCCCAGTGCAGATTGGAGGACGGCTGTCCTCGTTTCTGGGCGAGTGGACCACAATAACTTCAGACGCGTGGGTGCTGGAAGTCATCAGAGACGGCTACAAACTAGAGTTCTGCCGACCCTTGAAAGACGGGTTTGTACTCTCTCCCTGCAAGTCTCCGGTCAAAGCTGTGGCAGTGCAGCAGACCTTGGACAATCTGATCCGCCTGGGCGCGGTCGTTCCGGTGCCAGAAAGTCAGCTTGGCAAGGGACGTTACTCCATTTACTTTGTGGTACCAAAGAAAGGAGGTTCTGTCCGGCCTATCCTCGACCTCAAAGGGGTCAATCGGGCCTTGAAAGTGCGGCACTTTCGCATGGAGACTCTCCGCTCTGTTATAGCGGCAGTGAAGGCAGGAGAGTTCCTGGCATCCTTGGACATCAAGGAAGCGTACCTGCATATTCCCATCTGGCCTCCTCATTAACGCTTTCTGCGTTTTGCAGTCCTGGGACGACACTTCCAGTTCAGAGCCCTCCCTTTCGGGTTGGCTACTGCTCCGCGGACCTTTTCCAAAGTAATGGTGGTCATCGCGGCCTTCCTACGAAAGGAAGGGGTACAAGTCCATCCTTATCTGGACGACTGGTTGATCCGAGCCCCCTCTTATGCAGAGTGCGGCAAAGCTGTGGACCGGGTAGTTGCTCTTTTGAGCTCCCTGGGATGGATCATCAACTGGGAGAAGAGCCAGCTGCGCCCGACTCAGTCCCTGGAGTACCTGGGAGTTCGATTCGACACCCAAGTGGGCAAAGTGTTCCGGCCAGACAATCGGATTGTCAAACTTCAGGCTCAGGTGGACCAGTTCCTAGAAGCCTCTCCCCTTCGGGCTTGGGACTATGTACAGCTGTTGGGCTCTATGACGGCCACGATGGAAGTTGTGCCCTGGGCCAGGGCTCATATGAGACCACTTCAACACTCTTTGCTGCAGCGCTGGACTCCGATGTCGGAGGATTATGCTGTGCGCCTTCCCTTGGACCCAGCAGTGCGCAAGGCGCTGAGCTGGTGGATGCAGACAGACAAGTTGTCTGCGGGAATGCCTCTGGTGACCCCAGAGTGGATTGTCGTCACGACGGACGCCTCGTTGTCGGGCTGGGGAGCCCACTGCTTGGGAAGGACAGCGCAGGGGCTCTGGTCTCCTGCAGAGGCAAAGTGGTCTATCAACCTCCTGGAACTCAGAGCCATTCGGTTGGCGCTTTTGGAGTTCATCCCGGTACTGGTGTTGAAGCCTGTACGGGTCCTGTCGGACAATGCCACGGCTGTGGCCTATGTCAACCGCCAGGGAGGTACCAAGAGCGCCCCTCTAGCCAAGGAGGCTATGAATCTTTGCCAGTGGGCGGAAGCGAACCTGGAGCAGCTTTCAGCGGCCCACATTGCCGGAGTCATGAGTGTCAAGGCGGACTTTCTCAGTCGCCATACCTTGGAGCCCGGAGAGTGGCAGCTATCTGCTCAGGCGTTCTTGGACATCACGAAGCGCTGGGGCCAGCCGAGCCTAGATCTGATGGCGTCATCGGCCAATTGCCAAGTGCCGCGCTTTTTCAGCAGAGGACGGGACCCTCGATCCCTGGGAGTAGATGCTCTTCTCCAACAGTGGCCGACACAAGAGCTTCTCTATGTGTTCCCGCCCTGGCCCATGTTGGGCAGGGTGCTAGACCGGGTGGCAAAGCATCCCGGCAGGGTAATCCTGGTGGGTCCGGTTTGGCCCAGGCGTCCCTGGTATGCGGACTTGATCAGGCTCTCAGTCGACGATCCTCTGCGGCTGCCAGTGGAGCAGGGCCTGTTACATCAGGGTCCCGTGGTGATGGAGGATCCCTCCCCCTTTGGTCTTACGGCCTGGCTATTGAGCGGCAGCGTCTGAGGAAGAAGGGCTTCTCAGACAAGGTCATCGCCACTATGCTGAGAGCGAGGAAGCGCTCTACTTCTACTGCTTACGCCAGGGTTTGGCGTATCTTTGCAGCGTGGTGTGAAGCAGGCTCACTTTCTCCCTTCACTGCTCCAATTTCTTCAGTGTTGGCGTTCCTGCAAGAAGGTCTGGAGAAAGGCCTGTCGCTCAGTTCCCTTAAAGTCCAGGTAGCGGCTCTGGCTTGCTTCAGGGGCCGCCTGAAGGGTGCTTCCCTGGCTTCGCAGCCAGATGTGGTGCGCTTTCTCAAGGGAGTTAATCACCTGCGCCCTCCTCTGCACTCAGTGGTGCCTGCGTGGATTCTCAACCTGGTACTAAGAGCATTGCAGAAGCCGCCTTTTGAACCCTTGTCGAGGGCATCTCTGAAAGACCTGACGTTGAAAGCAGTCTTTTTGGTGGCTATCACTTCAGCCAGAAGAGTTTCCGAGCTCCAGGCGCTCTCATGTCGAGAGCCTTTTCTGCAGTTCACTGAGGCAGGAGTGACTATTCGCACAGTGCCTTCCTTCCTGCCCAAGATTGTTTCTCGCTTCCATGTGAATCAGCAGCTCTGTCTCCCTTCCTTTCGTAGGGAGGACTACCCAGAGGAGTACTCTGCTCTTAAATATCTGGATGTGAGACGAGTCATCATCAGATACTTGGAAGTGACCAATGATTTCCGGAAATCGGATCATCTGTTTGTCCTGTTTGCAGGTCCTCGTAAGGGTCTGCAGGCTGCTAAGCCTACAGTGGCAAGATGGGTCAAGGAAGCCATTGCAGCGGCTTATGTGGCCGCGGGGAAGGTGCCGCCTATCCAGCTGAAGGCTCACTCCACGAGAGCTCAGGCGGCCTCGATGGCAGAGGCCGGATCCGTCTCCTTGGAAGAGATATGCAAGGCGGCAACTTGGGTTTCGGCTCATACATTCTCCAAGCATTACCGTTTGACTGTGGCTGCACGGGCGGAGGCCCGGTTTGGAGCTTCAGTGTTGAGGTCAGGGATTTCAATGTCCCGCCCTGGGTGAGTACTGCTTCGGTACATCCCACCAGTCTATGGATTGATCAGCTTGATGATATGGAAGGTAAAATTATGTATAATCATACCTGATAATTTTCTTTCCATTAATCATAGCTGATCAATCCATAGCCCCTCCCAGATATCTGTACTGTTTTTATTCTGGTTGCATTTCAGGTTCAAGTTTAGTCTTCAGTTACTTCAGAAAGACTTCGTGTTCAAGTTTTTTCACTTGGATTCTTCAAGAGTTAAGACGAGTTTGTGTTACAGTGAGCTGCTGCATTCCTCTCCCCTCCGTTTTACGGGGCTGGATTGAGACTTAAAATTCTGCCGGCACTCCCTCCCGCTTCGTGCGGCTGTAGGGCAGCTTTGTACCCCTCCCGCTTCGGCGGTGTTAGGGTCAGTCAGCTCCTCCCGCGGTTGCGGTTGCAGGATAAGCCAGATCCCCCCGCATCGGCGGGTGTGGTGTCCCTCCCCCGCTCCGCGGGGATGAGCTGGACGGATTCCCCTCCCCCACTTGTGTGGGGATGAGCTGGGTTAATTCCCCTCCCCCGTTTCGGCGGTGGTGAGCTGGGCAGAGTGTCCCTTCGTGGGTGTAATTCTCTAAGTGCTGAGTCCTGCGGATGGAGCTTTGATATCGACATACTGAGGAGTTTCCGGCAGCACATGACCACATATAGGGAGGCAAAAGTTTGCTCTCTATCTCCACCTGCTGGTAGATGGACACAACCCACCAGTCTATGGATTGATCAGCTATGATTAATGGAAAGAAAATTATCAGGTATGATTATACATAATTTTACCTTTCTGATTCCTCCCTCCCACCCAGATTTGAATACAGTGCTAGTGGCATACAAACTATACAAGAGGAGTTTTTCAGTACAAATACTGTATGTCCCCTGAAATAAAATAAAAAAATTCAGAATTAAAAGCTGGATTTAAGAGCTTATGGTTTTCAATGCAAATCGATTTATAAATATGTATTTCTTACTATTACTGGAAACAATTCATGCTAAATTCCAAATTTATAAATAAGCAAGCCAGGTTGGAGTTCCCTTGTCAGAGCTTGAAGGGTACACAGAACTGACTTCCTGGGAAAACTGTAAGCCAGAAAATAAAGATGGATTGACAAAGCTGGGGAAGGATCCAGGGTTTTTGAGTAGGGAAAGCACATTGGGAGAAAGCTGCATGGCTGTCTCTGTACTGAAATAAAAAAGGGGAGCTGCAGGTCAGCACTGAGGAGCATTAGTAGAGCTGTGGGTATGGATAGGGGAGGGATTCAACAGGTAGAGTTTGAGGTGTATTGGCAGAACCATCTTGTTCATCCAGTACTGGAAGGGCAATTGTTTCTTTAAGACAATAGAGACATGGAGGGGCATTTTCGACTGGGGACGCCCATCTTTAAGGGCACCCATCTCCGAGGATGGCGCCACGAAGGGGCAGGGCCGACTGTATTTTTGAACGAGATGACCGGCCATCTTTCGTTTCGATAATACAGTTGGGGCCAGCCAAATGTCAGAGATGGCTGGGTTTGAGATGGCCGGCCTCAGTTTTTGCCGATAATGGAAACTGAGGCCGGCCATCTCAAACCCTGCCAAATCCAAGGCATTTGGTCATGGGAGGAGCCAGCATTTGTAGTACACTGGTCCTCCTGACGTGCCAGGACACAAACCGGGCAACATAGGGGGCACTTCTAAAAAAAAAATAAAATTAAAATAGCTCCCAGGTGCATAGTTCCCTTACCTTGGGTTCTGAGCCCCCCAAATCCCCCACAAAACCCACTCCCCACAACTATACACCACTACCATAGCCCTAAAGGGTGAAGGGGGTACCTACATGTGGGCACAGTGGGTTTCGGGTGGGTTTTGGAGGGCTCCCATTTTCCACCACAAGTGTAACAGGTAGGGGGGGATGGGCCTGGGTCCGCCTGCCTGAAGTCCACTGCACCCACTAAAACTGCTCCAGGGACCTGTATACTGCTGCGATGGACCTGAGTATGACATTTGAGGCTGGCATAGAGACTGGCAAAAAAAAGTTTTTAAAGTTGTTTTTTTGAGGGTGGGAGGGGGTTAGTGACCACGGGGGGAGTCAGGGGAGGTGATCCCCGATTCCCTCCGGTGGTCATCTGGTCAGTTCGGGCACTTTTTTGGGACTTGGACCTGAAAAAAAGGGACCAAATAAAATGGATCAAATTCTCGCCAGGGACACCCTTCTTTTTTCCATTATCGGGTGAAGCCGGCCATCTCAAAGCACGCCCCCGTCCCGCCTGCGCTACCCTACCAAAATGCCCCCTTGAAGTTTGCCTGGCTCTGCGACGGAAAGCAGTTGGCGCCGGCCAAAATCGGCTTTCGATTATACCGATTTGGCCGGCTTTAGGAGATTGCCGGCCATCTCCCGATTTGTGTCGGAAGATGGCCGGCGATCTCCTTCGAAAATAAGCTGGATAGTATTAGTGCTTTGGAAACATCTATAGTCCTATCTCTGAGCAGTCATATCAGCCACTTATCCTTTTCAACACTAAAATTCACCATCTTCATCTTATTTAGTAAAAATGAACAGAATATGAAAACAGCACCACCAGTTATTGTAGAATCTTCAGTGCCATGTTTCTGATGTCCTTGAATGTGAGAATTGTTTGGTATTTATTAAAAGAAAAGAAAGAACAAATCATGTTACTTGGTTAAAAGAATATTTTGAGCTGTTTTTGCCTGCCCTTTTTGTTGGATAATAAATTTCCTCTTGCTCACACAAGACTCTTTTTCATGAGATTTGCCATTAAGTACAATTAAGCAGCCTCCTCCACAGGAATCTATGATGAGGCCTGCAGGCACTATTCAGAATCACAGTTTTATTACTATTATGATAAGAAACTCATAGATTTCCAGAGTTGTTAGGATCGATTTAAATTGTCTGTGCAGGAGCTGTCAGAATAACAGTGTCATCCTTTGCCTAATGTTCTTTACATAGATTGATCAACAAACAAACAAAGCTATTGCTAAATCTTAGAAGCAGAGAAGGATACAAGAATGCTTGCTAGGAAATAGAATAGGATAGACAAAGAAATCTTAAAAAAGAGAAACACAGAAAGAAAAAAAATGTGGAAATGAATGACTTATGAAAGGAAACAGAGAGAAGCAAGAAAAGATAGTGGACAGAATAGAGAAAGAAAAGTAAGAGACAAAAAGAATGGATACCACTTAGGAGAAAGAATGAAACACACTCTTTTGGGATGGAGTTGCTGAGATCTGGGGACTTTATTGATCCTACAGTATGAGGATTGAACTGAGAGTTCAAACAGCAAGGCCAAGTGAGCATAAATCCTGTACATTTACTCAGTAGACTGTGACATACTCTTCTGCCTCCTCCTCCACTTTATCTTTGCTTTCTCCTGTTTGGTACTTTCTCCTGAGAACTGTAGTCTAAAGATAAGATTTCAGAAACCTTTCCCTCCATTTTAAGAATCTTGGCTACTGTAGAAGTTTCTGGTGCCAAAGTCGTGGGAATTTGAAAGTAGACATTTTAGTTCCCAAGAGCCTCAGGTTTCCATCATGCAATGAAAATGATGGTCTCACAATGCATAGGGCCAGGGAGAGCATATATAGGAAAGCTTTGCATACTAATTGTTGGCGAAAGAAGGACTGAAATGTTACAAATAGCTGTAGCTGCTTGTAAAATAGAGAATAGACTCTGTGCTTTCCCTAGTGCTCTTATGCAGTGTTCCTAGAGCAAAGTGATTTCATCAAAAGCAGACAATGACTAACAGCAATGACCTGGAAGACAACAGGAACACTTCTAGATGATGCATGTCTTTATTTCAGACAAATGATCAACAGCAGCAAATGCCAGGAGTATAAAGAGCTCCAATTTGCATACTTACCAGCATGAAAACATTTTTGTGCATATGTGAGTTCCCACTAAAACTGCAGAACTAGTTAGACCCTTCAAAAATTAGCTTGCCTATGTCATGGCTATATTACTACTACTACTACTACTACTTGACATTTCTAAAGTGCTACTAGGGTTACGCAGCGCTGTACAATTTAACATAGAAGGACAGTCCCTGCTCAAAGGAGCTTACAATCTAAAGGACAAATGTACAGTCAGTCAAATAGGGGCAGTCTAGATTTCCTGAAAGGTATAAAGGTTAGGTGCCGAAAGCAACATTGAAGAGGTGGGCTTTGAGCAAGGATTTGAAGATGGGTAGGGAGGGGGCTTGGCGTAAGGGCTCAGGAAGTTGATTCCAAGCATAGGGTGAGGTGAGGCAGAATGAGCGGAGCCTGGAGTTGGCGGTGGTGGAGAAGGGTACTGAGAGGAGGGATTTGTCCTGTGAGCGGAGGTTACGGGCGGGAATGTAAGGGGAAATGAGGGTAGAGAGGTAATGAGGGGCTGCAGACTGAGTGCATTTGTAGGTAAGAAGGAGAAGCTTGAACTGTATGCGGTATCTGATCGGAAGCCAGTGAAGTGACCTGAGAAGAGGGGTGATATGAGTATATCGGTTCAGGCGGAATATAAGACGTGCAGCAGAGTTCTGAACAGATTGAAGGGGGGATAGATGGCTAAGTGGGAGGCCAGTAAGGAGTAGGTTGCAGTAGTCAAGGCGAGAGGTAATGAGAGCGTGGACGAGAGTACGGGTGGTGTGCTCAGAGAGGAAAGGGCGAATTTTGCTGATGTTAAAGAGAAAGAAGCGACAGGACTTGGCTATCTGCTGGATATGCGCAGAGAAGGAGAGGGAGAAGATGACTCCGAGGTTGCGGGCAGATGAAACGGGGAGGATGAGGGTGCCATCAACTGAGATAGAGAGTGGAGGAAGAGGAGAAGTGGGTTTTGGTGGAAAGACAATAAGCTTGGTCTTGGACATGTTCAGTTTCAGGTGGCGGTTGGACATCCATGCAGCAATGTCGGATAAGCAGGCCGATACCTTGGCCTGGCTCTCCCCGGTGATGTCTGGTGTGGAGAGATATAGCTGGGTGTCATCAGCATAAAGATGATACTGGAAACCATGAGATGAGATCAGTGAGCCCAGGGAAGAGGTGTAGATTGAAAAAAGAAGGGGTCCAAGGACAGATCCCTGGGGAACTCCAACAGAGAGCGGGATGGGGGTGGAGGAAGATCCATGAGAGTGTACTCTGAAGGTGCGGTGGGAGAGATAGGAGGAGAACCAGGAGAGGACAGAACCCTGGAACCCAAATGAGGACAGTGTGGCAAGAAGTAAATCATGATTGACAGTATCAAAAGCAGCGGATAGATCAAGGAGGATGAGGATGGAGTAGTGGCCTCTGGATTTGGCAAGGAACAGGTCATTACAGACTTTAGAGAGTGCCGTTTCTGTCGAGTGTAGAGGGCGAAAACCGGATTGAAGCGGATCGAGGATGGCATGAGAGGAGAGAAAATCAAGGCAGCGGCTGTGAACAGCACGCTCAAGTATTTTGGAGAGGAAGGGTAGGAGGGAGATGGGGCGGTAGTTGGAGGGACTGGTAGGGTCAAGTGATGTTTTTTTGAGGAGTGGTGTGACTACGGCATGCTTGACGGTGTCAGGGACAGTTGCAGTGGAGAGGGAGAGGTTGAGGATATGACGGAGGGGGTGACAGTATGAGAGATGGTGTTAAGTAAGTTGGTGGGGATGGGATCAGAGGAACAAGTGGTGCATTTCGAGGAGGAAAGAAGGCGGGCGGTTTCCTCCTCGGTGATATCAGGAAAGGAGGAGAAAGAGGCCTGGGTTGGTTGGTTGAGGGAGAGGGTTGAAGGGTGAAGAGGAAGAGGTGCCTTGGTAGTGAACTAAAGGTTGATCTTTTGCACCTTGTCGTGGAAGTAGTCAGCCAGTGATTGAGGTGAGAGTGGGGGGGGGGGGGGGTGGGAGCGGAGGGCACTTTGAGGAGGGAGTTGAAGGTGGCGAAGAGACGACGAGGGTTGGCGCTGAGAGAATTGGTCAATTGGGTGTAATAGTCCTGTTAGGCAAGGAATAGGGAGGACTGGAAGGAGGATACCATGAATTTGTAATGAAGGAAATCTGAATTGGTACGAGATTTCCTCCACAGGCGTTCAGCAGATCGGGCGCAGGAGCGAAGGTAACGGATGCAAGGGGTCAGCCAGGGCTGAGGATTAGTACGTCTTGTGGAACAGGAGATGGATGGTGCAAGAGTGTCCAGAGCAGAGGAGAGAGTGGCATTGTAAGCGGAGACAGGCTTGTTGACAGACTCGGAGGATATGATGGAAGGGAGGAGATTAGAGATAATGGAGGATAAGGTGGGAGGGTTGACAGCCTGGAGATTCCTGGAAGTAGTGGTTAGTGTTGGGCGGGACTGCGGGGGAGGGTGATGCACTGTGAAGGTGATCAGGTGATGGTCAGAGGGAAAAAGCTGAGGCGCAGAAATTGGAGGGTGAGCAGGTAGAGGAGAGGACGAGGTCAAGACAATGGCCGTCTCGGTAAGTAGGGGTGGTGGAGCATAGCTGGAGGTTGAAGGAGGATGCTAGAGTGAGGAACTGAGAAGCGTGAGGGTCGGATTGGTCATCAACGTGTATGTTAAAGTCTCCGAGAATGAGGGATGGGGATGAGGGCTCAAGAAAAACGGAGAGCCAGGCATCGAAGTCGGTAAGGAAGGAAGATAGGGACTTATCAGGGGGGCGGTAAATGACTGCAACTCTGAGTGGCAGCAGGTAGAATAGACGGATGGCGTGAACTTCAAAGGATGAGAAGCAGTGAGACTGCGGTAGGAGGAGAGGTTGAAAACTGCAGGAGGGCGAAAGTAGTAACCCGACGCCGCCACCACGGCCAACTGGGCGGGGAGAATGGGAGAAGAGATAGCCTCCATGGCATAGGGCCGCGACTGAGGCAGAGTCATCAGGGGTGAGCCAGGTTTCAGTTAGGGCGAGGAGTTGGAGAGAATGAGAGATGAAGAGGTCATGGGTAAAGGAGAGTTTGTTGCAGACAGATCGGGCATTCCATAGGGCGCACGAGAAGGGGAGGGAAGAGGGGGAGAGGAGGGGAATGGAAATGAGGTTGGAAACATTCCGGAGTGGCCTGCATAGATAGGATGAGGATTGGTGTGGGGGACCTGGATTGGGATTGATGTCCCCAGCGGATAGTAAGAGAAGGAGTAAGAGAATACGAAGAAGGGTAGGGGAGGTAGGGCGACGAAGGCGGGATGTGCATAGGAGGAATGGAGATGGGTCAACATCAGGAAGGAAATGTTGAAGGTTGAGGGCTAAGGAGAAGGAAGGGGAAAGGAGAGAAGGTGAGGTGATGAGGGTAAGGGGAGGGTAGAGTGTAGCAGCAGTGCAAAGTGTTTTTGGTTTAAGAAGTAGGTTGGGAAGGGACAGCATCAGGAAGAGAGTGTGTATAGGGGACATGGCAATGCAGAATTGGATTGCTGGAACACTGGAATGTTGGAATGGGTGAGACTGGTAGGCTGGGCTAGTGGGGGAAGGTGATGAATTAGGAATAGATGTAGTTGGAAGAAGTCAGTAGTGATAATTTGGCTGTAGGGAGGCTATTTAAGAGATGTCACTCTAGGGGTGGGTGGGTAGTGGGGAAGGGTGGGAGGGACTAAGCCTAAGAGACAGAGCTGTTCTCTGCAGGGAGACTATCTCTAAAAGGTATTTTCTCTGAAAAAAGCTGTTGCTTTTGAGACAGAGCTGTAATCTGCAGGCAGACTCTCTCTAAAAGGTGGCTTCTCTGAAAAAGCAGTTGGTTTTGAGGCTGAAATCTGCTCTCCCCAGAAAGAACTAGTCACACCCACTAAGTTTGAAAAATGTGGGGGAGGGGAGGTCAAGAGCCTAAGAGACAGAAAATATATATACAAATATATGTACAAAAATATATATATGTACAAATATATGTACAGAAATATATATACAAATATATGTACAAAATATATGAACAAAAATATATATATATTTATTTCTTATCAAATTTACATTCCAGTTATGATCCCTGTTAAGTATCCATGTCCCTGTGTCCTTTCTTCAGCTATCTGTGCTTTATTAATGTGTCAGTATCCTGTCTGCATGGGACTCTGATGAGGATTTATAATGGTGATAGCTAAGGGGAAAGCTTTCAGAAACTTTAAAACTTCAAAATTAAGAGGCCAGTGTAATAAGTCATTCATTATTGCTCTGCATTAAAGCTCAGTGCATGGTTCCCTAACACACATATAAAAAAGATTGTTACACCTCATGCTGTATGAAAAATTATGCATAAACACAGAAGAGCACTTTGATCACCATGGAAACATGCACACATGGGAATCCATTAGCAGCAAAATTAAATATTTCCCCCCAAAATTTTTCAGCATCTGGAGGAGGTCCATGTGCATATATTATGTACATAAGTGTGTCTAGAATGCTATTCCATGTATAAATATTGCTATAGCATCACCTATATTTCTGTAGTCAAGCACTTTACCCATTATTTCACAGCTGCAGCACCCCCCTTCTTAACCCTGCATTTAGGAATGCAATTACCTCAGTTCCTCCAAGCATTAAGCTTTCTTCACAGACTTACCAGGGAAATGCAGGCAGAGATGATGTCATCTGATGGAGCCTCAGGTGCGGTGCCGGAATAGTTCTTCATTTAACGTCTCCCTTCATGGAACGTACATTCTAGGACAACTAAATCAGCAGATTCACTAAGTTGCAAACTGAATCCTCACAAATGGACTCTAAACCCCAACTTTTTTCAGGCCTTGTGCAAGCAATGGAGGGCATTTTCCATAGATTTCTTTGCCACTCAGGACAGCACTCAATGCCTCTTCTGTCTCCTTCATCTAAGCCAATGCAGTATTTCATTGATGCTCTGCCATCCACCCTCTCCACTGATCTCCAAAGTCCTCCAGAAGGTCTGCATGGACAAAACTCATGTAATACTCATTGCACTTCACTGGCCAAGACAGAGTTGGTTGTCATGTCTCGCAGACTTGTCAGCAGACTAACCAGTCCCATTAGGAGATCATCTAACACTTCTGACACAGGATCAAAATCAAATTTTACATTCCATTCTGAAGAGCTTATCCCTAACAGCAGGATATAATTGATAATTACCTCTGACAGAGTCAGTTAAACAAGTTCTACTAGCATCCAGAAAACCAGCTACAGGTAAATCCTGTTCATTTAAATGGTGAAGATTCTCTGCTTGGGCTCAATCCCACAATGAAGACCCGTTCTCCTGCTCCCCAATGCTCATTCTAACTTATTTTTTGCAACTCTCAGACTCTAGCCTTCAGACCTCCTCAGTTCAACTCCATCTGGTGGCTATCTTAGTGTACCATTCTCTTCACCAGAGCAAGACAGTACTACTTTTCCTATCATACCTTGTTTCATGAAGGGCCTCAGGTATATAAAACCACTTTTTAAAACACCGTTTCCAGCATGGGACCTCAACATGGTGATCGCCAGCCATATGAAAGAACCACTCAAATCTGTGGCATCTGCTTCCAGAAAACATCTCACTTGGAAAACTGTGTTTCTGATAGCTATACTTCAAGCCTTGGTATGTTACCCTCAGGGCTTTGTTTTGAAGGGGTACTTGGGGGTATTGAGTACTACACCTTTTCCATTGTCTGCTAAAATTGACCCCATGGTCCCCAAGTTTTAATGAAAGAGGTCAGGCTCTACACACCAATTCTGCCTTGATATAGGTTCTGTGACTGGTTGCAGGGGGCCTGGCTATTGTGGGGTGGGGGTCTTGGTGATCACCCCACCTCTTAAGGGTGGCCTGGGATTTGAGTACCGGCACCTTTTTCACTAGAAAAAATGCACTGGTGGCCCTCCATATACTCAATTGTTTCACAACAGAGTTTTTCTCCGCAACCCCCAGGCCTGCCTGAGGTCCCTGGTAGGCCAGTGGGGAGGAGGTGGGGGCAGGAGCAAAGCCAGTGCACAAACATCAATTTCACCATGTATTTTAGCTACATCAGCAGATCCTGTTCTAAAATCCTAGAGAAACTTGAGACATCCTGACCTGGATCTCTCAATTCTGATTTGAACATCCTTTCTAAAATGCTGTTCTGCATGTATAGCAGTGTTGAATTTATGTATTTGTTTAAACACCATAGCCAGCATTTAAATCTGCTGACAGCCAGCTTTGAAAAATGACCTAGTGGTAACTGACACTTCATTTTGTTTTATTTGTCTACTTTCTTGTATCACCTTCTCTTCTCTTGTTTTGTCTCTTTTCTCATCTCCTTAACAAGAGTTTGCTCTGCACCCTCCTACTGAAGAATAATTCAATTCAATCCAATTCAAGTTCTTAAATTATAATCAAAATGACCACAACAACTGAGGGAGCTTACAAATAATTAAAATTCAGAAATACATTAATCATTTGATGTAAACAGATATGTTTTGATAGCTTCTTGAAAATACAAATAGTTATTAATTTGTCTAATTTGAAGGGGAAGCTGATTCCAAACTGAAGCGCCTTGATCAGCAAAAGTAAGCCCCTGCTGCATCTTTTGGTGAATATTTTTAAATGAAGGAAAATCTAATTTCAGTAAATGGGTACTCCACACAACTAAAAAGTGCTTCGGAATACACAAGCACCCCACACATTTCAATTAGCACCTGCAGCTGGCACTTCACTCTTGCTATGTATTTGTCAGCACAGTGAAGAGCACAGAGCTGCCTCTGCTGTGGTCTGCATTTCATTTTGCTCATTTTCCTGGTGGTAACATAACAGAAAACAGAACAACCATTGTCCAGATACTTATTCAGATCCATATGAAGATTAACCACGTTATGGAATTCACAAATACTTATTTGAGTAGTCTTTGCTATTTTCCAAGCAGGGGGCATTATGGATCTAATGAAGCTAGGTTGGCAAAGCCAACCCTCATGGAGCTACAGGCCAATGACACTGCCAACCAGCACAGGCCTATGATACTCTGTCCCCACCAGTCTTTCTATTTACCCACTCTCACTCTATCCCACTAGGATTTCTGTCTACCAAACTTCCTGCCAAACCAACCAGTATCATTCTCTGTTTTTCCATTCCCATTAGTCACTTTCAAATTTCTCCTATTCTCATCTACCTGTCTCTCTCAAACCTCCCCTCCTTGTCTCTGCCATTCTTTTCCTGTCAGACTCATGCTTGTTTCAACCAGCCTCTTGTTAACCCCACCCTAAATCTCTCTCCCATAAAAAAACATCAAGAAATTGTTTAGGAGTCTCAAATTTTTATTTGTTCAAACATATCTACAACTACTGTAAATTAAACTCCTATCTAAACTTTGTACAATATGCTTTTTTGAAAAGTCACTACATTTAACTTGTTGGGATAGAAACAGAGAAAATGATGGCAGATAAAGACCGTATGGCATATGCAGTATGCCAATTCACTTCATCCCTACAATCACTTCCTTTCCCTCAGAGATTCTCCATGCTTGTCCCATTCTTCCCTGAATCCTGATTCTGCCCACTGGAAGGCAGCTCCAAACATCCATCACACTTTCTGTAAAAAAAATATTCCTTAGATTATTTATGAGTATACCTCCTTTCACCCTCATTCTATTACTCCTTGTTCCAGAACATATTTAAAGAGGCCTGCCTATTGTGTATTTCTATGTTGGAAGTATTTAAGGTGCATATTTTAGAAGCACCAGTTGCATTTTGGACATCCATGATCATGCAATTAGATATCTATCATGTATAGTAGCCATGGAGGGGCATAATCGAACGCGAACGTCCATCTCCATGGGCGTCTATGTCTGAGAATGGGTATGTGAAGGAGCGGGACAGACTGTACTTTTGAAAAAATGGCCGCCCATCTTTTTTTTTTCGATATTACGGTTTGTGCCCGGCAAATGCATCGGATTTGTGCGGATTTGAGCTAGGCGGTTTCGTTTTTCAGCGATAATGGAAACTGAAGGCGCCCAGCTCAAAAACGAACAAATCCAAGGCATTTGGTTGTGGGAGGGGCCAGGATTCATAGTGCACTGGTCCCCCTCACGTGCCAGGACACCAACCGGGCACCCTAGGGGACACTTGTAACAATTAAAAAAAAAGTCAAATATCTCCCAAGTCCATAGCTCCCTTCCTTTGGGTGCTGAGCCCCTCAAATCCCCCCCAAAACCCACTGCCCACAACTCTACACCATTACCATAGCCCTTATGGCTGAAGGGGGGCACCTACATGTGGGTACAGTGGGTTTTGGGGGCGGTTTGGAGTGCTCCTATTTGCCACCACAAGTGTAATAGGTAGGGGGGGACGGGCCTAGGTCCACCTGCCTGAAGTCCACTGCACCCACTAACAACTGCTCCAGGGACCTGCATACTGCTGTGATGGAGCTGGGTATGGCATTTGACGGTGGCATACAGGCTGGGAAAAAAAGTTGTTAAAGTTGGGGTTTTTTTTGTGGGAGGGGGTTAGTGACCACTGGGAGAGTCAGGGGTTGTCATCCCCGACTCCCTCCAGTGGTCATCTGGTCATTTAGGGCACTTTTTTGGGACTTGTTCGTGAAAAAAAAGGGTCCAAAAAAGTGACCTAAAATTGTGCTAAAAAGGCCTTTGTTTTTTCGATTATTGCCGAAGGCACCCATCTCTCCTCGGCCGATAAACACGCCCCAGTCCCGCCTTCACCACGCCTCAGACACGCCCCCATCAACTTTGTTCGTTCCCGCGATGGAGTGCAGTTGAAGACACCCAAAATTAGCTTTTGATTATACCGATTTGGGCGCCTTTGCGAGATGGGCGCCTATCTCCCGATTTGGGTCGAAATCTGGGCGCCCATCACTTTCGAAAATAAGGCTGTAAATTTTGATTTTGCAAAGCTGGGATTTGGCCATCTAAAACTGAAGAACAAACCACATCTAGAGACTTGTTATCTCTTCACTATCCTTGTTAAGTTATCTACAAATCTATTCATACTGCAGGCTTTTCTTATCAAAGCACTAAGAAATGGAATTCGTTACCTAAACATCTTAGATTCCTAGTAGACTATGTCCTTCCACAAAATGCTGAAAATATTCTTGATGACTACTGCTTTTAATAATGACAAAATATGATTCAACTGTTAATGATATTGGGGAGATTCTATGGGCCCTGTTTACTAAGCCATGCTGTAGGTGTGCAAACTTTTTAGCGCGCGCTAAAAATTAGAACACGCTAATGCTAGAGACACTCATAGGAATATAATGGTAGTTTCTATTGTTAGCGCATGCTAATGTTTAGCGTGCATTAAAAAGTTAGAGTGCCTACAGCGCAGCTTGGTAAACAGGGCCCTATATATGGTGCCTAAAAGATTGGCTCAGAAATCAGTGCCAACTAAGCATAATTTATAAGCAGCCCCTAGAGTCAGAATATGCTTAGTTGGCATCCTAGTGCCTAAAACTATATTCATCCATTTACACCAGTGAAATTGTGGCATAGATCCCGATATGTAGATTTAGGTGCACTGGGCCATATTCAACAAATATGCACGTAAATTTCAGAATGCCCATGAAATGTCTATTTCCTCGCGTGCTTTAGAAGTTAGGTGCAGTGCATTACAGAATGTGCTTAGCGAGTTGTGTGCGTAAATTTCTAATTAGTGCCAATTAGTGCTCATTATTGCTTATTAAGAGCTGTTATCAATTAGGTTACGTACATTATAGAATACACTTGGATTTTGGTGTGGATCTCTAGGCGCGCCATATAGAATTCGGGCAATTATATCTTGAACGTTTCTATGATAGTAATAATCTATGTCTTTTGGTGTGATTTAATAACCTATGCTTACTGTTAACCTTTTATTGTTAGTCAGTGCTATTTATTGCTTGTAAGCCACATTGAACCTGTGAAGCCTCCCGCTTTGGATCCCCCGGGCACGTCCTACTCCGCCCTCTAAGTACAGGTCCAGCTCATCATGGAGGCAGTTTGCAGTTTATTTAGGCACAAAACATATAAAATAATCCTCCAGGTAACAGATAGTATGGTAATCCACTGAGTAAATAAGGTACTGACTCTGCTGTCCAAGCGGCTTGCCCCCAGTGTCCAAAACCCTGCACTCCAAAAAGGAATGATTCCCAAAATACAGTAGTTAACCCAAAGAAAATAGTTCAAGCACCCCAGCAGTTCATATAAAGCAGTTCATACCAAGCAACTCCCAAAACACAGCAGTTCAAAGGGTTCAAAGAAAAAAAACAGCAGTTCATATAAAGCAGTTTAAGCAGAGCACTACCTTTCCCCTCTCTCTCCTCTCTTAATCACCACAGGGAGAGTAAAAGGGTCCCACCCAACTTGGCCAGCACTACCTCCTGACCACCACCCCAATACCCAACAATTGTAAACATGCTCTCTTAACTCCCCTTCTGGGCTAGCCACCTTTTCTCTTTTTCTACCAAGCCTTCATACCATGCAGCCAACTGCTGTTTCACCTGGGTGCCTCCCAGTTTAGCCAGAGCAGAAGTAGCCATCGGCTCCTCTTGTCTTCCCTTTCTCCCCCTTTTCTTCCCCTTGCCAGTCCATGGGTTCTTCACCACACCCACTGCTCAGCTGCTCCTCATCTCCCTGATTGGGTAGGCTCAGAACCTCTTCTGTGTGACAGGTTTTCCCAATTCCACCCTCTTGTCCTTCTCCTAGCAACCTCTGGGGGCTGTTGGGAATGGAAGTCCCTGTTTCTATGGTATGTCCTACTCAGGGGCTGTTGGGAGTCGTAGTTTTTCCCTTTCCTCCATTCTTCAGGGGAAAAAGAACCCTCTCTCTTTCTCTCTCCAGCCCCCTCCTTCGCCCTTGCGCTTTCATTCTCCCTCTCCTCCTCATGTTCCTTACAAACCTCAGCCAATTTGGGATAATGTGGGGTATAAATATCATAAATAAATAAATTAAAATGGCAAGGGGGCATGGTCTGGGTATGCTTTGGGTAGGAATAGGGTGGTTCTCAAAAATAAATGTTTATTCCCTATTTAAGAACATAATAACATATGCATTGCCATACTGGGACAGACCAAAGCTCCATCAAGCCTGTTTCCAACAGTAGAAAATGCAGCTTATCTTGGAAATAAGTGTCATGGCCACGACCGTGAACCTGTTCCCCGACACACACTCCGACCCACCGTGTGATGCCTTCTAGGCTCCTGCACCTCTCGCTCTATGGGAGGCTACAGATAGGGGCTCCCTGGCAGTTCTGGCGCTCCAGCCCAGTTACACTCTCCACATCCCGACTCTGGCTGGAGCCGGGTTCCCTAGGTGCATGCACCACATCCTCTCATTTAAAGTTCCAGCTGCCCCGGCGCTCTTGGATGATGTTACCCAACTGGATTATTTCTAGCAGCTGGTTTCCCTCTGCCCTTGCCTTCACAATAGGTTGCCTCAGTATCTTGCCTTCAGTTCAACCCAGTACCTGCCTCAGCATCTTGTCCCCAGCCCAGCACCTGCCTCAGTGTCTTGTCTCCAGTTCCATCCAGTTCCTGCCTTAGCACCTAGCCTCCAGTTCAGCCCAGTTCCTGCCTGAGTGCCAGGTCTCCAGTTCAGCCCAGTTCCTGCCTCAGCGCCTTGTCTCTGGTTCTCCAGTTCTGCCTCATCATCTTGTCTATAGCTCAGTCCTGCATTCCAGGGCTGTTTTCAGAGCCACCCCAGGTCATAATTTAGCCAGATCTGCCCCCAAGGGTCCTTTTCAGGGCCTTTCCAGGTCCCAGTTCTGCCAGGCCTGCCCCCAAAGGTCCTTTTTGAGGGCTACTCCAAGTCCCTGCTCTACCGGGCTTGCCCCCAAGGGCTCTTTTCAGGGCCATCCTCTCCTCTCACTTGACTGTCGTGACTCGGCAGCCGCCTGTCGGGACCCTCTTAACCTCCGGGTTAGGAGCCCTACGGCAATCTGAGGACTTACCCTTCAAGGTTGTGACAATAATCATTGGATTTTCCCAAGTCCATCTTAATAATGGCTTATGAACTTTTCTTTTAGGAAATTGTCCAAACCATTTTTAAACCTTGCTAACTAACCTCTTTTACTACATTCTCTGGTAATGAATTCCAGAGTTTAATTACATGTTGAATGAAGAAATATTTTCTCTGATTTGTTTTAAATTTACTACTTAGTAGTTTCATTGCATGCCCTCTAATCCTTGTATTTTTGGAAATAGCAAACAAGTGATTCACATCTACCTGTTCCACTCCACTCAATATTTTTATTTATTTATTTTGAGGCTTGCTATTCTGCTTTAATTAACAAGAAGGACAAAGCAGTGTACAGGCTAAAACATAATTAAAAGGAACTACATCACACAGACAGGAAAGATAAGCATTCATCCAACAAATGGCAATTTACTAACAAACAGATTGTACAGGTGTCACAACCCCGGGTTGTGCCCTGCGACCTGGTTCATCTGGGGGGGTCTTGTTACTCTAGGATGTCGCCTTCCTCTGGCTTCCTGAGTTGATGGCAGGCATCATTTTAGGTGCATGCATGCAATCTATCACGCCTTTTCTGAGTGCCGCGGTGGAAGAATGGGTTGGGTGTGTCTGGCAGACATCAGCCCTCCATGCCCATTTAGGGTGAAGGGATCTTTCCCCTCACTGCCTTCATAGCAGATCTCAGCCTTGAGTCTCCCTAGTCTTACTTCAAGCCAGTCCTTGATGCCTTGCCTGCCATCCCCAGCTTTGCCTGCCCTGCCTCCAGCTCCAGCCTTGCCTGCCTCATCTCCAATCCAAACTTGCCTGCCTGCCCTATCTCCTGCTCCAGCCTTGCCTGCCTTGTCTCCAGCTCAGCCTTGCCTCCAGTCCAGCCTTGTCTGCCTTGTCTCCAGTCCACCCTTGTCCACTCTGTCTACAGTGAAGCCTTACCTGCATTGTCTCCAGCCTAGCCTTGCCTACCTTGTCACCTGTTCTCCAGTTCCTGCTGAGATTGGGCCTTGTCCAGGTGACTTGCCTGCCATCAGTTGGGACCTGGCTAACCCTCGGGTTGACCAGGCAGCGCTAACCTGACTGCGGCCCAAGAGCTCACCTTCCTTGAATGGTGACAACAGGGTGGTGACAAGCATGACCTGATCCAACTCAAGTTCTATAGGTTTGCTGAAAAAGCTATGTTTTGATTGCACATTTAAATCACTTTAGAGATTGTTCACTACAAATTGCTAACAGCAAAAAAATTCCAAAGAGCAGGGGCTATAAAATAAAAGGTGCTGTGTCTGGTGGACTCAGGTTGGACCGCATGAGGGCCTAGGCAAGACAATGCGATGATCATTGAGAGATCTAAGAATGCATACAGGGATGTAAGGGATGGTCAAAGAAGAGAGGTACTGCAGGGTCCCCATCTGAAAAGCATGGAAAGCTAGAAGCAAGATCTTAAATTTCACTTGAAATTCCACTGGAAGTCATTGGTAGCTTTTGAGTAAAGGGGTAATGTGGTCAGACTTTCGTGAATCATGTAGAAAAGAAGAGAAAGTTCCTCACAGGTGTAGAACAGCAAACAAACAAGTGAGGTCCAAACAAATGTCCAAGGGCACTGAATTCTTTGAAAACAGTTGTGTTTATTTCAAATGTAGTGCAACAGGAAGTGTGACTCGACATGGGCCCGTGTTTCAGCAGTACTGCCTACATCAGGTCTAATCCACTATAGCACTTTTTCATCCAATGTAAAAATTAAAAACCCAAAGAATGTTGTGAATATTAAAAAAAACACTGGTCAGTGACTGGTTCTTTTAAGGACCTTTTTTGTGTAACTGAGGCAGGCAAAAAGAGCGGGGGAGGGGGGGGGCACAAATGCTGCTTCAGGACCACACCCTGCTCTCATAGGTGCCTGTTCTGTGGATGCTGGGAGTGCTGGTATTTTTTCTAGCACTGCCCAGACTTCTGAGCTGAATGGCAGAGTAGATGAATTGCTGTATTCTGCAATGT
This sequence comes from Microcaecilia unicolor, assembly GCF_901765095.1. Classification (NCBI taxonomy): domain Eukaryota; kingdom Metazoa; phylum Chordata; class Amphibia; order Gymnophiona; family Siphonopidae; genus Microcaecilia; species Microcaecilia unicolor. Next base: position 85,610,015 of record NC_044041.1, on the reverse strand, counting down.
CTGTATCTTTTTAATAGGTGTTCTGGAGGTACCTGAATAAATGATATTGCAATAATCAATCCCAGTCATGAGTAGGGCTAACAAAAAAACAGTGAAATGAGTCATGGTCAATGAAAGTGTAGTTGATGTAAAACTAAGAAACTAGTCTTACAGAGTGAAGACATTTGAGGAGCAAAGGAAAGTTCATTCTGGCCAGGTGGACGATAGTATGCACCTATCACTATCCTTTTCCCAATGGAATTTCTATAATTTGTACCTTACTATGACAGTTATCTTCCACCAGGTCTCAGTAATGCCTATTTTATGTATCTTTTTATTTAGTGCAATACTAACCATTAAGCCCGTAACAACGGGCTAGTTTTTTGTTTTCCTATGGCCTCCCCCCGTCCACCAACCCTGCTCTCTCCCCTGCCCTCCCCCCAGCGTCTGTTTCCCTCAGTTCTGCCCCCTCCTTCCCTCCCTGCTCCCTCCTCCTCCGATTTCCACGCCCATGTCCAAGCCCTCCTCCCTATTTGGGCTGTACAGCTGGTGGAGGCGGGGCTTGGGCTTCTACACTCTCAGCGTTCCGACTCTACTGCGCATTTGCAGGTGAGTCGGTCACTTGCCGTTTATATGTTTGATATGGTAACTCTCCCCTCTTATTTTTTAGGCTTCTAGCATTCACATACAAACACTTTAAACATAAGTACATAAGTACATAAGTAGTGCCATACTGGGAAAGACCAAAGGTCCATCTAGCCCAGCATCCTGTCACCGACAGTGGCCAATCCAGGTCAAGGGCACCTGGCACGCTCCCCAAACGTAAAAACATTCCAGACAAGTTGTACCTAAAAATGAGGAATTTTTCCAGTCCATTTAATAGCGGTCTATGGACTTGTCCTTTAGGAATCTATCTAACCCCTTTTTAAACTCCGTCAAGCTAACCGCCCGTACCACGTTCTCCGGCAATGAATTCCAGAGTCTAATTACACGTTGGGTGAAGAAAAATTTTCTCCGATTCGTTTTAAATTTACCACACTGTAGCTTCAACTCATGCCCTCTAGTCCTAGTATTTTTGGATAGCGTGAACAGTCGCTTCACATCCACCCGATCCATTCCACTCATTATTTTATACACTTCTATCATATCTCCCCTCAGCCGTCTCTTCTCCAAGCTGAAAAGCCCTAGCCTTCTCAGCCTCTCTTCATAGGAAAGTCGTCCCATCCCCACTATCATTTTCGTCGCCCTTCGCTGTACCTTTTCCAATTCTACTATATCTTTTTTGAGATACGGAGACCAGTACTGAACACAATACTCCAGGTGCGGTCGCACCATGGAGCGATACAACGGCATTATAACATCCGCACACCTGGACTCCATACCCTTCTTAATAACACCCAACATTCTATTCGCTTTCCTAGCCGCAGCAGCACACTGAGCAGAAGGTTTCAGCGTATCATCGACGACGACACCCAGATCCCTTTCTTGATCCGTAACTCCTAACGCGGAACCTTGCAAGACGTAGCTATAATTCGGGTTCCTCTTACCCACATGCATCACTTTGCACTTGTCAACATTGAACTTCATCTGCCACTTGCACGCCCATTCTCCCAGTCTCGCAAGGTCCTCCTGTAATCGTTCACATTCCTCCTGCGACTTGACGACCCTGAATAATTTTGTGTCATCGGCGAATTTAATTACCTCACTAGTTATTCCCATCTCTAGGTCATTTATAAATACATTAAAAAGCAACGGACCCAGCACCGACCCCTGCGGGACCCCACTAACTACCCTCCTCCACTGAGAATACTGGCCACGCAATCCTACTCTCTGCTTCCTATCTTTCAACCAGTTCTTAATCCATAATAATACCCTACCTCCGATTCCATGACTCTGCAATTTCTTCAGGAGTCTTTCGTGCGGCACTTTGTCAAACGCCTTCTGAAAATCCAGATATACAATATCAACCGGCTCCCCATTGTCCACATGTTTGCTTACCCCCTCAAAAAAATGCATTAGATTGGTGAGGCAAGACTTCCCTTCACTAAATCCGTGCTGACTTTGTCTCATCAGTCCATGTTTTTGTATATGCTCTGCAATTTTATTCTTAATAATAGCCTCCACCATCTTGCCCGGCACCGACGTCAGACTCACCGGTCTATAATTTCCCGGATCTCCTCTGGAACCCTTCTTAAAAATCGGAGTAACATTGGCTACCCTCCAGTCTTCCGGTATTACACTCGATTTTAGGGACAGATTGCATATTTCTAACAGTAGCTCCGCAAGTTCATTTTTTAGTTCTATTAATACTCTGGGATGAATACCATCAGGTCCCGGTGATTTACTACTCTTCAGCTTGTGTTTTATTCCTATTAACAACTTATTCAGCAGTTGACAATAATAATTTATTATTATAATAATTTATAATTATATGCAGATACTTTCTCTGTTCCTAGTGGGTTCATAATCTGAGTTTTTGGAGCTGGAGCAATGGAGGGTTAAGTGACTTGCCTAGTCCCCAGGTTCTCAGCTGCCCAACCATTAGGCTGCTCCTCCAATTTGCAATCTTTCAAATCTGTCTGCTAAAAACTCACTATCAGGATGCCCTATCTTCTCTGTTTTAGTGATATCCTTTAAAGATACCTTGTTCCGAACCATGCACTTTTGAGTGACTGTTGGCCTTCTCCCAGTTTCTAGTTTAAAAGCTGCTCTGTCTCCTTTTTAAATGTTGATGCCAGCTTATCTACTATAATAAAACTCACCCTCAACGTTCTGAAGACAACGTTCTGAAGTCAGTCACTCCCTGAAGGGTTCATGGATTCATGGTGGTGAAGCCACAACACTGACCATGTCTCTCTGCCCCACCCTCGCATGACGGACCAATCAGAAAAAACACCCTCAACATTCTGAAACACAAAGGACCATCACAACACCGTTCCCAGGCAACACTAGGCAACGTAAGACGGACCAATCAGAGGAAACTACGTGACAATAAGGGAGGAGCATTCCCCAGCAGAATGGCTCATTATCTGTGCAGCACGGAGAGCACAGAACCACCGCTGGAACGAGAGAAGAATATTCCTGCTGTGGGTATGTGCAAAAATAGACCGGGGGGGGGGGGGGGTGAGAGAAATTTTTAAATGCCTAATGCCAGTACTGAAGAGTGCCAGAGGGCCCATAGCAAAGACTATATTTGGGATCGCTTGACATGGAGTCAGAGGAGCCGGAAAACAACGTGCCCGTCACCATCTGGGACGTGGGTGAACAGGACAAGCTGCGGCTCAGCTGGAAGGATTACCCGCGACCCAGCCAGCAGCAAACAGCGACCAAGGAAGGGGGTATCCACCACTTAGCATCTTGGTATCTAAAGTCTGCAGAGTGAACCGACTTATAGCACACTCTCTAGCAATCTGGAGGATGAAGTCTAAGGTAGTCCCTAGAACCAGAGGTTATATTGCATAATATTAAGGGCTGCATGTAATCCAATGTTATGCCATATACAGGGCTTTTTTTGTAGAAAAAAAGGTGCTGGTACTCATTATGGGTGGGGTCACCACATGTGGCTTCACCCCTATTATAGCCACACCCACATTAGCCACACCCCTTATACCAGCCATGGTGCATATAAACAAACATCATTGAAAATATTATACTAGTATAGGAGAAAAAATAACGTGATTTTTTAAAATGATAAATAATTTCTTTAAGCTGTTACAGCTCCAGTATACCCAGTGCAAAATAAGACAGCAGATGTAAATTCTCAAATTGGACATATTCCAAACACTAAAATGAAATAAAACGATTTTTCTACCTTTGTTGTCTGGTGACTGTTTTTCTATCCATATTGGTCCCAGTCTTTGATTCTGCTGCTCTCTATCTGTTCTCTTAACTCGGTTTCCAGGGCTTCCTTTCCATTAATTTCTTTACTTTCCTCCTTTCTTCTTCATTTCTTACCCTACATCCATAAGTAAAAGCTGGGTCCTTCTCCGTGTAATTGACTGGAGGAGGTATAATGTGGATCCAGCTTTTTTGCCTATTTTCTCCATCCATGTGCAGTTTTTCTCCTCTCTTCCCTTTCCCTCATCTCCATCCATGTGCATCTTCTTCTTTTTTCTTTCCTTCCCTCCATCCATGTCCAGCACTTCTCCTTTCTCCTCCCCTCCATCAATGTCCAGCATTTCTCCTCTCTCTTCCCTCCCCTGTATCCATATACAGCAATAATTCTCTCTCCCCTCTCCTCCATCCAAGTCCAGCATTTCTCCTTTCTCTCCGCCAACTCCTCCATCCATCCATGTCCAGCATTTCTCCTCTCTCCCCTGCCTTCCCCTCCCATCCATGTCCAGCATGTCTCTTCTCTCCCCTCCCATGTCCAGCGATTCTCCTCTATCTCCTGTCCTCCCCTGCCATCCAAGTCCAGCGATTCTCCTCTCTCCCCTTCCCTCCCCTCTCATCCATGTCCAATGATTCTCCTCTCTCCCCTTCCATCCATGTCCAGCGAATCTCCCTTCACTGACCTCCCCTCCCATCCATGTCCAGTATGTCTCCTCTCTCCTCTTCCCTCCCCTCTCATCCATGTCCAACGTTCTCCTCTCTCCTCTCTCCCCTGCCCTCCCATCCATGTCCAGTGAATCTCTCTTCTCTGAACTTCCCTCCCATCCATGTCCAGTATGTCTCCTCTCTCCCCTGCCCTCCCCTCTCATCCATTTGCAGTGATTCTCCTCTGTGCCCTGTCCTCCCCTGCCATCCATGTCCAGCGAGTCTCCTCTCTCCCCTTCCCTCCCCTCTCATCCATGTCCAATGATTCTCCTCTCTCCCCTTCCATCCATGTCCAGCGAATCTCCCTTCGCTGACCTCCCCTCCCATCCATGTCCAGTATGTCTCCTCTCTCCTCTTCCCTCCCCTCTCATCCATGTCCAACGTTCTCCTCTCTCCTCTCTCCCCTGCCCTCCCATCCATGTCCAGTGAATCTCTCTTCTCTGAACTCCCCTCCCATCAATGTCCAGTATGTCTCCTCTCTCCCCTGCCCTCCCCTCTCATCCATTTGCAGTGATTCTCCTCTGCGCCCTGTCCTCCCCTGCCATCCATGTCCAGCGAGTCTCCTCTCTCCCCTTCCCTCCCCTCTCATCCATGTCCAATGATTCTCCTCTCTCCCCTGCCCTCCCCTTCCATCCATATCCAGCGAATCTCCCTTCGCTGACCTCCCCTCCCATCCATGTCCAGTATGTCTCCTCTCTCCTCTTCCCTCCCCTCTCATCCATGTCCAACGTTCTCCTCTCTCCCCTGCCCTCCCATCCATGTCCAGTGAATCTCTCTTCTCTGAACTCCCCTCCCATCCATGTCCAGTATGTCTCCTCTCTCCCCTGCCCTCCCCTCTCATCCATTTGCAGTGATTCTCCTCTGCACCCTGTCCTCCCCTGCCATCCATGTCCAGTGAGTCTCCTCTCTCCCCTTCCCTCCCCTCTCATCCATGTCCAATGATTCTCCTCTCTCCCCTGCCCTCCCCTTCCATCCATGTCCAGTGAATCTCTCTTCTCTGAACTCCCCTCCCATCCATGTCCAGTATGTCTCCTCTCTCCCCTGCCCTCCCCTCTCATCCATTTGCAGTGATTCTCCTCTGCGCCCTGTCCTCCCCTGCCATCCATGTCCAGCAAGTCTCCTCTCTCCCCTGCCCTCCCCTATCTATGTCCAGCAATTCTCTCTTCCCTGCCATCCCCTCCCATCCATGTCCAGCATGTCTCCGCTCTCCTGTGCCCTCCTCTTTCATCCATGTCCAGCGATTCTCCTCTGTCCCCTGTCCTCTCCTGCAATCCATGTCCAGCGATTATCCTCTCTCCCCTGTCCTCCCCTCCCATCCATGTCCAGCAATTCTCTCTCCCCTGTCCTCCTCTCTCATCCATGTCCAGTGATTCTCCTCTGCCCCCTGTCCTCCCCTGCCATCCATGTCCAGTGATTCTCCTCTCCCCTGCCATCCCCTCCCATCCACGTCCAGCATGTCTCCTCTCTCCCCTGTCATCCATGTCCAGCAATTCTCCTCTGCCCCCTGTCCTCCCCTGCCATCCGTGTCCAGCGATTCTCCTCTCTCCCTTGCCCTCCCCTCCCATCCATGTCCAGCATGTCTCCTCTCTCCCCTGCCCTCCCCTCTCATCCATGTCTAGCAATTCTCTGCCCTCCCCTACCATCCATGTCCAGCATGCCTCTTCTCTCCCCTGCCCTCCCCTCTCATCCATGTCCAGCGATTCTCCTCTTCCCCCTGTTCTCCCCTCCCATCCATGTCCAGCGATTCTTCCCTGCCCTGCCCTCCCATCCTATCCATGTCCAGCATGTCTCTCCTCTGCCCTCCCCTCCCATCCATGTCCAGCGATTCTCCTCTCTCCCCTGCCCTCCCCTCCCATCCATGTCCAGCAGTTCTCTCTTCCCTGCCTTCCCCTCAAATCCATGTCCAGCGATTCTCCTCTTCCCCATGCCCTCCCTTCCCCTCCATGTCCAGCAATTCTCCTCACCTCCCCTCCATGTCCAGCAATTCGTTCAAACCCCAGCTCCCCCCGCCCTCCCTCAGCTCCATGGCTTTCCGTTGTGCACCCGTGCTCCCTGCCTTGGAAACTTTAGTTTACCCGAAGTTGCGGCGAACCGGCAGTAAAAGCAGCAGGCAGCCTCCTCGTTGCTTCACTTCCCTCTCAGCGTGACCCGCCTTCCTCTGATGTAATTTTCTTTCCGCGAGGGCGGGATGTGCTGAGAGGGAAGGGAAGCGACGAGGAGGCGAGCCTGCCTGCTGCTTTTACTGCCGGTTCGCTGTAACTTCGGGTAAATTAAAGATTTCAAAGCAGGGAGCATGGGTGCACGAATGGAAGGGAGCAGGCAGGTGAGCCGGACCTCACAAAAAAGGTGCCGGTACGTTGTACCAGCGTGTACTGGCACAAAAAAAAGCACTGGCCATATAATATTTGAATGACAAAAAACACATAATTTAAAAATAATCCTGGCTTTAATGAGCAGCCAGTGCATCTTGTATAATAATAGAGTGGCTCTATTAAAATGCAATACCTTGAGTACAAGCCTAGCTGCTGTATTTTGGGCTGTTGCAGGCATTTTAGGACACCCTCCTTACATCCACATAGATGGAATTGCAGTAATCAAATTGAGTTAAAATCAAGGATTGAACTAGCAGTCTAAAGATGTCAGGCAAGCAATATGATCTGATTCTCCTCAGCTTCCAAAGAGACCTGAAGGACTTTTTCACTATTGAGGAAACCTGAGACTCGAATGTGAGGTGACTGTCAATTAATACACCCAGCACCCTAAGCATAGTGTCTAGGGGGTAGGATGCATTGTCAATGGTAAAATTATTATATACAGTACGGTCGAAGGGGTTGGTTACCTCAAGAAATTTAGTCTTATCTCTATTTAACTTAAATTTAAATTCAGAAGCCCAGGAATCCAACAAACCAAGACCAAGCCTAATCTTAGGTACAATTTCTGGAAGACCAGTCTTGAAAAGGATATAGATTGTGTCATTGTCCACATTAAAGTGCAGAATCCCTCTGCCTCCAGTTTTTCACCTAACGGAGCCATCATAGCATTGAACAACATTGGAGATAGCAGCAAACCCTATGGCACCCCACAGTCAGGATACCAGGATGGAGAGAGAGAACCTGACATCTTCACCTGATATGATCTAGATTTTAGGAAACCGCAAAACCATTTGTGAACCTTCCCACATCATCTGAATTGGTTTCAACAGGCTTAAAAGCAACTCATGATCAATGAGGTCAAAGGCAGTTGACATATCGAATTGCATCACTAAAAACTTAAAGCCTAGACTGATTGGTTTGCTAAAATCAGATACTGAGATGGTCAAGACTGTCTCGGTACTATAACAAGGCCTAAAGCCTTACTGGGATTTATGCAAGAGGGAGAAAGAGGAAAGGTGATTCATAAGCTGAGTAGCAACTATTCCCTCCATTACCTTTGTCAGCAATGGGATACAAGTGACAGGCTTGTATTAGTAACATCTCCCAATAGGGTCATGGGTGTGACATACCGCCTTTCTGTAGTACAACCAAATTGGTTTACGTTATATTGAGGTGCTTTGTCTGTCTCTAGTGGGCTCATCTATCTGTTTGGTTATCTCAAGCTCATCAGATACAATTACCCCCATATCTCACCCATCTTTCATGCACAGAAGACATGGATTACTGAGACCGAGTCAGCACGGCTTTTATGTGGGGAAATCTTGCCTGACCAATTTACTTCAATTCTTTGAAGGAGTAAACAAACGTGGACAAAGGGGAACCGGTTGATATTGTGTATCTGGATTTCCAAAAGGTGTTTGACAAGGTACCTCATGAAAGGCTACAGAGGAAATTGGAGGGTCATGGGATAGGAGGAAATGTCCTATTGTGGATTAAAAACTGGTTGAAGGATAGGAAACAGAGAGTGGGGTTAAATGGGCAGTATTCACAATGGAGAAGGGTAGTTAGTGGGGTTCCTCAGGGGTCTGTGCTAGTACATAAGTACATAAGTAATGCCATACTGGGAAAAGACCAAGGGTCCATCGAGCCCAGCATCTTGTCCACGACAGCAGCCAATCCAGGCCAAGGGCACCTGGCAAGCTTCCCAAATGTACAAACATTCTATACATGTTGTTCCTGGGATTTTGGATATTTCCAAGTCCGTTTAGTAGCGGTTTATGGACTTGTCCTTTAGGAAACCGTCCAACCCCTTTTTAAACTCTGCTAAGCTAACCGCCTTCACCACATTTTCCGGCAATGAATTCCAGAGTTTAATTACACGTTGGGTGAAGAAAAATTTTCTCCGATTTGTTTTAAATTTACTACACTGTAGTTTCATCGCATGCCCCCTAGTCCTAGTATTTTTGGAAAGCATGAACAGACGCTTCACATCCACCTGTTCCACTCCACTCATTATTTTATATACCTCTATCATGTCTCCCCTCAGCCGTCTCTTTTCCAAGCTGAATAGCCCTAGCCTCCTTAATCTTTCTTCATAGGGAAGTCGTCCCATCCCCGCTATCATTTTAGTCGCCCTTCGCTGCACCTTTTCCAATTGTACTACATCTTTCTTGAGATGCGGTGACCAGAATTGAACACAATACTCAAGGTGCGGTCGCACCACGGAGCGATACAACGGCATTATAACATCCTCACACCTGTTTTCCATACCTTTCCTAATAATACCCAACATTCTATTCGCTTTCCTAGCCGCAGCAGCACACTGAGCAGAAGGTTTCAGTGTGTTATCGACGATGACAACCAGATCCTTTTCTTGGTCCGTAACTCCTAATGTGGAACCTTGCATGACGTAGCTATAATTCGGGTTCTTTTTTTCCACATGCATCACTTTGCACTTGCTCACATTAAACGTCATCTGCCATTTAGCCGCCCAGTCTCCCAGTCTCGTAAGGTCCTCTTGTAATTTTTCACAATCCTGTCGCGATTTAACAACTTTGAATAACTTTGTATCATCAGCAAATTTAATTATCTCGCTAGTTACTCCCATCTCTAAATCATTTATAAATATATTAAAAAGCAGCGGTCCTTGCATTGTATATTAACGAGAGCCTTGACTCAGATAGATTACAAATTCAGCAGGACACAAATCACACCTTTGAATCATTGTGGGTTGAAATTCCATGTATAAAAGGGGAAAAAACGGTGATAGGAGTGTACTACCGTCCGCCTCGCCAGGATGAGCAGGTAGACACAGAAATGATAAAAGAAATCAGAGACGCGAACAAAATGGGCAATGTGATAATAATGGGTGACTTCAATTATCCAGCTATAGACTGGGTAAATGTAACATCGGGACACGCTACAGAGATACAATTCCTTGATGAAATCAAGGACAGCTTTATGGAGCAACTGGTGCAGGAGCCGATGAGAGAAGGAAAAATTCTAGACTTGGTCCTTAGTGGAGCGCATGATCTGGTGAGGGACTTTATGGTACTGGGCCCGCTTGATAACAGTGACCATAATATGATCAGTTTTGATATCGACCTTGAAGTAACTGTACACAGAAAGTCAAATACGTTAGCGTTTAACTTTAAAAAAGGAGACTATGATAAAATGAGAAGAACGGTAAAAAAAAAAAACTTAGGGGGGCAACTGAGAGAGTAAAAACTGTACAACAGGCGTGGACACTGTTCAAAAATACCATCCTGGAGGCCCATACATATTCCGCGAATTAGAAAAGAAAGACGGAACTCCAAAAGACAGCCGGCCTGGTTGAAAAGTGAGGTGAAGGAAGCTATTAGGGCTAAAAGAAACGCCTTCAGAAAATGGAAGAAGGAACCGTCTGAAAATAACAAGAAGCAGCATAAGGAGTGTCAAAGCAAATGCAAGGCACAGATAAAGAAGGCCAAGAGGGATTACGAAAAAAAGATAGCATTAGAGGCAAAAAAACATAGTAAAATTTTTTTTCGGTATATTAAAAGCAGAAAGCCGGCAAAAGAATCGTTGGGCCGCTAGATGACCGAGGGGGTAAAAGGGGCGATCAAGGAAGACAAAGACGTAGCGGAGAGACTGAATGAATTCTTTGCTTCGGTCTTCACCGAGGAAGATTTGGGTGGGATACCGGTGTCGGAAATGGTATTTCAAGCGGACGAGTCGGAGAAACTTACTGACTTCAATGTAAACCTGGAGGACGTAATGGGGCAGTTCAGCAAACTGAAGAGTAGCAAATCTCCTGGACCGGATGGTATTCAACCTAGAGTACTGATAGAACTGAAAAATGAGCTTGCGGAGCTACTGCTAGTGATATGCAACTTATCCTTAAAATCGAGCGTGGTACCCGAAGATTGGAGGGTGGCCAATGTAACGCCCATTTTTAAAAAAGGCTTCCCTATGAAGAAAGATTAAGGAGGCTAAGCTAGGCATAGGCGCCCGGTATAAGAGGTATAAGACTGGTGCGCGACGGTCCCGATCTTTACCCCCCCCCCGTCCCCCCGACTAGTACGGTGCCGCTCTCCCCCTCCTCTCCTGTCACGTCGTCTTTCAATGAGGCTTCCTGTTCCCGTAGCAGCAGCAGCAGCAATGATGTAAGCGCCGCTGCTTTCAGCCTGCCCCAGAAGCCTTCTCTGGACAGCGTCCCTCCTACACGGGAAGCTGTTCAGAGAGTGCTTCCGGGGCAGGCTGAAAACAACGGCGCTTACATCATTGCTGCTGCTGCTACGGGAACAGGAAGCCTCGTTGAAAGACGACGTGACAGGAGCAGAGGGGGAGAGCAATACGGTACCGCACTAGTCCGGGGGGGGGGGAGGGGGAGGGGAAGCGATGCCAGACAGACCAACCAAAGGGAAAGGGGGGTGGAGAGAGGAGGATGTGAGATGCCACATTTAAGGAGAAGAGGGAGGAAAGAAAGCAATGGCAGGGCATGGGAATGGGAAAAGGGGGGTGGAGAAAGGAGTAAGAGTGATGGAAGCAAGAAGGGGAGGGAAGAGAAAGGTGGGATGCATGAGGGAGAGGAGAGGAGAGATGCATGAGGACGCTGGAGGAGAGAGAGAGAGAAAGTGGAAAAGTGCAGGGGAGAGCCAGAGAGAGATGGGGAGAGAAAAAGGGGACATGGAAGAGAGCAGGGGAAAGCCAGGGACATGGAAAAGAGCAGGGGAAAGCCAGAGAGAGATGGGGAGAGAAAGAGGGGCCATGGAAAAGAGCAGGGGAGAGCCAGAGAGAAGATGCTGGATGGAACAGGGGTACAGAGAGAGAGAGAGAGATTAGTGGAAAGATGGGGGGAGAAAGAAGGGACATGGGCAGGAGAGAGAAGCTGCTGGGGAGAAACTGGGGGAGACCCTAGCTGTCAGACGGAGAAATGCTGAATGAAAGGAGGGAGAAAGAGGGAAAAGCTGGAAGGAGGGGGCAGAAAGAGGGAAGACAATGGACGTAAGGGTAGGGAGGGAAAGAGGAAAGACACTGGAAGGATGGGGATAGAGAGGACATGCTGAATGGAAAAGGGTCAAAAGAGAGAACTGTTTAGAAGGAAGGAGATATAGAGGGAGACAATGGATGGAAGGAGAGGGAGACAATAGACGGAAGGATTGGGAGAGGGTAATGGGTAGAAGGATGGAGAGAGAAAGAGGGATGACACTGGATGGAAGGGTAGGAGAGAAAGAGGGAAGGTGCTGGACATGGATGGATGGATGGAGGGGACGGAAGAGAGGAGAAATCTGGACAAGGATGGAGTGGAGGGCAGGGAACAGAGGAGAAATGTTGGACAAGGATGGAGGGAAGGAAAGACAAAGGAAGTACATGCACATGGATGGAGGGGATGGGAGACATGCTGGATATGGATGGAGGGAAAATTGCTGAATTTAAGGGCTGGATCGGAACACTTTGAGGGCAGATGCTGAAACTGGAGAAAGGATAGGGACAGGGCTACAGATGGTAGACAGGACGCATAAGGACACAGGAGGATGGTGGACATGGTGAGAGAAAAAATATCAAATTGAAAGAAGACACTGGAACCAAAGTGAATAGAAAAACTAAATGATCAGACAACAAAGGTAAAAAAAAGTATTTTATTCAGAATTTATTAACTGGAATATATCAGCTTTTGGAAATGTGCATCTGTGATATTTTGCATGTAAGTTTCAATTTTTCTAGTATTGCTGCATGCCGAGTCTGACTTCTTGAGGTAACTTTCCAGTTTTGCCTTCATATCTGTTGTGTCGTGTGTTTTTCATGTGTAATCAAGGTGCAGTATTCTACTAGTGTGTAGTATTTACAGCCCTTTTTGTTTTTTTTTTGTTTCACTAGGTTTTAGAGCCCGGTGTAATTACAGTGCTGCCTTTCCACGCATAAGGTTGTAGCTCGTCCTGTCCTTGGAATTAGTGCTGTTATGGTTTGCTAAGGTTATGAGTGTGTTTTTGCACAAGTTTGTGTATAGTGTTTTGCAGTGGAGAGATTGTGTATTGGCCTTACTGAGGTGGCACCAAAACATCAGAAAGGGTTTTAGAGCCTAAATCATGACACACTACCTCTTGAAGGATCTACATATAGTCGTTAATAAAAGGAGCTCATTGTGAACACTATCCACCCTAAAAGGGTGTTTTGTGGCTCTACATGAGAATTGTGATATTATGATCTCTTGTTTCATATTGTTGACGGTCTGCATTTTCCATATGGGTGGTATATTGGTGTATTAGGGTCTGCCTAGTGTTATGGTACAGTAAGGTTCTGAGTGTGTTTTTGCACAAATTTGTGCATAGTGTTTTACAGTTGAGCGATTGTGGTTAGTATATGCTTTGAGCAACCACTTTATTCTTTGACATATGATACATATCTAATATCTAAATTTAATAAAAAGGTATTAATTGTGACTCTTATTCTTATTTATTTATTTTTTCTGTGTGTTATCAGACAATTATGGATTTAAGCTCCACCCCTGGCTCCACCCCTAACCCGCCCCCTTTAGCCTCCCCTAACAGTTGGAGGCATATTTTCAAAGCACTTTGGGAGGCTAAGTTCCATAGGTTTCTATGGAACTTTGGGAGGCTAAGTGCTTTGAAAATGAGCCTCTTAGGCCACCGACCGCCTATGAGGCTAGGGCTATTCAGCTTGGAGAAGAGTCGGCTGAGGGGAGACATGATAGAGGTATATAAAATAATGAGTGGAGTGGAACAGGTGGATGTGAAGCGTCTGTTCATGCTTTCCAAAAATACTAGGACTAGGGGGCATGCGATGAAACTACAGTGTAGTAAATTTAAAACAAATCTGAGAAAATTTTTCTTCACCCAACGTATAATTAAACTCTGGAATTCGTTGCCGGAGAAAGTGGTGAAGGCGGTTAGCTTAGCAGAGTTTAAAAAGGGGTTGGACGGTTTCCTAAAGGACAAGTCCATAAACCGCTACTAAATGGACTTGGGAAAAATCCACAATTCCAGGAACAACATGTATAGAATTTTGTACGTTTGGGAAGCTTGCCAGGTGCCCTTGGCCTGGATTGGCCACTGTCGTGGACAGGATGCTGGGCTCGATGGACCCTTGGTCTTTTCCCAGTATGGCATTACTTATGTACTTATGTACTTCACCCCCTATACTGTACTGCTCCTTTGAGTTTTTGTAGTCTGTATACATGACCCTGCATTTTTCAGTATTAAATCTTAGCTTGCAAACTCTAGACCATTCTGCAAGTTTTGCTAGATCCCTCCTAATGTTATCACACCTTTCAGAGATTTTGGTATCATCCACAAAGTGGAGGAATAATCTAGTGATTAGTGAAGTGATCTATAAACAAAGGAAATCAGGGTTCAGATTCTGCTTCTCCCACTGACTCTGTTTGTGACCTTAGGCAAATACCTTTCATTTCCTCAGGTGTAGCTATTATTGTAAGTCAATTTGGACATAAAAATAATTTGTGTATCTAAATATGCAACTCATCTTTAGCTCAGACTTAGAAATTGCAAGTAATAAGTGTAAAGCAGCAAACCTTTCCTGAGAGCCCTTTTGTAGTATTATTTGCAAAACTGTTCTGTGTTTAAATGTTTTTATTGAAATTTCAGCAAACCAGTACAAAACAATTATGCAACAGATCCAACAGGAACAACAACATCTGCATATGTCCTTACCCCATACATAAGTTCTAAACTCTCGGTCTCTCTTTCCCCTACCACCCTAACAGCCAACCCCCCTCCTCCCCAAGTCCCAACCTCTTCCCGTTTTCCATAAAGCCCCCTACTCCTCCCCTCCCCTACGCCTAATGAAACAAAATCAAAAATATCCCAGCCAAAGGCCTGTGTTCTTATATCTTCCTGCTAGCAAAAATAAAAATATGGCCACCCATCCTCTTTCCTGTTCCCTCCTAGTCCCCCTCCCCACCCCTGATTGGGAATAAGCCTGGAACTTCAGTTCATTAAACACTCTGCTGTGAGCTTTAGGAGACAAAGCTTAAATGTACAGTTCTCATATTAGTATGAATTTTTTTCTGTCTCTACTGTAAGGTGTGCGTTCTGGGCCTCCGTAAGCACGAGAGTATGAAAGCTCCTCTCCAAGACCAGAAAGTTGGAGGGCGTTCCTGAAGCCAATGCTGCAATATGCACCGCTTCCTCACCACACAAGCCTTTAGAAAAAGGGGCCGTCCCCCCCCCTTCTCCAGAGCCTTCTACCACTAATATCTAACTTCCCAAACAATATCCATAAGAGGTAGGCAACCACAGTTTGTCTAAGCACGCTACCCAGAAAACCCACAGTGTGGCCCCAAAACCTTTGTATACTAGTTCAGAACCACAAAGCATGGGCCATGGTGTTTTCCAAGGATCCACATTTATTACAAAACTGTTATAAAGAATGGGCTCATAGGGACCGATATTCAGACTGAGGGAAGCAGCCCATGGTTGTCAGCAAACCCGGAAATTCAATGCCAAGCTGCTAAACTTAGCCGGTCAGACAATGAATACTGGCACTAATCAGCTATGTTGTGTGACATAGCAGGTAACTGGGCTATCTGCTAAGTGCTAATATTCAGCTGAGATAGCTGGCTACCTCAAGCTGAATATTAGTGCTTAGTTGGCTTAAGTCTATTTTACTGGCCAGGAACAGCTCCTGGCCAGTTAAATAGTGCTAAATATCGGGCGAATAGTGTTCAATTACTAATGGCACACTTTTTCAAACAAACTGTAGGCCTGTAATAAATACATGAAAGATGAAAAGCTTTCAAGATCCAATCATATTGCACCTTCAGAAGTTCTTCCTGGGAAACGTTTAGTACAAGTTTTGCAGGTAAACTCTATGGCCCCGGTTCTTACAGAGCTGCTGCCAGGGCTGGTGTTTGACATACTAGGACCCAAGGTAGAAATTTAGGAGGAAGCTCAAATAATCCATCAGCAGGCTGTGCCTCCTTCAACTTTGAGTAGACTTTGGGTCCCCTTTAAAACAGGAGCCCAGGGCAGGTGCCCTGTTTACACCCCCTTAAGGCCAGCCCTGGCTGCTGCTTCGCTGTCTTCTTTAATTTGTATGCTGGAAAAGGAGCAGCAACCTGTAGTGCATCACTTTTTTTTTAAGGTACTAGCCAATCACTCTGCTGTTTGCCACTCCTTTTGGCCCACCTGGGATGATAAGGTACACTTTAATTTGGCGTGAATGGGTCCATAAGGCCAACTTAAAAATGTGATTATATCAGGAGCCATACTTGGGGTCCACAGGAGCTGCCACCAGCTCATATGCCTTACAATGAAAATCACTGTACTAGGTTAATCATTGTTTGAATCACTATACTAGGTTAATCATTGTCTTTGTCAAACAGTCTCCAAACTATGAAACGGCCAAACAGGGTTACCCTTTGAATGAGTTTGGAAACCCTATGGCTGTACCAGACTGTATCCTATAGCATATATGTGACAGACCTGATTGCCCATGTTTCCTTGGAGGATGAGATGGGAGGAGCAGGAAACATATAAAAATGTCCACGTGTCTTCTCCTTCCTGTTAGTGGTTTTAGTTCTTTTGCTGCAGATGCGCCATAGCAATGTTAGAAACAGCACAGTCTGATCTAAGGGGCTAAGAAGCAAAGGAAATGTAAAGAGAAAATATAGTTTAATATGTTTATATATACATTATTGTTTTTTGTTAATTATTATTATCCAAAGAACAGGTAGAACACAGACAGTAGCAATGCATACTTTTCACACACACATACACACTGCTGTGCCACTGGAGAGATAAAGCACAGAAGGCAGCAGTGCTAACTCCGTTCATATACTTCTCTGGGTAGCATTTGCATCAGTATTCCCATTGTGCTTCCTGTGGGAACTTGACTAAGCAGGGTTGAATTTGGCAAGTTCCTGATTGGGAGTCCACCTAAGAATGCCAGTGACCCATAACCAAGTAGTATAAACAGACATACTGACCTACCACAGTGCAGTGCAAACAGCAGCTGTCCAGGTTTCCTCACACACTGACCAAACACGGAACAGATACAGCATGATTACCAACAGCCCAGTGTTCCATCACACTCTTCCCTACCATGGGACAGGTACAGGAAAGGCAACTGTAGTATAAGCTTCTATCACACACTACCTGAAACAGAAAAGGCTGCAGAAGGCATTTCCCTCATGTTTGAATCTCTGTAGGCTTCAACTCTTTTCTAAAGACTGAGACATTAGTTTGTCCTCCAAAGTCATTTACCTTTAAGCTCCAGATGCCATCTTGTCCCCACTATACTAGTTTTAATGGTGAGGGCTCTTATAAGCTGGAGTGAGACAGGCAGCCCATTCACAGAGGCCATTGACTGACATTTACATTACCATGACTTCTGGGCATTAATGGTCTGGGTTAGATTTGAACTGGTGCCCTAGGAGACGAAAGATAGTAGTATGCTTGAACTAATGGTGGTGGCAATCAGGGGGCAACATCTTCATTTATAGCAGAAGTCAGATACAGATATCATGATAGAGGATCTGGATTGAAATTGAGCAGGTATCTGTCAAAGAAACATCCATCGAAATGCCCCAGGACAGTATGGCAGCCCATCACACTTAAGCATTTTATGTCAGAGCATATGAGTATTTTGAGAAGTGAGAAACCCAATCAGTCAATTGATTGAAAAATGACCTAGATGAGAAGGAAGCTTTTGATTCAGGCCCTCATCATGAAGGATAGTGACAAGGGTAGAATGGTAAAGTGGTCTCTCTCTCTCTTGGATTTAATTACTTGCCCTTCCAAGCCTGAGTGCAAGGTGAATTACAGTCAATTACCATAAGTATTTCCTTGCCATCTCTTCCCCTACCCCCAAGAAAGCTTACAATCTAAGTTTGTACTTGAGTCAATGGAGAGTGAAGTGACTTTCCCAAGGTCACAAAGAGCATCAATGGAGGAAGCAGGATTTGAAACATGGCTTTCTCTGTTATTAAGCCTCTCTGTCTTTATAGCTTCAAAATCCCCAAACATTCAAATTTTTCAGTAAAAGTATTGCTATGTACTAAAAATTCAGATATGTTTGGAATATTGTCCCCTGATGGCAATTAGTCAGCTAGGCTATGCAATTAGACAACTAGGCCAACATATCCCTCTAATTAACTACAAGACACCAAACTTTACCTATCTAGGAATACAATCCTATCAACTCTCCATTGTTGCTCACGTTATTTCTGTTACTTTTGCTCTTTGTGTTCTCTCTCTCTCTCATCAGTGTTAATACTTTCACCTCCTCTATTTTCTCCTCTTTGCTACATTCCCATTTGTTTTGTCTCTGGTTTTCTTTGTCTGGATGTCTCACTTTCTTCCCAACAATTTATTTTTTGCACTTTCAATCTTTAGCCTATATAGAAATTTTGACTATACTGTACTTGTTTAAAGCAGGAAACACAATCATCAAAAATATGTTTTTAAAGTATTCCATATACATTCAGTTCTCCGAGGACAAAGCAGCCCATGTAGGTGATGTCATCCATGTTGCCCAATACGGAATGCTTGATAGCGTATTACAGCTTTTGAACAGCATGTGCAGCATTCCCACTGTGTGAGTGCCTTCTTGCACACTGCGAGACCCCAGGACCTACAGTCTTCTTTCATCCAATGTGAGGAGAGGACATGCTGTTTCATGGCTCCCTTACTGCATCAAGAGCAGTTGCTTTTCAGCAGAGATTTTTTTGGTGCTTTTCTTCTTTCTACTTTTGTTCCCCTTTTGGGGTTTCTTTTGTTTCCCTTTATATTTTTAGTGTCTTTTTTCTCCGTGTTTAAGTTTCATTAATTTTTCTGTGCTTGGTAGGCCCTCTTAGGCCTGAGCTCTGGTCGGGGTTTATTTTTCCGTTTTTTTGTGGTGATTAGCTCCTATTTTAAGTCACCATTGAGTCATTTGTTCTGGCCAAGGAAGTTTTTCCTTCTATGTCATCGAAGGCTTCTAGTGGCTTTAAGCACTTTGCTCAGTGCAACAGGACCATCTCTGGCAAGGACACCCATTCTTGGTGTCTTCATTGTTCGGAAAACGTTTGGAGCCCGGTCCGAATCCTCAACATTGGCATCTGCATCAGTGTTGAGCCTTGCACCGGCATCGGGTACATCGGTTCCCACGGCTGCGAGACCCTTGGCAGACACTTGGAATGGGAGTTCACCTGCCTTGACGCTGGCCACTGTGCAGGGCCCCTGCAGCATCGGACTTGACACTGAGGTGTGGGGATTCAACGTCATCTTTGTCAGCACCCAGGAGCGTCGATAACCTGCATTGAGCGAAAGCCAAGAAGCATAGGCATCGATCCCCCTCGATGCATGGTGCCGGGAGCTCTAGGGGACCAAGGGATTCTGTCCCCAAGAAGCATTGGTACTGGGAGAACCGCTCCCCATAGTAGGTGCAGATGCATGGGTCTCCATGCAGCCAGGACAAATCATCTGCTCTGACCCCAGTGGTTCAGCAACCTGTCTCTGACCTAATGCCCCAGCCTTTTCGGATGGCCTCTCTCAATGAGTGGATCTGGGCCATGCTCCATGAGCACTTGGTGCGGTATTTTACAGCAGTGTGTATTGGTATCTGGGGTGCTTGCACAAGCCATGCCTCTTGTTGCTGCCCTGCAAGACCCTCAGCCTGCAATGAGGTCTCTGATGCTGGTGCCGTCTGTGGTACTGTGTCGGCAGCTGCCCAAATGGGCATCCCCTCGATGTTAGTGGAGGAAGCTTCTCAGGAGTTGAGGTTGGAGCATACACCTCGATGCCCCTCTTGGGGTTGTGGTCCCTCTGTGTCGAGGCAGGCTCGGTGTCGGCCTTCCCATGAGGATTTCTTGCTGACACTGATGAGGAGCACTCATGGGAGTTGGATGAGGATCCACAATGCTTCTCAGAGGTGGAGTCCTATGGTTTCCCCTCTGACCCCTCATCTACAGAGGAAAGGAGGAAGTCTCCACCTGAGTGCCTTTCCTTCCCCAGTTTTGTAAGGGAAATGGCAGCTGCCATTCCAATTCATTTGGAAACGGAGGACGAGCCCAGTGCTGAGATGTTCGTGATCCTGGACTACGACTCTTCTCCTAGAGAGGCTGTGATGGTCCCTCTTCACCAAATCTTGAAAGATATTCTGGTGAAGAACTGGGAGTCCCCTCTGTTGGACCCCGTTCTGCCCAAAAAGATTGACACCATGTATTGGATCCAAAGTTCCCCAGGGTATGACAGGCCTCAGTTGCCTTGTCATTCCCTGGTGGTGGAATCTGTGCTATAAAGAGCCAGGAGTTCCAGGGACTATACTTTGGTGCCCCCAGGCAGAGAAGCTTGAAACCTGGATTCTTTTGGGCAGAAGATGTTTCAGGCCTCTATGCTCATCCCCAGTATACAATCTAGCATTAGTAAGCGGATACTTGAAATCATAGCTCGATATATGCTTGTTTTTAAGGAATTAATTATTTTAGGAGATGAATATCCACTTGGAAATTACAGTTATGTTTCAGTACAGCAGTTTTTAGATTTTGTGTTGCAATTGGATCTTAGGATTGATACTGATCAAGCGACACATAAAGATGGTCATACAATTGATTTTTTGGCTTTCACCAAAAGGAATGACTCAGAGATACTAACAGTACATCAGAGGTGGGATGCAGTTTCTTAGATGGATTTTTTTCTAAGACCATTTAAGAGCTTTCAATCTATGTCTAAGATTAATTCGTGTCTTGGCCAGGGAAAAATTGATGCAGAACTATTTTAGCAGAAAATGGGGGGACAACTAAAGTCAGATATACAACAACCAGTACAACAGCTACAGGTTTGAATAATGCAGTGTCTTTATCTTTAGATGAATTAGCACCTCTGAAAAAAAAGAATGGTAGTTTAAAATGGAATCACTGGTATACACCAGAGTTGGCAAATCTTAAGAGGGGTTGTAGGAGGATAGAGAGATCCTGAAGTAAAGCCTAAGGATCCTGGTATTATAGACAGTGGAAAGAAGAGTTTAAATTATATAAAAATTCTGTTGTTGTGTCATAAAGGGAATATTATGGAAAAATGATAGCTGATTCAGAAAATTCATCAAAACAACTTTTCCAAATTTTCAGCTCATTGATAACACCTGATAAGGTGCAGATGATTTCATAAGAAATACAACCTACTATGGATGAGCTGGCAAATTATTTCCGCATTAAAATAGATATTATTAGGCAAAGTATTGTTGATTGCCAATGGTGGGAGCAACAGGAGGAGAGAGGAGATAATTCTGTGAAAGGAGACATGCTATGGAATGAATTTCTGGAAGTTGATACAAATACTATTAATATCTACCTCAAAAGGTTGTCTAAGAAAGCTAGATGTTTGTCCTTCCTATTTACTTAAGACAGCATCATCTGACACAGACCACTACGTAGTACTGAAACTTTGTTGCTGGAAATGGTAACTGAAATCAGATGCAGTGAACCATGATCAACTGTTGAATAGGCTTAATCAGACTGAGTTCCTCAAGGGTCACTGTTGTCACCTCCCTTGTTCAACATCTATTTAAGTACGAACAGTGCTGTCCAGCTTGGGAATATTGGTCTACTTATATGCTGATGATAATTTTATTCTATGTGAAGGTCAAGAAAAGTGTGAAGATACTATGACTTTCCCTCTTTCTTGAGGGAGATTGATTTATTACATTTGTACCCCGCGCTTTCCCACATACAGCAGGCTCAGTGCGGCTTACATTGTAAAAGAAAGTATCTTACATGGTAGAAAATAAAGCAAAACAAGAAAATGTAGGAAAAGTATTATAAACTGTGATGATCAAAGCTACTTACATAGTGAAAAAATCATTATTAAGGACATGTGAAAAGAATATTAATATTAATATCTACTATGTACTCTCTCTAAAATCCCAGGTTTTTTAGCACTTTAAATGTAGATTTGTAAAGTTTACGCTTTGTCATCAAAACTGATAACTGGGCTAAAGCTAATTTTCTGAAGTTGAATAGACTAAAGACTAATGTGTATTTCCTAGTAAAAAAGGTGCCGGTACTGAAATGCTAGGCCACCCTTCAGGGGTGGGGTAATCACTGAGGAACCCATCCCACAATAGCCAAGCCCCCTGCAACCGGTCACAGAATGTATGACAAGGCAGAATTGGTGTGTAGAGCCTCAGCTTTTTTATTAAAACTTGGGGTCCATGGGTCAATTTTAGCAGACAACAGAAAAGGTGCCAGTACTCAGTATCCCCAAGTACCCCCTCAAAAAAAGCCCTGCTAAAGACTAATGCTCTGGTTTACTAAGCAGTGCTAGTGGCTGTCCATGCACTGCTTCGTAAACAGACCCTTAAGGTTGTTTGGTTTGGAGATTATGAGAAGCTGACAGCTAAGTGTTTGGAACTGGGTACAGGTGAGAAGCTAATGATTGAGGATCATTCAAAATTGTTGGGAGCCATGATTGATTCAGGCTTAACTTTTGCATTACATGCGAAGGATTTATCTAAAAAAAAAAATCCTATTACATAAATACATAAGTATTGTCATACTGGGAAAGACCAAAGGTCCATCAAGCCCAGCATCCTGTTTCCAACAGTGGCAATCCAGGTCACAAATACCTGGCAAGATCCCAAAAAAGTACAACACATTTTATACTGCTTATCCCAGAAATAGTGGATTTTCCTAAGTCCATTTAATAATGGTCTATGGACTTTTCCTTTAGGAAGCCATCCAAACTTTTTTAAAACTCCGCTGAGCTAACCGCCTTTACCACATTCTCTGGCAACGAATTCCAGGATTTAATTACACGTTGAATGAAGAAAAGTTTTCTCCCATTCGTTTTAAGTTTACTACATTGTAGCTTTGTCGCAAGCTCCCTAGTCCTAGTATTTTTGGAAAGTGTAAACAGACGCTTCACATCTACCCATTCAACTCCATTCATTATTTTATAGACCTCTATCATATCTCCCCTCAGCCGCCTTTTCTGCAAGCTGAAGAGCTTTAGCCTTTCCTCAAAGGGAAGTCGTCCCATCCCCTTTATCATTTTCGTCGCCCTTCTCTGCACCTTTTCTAATTCCACTATATCTTTTTTGAGATGCTACAACCAGAATTGAACACAATATTTGAGGTGCTGTTTTCCATTTGTTTCCTAATAATACCTAACATTCTATTTGCTTTCTTAGCCACAGCAGCACACTGAGCAGCTGAGAGCCATTCAATCTAAATTGCACCTGGATAACTTTAGAACAGTGGCACTGGCAATCCTGATTCCATACTTAGATTATTGTAACTCACTATTTGGGGGTCTTACTAAAAAAACAAAATGTTACAGAAACTTCAATTTCTGCAGAATACAGCAGCAAGATTGATTTACAGCCTGGGAAAGTATGAAAGAGCATCCCCATTGTTGAATGAGCTACATTAGCTTCCTGTATATTCAAGAATGAAGTTTAAACAAACATGTATGATGTACAAAATGCTGTACTGTGATGGATCTGGTAGACTGATTATTTGGATTTTCCTCAGGTAGATTGGAATGCTGTTTGGAATTAAATTATCCGTTCTAGAAGAAATCTATGCTACAGCATTCCTTTTTACATCAGGGAGTTAGGCTTTGGAACATACTGCCTTTAGAAATTCATACAATAACAATATTAAATTCTCCTGAAGAAGGATTATTGTTTGTAATCTGCTTAGAATCTCTTTTGAACTTAGCAGAATATAGGAATCATCTAGCGTAGCATAGTATAACATTTCCAGCTCTGCCTTTACTTTCAGAACCTGATGCGCAGTATGTCTGATTTGGCAGACTGTCTCCCACCAAAGCAGGCTGAATTTCTTCACCAGCTGGTCAAGCAGCAGAAGGTGACACATAATTTCTTGGCCAGGGGCGCTTAATACCTTCAATGTGACATCCCGCATCTCTGCCCAAAGTATAGCGATGCACAGACTCTCATGTCTGCGTGTCTCTGACTTGGATCCTGTGGTCCAGCAGAGATTGGTGGATGTCACATGCCAGGGGTATAACCTTTTTGGAAAGAAGGTGGAAGAGGTCATTGACCTCATTAAGAAACATACTGACACCACTGATACTCTCTCCAGCTCCTCATCTAGGTTTTGGGGGAAGTCAAAGAGGGATCCCTAATACTCACAGTAGCGTAGGTATGCTCCTTTTTCTTGCCAGCCTCATCAAGCTCAGTCCCAGCATACTCATTCTCATCAACAGCATGCACCTAAGGCCCAGCCAGTTCCCCAGTCAAAACAGGGGACGAATTTTTGACTGGCTCCAGCAGAGCATAGCTGCAGTAACAGTAACTGTCTCAGATGACCTACTGATAGGGGGAGAGACAGAGCTTTTTTCCAAGAAATGTGTCTCCTTGTAACCTCAGACCGGTGGGTTCTTCAAATAGTCTGTCTTGGTTACACCCTGCATTGGCGGCACTGACCACCAAATTGCCCACTGAGAGCATCCCATCTCAGCATAGTAACATAGTAAATGAACGGTCCATCCAGTCTGCCCAACAAGATAAATTAATTTTACATGATATGTGCTACTTTAAATGTATACCCAAGTTTGATTTGTCCCTGCCTTTCTCAGGGCACAGACCGTAAATGTCTGCCCAGCAGTGCTCCTGTACTAAAAGTTCTGAAGCTAACGTCAAAGCCCCTTAAAATTTACATTCCAACCCATCCATATCTATTCAGCCATGATCAGGGCGTAGACCGTAGAAGTCCGTCCAGCATTGGTTTTACTTTCCAATTACTGGCATCACCACTCAATCTCCGCTAAGATTCCATAGATCCATTCCTTCTAAACAGGATTCCTTTGTGTTTATCCCACGCATGTTTGAATTCCATTACCGTTTTCATCTCCACCACCTCCTGCAGGAGGGCATTCCACTTATCTACCACCCTTTCCGTGAAAAAATACTTCCTAACATTACTCCTGAGTCTGCCCCCCTCCAACCTCAATTCATGTCCTCTAGTTCTACCACCTTCCTGTCTCCGGAAAAGGTTCGTTTGCGGATTAATACCTTTCAAATATTTGAACGTCTGTATCATGTCACCCCTGTTTCTCCTTTCCTCCAAGGTATTCATGTTCAGGTCGTCAAGTCTCTTCTCGTACAGTTTGCAATGCAAATCCCAAACGATTTTTGTAGCTTTCCTTTGCACTACTTCCAGTCTTTTTACATCTTTAGCAAGATACGGCCTCCAAAACTGAACCAACGACTTGTAGAGGGGAATGAACACCTCCTTTCTTCTGCTGATTATACCCCTCTCTATGCAGCCTAGCATCCTTCTGGCCACGGCCGTCGCTTTGTCACATTGTTTCTTCACCTTCAGATCCTCGGACACCAACACCCCAAGGTCTCTCTCCTGAGTCGAGCTTACTAAACTCTCCCCTCCTATTCGGTATCTCTCTTTTGGGTTTCTGCACCCCAAATGCATCACTCTGCACTTCTTGGCATTAAATTGTAACTCAACAAAATGTGGAAAACCTTTCAAATCAAAGTAATCACAAAAACCTGTGAATCAAATCTGCATATGTTTTTTAAAGGTTTTTTATGTGCTCAGATTTGTGCATTACACCACCCCGGGACTTCAGGCCCTTCTCTGTTGTATAATTCGCAGCCATTGCCATCATCGCACATATCCAACCTCCCTTCCCTGTATATCTTGTGTTCTGAGTTATGCAATCAATTTCAGGAGTATACAATTGTTAAAGGAGGAGTATTTAGCTGTAGGCTGTTGTTGCAATTAATTTCTTGTTTTTTTTCTTTGTTTTTTACAATGCTGTGGCTTCTGTGACGGGTCCCTTCCATCCCAACAAAACTTGTGTTAGTTCAAACTATAATATTTTCATTTCACACAATCCCGATAATCCTGACATGACATTCATGTTTCACCCTTACGGGCGTCTTCAGGGGAATTGGGCTAGAAAATCAAAGACTGCTGTTACTATCATAGGCAGTGTTCCAACACGTGCTATATAAAATAAATATGTATATTAAAAAAATATATGCAGATTTGATTTACAGGTTTTTGTGATTATTTTGATTTGAAAGGTTTTCCACATTTTGTTGAGTTTGAATCATAGAATATTAAATTTTATCATAGAGTATTAAATTTTAACTGCCAGACCCTCAACCATTCTTTTAACTTTTGGAGATCCCTTTTCATTGTTTCTACTCCCTCCAGGGTATCCACTCTATTGGCTATCTTCGTGTCATCCGCAAAAAGGCAAACCTTTCCTTCCAACCCTTCAGCAATATCTCTCACAAATATATTAAACAGAATAGACCCCAGCACCAACCCCTGAGGAACTCCAGTGCTCACTTTCCTTTCCTCCGAGTGGATTCCATTTACCACCACCCTCTGCCACCTGTCAGTCAACCAGTTTCTTATCCAGTTTGCCACTTTTGGTCCTAAGTTCAGCCCTTTCAGCTTGTTCACGAGCAGTGGCGTTCCTAGGGGGGGGGGCGGTGGGTGCGGTCCGCCCCGGGTGCACGCCGCTGGGGGAGGGTGCCACGTGCCTGTCGGCTCCGCTCTTTCCTTGCTCCTTCTGCCCCGGAAAAGGTTACTTCCTGTTCCGGGGCAGAGGGAGCATGGAACGAGCGAAGCTGACAGGCGCGCGGCACCCCCACAGCAGGTAAAAATGCACCCGGGGGGGGGTGTCCTTTCGCCGGGGGGGGGGGGGGGCGCATCAGCGATCCGCCCCGGGTGTCAGCCACCCTAGGAACGCCACTGTTCACGAGTCTTCTTTGGGGGACCGTATCAAAGGCTTTGCTGAAATCCAAGTAGATTACATCTAGCACACATCCTTCATCCAGTTCTTTGGTCACCCAGTCAAAGAAGTCAATGAGATTCATTTGGCAGGATTTTCCTTTGGTAAAGCCATGTTGCTTCTGGTCCTGTAACCCTTTGGCTTCTAGAAAGGTAACTATCCTTTCTTTCAGCAGCAACTCCATTATTTTTCCTACCACCTTCGTGAGACTTACCGGTCTGTAGTTTCCCACTTCTTCCCTGTCTCCACTTTTGTGAAGAGGGACCACATCCGCTCGTCTACAATCTCGAGGAACCTCTCCCATCGCTAAAGATCTATTAAATAAATCTTTAAGAGGTCCCACCAGGACCTCCCTGAGCTCCCTCAGTATCCTGGGATCCCATCCGGCCCCTTAGCTTTGTCCACCTTCAGATTCTCCAGCTGTTTATAAACTCTTTCTTCTGTAAACGGCTCAGTATCCACTCCATTCCCATATATTACCTCGGCAGCCAACAGTGGTCCTTCTCCAGGATTTTCCTCCGTGAATACTGAAGAGAAGTAATTGTTTTGCATGTTTGCTTTATCCTCATCACTTTCCACATAGCCATTCTCATCATCTTTCAGTCTCGCAATTCCAGTCCTATCTTTTCTCCTTTCTCCAATATATCTGAAAAAGGTCTTGTCACCTCTCCTTACATCTTTAGCCATTTTTCTTCCATTTGCGCTTTTGCTAGCTGTATTTCCCTCTTCGCTTCTTTGAGTTTAATCCGATAATCTTTTCCGTGATCCTCTAGTTGCATTCTTTTGTATTTTTTGAACAAAGCCAATTTTGCTCTTATTTTTTCAGCTACTTGTTTGGAGAACCATATAGGCTTCCTGTTTCTCTTGGTTTTGTTTACTTTCCTTGCGTAAAGGTCAGTTGCCATATTTATAGCGGCGTTTAGCTTTCACCACTGATTTTCCACTTCTGCTACGCCTTCCCACTCCAACAGCTCCTTCTTCAGGTATTCCCCCATTTTATCAAAATCAGTACAGCTGAAATCCAGTACTTTGAGGTTTGTGTGTCCACATTACGCCTTTGCCATTATATCAAATCATACGGTGTGATGATCACTATTAGATAGGTGGGCACCCACCCAATATTGGAAACATTTCCTGCATTCGTGAGCACTAGATTCAGCATCGACACTTCCCTCGTGGGTTCCATCAACATTTGTCTGAGCAAGGCACTTTGACAGGCATCCACAATCTCCCTACTTCTTTCTGATTCCGCAGATGGGATGTTCCAATCCACATCAGACAAGTTGAAATCTCCCAACAGTAGCACCTCCCCTTTCATACCAATCTTTTCAATATCTTCTATCAGATCCTTGTCTAGCTTCTCTATTTGTGCTGGAGGTCTGTAGATAACCCCCGTATGGATACAGGTTCCATCTTCTCATTCCAGGTCGATCCATAAAGCTTCTTCCTCTCCCCAGGTCCCCTGCATTTCAACCGCTCAGATATTGTCTCTCACATACAGTGCCACTTCTCCACCCCTTCGACCCTCTCTATCCTTCCTAAAAAGATTATAGCCTGGTATAGACACATCTTATTCATGGGAATCATTGAACCATGCCTCTGTAATAACAACAATATCCAAGTTTTCTTCAAACATCAGAGCTTGCAAGTCTTGAACCTTTTTACCTAGACTACGAGCATTTGTGCTCATTGCTTTCCATTTGCTTAGTGAGTTTAGGTGGTTTTCTATATTTAGATGACCTTTCCCTCTGCCATCATGTTTATTCTGGGGGTGACTTTCCGAATTCCCTTGTTTCCTTTTGTCACCCCTGCCTTCTAGTTTAAATGTCTAGAAACATACTGTCTGAATTTCTCCCCAAGGATCCTTTTTCCAGTCACAGAAAGATGTAGCCCATCATTACAGTAGAGCCTGTTATTTCTCCACGTGTTACCCCATGCTCCTATGTATCTGAAACCTTCTTCTTTTCACCAAGACTCAAGCCACTTATTGAAGTCCACTGTTTTGTGTAGCCTCTCCTCAGGAGGTACATGCAGAGGAACTCAGATACTGCCTTAGGCAGGAACTTAGGGTGCATAAGTACATAAGTATTGCCATACTGGGACAGACCAAAGGTCCATCAAGCCCAGCATCCTGTTTCCAACAGTGGCCAATCCAGGTCACAAATACCTGGCAAGATCCCAAAGAAGTACAAAACATTTTATACTGCTTATCCTAGAAATAGTGGATTTTCCCCAAGTCCAATTTAATAATGGTCTATGGACTTTTCCTTTAGGAAGCCATCCAAACCTTTTTAAAACTCTGCTAAGCTAACTACCTTTACCACATTCTCTGGCAACAAATTCCAGAGTTTAATTACACGTTGAGTGAAGAAAACGTTTCTCCGATTTGTTTTAAATTTACTACTTTGTAGCTTCATCACATGCCCCCTAGTCCTAATATTTTTGGAAAGCCTAAACAGACGCTTCACGTCTACCGGTTCAACTCCACTCATTATTTTATAGACCTCTATCATACCCCTCAGCTGCCTTTTCTCTAAGCTGAAGTGCCCTAGCCGCTTTAGCCTTTCCTCATAGGGAAGTCGTCCCATCCCCTTTATCATTTTTGTGGCATGTGGAGAACTATTCTGTTGTGATGAAATTTAGTATAAGGTGAGTCCGCTACTAGAGCCCATTCCACCAGGGGAAGAAGGGAAGGGATTCTATTCCAGGTGCCAAAGAAAACGGGGGATGCGTCCCATCCTAGACCTAAGGGCTCTGAACAAATTTCTGGTCAAAGAAAAGTTCAAGATGGTTTCCCTGCTCAATGATTCAGAAGAAATATTGACTATGCTCCCTGGATTTAAAGGATGCCTATACTCACATCCTGATACTTCCATACCACAAGAAGTATCTCAGATTTCAGTTGGGAACATGTCACTTCCAGTACCACGTGTTGCCATTTGGCCTTGTGTCAGCTCCCAGGATTTTCACCAAGTGCCTAGCCATAGTCACAGCGTCACTATGTAGACATAGAATCCATGTGTTTCCCTACCTGGACGATTGACTGGTGAAGAGCATGTCAAAGGACGGTGCTCAGGAGTCCATGTGGAAAACTATTCGAGTGCTGGAGCTACTAGGATTGTTTTAAACTTCCCAAAGTCCCATCTGCTCCTGGTTCAGCAATTGGAGTTTATTGGAGCCCTGCTAGGCACCCAGCAGGCATGGGCCTATCTCCCTATGCCAAGGGCAGACACACTCGCCATTCGGGTTCGAGCCAGCCAGCAGGTCATGGTCTTCAGATGTTGAGGTTGCTAGGCCACATGGCCTCCACAGTGCATGTCATCCCCATGGCATGTCTTCACATGAGAATGGCTCAGTGGGCTCAGTGGTATCAGGCTCCGGGAACCTAGTGGATGTCATCCGAATGACACCAGAGCTGGTACAGTCCCTTCTATGGTAGTCAGTTCAGACCAATTTGACTGTGGGACTCCCAAATTGCTCAGGCTCAGAAAGTGCTGACAACAGATGCATCCCACCTAGGGTGGGGAGCTCATATGGGTGGACATCACACCGAAGGTGTTTGTTCAGCTCAGGAATCGGATCTCCAGATTGACCTCTGGGAGCTATCTGGAACTCTCTAAAGGCTTTCAGAGATTGACTGTTTGACTAAATTGTGCTCATTCAAATGGACAATCAGGTTTCAAGGTATTACACCAACAATCAGGGGGTACTGGATCATACCCTCTGTGTCAGGAGGCATCCAGATGTGGCACTAAGCTGTCTAGAACAGGATAGTTCTCAGAGCCACGTACCTGGTGGGCAAGTCCAACACCCTGGCTGACAGACTGAGCAGGGTCATGCAACCACACATGTGGTCACTCAGTTCGAGTGTTAGCTACAAGATCTTCCGAGAGGGGGGCACCCCCTCGGTGTATCTCTTTGCCACTCCTCTCAACCACAAAGTCCCTCAGTACTGTTTCAGGGTCAGGGCACATGACAGACTAGAGTTGGATGCCTTCCCCCTCCACTGGGGGAAGGGTCTTATGTATGTGTTTCCTCCCATCCCTCTCATGGGGAAGACTTTGCTGAAACTCAAGCAAGACTAAGGAATCATAATTCTGATTGCTCCTTATTGGACCAGGCAGATCTGGTTCCCTCTTTTTCTGGAATTATCCTCTAAAGAACCTTGGAGACTGGAGTGTTTTCCAACTCTCATCATGCAGAATGAGGGATCTCTTCTGCATCCCAATCTCCAGTCCCTGGCCCTCACAGCCTGGATTTTGAGAGCTTAGAATTTGCTTCCTTGCATCTTTCTGAGGGTGTCTCCAAGGTCTTGCTGGCTTCCAGAAAAGATTCCACTAAGAAATGTTACTCTTTCAAATGGAGGAGGTTTGCCATCTGGGGTGAGGGCAGGGCTCTAGATCCTATTTCTTGCCCTATACAGACCCTGCTTGAATACCTTCTACATCTCTATGAGTCTGGTCTCAAGACCAACTCTGTAAAGGTTCACCTCAGTGCAATTAGTGCTTATCATCACCATGTAGAAGGGAAGCCCATCTCTGGACAGCCTCTAGTTGTTTGCTTCATGAGAGGTTTGCTGTTGACAAAGCCCCCTGTCAAACCTCCATCTGAAGGTTTGATGTTGACAAAGCGCCCTGTTAAACCTCTGTCTGTGTCATGGGACCTCAAATTCTTCCTCACCCAGCTGATGAAAGCTCCTTTTGAGCCACTTGATTCCTGTCATCTGAAGTACTTAACCTGGAAGGTCTTGTTTTTGGTGGCAGTTACTTTAGTTTGCAGGGTCAGTGAGCTTCAGGCTCTAGTAGCGGACCCACCTTATACTAAATTTCATCACAACAACATAGTTCTCCACGTGCACCCTAATTTCCTGCCTAAGGTAGTATCCGAGTTCCATCTGAACCAGTCTATCATCCTTCCAACATTTTTTCCCAAACCTCATGCCCATCCTGGCAAAAGCACACTGCACACCTTGGACTCCAAGTGAGAACTGGCCTTTTGCTAGGAGCAGACCAGGACCTACAGACAATCCACCCAGCATTTTGTTTAATTGATCCCAACAGGATGGGGGTTGCCATTGGAAAACACATCATTTCCAGTTGGCTGGCAGATTGCATTTGGTTCACTTATGCCCAGTCTGGGCTGACTCTTGAGGGTCAACTCAAGGCTTACAATGTCACATCTATGGCTGTATCAGTAGCCCACTTGAGGTCAGCCTCCATTGAAGAAGTTTGCAAGGCTGCAATGTGGTCTTCAGTCCACATATTCACATCTCACTAATGCCTTGAGCAGAATACCAAACATGATAGTCAGTTTGAACAGACAGTTCTGCAGACTTTGGTTGGGATCTAGAATTCAACTCCAACCCCCCAGGCACATTTTGTTCTGTTACAAGCTGCACTCTTACATAGTTTGTATATAGTTTCAGGTTGATCAGTTTTTTTTTAAAACTCACCATTGTAAGTTCCAGTTGACGTTTGGTTGTTTTTGTTGAGCCTAGTAGCTAGGGATTCTCACAAGTGAGAATGTGGATGACATCATCCACATGAGAGAATGAATCTTTGCTTTTTCTTGCAAACACAGAACTCTAAGTAAACACATTTCAATGTCTGACTCTTTGAGGGGCATTTTTGATAAAATGGCTAAAACATCCAAAAATCAAGTTGCGAACATAGCCATTTTCAAACCTGAAAAAGTCTTAACTCAAAAATTGCCTTTTTCTAGGGGTTTGTGCTCAGTGCATTTTTCTTTTGGGACTATTTTGGAAAAAAGAAAACTCCATTGGGATGTCTAGGGGCCATTCTTAGTTGACTGGCAACACAAACATCCCAGCAGAGCAGTGGAGCAGTCTGGGGGCACTATAGTGGACTTCACATAAAAGGTCCCAGGTACCCATCTTACCATAACCCCCTTATATTGTATGGTGAGCCCTCCAGGAACAGAAAAAAACTCCACTGTACCCAACTGTACACCACTACAATAGCCCTCAAGCTTGCAGGTGTCACCTGTATGTAGGTACAGTAGGTATTTAGTGGGTTTTGGAGGGCTCACATATTCCACCACAAGTGTACCAGTTAGAGTGGGATATGAGCCTGGGTCCTCTTCTCTACAGTCCTCTGCACTAACCACTAGGTTACTCCTGGGACCTGCCTGCAGCTTTAACAAGAATGGCCATCATATCTGAAGCTGTCATACAGCCTGATATGTACTGTCACTGTCACATTTCAGGGGAAGTAGAAGGGGTTTGTGACCACTGGGGGAATAAGGGGGTTATGCCTTAATCCCCCAGTGGTCATTTGGTCATTTAGGGCAATGTTTGGTCACTTATTCATGTTTATTATTATTATTTATGGTTCATTTATACCCCACAGTTTCCCACAAATGCAGGCACAATGTGGCTTACAAGAATTACAAAAGTAGAGAAATACAACACATGAATTTTACAGCAGAATAAGGAGAGAGCACTAACAACAATTAGGGTGACTAATAAGCAGAATCTAGCCAAAAACATCTTAATTTTGGCCCTTTGTTTCATTGTTGCAGAAAAACGTCTATCTTTTGGTGCTGCCCAGGTCCTGCCCAAAACATGCCCCCTTGAAATTTGGATGGACTGTGGCGAAAAACCTCTAAAATTGGAGTGTAGAAAATTACAACTTGGATGTTTTCAAGAGAAAAATATCCATCTACCACCTTATGACGTTTTTTTTATGTTTTTTTGTTTTGAAAATGAGCCCTTTATATTTCACTGCTGTTGGATATTATCTATAATGTTCTGGGATGCCGAGTTACCACCCTTGTAGGAGGCATCAAGCTGTATGGCTCTGCAGTTATACAACTGACTAGTATCTGTAGAACTGCTAATGAGGCTGACAGTGGGGAGCTGGCAGTCATGGAGAAGAAATGTGGCTGGGGAAGGAGATACAAGTGGAATAAAGAAAGGGAGAATGGGATGGTGGGCAGCAACTGATTTTTCTGAAGCGGAGAGATTAAAGAACCAAGATTTGATTTAGGACAAAGTGGTCTTGATTACTCTAGAGATGGAGTGTCCCTGGTGAGAGACTTTAATCTGTACTGAACAGCCTTGACTGAGTCAGTCGAAACTCTATCCTCAGAAATAGGGACACGGCGTAGCTTTAAGGAGGGTCAGTAGCTTGGCATTCTCGTCCCACATTAAAGCAAAAAAGCATTTAAAGCTCTTACCATTCAGAAGTAAGAATATACAGACATTTTTAGTTTGCTTCCTCTGTTTCGTTTTAGTACAACTAAAATTAATCAAAGTTTCCTCTCATCCCCCTAATACTTTTAAAAATCCCCCCCCCAGGCAAGGTTGGGGCAAGGGTATTAGGCATCCTAAGCAAACCTTCAGTTCCCCCCCCCCCCATTAACTGTGAAGCCCCTAGCCCCTCTCTCAGAGATTTTGAGAAAACACAACAATCTTGATTAGCGCAATATCACCCTTCGCAGAACAATCCTGTATAAAGGGGTAAATTCAATTTAGGTCGCTAAAAGATGCCAAAAAACTGGGTGCTAAGTTAGTATTCTAAAATGGCAGAGTTATGTACCAAATCTGTAATAAAATACTAGCTCAAGTCAGCAGTTATGTGCCAAACTTTAGGTGTGATCACTTATGCCAGTCTGATTGGAGTAAATAGCGGCCCCAAAACACAGCAGCTGGGTGTGTAAATGCAACTATTCTATAAAGTGAATGCAAGAATAATCGGAACAGCCCTGATATACCCATGTTCCTACCATGTAAATGTTTTGGATTTGTGCATGAGAGAAGTTAGGGGTGCTGTTTATGGAATAGCTATCCACTTTATATGGTATCAGAGTTACACTTATTAGAGGGGGCTTCTCATATATCAATCTTCTAAAAATGCCCAACTCTCAGACTATTTTACAGCGCCTTTATACAGATTTAAGAGGTATTTTTGTATAGGATCTGTCAGATAACCCTATCACCACCATTCCGGCTATACATTGAGCTTGCAAATAGGTGGGAAAATGTGGATACAAATGCAATAAATAAATAAATGAATGAATAAATACTGTGAGTCAGGCACTTTTTATGGTGGGCAGGCATTCCTCATTGATCCTTACTTTTATTTCTTAAACTTTAATGATTGAAAGTTTAAGAAATAAAAGTAAGGATCAATGAGGAATGCCTGCCCACCATAAAAAGTGCCTGGCTCACAGTATAGCCTGAATGGTGGTGATAAGGTTATCTGACAGATCCTATACAAAAATACCTCTTAAATCTGTATAAAGGAGCTGTAAAATAGTCTGAGAGTTGGTTTATGGAATAGTGGCATAAGTCTGTTATGTGCGCAGTGTCAAATTAGCACCAATTAGTGCTTGTTAATGTCAATTATTGGTATTTATCACTAATTTAGTGCCAATTAGTTAATTATGTTGCATGCATAACTGGTGCTATTCCATAATTGTGTACCCAATTGCACACTTAACTTTGGGTGTCATTTATAGAATTTGGGGGAAATGGACATCATTGTACATATTTACATAGGACAATTTCCAAAAACTATTTATTCAGATAAATGAGATCTTTAAAAAAAATGTCATTCTGTTTGCAGATAAAAGTACAAACTGATAATTCTTTGAATTTATCTGGCTGTCAGGACCTATTGTTTCACCTTGAATTCAACTGCCCTTTGGTACCTCTATAGAAGCTGCCACCCTGTGCAACCACTTAATTTCTCTAATCATTAAATCAGCCTTGCTCTCACTGTTGTCTCTTATTCCTCCTTTGAGTCAGCTGATGCCATTTTGAAGAACAGCAGTGTGGGGCAGGAGTGAGTGAGGATACTATCCAGCTTATTTTCAAAAGAGAAAGACGCCCATATTTCGACCCAAATCGGGAGATGGGCGTCTTTCTCCCGTGGGCGCCCAAATCGGTATAATCGAAAGCCGATTTTGGGCGTCTCCAACTGCAATCTGTGGCGGGAACGGACAAAGTTGACGGGGGCATGTCAGAGGCGTGATGAAGGCGGGACTGGGGTGTGTTTATCGGCCGAGGAGAGATGGGCGCACTCGGCCGATAATCGAAAAAAGAAGGGCGCCAGAAGCAAAAATTTGGGTCACTTTTTCTGGATCCTTTTTTCTCACGAACAAGTCCCCCAAAACTGCCCCAACTGCCCAGATGACCACCGGAGGGAATTGGGGATGACCTCCCCTGACTCCCCCAGTGGTCACTAACCCCCTCCCACCCCCAAAAAACAACTTTAACAACTTTTTTTTACCAGCCTCAAATGTCATACCCAGCTCCATCCCAGCAGTATGCAGGTCCCTGGAGCAGTTGTTAGTGGGTGCAGTGGACTTCAGGCAGGTGGACCCAGGCCCATCCCCCCCTACCTGTTACACTTATGCTGGTAAATGGGAGCGCTCCAAACCGCCCCCAAAACCCACTGTACCCACATCTAGGTGTCCCTCTTCAGCCATAAGTGCTATGGTAATGGTGTAGAGTTGTGGGCAGTGGGTTTTGGGGGGGATTTGGGGGGCTGAGCACCCAAGGGAAGGGAGCTATGGACTTGGGAGGTATTTTAATTTTTTTTTTAATTGTTACAAGTGCCCCCTAGGGTGCCCGGTTGGTGTCCTGGCATGTGAGGGGGACCAGTGTACTACGAATCCTGGCCCCTCCCACGACCAAATGCCTTGGATTTGTTTGTTTTTGAGCTGGGCGCCATCGGTTTCCATTATCGCTGAAAAACGAAACTGCCCAGCTCAAATCTGCCCAAATCCGATGCATTTGCCAGGCACAAACCGTATTATCGCAAAAAAAGATGGAGGCCCATTTTTTCGAAAATACGGTCTGTCCCGCCCCTTCATGTACCCGTCCTCGGAGATAGACGCCCATGGAGATGGGCGTTTGCATTCGATTATGCCCCTCCACTGCTACCATTTTGATAAGTATATGAGGAAAAGAGGATAGAGAAGATGGAAGGAGGAATTCATTCTTTTGTTTTAATTGGACTAAATTTTGCATTATATCCTTTTATTTTAGTATTTAGTAGCATGTGATATCTCACTGGAGGCATAAATTCCAACTTGTCAAAATGATTGGGGGTGCTAAATACAGTACAATTCCTCAATATTGGGGTTTCTCAGCACTCACTACACCCACAGATCTGGCACTTATGACTGGAGAGAAGGAAAGGGATGTAGAATAAGAATCATTCACATTCCAGTGTTTTATTGAACAGTAATGGGTGCATATTAAACCAAAAGGGTTCAGCCTTGGGGAATGACATCAACATTTAAACAAGAATTGTTTTAGCTCACCTACAGCCAGGAAAGATTTAACTTATAAATATACCATGTAGCATGGGCTGTCATTACCATGACAGGAAACACAAGAGAAAAATCAGTCTAAAAAAATGGCAGTTCCATTGCCACAGCAAAAAACCTCCATATGTGCAATTACTGCTCATATGTGCAATTATCTCACATGAATGCAATAAAGAAAAGTTGATCTGTTTTCTATTTTTTTACATGCATCCAGCCTGCCTTCTCACTCTCAGCAGTCATTCTTTGTGTCTCTAGATGTGCTGCTGTTTGTTGACTGTACAGCTCAGACAACACCACATGTGGTAATAATTCCATAAATAAAGGAAGAGCAGCAGGTTTAACATTATTGCTTGAAAAGCAGAGACTGAAATCTCAAGGCTGTTTTGACTGAAGGGGAATGAGTTTGCTTCAGTACAGTGCCACCTGGGAAATGGGGGTTTCTTTATCAGGATTCAGGCTCTTCCTCTTCCTAGCCATGACTGAAGGTGTTGGTAAAGGTTGGGGAGAGGGATGAGGGGAACTCAAGTCTGCTGACACTATAATAGTGGGCCAGTCTAGGTGGAACGTTGGAAGAATTTTACATCATTACTTCAAATGCAGCAAAATAGCATGGGCAAGATGGAAGAGTAGGGCAACAGTAGAAGCAGTTCCTAATAGCTCCCTAATGGGAGCTGATGGGAAAGAGGAAAGAGGCTTTGAGAAACCAAACAAGCAAAAGAATTCTGTAGAGTTGGTTATTTTTTCTGAAAGAATATTTACCTTATCTGTGGTGATATTTTTCAGCCATAGTTCATTTTGCTCTAGATAATTTAAGGATTCAGAATTTTGCATCTCCCTTCTAAACCAGTTTACTCAAATCTGTTGTGGGGGATCCTAAGCCAATCAGATTTGCAGGTTGTCTTTAATAAATATTCAAGAGATAGATTTGCATGCAGATTTACCATGCATATTCAGTATTAGATTTTCTGAAAACCCAACTGGCTTAGGGTCTCTCCTATGATAGATTTCGAAATCAGCGCTCTAAGCATTTTATATTCAGAAATGCTAGCAGAGTTCTGCTTTAGGACCAACCCAATGACTCAGAGGCAGAGCAGTGTGCTGCTGTGCAGGAGAACAGGTTCAAGGCCTAGACCCAACTCATGTTCCTTGGACCTACCGGATTACAGAAGCATTCACAGTCCCTGTGGTTAAGGGAGAGAGTCATGGCTATCAGGCAACAGCAACATCCTTAGAAGTCCTTGTAATGGGACACCAAGTGGGCCTTTTTCAAAGGTGCTCTAGCGGTTTTAGTGCACACTAGAAATAAGCATGCACAAAATGCTAGCGTGCCTTTGTAAAAGATCCTCCAAGATAACAACAGGCTATTCTTTTCCATCAGTGTGATAGCTGAGCTAGACAGCAAGAGAAATTAGTAGCTGCAAATGAAGGTTTGAGGTACCAGAAAAGAAGGGAGCCTCTTGTTGAGCAGGTTAAAGTAAGTCATGTTGCCTTGGAGGTATTTTTTTTCTAAATTCCTAGTGATCGTGTTTCTTGACTTTTCACTGCCTGTGTAAAAACAAACCTGGCTTTTCTTACCAGTACCTGTGGTTAAGAAGATTTAGTATCTCCTGCAGTTGCATTTCACAGTTGTATAGCTGTTATTCTTTTTGAGGTTTTGGTTTTCTAAAGCTACCAGTGAGCACCCTGATCCTGTATTAGTCACCCTGCACTTCTGCTCTCTTTTGTACACATGCCTTAGTCACTCTATTGGTGTCTGATATAGTAGTAATTGGATGCATGCACAGTATACACCTTCATCTCTGTGTGAGTATACACGTGCATTGTGGTTGTGTGTGACTGTATGTGCTCATGTTTGTGAATGGTTTGCATAAAGGTGTTTGTCCCATATACATCTAGCAGTGAATAGTTGCAAGGTAGTGGCTGAAAATGTGCCACTACAAAGTCCATCTGATAGTATGTGATTCTCAGATGGGGTTTCCAGGGCAGTGATGTTACATACCTAGGAAATTATAGAATAAATGAGGCAGAGGGGCATTTTCAATATGACGTCTAAATCAGACTTTGGATGTTTAGCTGAAAACGTCCAAAAATCAAGTGGTGAACATGGCCGTTTTTTAACCCGAAAAACATCTATCATTTTGTTTCAAAAATGGCCATTTCCTAGATGTTTTCTGCTTAGTGCATCTAACCTTTTGGACCATTTTTGAAAAAAAAAAAAAGAAAATGCCCAAGTGAAAAATGCACAAAATCAAGCCATTAGGATATAGGAGGATCAAGCATTCTTAACAGACTGATCACACAGACATCCCAGCAGAAGAGTGGGACACCCTAGGGGGCACTGCAGTGGACTTCACATAAAAGGTCCCAAGTACACATCTCACCCTTACCCCTTTATATTGTATGGTGAGCCCTCCAAAACCCACCAAAAATGTACTGTACCTAACTGTATACTACTACAATAGTCCTTATGGCTGCAGGTGTCACCTATATGTGGGTACAATAGGTTTTTGGTGGGTTTTGTGGGCCTATGCTTTCCACCACAAGTGTAACAGTTAGAATATATTATGGGGCTCGGTCCCCTTCTCCACCGTGCACTGCACCAACCACTAGGCTACTGCAGAGATCGGCTTTCTGCTGTAATAGGACTGGCCATAGCATCTGAAGCTGTCATAGAGGCTGGTATGTACTGTTTCATTCACATCTTTGGGGGATGGGAGGGGAGTCAGTGACCACTGGGGGAGTAAGGGGGTGTTATTCCTTTATTCCTCCAGTGGTCATCTGGCCATTTAGAGCACTTTTTTGTGGCTCATGGATTTATTAAAACAGGACTAGACCAAAATGTCCAACTTTTAGCCATGGACATTTTTGTTTTGTTCTAAGATAACAGGAAAAATATCCAAGTGTTAGGAATGCCCAGATCCTACCCTTAACACACTCCAACATGCCCCTTTGTGATATGGACGCAGTGCTGATGAACAGCATAGAAAAACATCTAAAAAATAGGTTAGCGCTCACCGCTACTTAGTAAAAGGACCCCTGAATTTTCTATCTTTTCAAAGGAGGCATTAGGTTTGTATGATGTAAACTGCTCCTAGCCATCTTTTCATATGCCTGCAAATCTTCCAATTTTGATGTAATGAATTTTGATGTTTTCAGATTTCTTTTCCTTTGGAAAACTAAAAAGAAATAGCTAAACAAAATTTGCTAAGTCATTATTCCCTTTTCTGGGATATTTTAATGATTGGAACTTATGTACAAAGGAAAAAAAACAAATCCGTGTCCTATTGAGTTGTCAAATTGCTCCATGTCTGAAAGATGAAGAAAATAGGGCAAAATGTAAGATGTTCAGCTGCACACTTTATACAAATTACTGTGCTGCCACATGAAGATCCTCTTTAGAATTACACAGGAATCGGGAAACTGAGCACAAAAAGGGGGGGGGGGGGGGGACAGTTTTGAAAAAGTGGATTTTTTTCTACTACATACATTTGACAAATGGCAAAATTGTACAAATTTCCCTTCCCCCCATCCACATCCACTCACCAATGAAACAAAAAAAAAAATATTGGGCAGATCTATAGGATGCAGAAAAAGGTGAAAACCAAAAAAATATTGGGCAGATCTACAGGATACAGAAAAAGGTACTGCTGGCCTTTTGACCAGTCCTTAATGCTGGCAGTATACATTTAGAATTTCTATTTGCATGGTACATGGCATAGTTATCATTGTCTTTTGCTGAATGCATTGTCTTGAGTACTTTAATTGCACAGGTGCATACATGGTTGCGTGTTTGGGCGTGTGAAAGAGATTAATAGAGGTAATAGTGGTTGTGGTGGTGATACAGTTGTGTAAATGTGAAATAATCACAGACAGGTACAGACACAAACCATTGGCAAGCAAGAATTACAGATGAATGTGGCACTTGGACCGCTGAAAGAAAAAAATACAGGCATGCCAAGGGACCAAACAACTACCTAATAGTTTTTTAAAAGGCATAACTTAAGTCTCTAACAGTGGATAAATGCTTGAAGCTGGATGGCCAAGTTTGGTGCCATGGCCTTGCACTGTATTCAGTGAGCTAATTTTCAATATGTTAGACAGTGAACATATAGCTGTAGAATTCATTAGGCATATAACTCTGCATTGATAATTTAAATGACTAATTAAGTACACGCCACTTAGTAATCCAACCTCATATTCAGATTGTTTTAAGTATACGTGTTGATTCAAAATCTGTCTTGGTTTCTTTGCATAGAATAAAGCACCACACATAGATGCACAACTTCATCCCTTTGAAAACAGAGTCTCAGAATTCAGATTGTTTTAGGTGTACGTGTTGATTCAAAATCTGTCTTGTTTTCTTTGCTTAGAATTATATGTATAAAACATCACACCTAGATGTACAACTTCATCCTATTGGAAATATAGCCTCAGAATCTCCTACACTCTCACATCTGTTCCTTTTTTACATGCTGAGGCTATCAGTCCCATGCCCACCTACGTTTGCAGTTTCTCTAGTGTACGTACGTTAGTAATCCAGATCAGAAGTTCCAAAAGCAAAAGACCAGGAAAGAAATAATGAGGGATTAAAGAATAACTAATTCACCAGACCACATGCCACTGTGACTAAGAAAGTGTTATGTCAGACACATGTATTAAATGCAGTCAAATAGAGACGGAACGAAGAAGAAGGGACCAGAAGCTCTCAATTAAATCCAGATGATTTACCTTCATCAAAAGTACCTTTCTAAATAAGTGACAAGCTTCTTATCAAGGGTCTTAGAGAGTCCAATGTTACATTATTTTATGAAAACTAGGAGTATCTTACCAAGAATGGAACAGATCTGTTGAGAGCCCCTTATCAAGGAATAGGTGGCAATGAGAGTCCTTGATACAAAAAACATGGTTAAAACATCACTGCTCTCACTCTGACCACATTATTTTCCAGGGTCTCTCCCCAGTTGTGCTTCACTCATGGATACACTGTTTATTCTCATTTATTTATACATGTCACCCTTCTACCCTGAGATCTGAGTGACTTACTTTAGAAATTATATTTAATAATAATAAATAATTTAACAAGTGGATCCTAGGAGTCCTCCCCATCATATCATTGATCCAAATAAAGGAGAAAACTAGTGGCAGAAGTTCAAATTAAAATTTACCAAGAACAATATTTGAAAGGGGACAGAGGGATCCACCTCAGAAAATATAGGAGCACCTATAAGTGGACTTCCTCTTTCTCTGCACACCTCTGCACTGTAAGGAATGTTTAGATGAAATTTATTCTACTCAAAAACTATCAAACTGAAATACAATTTCAGCTATAAGCTCTTTTCCCTCCTTTTGGTCTGCATTTATTTTATCTGCAGTGCATTTTTTAAAACAGACATCTGTCTTGTGTTGAGAAATCTTAAACTGATGGGGCAGAAATATTTAAACATGCAAATAGGAAACAAGGCCAGAATCTTTCAACACCACCATCTGCTAGGAAAGGTATAAACACATTTTCATCATCAGATTCTTCATTTTCTATTACAATCTACTTTCAATAAAGCTACCGAATAAACCCAAAGGAAGTGAACATAGAATTGAAATTAAATTCTGCACAGTCAATTTGAATAGTGAGGGTTGTGCATTCCTAATAGCTACAGTTTCCACTCTACAAGAGTCAGGCAAATAAAAAGTGCACACAAGAGAACAAGGAAGCATAGGACCTGAGTCTTCAAAATTATTGGGGGTGCTATACCCAATTGAAATGACCTCTCCCAGGATGGACACAGTTAAGGAGTTTGTTCAATATTGAGGGTGCTCAATCACCCACAGAGCTGGCTCCTATGTAAGGAAGGATGTACTAAACTGGGGGTTTTTATACAGGTTAACCAGTTTGCTTTGATTGTTATAGATGCAAATAAGTTCTTTCCATAAGGATAGAAGAAATGTTGCATGGAAAAGTCTGAAAAAAGATAATTACATCTACTGGAAAGTTTTCTTTTTTGTGAAAATCAGTGTGTGGAGTATTTTTAGCACACTTTTTATCAAAAGATTCATTATCAACTGTTTTGCACTGGAGCAGCTCATTGTACTTTACATGGAACAACTCATGAAAACTCCTAAACTT
Source organism: Microcaecilia unicolor (assembly GCF_901765095.1). Taxonomy (NCBI): domain Eukaryota; kingdom Metazoa; phylum Chordata; class Amphibia; order Gymnophiona; family Siphonopidae; genus Microcaecilia; species Microcaecilia unicolor. The sequence goes on along the minus strand of NC_044041.1, from coordinate 85,566,981 downwards.
TTCTGATTTTGCATATTTTGATGCAATTTGCTATGTGAAGTCAAAAGTGCAAAATAATTTACACCTGCAATTGACAGAGTGGAAATATGTCCCCAATCCACCAGAATGCCCGTTTTTCAGCATGAGAAAAAAATGGCAGCATTTCTAGTTATTTGGTCATTTATGGGGCCCAGGAGTTTTGCATCACAAGAGATCTGCTGGAGCAGGAAATTACAAGCTGGAAAGAATTTAAAGGATGCAGTGAAGTCCTGCCCTCATATTGTCCCCATGACATTAGGCAAGTACTTTATTTGCCATGTGCCTTAGTTTACTCAACTGTAATTGAGTAACAATACATTAATCATGACAATTTCTTCTCTATAGCTATATAGACAGCACACCAAAACTGACAGCTAGATTATCCATCCCTAAGAGGCTCCAATGTGTGTTTTTTTAAATAAATTGTTAGTGTTTTGATGAAAGGAGCAATATACATCCAATTAATTATATAAATTATGGGGGTTTGATTATACTGGAAGGTGGTTACTTTGTATATTTTTAACTTCAAATTCTCTATTGTTCATACAAAAATCTACACTAGGGAAAGGGCACAAAGGTAAGACGTAAAACTACTGATCCGAAAGATATTTTTCTGTGAACGGCAATATTAACCATACAAAAGAACAGAGGATGATTAAGTTTTGATACCATAAATACATTTAAAAAAGTAGTCGTTTTTAATTTAAATATATTTTTTATCTTTAAACTATAAAGTTTGGTAAAAAAAAAATACTTCAAAGTATACAGATGCGCTGACTCTTTAAATAAGTTTTACTAGAAATGCTAAAGGAACACAACAATTGTTCAACAAAGGCATTTGTTAAATACTGTATATACAATTTATATACTATCAGTTTTGAAGCATTTTTCTTACCTTGGAATTTTAAACTTGCTCAGTCCCATTGCCTTTTTCTCCACTCCTACCCTCCACCTTCTTCCCCTTGTCTCTCCATGATTTAGGAATTTCTGGTTCCAACCCTAGACCCAGTACTGACCTTTTCCGTTACCTAGTTACCTTCTCCAGCCTCTTCCCAGTACCCACTTACATATCACAAACCCTTACACATGCTGAGCTACAAATCCCAGCCCCATCCCGGCACTCAGCTAAAAATCGCAGCCTTCTCTAGGTGTATAGAGCTCAGCTCCATGTCTCAGCTCATTTCCTGCGCCCAAATGTATATTTATGTGTACTCTGTTCCCAATGCCAACTCTTTGTATTTGACCCCTTTCCACAGTCTAACTGTGTTCATTTCTCCAGCCTAGATCCACATTTCAGTCCCTTTTCGTACTTGTTTTCATATGTCAGTCTCTTTGAGCGTCTAATTTCATGTCTTATCACCCATGTTGGAATCACACAGCGCTTGTCAGCTCAGCTGCACTGGCTAGTTCTTAGGTTTCATTTCACTTTCATACTCCAGTCTTTAGTTCTAAATGTCAGTTCCATGCACCCAGTTCCAGCGTTTTCCTCAGCCTCGTACTCGAAGCATACTGTGTGTTGACGCTGTTTTCAAACTGCTTTTTATCACAGGCAGCATCCTCTAGATCTGAGCCCTCTAGCAAATTTCTAAACCCTACTTTATGGGCGACAGACACCTGGTAACATCAACCTTCTTTAGTCACTCTGGCAGCTGAACAGCTTTCCAGAGGTCATTTAGTACCAGGGTCTTGTGATACAGCTGCAGAAGGTGAGTCCCTCCCAAAGTTAAGCTTTCTCGTATGACATTGTTCTCTTCTAGCTCTCTTTAGAAGCACTCCACTGTTAGTTTCTTTTATCCCGGGAAGATGCAAAATATTATTTTACAGCAGAAGTTCCATTTCCTGAGGGAGCGATTCTGCACCCATATGGGTCCAAAACCTCCCGGGACTCTAAAAAGCAGTCCAGCACCAAGATCTGGCTCCATGCAACTTTGTCCTGTGATCCCTACAGCCATTGTAAGTGTTGGGGGGGGGGGGGGCGGTTAGGATATTCACAATTACTATGCAAGAGAAAATGTCTATGTAATTAGTATCTTCTATATGCTGTTTTATATCATGCATGTTTATTGCAGCTATCCCGAACATAGGAGACAACTTTTCAAAATTATTGGGGGTGCTAAGCCCAATGGAAATAACCCCTCCCTGGACACATAGATGGAAGTTTCTCAGTATTGGGGTGCTCAAGCACCCACAGAGCCGGCTCCTATGATCCCGAAACCCCCACTGTCTGCGGATCACCAGGACAGGTTTGGGAAGCGCTAGTCTCTGATTCTTCTTTCTATGGGGTTCCAACTCCCAGGGTAGAAAGAACTGTCCAGTGGATAGGATTTGGCCAATCCTTTCTGTTGGCCTGTTGGAGCTGTCCAGCACTAGGTGCTGAAACAACGGCCAGCGGCCGGTTTTTTTTTTTTTTTTGCAGATTTTATTCCTACAGTGGCACGAACAGTATATTCTCCTGACATATTTTATTACGCTTTTAAACCAAAGCTATGTAGAAGTACAGTAAGTATGATGTTCGATACCGTGAACCGCGTAGGTCAACATAGCCTCGAAAAGCCCTTTGCATGGCACTAGGAAATTAAATTTTACGGTCTAGTATAAGAGATCCAGGAAGCCAAAAATCTCAGCTAAGCAAAGCTGCTCTACAGGTGGTGTTGGGATCCTTCGCCTCCCTCTCAAACAAAGGCAGAGGACAAGGACGCATTTGACTTTCCTGCCTTATAGAGATGAGCCTGGCGCCAGTGCAGGGCTGCAAGCTGTTATCTATGCAGTGCTAATAGAAAAGCCAGCAAACATCTCACCTTTACTCCTCATCACCTCAGGTCTGCCCCCGTTGCCCTTCCTTTGGCTAGTGGGCTTTTATGGATACAAGGATGGCGAGTAGGAGTTCTCAGAAGGCGGAGGCTGAGGGACCAACCAATAGGATCGTGCTCTTTATTGCAAACGGTATGATTACATCATGGATAATAGTCTGAATCTCAGCAAAGACGACTGCGTCTGTTTTTGGCTGATATCTGGCCGGGGGGTGGGGGGAGAATAGAACGTAACAGGTTTATTCAGCAGGAAAGGGAAAGGTGGAGTTCTTAAGCATGTTGTCGTCTTCAATGTTTAGTAATGTTTTCTCATAATACATCGGGTTGAATTACCTTTTTTTCTTGCACAGTAACATTGATTCTTTTTTTTTTTTTTTTTAAATAATAATAAGCTTTAGAAGACTAAAGAAAAGCGAATTGGTCCTGACAAATAGACTGTCCTGGCCTCTTTCTATTTGTGCTGTCCAAAACGAGAAAGGTTTCAGTGCTTCCCAAACCTGGTCCTGGAGGCACCCCAGCCGATCAGGTTTTCAGAATACCCACAATGAATATTCATGAGAGAAATTTGCAAGCATTGCCTCCACTGCATGCAAATCTGTCTCCTGAATATTCATTGTGGTTATTCTGAAAACCTGACAAGCTGGGGTGCCTCCAGGACCAGGTTTGGGAACCACCAAAGAAACATCCTCAAGAATAGGAAAGTGTTTATTTTGACACTATGGGTAGCTGCACAGAGAGAACAGAAATGATCAAACTCTTGTTTCTAGAGCCAGTAAGAAACAGTATTTGCTATGGCATTTTTGTTTACATTTTGAAATGTATAAATATATCCAGATCCCTTAATTTGAGCTGATTCCTAGTGACTATACAATGAGGGACCCCCTCCCCCTGGTTTTCTTGGCATGACACAGGAGTAGTTTGCCATTGCCTTCTCCAGAGCAGTATGAGGCATCACTATGTTGCTGCAGCCCAGCATTGGAGGAGGGGGAATGACCCAGGCAGACATTGCTCCTAGAAACTGTCCTGCAATGGACCCAAGAAAAAAAGAGGGTTAAGTGAGTTGCCCAAGACATGGAATTTGAACCTGGGCTTTCTGGTTCACGGCCTAACTATTAGGCTACTCATCTGCTCTTTATTCATACCATAATAATCAACTGAAGTTACTGAATGGAAAAACACTTCCAATACAATCCCCCCACATTCATCCAGTTCTCTGTCAATACTGCAGAGCCTTGGCTAGCAAAATGGGGGAGGGGGGGGGGGGGGGAGAAGGAAAAACAAGGATGTTTCTTCACTCTACAATTTTCTTGTACCTGAAAGATGGGTTCAGAGTTTAACTAAAGGCAATCACAGTGGTCAAACATGTAGGTCAGGGGTGGACAACCTGTGGCCTGTGGGTCGAATGTGGCCTGCCATTGAATTTTATGCATCCTATAAGACCTTGAAAAGTACACACAGAAAATGTCATTAACCAGTGTTTTGGCAATTTTAGATACTGTATTTTCCAAATATTTTCAGAATAGCCACTCTAGCAGTTTGTTTCCATTATTTTTAGTTAAATTTGTTCTTATTTATTTATCACAGATCTATGGAGCTCTGTGCATTTCTGGTTCCAACATAATATAATGTTGTGGCCCACCAGGGATAGTACTGACATGCATTTAGCCCTCTATGTATAAAGATTGCCCACCCCTGATGTAGGAGAATTCAGAAAGAAAGCGCATAATAGGACATAGGGATTCGGAGAGTGCTGCTAAGAGACAGAATTTTAAACATTTTCTGATGCTACTGGCAGAAACTTTTGTGTATTTTGAAGAGAAGTAAAAATCTTGTCTTAGTTGCATGGTGCCATAACTACAGAGCTAGTGATCCTTTCTTCAGATGTTGAACTGTGTGAGGGAGATCACTGTTTTCAGTAAGGAATGGGGCTGGGACTAAGATTCCAACCCCTTTTCCACCTCAGAAATAAGATCATGAACAAGATCCCTCTTTAGTTCAAGCTTTTCATTGCAAATGTCTTCACAAAGTCCCTGTAGGCCCATTCCTCCCTCTCCTCCCTCCAGTTACCTGTACATAGAGGTATCCATGTGCTTCACATCCCAATCCTCCTCCTTTGGTTACTATGGAGACTTGGGAGAGCAGTCTGATCTTCTTTGAGTCCGGAAGGTGTGGACAGATGGTGCTGCTGATCCTCCTGAACCAGAGTTGACCGCTGTTGTTGTTCCTAGAAGAGATTTGTAGCTCTGGGGGATTATGAAAACAGGGTGACAACTTGCACATCTGCTTGGGGCACTGAAACCTGAGCCGGCCATTCAGATTGGAAGAGATTACCTGGCTCAGCCATCCAGAAGGAAGCAGGGACTGGCCTGGGTTTTGTGTTATTAACTACTCTGCAGCTGGTAGAGCTTTTCCATTCAGGGGCTGGCAGCTTTTCGCTTTTGTTTGAAAAGACAGGGGAGCAGCACCGAACCCTAAGTTATCAGGAACCTGTTAAGTTAGGGAAGAATACAAACTAATTAGTGCACTACCTTTTCTGCAATCCTAAAAAGCAGAGGGGAAGGGGAAGGAGGAAACCACAGAGAGGAGAAAGTTAGGTTAGACATTAGCACTTAATTAGATTATTTTCTGTCCAGTTCTAGGCTTATATCATATATCTAAAGTAAACCCATCAAAGACCTGCATTGGTAATCACTAGAACAAGATTCCCTTGATAATAGCAAGCTATATTAATCAGTCCTGGGCCTTAAAGTGCTTTAAAATAGAGCACTTCAGATCCAAAAACATATGTGCAGCCATCATGGGGGTTTATTGTTCAACACCTAGTTGTAGGTCTTGCACATGGCATTGACGTTAATTATTAAGCAGAGACTGGAAGAAAGAAACCTTATTTGGTTAGTGTCTGACAGACAGTCCTTAGTTTCCAGATGTAGCTCAAGGATAGGTTTTATGACTCATTTGCCTAAATGTGCCTATTAAATAATAGAATTTTTATTTTACTTTTTCTGACCTTTCTTATGTGGTGGGGTAATTTATGTTTTTTGTTCTCTTTTAGTGTTTTGAGATGGAGAGAAGAGATCCTTACGATTGGTGTAGGGAAGGAAGGAGGAGGAGGTTTGACATGGGAAGGAGATCTTGGGGCTGGGACAGGAGAAGGAGAGAGTGTTAAAGAACGAGTGAGAGGGAAGGTTGAAGATGGGAGGAAAGACTAGGAAAGATCAGAGATGTGGGAGGAAAGAAAGGAAAAATCAGATGTGGAGGAAGAGAAGGATCAGACGTGGGAGGAGGAGTGGGAGGAAATAATAGAAGACAGAGGGGTGAAGGGAGGAGGGGGATCTGGTATTGGAGATTCAAGAATGGGTAAGGGAGTGAGTGAGAAATATGAACAGGAATAGAATAAGGATGGGAAAATGTAGGATCTAGAATGGAGGGAGGCAGGATCCCATCTCTCACTCCTCCTCTCCACCAAACACAGGTTCCCTCTCTCATATACATGTCTATGCACCCTTGGCATGAGTCCCCTCTCTCAGCCTCATTCCAACCTCCATTGTTCATCCCCTCTTTCTCTCTCTCTCTCATACACGCACGCATGCATGCGCATGCACACACACACACACACACACCTGACCACCCCCTTTTTCACATGCATTTACACCCCCCCAATTCCCTTGCCAAACCCTGATCCTCTTTCTTTCACAGTCAGGTTATTAGTACCCTTTCCTCTGTCACATTGCCCCCCCTCCTGCATTAATCCCCATCCCTAGCTAGTACCCTTCCATCCTCTTATCCTCCCATCCCTGGCTTTATCCTTCCCTACTGATCTATTTCACACCTCTCGCCTCCACACACACACACACTGATTCAACCCTTTCTCATGGGCTGAGGCTCAAAACCTAATGTCGGTGCTAGAGGCAATTAACGCTGGACTAGCACCAGTGTCAATGTGTGCAGAATACTCAAAAAGCTCTAGCACAGAAAACAACATGCATGCCAAAGATTAGCGGAAATAGCATTTTAATGTAGGCAAATGGATGTAAATGAGGTAATTAGCTATTCCAATACTCAGAGAAACAGCGCTCAAAAAACCCTGCCCTAATGCTGGAAACCTAGCGCCAGCTCCGAGCTTGCATTGAGGGTTAGAAGAGATGTTTTCCATGATTTTCCTTTTAAAATCTGCCATTTTTTTTAAATTTGAAAGAGGAAAGAAGCACGTGCAAGCCTCTGAGTGCCGGTGGTGAGGAACAAATGTGTGGGAGTCTGATCAAAAACGAATATGGAAGCCCACATTGGCGCCTGTTTTCTGCGCTTAGTATAAGCTTTTCAAGTGAAATTTTTTTTGAAAAGCTTATATTTAAGGAGCAGACCAGTGCTGATGTGTGCCTGCACATCAGGGTTTGAATGGGCATGTGCACAAGAACTTTGCTTACCACTCTTGTGTGCATGCGCCAAGCACGTTCCTCCCCTTTGCACCGCTTGCATATAATTTATATGCAATTAATGTTAAGCATTAGGTAATTATTTTGTACGCTGGTTCTGCAGTATTTTCTGGTGCTGTTCCCTATAGCCCCGGAGTTCTGAGCATCCGCTCATCAGTCTTCTCCCTGCCCCCATTTTCACCTGCAGCCTGATGATTCTCACTCTCTATCCCTTTGTCAATCTTTCCAGTAACTATAGGGGCCAGCAGGAAGAAAGGGAAGAGTGGCATGTCCCAGGATGCTGCTTGGGACCCAAATGAGGGTTTGCACTGTAAGGGACACTTTAATGTTGAATGGTTCATATTCTGAGTCAGAAAACAGGAGGAGGATGAAAACACAACTCCAGGCACGTATCTGGTCCTCCTCCTGTTGCATGGCCAGAGGATGTATATATATCTGCCTGCACCCATCTAGTTACTGCCCCTCCCTCCCCCAATCTCTGGGTCTTCTGCAGAATCACAGTAGATTAGAGTGTGCCAGAGGTAGAATGTATTCTCTGATATATTTTTCTCTGACCTGTTTATTTTGTTGTACTTCTGATATGTCCCTGTGATATCCTTATCCTCACTTTACTGTCTTTATTTACCTGACATACCTTACCTTGCATTTATTTGAGATACTAGGCATATAAGCACGTTTTCAGCTCTTCATTTGGAAAGTGTGAAATAAATAAAAAGTGATTTAGGGAAGATTTTTCCAGCTCAAAGAATCCTGCAGCTTCCCCACCTCCCCCATGGACCTGTCTCTCACCATTAGACCAAAACGCCACATTTTGATGATGCAATAATGTTACACAAAGCACTAGTGGTAATGATGAGGATGGTGAAGAGATGAAACCATAAATCACAAGTGAAAGTAATTTAAAACTGCAAAATGAGAAAAACACATAATTGTTTGTTGATTGGATGAGGACAACTGGTCCTTTTTAATAGGGGAAGGACCAACATAACATTTTTCAAATTAATTAATTAATTTATTAGAATTTATTTCCCATCTTTTTGAAGAAATTCACCCAAGGTAGTGTGCAGCAAGAATAAGCCGGACATAGGCAATAGACAATTACAGCAGTAAAAATATTCAAACAGCAGTACACATTAAGGCATACAATGTCATACAATACACAATATAACATCTTAATAGCCAGCATAGGGTGTAAGTGGAGGTGGGACACATAGACAGGTAAGACAGTGTAACAAGAACTAGATAAAAATAAGGGTGACAACTTAAGGACAAATTTCATGCAGTGGCTCAGCTATGGGTGGGCCTGAGTGGTCACAGGCCCACCCAGCGATTCATTTTCTCTGCCTGCGCCGATCCGGCTGACATCCCTCTGCTGCGTCCTGCCCTCACTGATATCACTTCCTGTTTCCTTACTGGTGGAATGAAGCAGAGGAATGCCTGCCAGGCCAGCGCAGGCACTGAAAATGAATCACTGTGGCTGCCTCTGAGGTACTCTAGAGAGGAGGTTCAGAGATAGGGGGAGTTGTCGGTCTGTGGTCGGGGAATTGGAGCGAGAGGAAGAGATGTTAGATGTGTGTGTGTGTGTATGTGTGGGGAGCTAAGAGGAAGGTTAAACAATAAAATGTATATATATCTATGGGGGGTGGGGGTGGAAGGGCCCATCCAAATTAATTCTAGGCCCACCCAAAATACTAGGTCTGGCTATGCCACTGATTGCATGTAGAGTCAGAAAAAGTGTGTGAAAATGATTCTCAAAGGACAAGCAGGTTTCTATATTCTCACAAGTGGGTGACGCCGATCCGTGTCGCCCAGTCCAGCATTTCCCATAGCTAAAAAGAGAGCTTTGTGGAGCGCAAGCCGTGCTCCTCTGCGCATGCATGACTGCCTTCCCACCTGTCACGCAAACGCAGTCTCCTTTTTCCATGTGAGGAGAAGCCGTTTTTCTTGCTCTCTTCTCATTTGCTCGGTCTTGAGAGCTATTTCTTTTGTGCCTTCTGCCTATTTTTTCCATCTTAATAATTGAGCTCCTTTTTTTGGAACTTATTTTATCTTTCCTTTATTTTCTTTAGAGTTGTTTTGCCCGATTTTATTTTTCCGTCATCATTGGGCTGCTTTTAGGCCCTGACTTCGGCCGGGATTTTCCCTTTTTTTACCGTGCCTTGCCCCTTTTTCAGGCACCATCGCATCGTTTAATTTAGCTGACGAAGTTTTTCCGTCCATGTCCATGAAGATTCCTAGTGGCTTCAAGCGCTGTACCCGGTGCAATCGGACAATCTCGGGGAAAGACACCCATTCTTGGTGTCTACAGGGCCTGACCATAGCCCTGCTAACTGTGTTGTCTTTGCATGAAGAAGAGGACCCAGCTTTCCCGAGAGGATCAACATGAGAGGATTTTTGGAACCAGGTCTGGTTTCTCAAGATCGCCATCATCGAGGTCAGAGGCGTCTGCATCGACAGGGCTGGTCTTAGCAACTGCGGGGCCCTATGCAGACCAATTTGATGGGGTCCCACCCTAGCCCTGCCCCCATCCTAACTCCGCCCCCACCTAGCTCCACCCCCACCCTAGCTCCAGGGCCGGCCACCCCTCCCTCTGAGCTCCCGGGCCGCTCCCTCCGAGCTCCAAGGCCCCCAGCTCCAGGGCTCCCCCCCCTAGGGCTCCCAGCTCCAAGGCCCCCCTCCCTCCCGGTCATTTTTTAACACTCCCCTCCAAGATCCAGTACTAGGTATGCCGAGAATACAAAACACTCAGGACCTATAGAGCAATTCTACCATACCATAAGCAGTCATTTCTACGAATCACACAAAGAAAAGGAAAACATCTTAAAACACTACAGTGAGCACTAGAACATCAATTCACCTATTGTAAAATGAAACCAGACAGAATAGTACAGATTGTCGATCCTGCACAGTCAATGCCAACTGAAAGCCATGTCTTTTTCACAAACACAGATACACCCTAATCCACTATAGAATAAGTAGTAATATTTAAACTTTCTATTTAGACAAAAATTAAACTGAACCCCAAGATGCCAGACTCTGCATACAATGCAACACCACAGAAACAGAAAATGTCCCCTAGTACTGTGCAAAATATAAAAACAGCAGATGTAAATTTGAAAAAAAAAACCTAACAAATACCAATCACCACTTTACAAATTAACAAATAGAAATAAAACAAATATAGAACATAAAATAATACCATTTTATTGGACTAATAGATTTAGCTTTCAGAGGCCAAAACATCCTTCCTCAGGTCAATATAGTATAGTACTGTTACAGTATCCTATCCTGACCTGAGGAAGGGGGTTTTGTTCTCCGAAAGTTAGCCAAAATGTATTAAAATTAGTCCAATAAAAAGATTACCTTGTTTACATGTTCTATTATAAACATTTATTAACACATCTACAATGCTACTTTATCCTAGAGCAAAAAAATAAAAATATATATTTTATTTACAGTTTGTTGTCTCTGGTTTCTGCCTTCCTCATCTTCTTTTCACTGTCTTCCTTCCATCCAGCATCTGTCTTCGGTCTCTCTCTCTGCCATCCAACGTCTGCTGTCTCTGCTGTTCCCTCCATCCAATGTGTGCCCTCTCTCCCTGCTCCTTCCATCCACATCTACCCTCTATCTCTGCCCCTTCCATGATCCATCCACCATCTGCCCCTGTCTGCCCTCTCTCTCTCCCCCATCCATTCACTGTCTGCCCTTTCTATCCCTTCCATCCACTGTCTGCCCTTTCTCTCTGCCTCTTCAATCCACAATTTGCCCTCCCTCTCCCATCCATCCAGGGTTTGCCCTCCCTCTCGCTCCCCCATCCAGGATCTGCCCCTCTCTCTGCCCCTTTTTTCAGCCCCCAGTTCCAGCCCCACTATCCCACCAGTCCCCCATTTCAGCCCCAGCCCTTTTCTCCCACCAGTCCCGAGCTTCAGCCCCCCAGCCACTTCTCCCTGTCCCTTTTTCAGCCCCCAGTGCCCAGTTTCAGCCCCTGCCCCTTTTTAGCCTCCAGTCCCAGTACTAGTCCCCTTATCCCACCTACCCTCCTTTTCAGCCCCCAGTTCCAGCCCCCTTCATCCACATGCCTTGTATTAGGGCCCCCCTTTCAGAACCATTCTCCCACCTGACCCATGCATGCCCCATTTTCCCACCATCCCCAGGCATGGCCCCCATTTTCCCATATGGCCCCTTCTCAGACCCCAGTGCCAGTCCCCTTCTCCCATCCGAGAACCCCCTCCCCAGTCCCCTTCTCCCATCCAAGAACCCCAGTCCCCTCCCCACCTGTCCCCTTCGACTATCCAAGAACCCCCTCCCCACCCCCTTCTCCCATCCGTGAACCCCCTCCCCACCTCAACTTTAGAAACGTTAAGTAGTAGTAGTAGTCTCCTTCCCATTTGAGAACCCCCTCCCCACCCTTCCCCCACCTGAGAACCCCCACCCCACACACCCTTCTCCCATCTGAGTCCCCCCCCAACCCACCTACCAGCTCCATTCTCCTGCCGCCCACCACCCTCACTGCCTTTAAAAAAAGAATTTGGAAGCACCGGAGGGACAGGCATCGCCTCGCGTCTACCCTGCTACTAAAAATCTCTTCAACGTCGTTGGGCCTTCTCACATTGAGTCCCGCCCGCCCTCGCGGTAATTGGAAGTTACCTCAGAGGAGGGCGGGACTCAATGTGAGAAGGCCCAACGACGTCGAAGAGATTTTTAGTAGCAGGGCAGACATGAGGCACTGCCTGTCCCTCCGGCGCTTCCAAATTCTTTTTTTAAAGGTAGGATAGGGTGGGAGCAGCGGGAGCGGGGCACCCCCCCACCTGCTGACATCCGGGACGGACCGCCCCCACCACGCCGCTGTCGCGCGCCGTCGGAGGGAGGGAGGACTGGAGCTCGGGAGGGTGGGGCAACCTCAGGCGCGCCGCGCGGGGCCCCCCTGAACGCGAGGCCCTATGCGGCCACCTCGGTCGCCTCGCCTTAAGATCATCACAATGGCATCGGGAGTCTAAGGATGCATGGCTGATACTAGACCTGTAGACACTCGGAGCAGTGAGGCATTGAGTGGGTCTCCACCTGCCCTCAAGGCCTTCTGCTGTGCAGGGCCCCTGGGCTGTCCATCATCGGACCCAACCCCAAAGCAATGTGAGGATTCAATGTCATCCTCGTCGGCACCAAAGAGCCTTGGTGACATGCTTCGGGCAAAGGCCAAGAAGCATCATCATCGGTCACCCTCGACACATGGTGCCAGGAGCTCCGGGGCATCAAAGGATTCGGCACCCAAGAAGCGTCGGCTCTAGGAGGACTGCTCCCCCTCCATACAGAAGGTACATTACATAAGTATTGCCATACTGGGAAAGACCAAAGGTCCATCAAGCCCAGCATCCTGTTTCCAACAGTGGCCAATCCAGGTCACAAATACCTGGCAAGATCCAAAAAATGTACAAAACATTTTATACTGCTTATCCCAGAAATAGTGGATTTTCCCAAGTCCATTTAATAATGGTCTATGGACTTTTCCTTTAGGAAGACGTCCAAACCTTTTTTAAACCCCGCTAAGCTAGCCACCTTTACCACATTCTCTGGCAACGAATTGCAGAGTTTAATTACACATTGAGTGAAGAAACATTTTCTCCCATTAATTTTAAATTTACTACATTGTAGCTTCATCACATGCCCCCTAGTCCTAGTATTTTTGGAATACGTAAACAGACGCTTCACATCTACCCGTTCAACTCCACTCATTATTTTATAGACCTCTGTCATATCTCCCCTCAGCTGCCTTTCCTCCAAGATGAAGAGCCCTAGCCGCTTTAGCCTTTCCTCATAGGGAAATCATCCCATCTGCTTTATCATTTTCGTCGCCCTTCTCTGCACCTTTTCTAATTCCACTATATATTTTTTGAGATGCGGCAACCAGAATTGAACACAATATTTGAGGTGCGGTCGCACCATGGAGCGATACAAAGGCATTATAACATCCTCATTTTTGTTTTCCATTCCTTTCCTAATAATACCTAACATTCTATTTGCTTTCTTAGCCGCAGCAGCACACTGAGCAGAAGGTTTCAACGTATCATCAACGACGACACCTAGATCCCTTTCTTGGTCCGTGACTCCTAAAGTGGAACCTTGCATGACGTAGCTATAATTCGGGTTCCTCTTTCCCACATGCATCACTTTGCACTTGCTCACATTAAACGTCATCTGCCATTTAGACGCCCAGTCTCGTAAGGGTCTCTTGTAATTTTTCACAATCTTCCCGCGGCGGCATGGTGGGGGCGGCCCGCCCCGGATGTCAGTGGGTGGGGGGTGCCCCGCTCCCGCTGCTCCCACCCTGTCCTACCTTTAAAAAAAGAATTTGGAAGCGCCGGAGGGACAGGCAGCGCCTCACGTCTGCCCTGCTACTTTTTGTCATCAGCAAATTTAATTACCTCACTAGTTACTCTCATCTCTAGGTCATTTATAAATATGTTTAAAAGCAGCAGTCCCAGCACAGACCCCTGGGGAACCCCACTAACTACCCTTCTCCATTGAGAATACTGACCATTTAACCCTACTCTCTGTATACAGTATATATTAAACCCACGGATCGTAACACTACTCTACAATTTGCTAGTATGCATCCTCACCATTGTAGAACGAATATTCCATTTGCTCAATTTCTTAGATACAGAAGAATTTGTTCTTCCACTATGGGTTATCAACAACAGTCTAATCAGCTGGAATTGAAGTTGATTAATAGAGGTTACCCGAAGAAATTGGTATCCACAGCGAAGAAGAGAGCCAGGAATAATCATAGAGATTGGCTGTTACATCCTAGCCCGAAGATTCAGAAGTCTGAAGAAATGTTAACTTTTGTAACACGTTATAATGCTCATACAGATAAAGTATCCAAGATTGTTAGAAAGCATTTAGCGATGCTGAAGGTTCATCCTTGTTTCCGGGATCTGAGAGTGGTTTTCGCCTATCAACGGAATAAAATTTGAATGATACCTTATGCCCAGCGGAAGTCTGGGATCAGGACAGATTTGAAGGACATAATGATGGATTTCATGGCGCTTGTGGACATTGTTCAGTGTGTCATATTATGTTAAGTTCGAATCAATTCATGCACCCCACATCTAACAAGAAATACAAGCTGCACTCTATAACAGATTGCACTTCAATGAATGTGATTTATATCATAATGTGCCCTTGCACACTATGTTACGTGGGACAGACGTCCCGGTCTTTAAAAACTCGACTAATAGAGCATAGACATTGCATCCAATCGGAGAAGACATATGAACCTATGGTCTCACATTGTGTACAATTCCAACATCGATTTTCAGAGTTGCGTTGCATTGTATTAGAACAGATGAGAGTTTCTGAAAGAAGAGGGAACATTAGACGGCTTCTACGACAAAGAGAACAACGATGGATTTTCGAACTCAAGACTGTCATACCCGGAGGTTTGAATGTAGCGCTAGAATGGAAAGCTTTTCTCTGATTGGAGTGCTTCTGCGTGACGTCAGACGCCGAATATAAAAACGGATTGTGGAAGCGAAGAGACCGTCTGCCATGTTTTGATCCAATGATTAAGGGAGACGGCGAGACATCTGAGCTTGGATTTCTTAAAAATTCCCCTGAAGCAGCTTGAATCTAGCGAAACAGGGCAACCCTGTCGGGATTTTGACACATTAGAGGTGGAGTACGTTGTGAGAGGAGCTGGAGTTATTAGGCAAGATAAATCTCCAGTCAAGATAAGTACTCTTTCCAAGTTCTTTTTTTGGTATTTAGAGATTGTTGTTTGAATCTCCTTTACAAGTATTGACAAGTCACATGGTCATACTAATGGCAGGTTAGAGATTGCAAATTACGGTGTGGAGTTTTTTTTCAAGACACGTGATTGATACGGTCCCCTCGTTATAAAAAAGGCTTGTCCTTTGACAAAGAGGTGGTCTGTTATACCTGATGTCTTTTTTTCTCCACATTAAGTGCATTGCCCAGAATAGGCCTGTGTAGCTTGTTAACACGTTGTAGTTTTGGTAGAAAGAGATACTGTTTGATAATATATTCTACCTATTCCGGTTTTTTGAACTCGGTAATTGAAATCACCCATTATTATCGTGTTGCCCAGTTTGTTTGCGTCCCTAATTTCCTTTAACGTTTCTGCATCCGTCTGTTCATCCTGGCCAGGCGGACGGTAGTACACTCCTATCACTATCCTTTTCCCCTTTACACATGGAATTTCAATCCACAGTGATTCCAAGAAGTGTTTTGTTTCCTGCAGAATTTTCAATCTATTTGATTCAAGGCTCTCGTTAATATACAATGCTATCCTCCACCAATTCGATCCACCCTATCACTACGATATAATTTGTACCCCGGTATGACAGTGTCCCACTGGTTATCCTTCTTCCACCAGGTCTCAGAGATGCCTATTATATCTAATTTTTCATTTAGTGCAATATATTCTAACTCTCCCATCTTATTTCTTAGGCTCCTGGCATTCCTCATATAGACATTTCAAAGTATGTTTGTTGTTCCTATTTACATCATACTTAGTACTTGACAGTATTAATTTGCAATCTTTTGTCTGATTTTTATTTTTATTTAAGGACACCTGATCTACTATGGTCTCTTTTGCAACCTCACTATCAGGATACCCTATCTTCCCTGTTTTGGTGATATCTTTGAAAGATACCTTATCCCGAACCATGCACTTTTGAGCGACTGTCGGCCTTCCCCCCGTTTCTAGTTTAAAAGCTGCTCTATCTCCTTTTTAAATGCCGATGCCAGCAGCCTGGTCCCACCCTGGTTAAGGTGGAGCCCATCCTTTCAGAATAGGCTCCCCATTCACCAGAATGTTGCCCAGTTCCTAACAAATCTAAAACCCTCCTCCCTGCACCATCATCTCACCCACGCATTAAGACTCCGGAGCTCTGTCTGTCTCTTGGGCCCTGCGCGTGGAATGGGTAACATTTCATAAAATGCTACCCTAGAGGATCTGGATTTGAGCTTTCTACCTAAGAGCCTAAATTTGGCTTCCAGAACCTCTTTCCCACACTTTCCTATGTCATTGGTACCCACATGTACCAAGACAGCAGGCTCCTTCCCAGCACTATCTAAAATCCTATCTAGGTGATGCGTGAGGTCCACCACCTTCGCACCAGGCAGGCAAGTCACCAGGCGATTCTCACGTCCACCAGCCACCCAGCTATCTATATGCCTAATGATCAAATCACCATGGTGCCAATGCACCTGTCTCCTAGCAGCCGAGAACCAGCTCCCACATCAACCCCAGCGGTTCTGCAACCTGTGCCTCAGCCAGCACCCCAGCTTTTCGTGGTGTCGGCCCTCAATGAGCGCACCCGGGCCTTGCTCCCTGAGTTGCTGGGTGGCCTTATTCAACAGTGTGCATTGGCATCGGAGGTGTTTGTGCCTACCCTGCCTACCATTGCAGCCCCACCTGGCCCTCAGCCTGCAGTGTGGTCTCTGACGCCAGCACCACTTGCGGCACCGGTGTCGACTGCCACCCAAGCCAGCACTCCCTCGACGTCGGTGGAGGATGCTTCGCTGGAGTCGAGACAAGAGTTGACTTCTTGATGTCGCTCTTGAGGACATAGGTTCCTTAGCACCATGGCAGGTTCGGTCTCGACAATCCCATCGGGAGATATTGTCTGACACCGAAGAGGAGCGCTCATGGGATTCAGAGGAGAGTCCCAGGTACTTTTCTTCAGACAAGTCTTATGGGAATTCACTCTGAACCCTCCCCTCCAACTGAAAGGAGAAAGTCTCCTCCAGAGAGCCTTTCATTTCCATCTTTTGTAAAGGAAATGGCTGATGCCATTCCATTTCCTTTGGAAGTGGAGGATGAGCCCAGGGCCAAGATGTTCGAGGTCCTGGACTATGCATCTCCTCCTAAGGAGGCTGTGACTGCCCCTCTCCATGAGGTACTCAGGGAAGTCCTTGTCAGGAACTGGGAGTCCCCTCTGTCGGTCCTTGACATGCCCAAGAAGATTGACCAGCTCCACAGACCTCCTGGCTTTGATAGTTCCCTCACAATTCCATGGTGGTAGAATCTGCTTTCAAAAGAGCCAGGAGTTCCAGAGACTATATCTCAGTGGCTCCAGGCAGAGAAGCTAGAACTCTGGATTCTTTTGGGAGGAAGATGTACCAGGCTTCAGTGCTCATTTCCCATATACAATCTTACCAGCTCTTCACGAGCGTGTACTTGCAAAACTCGGTGTGCCAGCTTTTGGTTGATGCGCTCCCTCCTGCACAGGCTGAGCCTTTTCGCCAGTTGGTGAAGCAGCAGAAGGCATGTCGAAAGTTCTTGGCCAGGGGCACTTACGACTATTTTGATGTGGCATCCAGGATCTCTGCTCAAAGTATAGCAATGCGCAGACTCTCATGGCTGCGTGTTTCCGATTTGGAACATTCTGTTCAGCAGAGGTTGGTGGATGCCCCTTGCTGGGGGGATAACCTTTTTGGAGAGAAGGTTGAAGAGGTTGCTGACCAAATCAAAAAACACACTGATACAATCTCTTCTCTCTCCCGCCGGGTGCTTTCTGCATCAACCTCCTCATCTAGGAGGACTTTTGCCAAGCCAAGGAGGAGTTCCTATTACTATCCTAGGTACAAGAGGTGTAGGTACAACTCTTTGGCTCACCAGCCTACTCAGGCTCAGCCCCAGTGCACTCATTCATGTCAACCGTGTGTACCTAAGGCCCCTGCTGTTCCCCAGGCAAAGCAAGGGACGAGCTTTTGACTGGCTCCAGCAGAGCAGAGCTATGGTAAAAGTGTCCATCCTGGATGACATGCCGGTCGGGGGAAAGTTAAAATTTTTTAACCAAAGGTGGTCTCTTATAACCTCTGACCAGTGGGTTCTTCAAATAGTCCATCTCGGATATGCCCTCAGTTGGCATCTTAAACCTCCAAATTGCCCACCGAGAGCCCATTCATTCAGCTCTCAGCACAAGCAGGTACTTGCAGAGGAACTCTATGCCCTTCTGAAGGCCCATGCGGTCAAACCTGTTCCACCAGGGGAAGAAGGGCAGGGATTCTATTCCAGGTACTCCTGTGTGCAGAAGGAAACAGGTGGGATGCGTCCCATCCTAGACCTAAGAGCCCTGAACAATTTCATAGTTTGAGAAAAGTTCAGGATGGTTTCCCTGGGTACCCTTCTCCCAATGACTCAGAAAAATGATTGGCTATAAAATCTGGACTTAAAGGATGCATATACTCATATACCGATATTTCCAGCTCACTGGAATAATCTTCGATTTCGGCTAGGAACACATCACTTTCAGTACCGCATGTTGCTTTTTGGCATCGCATCAGCTCCCAGGGTCTTCACCAAGTGTCTAGCGGTAGTTGCAACATCACTACACAGACTGGGAGTCCATGTGTTCCTGTATCTTGACCATTGGCTGGTGAAGAGCACCTCAGAGGAGGGTGCTCCGGAGTCCATGCAGATGACTATTCGGTTGCTCAAGCTACTAGGGTTCATTTTAAACTACCCCATCTCTGCCCTGTACAATGATTGGAGTTCAAAGGAACCCTGCTTAACATACAGAGGGTTTGAGCCTACCTCCAGGAGATGAGAACAGACAATCTTGTCTCGCTCGCATTCAAGGTTCGTGCCTCTCAGCAGGTCACATCTTGGCAGATGTTGAGATTGTTGGGCCACATGGCTTTCATAGCGTATGTTACACCCATGATACGTCTTCACATAGATCAGCTCAATGGACCCTGGCTTCTCAGTGGTACCGCGCCACGGGGAGTCTACAAGAGGCCATCCAAGTGTCTCCAGAGCTTGTACACTCTCTTCAGTGGTGGACAATTCGATCCAATTTGACTCTGGGACTTCCATTCCAAATTCCTCAGCCACAAAAAGTGCTGACGAGGGATGCATCTCTCCTGTGATGGGGAGCTCATGTAGATGGGCTTCACATTCAAGGTGCTTGGTCCTCTCATGAAACAAATTTTCAGATCAACTTCCTGGAGCTTTGAGTGATCTGGAATGCTCTGGAGGCTTTCAGAGATCGGCTATCTCACAAAAATTGTTCTAATCTAAACAGACAATCAGGTTGTGATGTATTACACCAACATTCAGGGGGGCACTAGATCATGCCTTCTGTGTCAGGAGGCTGGCTGGATGTGGCCTTGTGCTCGCCAACATGGCATGTTCCTTCGAGCCACTTATCTAGCGGGTGAAAACAATAGCCTGGCTGACAGACTGAGCAGGATAATGCAACCTCACGAGTGGTCTCTCAAGATAAGCATAGCCCACAAGATCTTCCGAGTATGGGGCACCCCCTCAGTGGATCTTTTTGCCACTCACATGAATCAAAATGTCCCTCAGTTCTTTTCCAGGCTTCAGGCCCATGACAGACTAGCATCAGATGCCTTCCTCCTCACTTAGGGAACAGGTCTTCTGTCTGCATATCCTTCAATATTTCTAGTGGGAAAATCTTTGTTGAAACTCAAGCAAGACCACGGAACCATGATTCTGATTGCGCTGTACTGGCTGTGGCAGATATGGTTCCCTCTTCTCCTGGAAGAACCGTGGAGATTGGAGTGTTTTCTGACCCTCATCACACAGAATGAGGGGTCACTTTTACATCCCAACCTCCAGTCTCTGGCTTTCACAGTTTGGATGTTGAGAGCCTAGAATTCGCTTATAAGTACATAAGTATTGCCACACTGGGACAGACTAAAGGTCCATCAAGCCCAGTATCCTGTTTCCAAAAGTGGCCAATCCAAGTCACAAATACCTGGCAAGATCCCAGAAAAGCTCAATACATTTTATGATTCTTATCCCAGAAATAAGCAGTGGATTTTCCCAAGTCAATTTAATAATGGTCTATGGACTTTTCCTTTAGGAAGCCGTCCAGACCCTTTTTAAACCCCGCTAAGCTAACTGCCTTTACCACATTCTCTGGCAATGAATTCCAGAGTTTAATTACACATTGAGTGAAGAAACATTTTCTCAGATTTGTATTAAATTTACTACATTGTAGCTTCACCGCATGCCCCCTAGTCCTAGTATTTTTGGAAAGAGTAAACAAACGATTCACATCTACCCATTCCACTCCACTCATTCTTTTATAGACCTCTATCATATCTCCCCTCCTTGGGTCTTTTGGAGGTGTCTCTTGGGTCTTGCTGCTTCCAGGAAAGATTCCACTAAGAGGTGTTACTCTTTTAAATGGAGGAGGTTTGCCATCTGGTGTGAGAGCAAGCTCCTAGATTCCTTTTCTTGCCCTACACAGACCCTGCTTGAATACCTTCTACACTTGTCAGACCCTACGAGATGAAGTAACAGACACCAAGAAAATGACCTTCCAAGTCAAGTACCTCAGTGAGCTTCAGGCCTTAATGATGGATGCACCTTATACTAAGTTTCATCACAATAGAGTAGTCCTTTGCATGCACCCTAAGTTCCTGCTGAAGGTGGTATCGGAGTTCCATCTGAACCAGTCAGTTGTCTTGTCAACATTCTTTCCCCGACCACACGCCCATCCTGGTGAAAGCAGCTTGCACACCTTGGATTGTAAGAGAGCATTGGCCTATTATAAGGCCTCACAGATAGTCCACCCAGCTTTGTTTCTTTTGATCCCAACAGGTTGGGGGTTGCTATCGGGAAACGCACCATTTCAATTTGGCTGGCATATTGCATTTCCTTCACTGTCCAGGTTGGGCTGGCCTTGGAGGGTCATGTCACGGCTCATAATGTCAGAGCCATGGCAGCGTCAGTAGTCCATTTGAGATCAGCCTCCATTGAAGAATTTTGTAAGGCTGCAACGTGGTCTTCAGTCCCACATCACACTACTGCCTTGAGCAGGATACGCGACGGTTGGTTCAGGCAGACAGTGTTGCAGAATCTGTTTGGAGTCTAGAATCCAACTCCACCCTCCTAGGCCCATTTTATTCTGTTCCAGGCTGCAATCTCATCCAGATTGTATATAGTTTTCAGGTTAATCTGTGTTATGTCTTTGCCGTTGTGAGGCCCAATTGACCAATGTTTGTTGTTTTTGGTGAGCCTGGATGCTAGGGATTCCCCACTTGTGAGAATATAGACATAAAAAACGAACATACTTACCTGTATCAGGTATTCTCTGAGGACAGCAGGCTTTATATTCTCACAATCCCTCCCATCTCCCCTTGGAGTTGTCTCCTTTGTTCTTTTTACTTTATTTTTTGCTATAGTATTAAACTGAGGAAACCGCATTCGCTTGACGGGTAGGAAGGCACTTGAGCATGTGCGATGGAGCACGGATCGTGCTCAGCAAAGCTCTCTTTTTTAGCTATGGCAAGTGCTGGATCAGGCAACGAGGATCGGCGTCTGTGAGACTATAAAGCCTGCTCTCCTTGGAGAATACCTGCTACAGGTATGTATCTTCGCTTTTCAGCTAGAGTAGGAATGGATAAGCAACTCCTGCTACAGTATGTTTAGTTGGTGTTAAGTCTTTCTGTGTGTGACTAACTACCCTGTTTCCTCGAAAGTAAGACATCCCCCGAAAATAAGACCTAGTAGAGGTTTTCCTGAATTGCTAGATATAAGGCCTCCCCTGAAAGTAAGACCTAGCAAATTTTTGTTTGAAAGCAGTGCCGCCGAGAGCCGGACAAGGCCGTCGCTGGGCCCCCCCTCCACCCGCCCTCCGTCGCTCCCAGAACTAACCTTAAACACCTCCTTTCACCTTCGCAGCCAGCAGCAGCAGGGCAGACCTCTCCTTCCTTCCGTGCCCCGCCCTCGCGGACATTACATCAGGCGAGGACGGGACACGGAAGGAAGGAACGGCCTGCCCTGCTGCTGCTTGCTGCAAAGGTGAAAGGAGGCGTTTAAGGTTAGTTCCGGGAGCGATGGAGGGCGGGCGGGCCAACCCAGATCCAACCCCGATGTTTCCCCGAAAATAAGACAGCCCCTGAAAATAAGACCTAGCGCATTTTGGGGGGCAAAAATTAATATAAGACAGTGTCTTATTTTCGGAGAAACACGGTAGTTAGATGCTTCTTCCATTAAAGGCTTGGGAGAAGAGCCCAGCTTTCAACTGCCATGCAGAAACCAGGGGGGCAAATAAACAGTATATTGAGTGATGGGTAGATGGATGTATAGTATATAGCAATGGTGAGCATGTATGTGAGGCTTCTGGAGGCATGAGCCATTTCTGGTTTCTTTTTTATATTTCTGATATTCAAATTTCAGTAGGGTGCCATGGCACCACTAAAACATGGTATTGCGAAAGTAGATAGTGTCAGGTTGCCAATGACCTTCAGAAGAGAAGGTGTTTCATCTAGATTCAATACACTACTCAGATCATTTCTTCTAGAAAAAATACACAAATGCTTTCTGCCTACTGCATGAATTTGAAGTATGGGATGTGTCTGATGCTTGCATGCATTTTGCTAGAGTTTCCTTCTTGGTCCTTCTGGGGCCCAGTCCTTCAGCCAGAGTCACCCTCTGTCTTAATAATATCAAACAAACAGGATAAGATAAACCATTGTACACTCCAATAGCAGGTGAGGAAGCATGGGGGGGGGGGGGGTCAAGGGGGTTCAAAAGTGTGAGAGCAGCTGACTAAAATGTCTGTATTTAGCACTAAAACTATGTATGTGACAAAACCCTGAAAATAGGGCTGGTAGCTGAAGTATAAAGACCCTCTTACATATCATACTGCTATGACAGGAATCTGCATCCATTAGAGACCCATCATATGCACATTTTTTTCATGCATATTCATTGTGGATTCCCTGAAAACCTGATTGGCTGTAGGGTCCTCAGGATAGGTTTGGGAATGGGAAGCTCTGCTTAAAGGGCATTCTTTTACCCCCCCCCCCCCCCCCAAAAAAAAAAAAAAAAAAAAAGTTCTGCTTCATTTCAATGGTGCCAGAACATCAAAGATACAATACTTGCTGTGGATTAGGGAATGGCAACTGCCAATTTGATAAAGTGCAAGAACCTGTTGGCTAAAATCTATCAGAAAGCTTCTTAAGAAATGTGCATTATAATATGTTAACTATGGCTAGATAATAATGGGAGTGAAAATCAGTAGGGGGCTATGCATTCATTTGGCTTTAGCTAAGGCCTTTTCATTGATAGTTGAAAGTGAGTGACAAATCAGGCTTACAGATTCACTAATGTGCATTAATGTTTTTATGCACGATTGTCAGTGAGGCCTATAATTTCCTAATATCCTCTGTCAATTGCATTACATGCACATTAGTTAATTGTCCCCTAACTTTGTATCTGAGGCAGTAAAGGGTAAGGTGACTTGCCTGGATCATCAACAGAATTTGAACTCTGGCTCCCCCCCCCCCCCCCCCCCCAGTTCTCCACCTGCTGCTCTAACCAGCAGGCTCTGTCTTCCTTTTATTAGAGGCTGCATACAGTAGCTGCAAAGTCCTTGGGCACTTTGTACCCATTCACCTCATAGTTAATTTTCTAATGCAAACAACTCAGGTAGTTTCCCTTGAAAATGCATTCAAGGTTCACAGACTCGGGGTGCCTGTGGACATTATACCTGCAAGAGTTTGCTGGAAAAAAACATGAATAGATAGGAAATCAAATTTACATGTGTTGTTTCCCCAGCCTGTTCTTTTCCTGACCCCAGAAACATTTCCTCTCAATCTGGCTAGCAGAATGTGCACAATAGAAGCTAGCACACACATTTAGTCAAAAGAGATAATGACATAGCCAATGGTTAACATGGGAGGATTCTTGTCATTATTGGATTCGAAATTGAAGGCAATCTTTCCTCATCTTAACCCCCCCCCCCCCCCCCCCCCCCCACACACACACACACATAGGATTTGCTCCCTGCCTTTCCATTTTCCTCCTTATTTGCTTTCTCTTCTCTCTCCTCAGAATCTATCCTTTCTTTTCTCTGGCCAGCTGCCAACATTTTCCATTCACCCCCAATATCTGCTCCTTCTGATTGTGGTGGATTCCCATAATTCCATTCCCTGCCACTCTGCCTTCCCCAATTTTCGGATGGCACTACATGGATGTTGAAACCTTGGACATGTCACATACTGTTCATGATCTTGTGAGATTGTGAACAAAGCATAATACCTGTGAAGGTTTACAAAGTGCTGGCCAAACATCAGAGAAGGTAGAAGCTCTTGGATCTCTTTTGCTGGCAGAGCTTTGGCATCCCCGCTAGACAAGGAAATCAGTGATGACTGTCATTGGACTGGGGAATTGGTGGGTCCTGAGTTGAAAATGAAGGGGCCTGCACCTCTCCAGGCCCACCTGTGGCTAGACCCCTGAGATGGGGAGGAGGCAATTTTTAGCTAAACCAATGTACCCAGGTAAATCACTAATACTTTTTCCAGTCAATATTCAGCCAACAGCAGTCAACATTTTTTTAAATGCTGACCACCACAGGCTGAATTAGGTCCTAATATTTAATGCCGGCATCTATGCAGGTACTGACACTGAAGATCTAAATTCTGTGTGGACTCTGGCCATACCCAGAGTACAGCTAACCAGTTGCGATATTCAGCCCATTACCCTGTTAGCTAACCAAGTAGTAGTCTGAATACCAGGTTAACTCCTTCTGACCTCCCCCACATCACCCCTACCCAGAGCATTGCCCCAATCCTGAACCCCGTCTCCACTCCCTGTAGGCCCTCATAGGCCTACCATAGGGTCCCTGGTGGTCTAGCGGGTAGTTCCCCCCTCATTCCTGCCCATTCTGACTCTTGCTGCAAAATGGCTGCCATGCCTTCTAGTGGCAGTACTAGCTAGTGTGTGATACTGTTGTTAGAGTTCATTGCAGGCATTTTGAACCTGAAACCAGCATTATCAAAAGCCTTAAGTGCCCACTAGATCACCAGGGAGCCTACGGTATGCCCAGGGGGGTGGGGTGGGTCCGAGATGGGGCTGCTTGTGGTGAGGAAGAGTCAGAAAGGATAGTAAGATCATGTGGGGTTTGGGGATGGGTGCTGCACATGGGGGGTTCAGGAAGGAGAGTAAGATCATGGGGGGAGGGTTCAGAAGGGCCAATACTCTGGAAAAGGTGCAGGAGGGGGCATCTCTTGGGGGAAGAAGGTTTGGAAGCAGAATCGGCCAAATATTTAAGCTGACAATTCAGTCCTTTACCTGGTTAACAAACAGATAAAGATAAGACAGCCTTTCTGCAATCCTAACTTTAGCTGGTTAGCTAATCAGGTAGCAGGCTGAATGTCACCACTGCCCAGTTAGCAACTGGCTCTGCCCCAACTCCATTCCAATTCCGTCCCTGGACCATCTGTCCCGGTACTAACCAGATAATACAAGGCAGTCACAGGCAATATTCAGTGGCACTAGTCACTTAAGTGCTGCTGAATATTGGCAAACAACAAGCTGAGCTGAGAAACTGGGCAGAAGCCTCTCCTGGTCCAGTTAAATAAACCCTTTTGAATATTGGGTGCATTATTTTTATAGTGCTACTGGACAACTACAGTACTGTACAGGCCCTAGATTATTTTTTAGGCCCACCTTCCTTACCCCTCAGTTTACAGGCTTTAGATTTTTCTTAGGCCCTACTCATCGAACCACCATCCATTCCCAACAGTGGTACTTCTTGTTTAGTCTACCTAATCCACAGGCTATCCTGAGAGGTGAACATTGCAATATATTTTCCTGGATTTTTTTAACATCTTGCTCTGCTTGATTTATTTTGAAAGGGTCTTTGGTTCTTCTAATTTTATATTGCTGAGCTAACAGTTGGGTTATTTTCTATAGCTTTAATAGAAGGCGATAAATCCACTCATCATTTAGTTCATTTAAAATTGATAGGAGTGTTTTCTATCGGTTGGAAATAAATAAGTCATTTTTTAGTTATGTTAAAAGGGAACAATTAATTATATTCCAAGTGCTTTAATTAGTACAGTCTTAAATCTTTGAGGTAAGCCTACAAAAGGACCACACTAGATTTCACACATTAGATACATAGACGGTCGGTGGCCCAACTGTTTGGGGAGGCTAAAGGGGGCGGGGTTAGGGGTGAGGCCAGGGGGTGGAGCTTACCTCCATAATTGTCTGACAACACACAGAAAAAAAATAAGTAAAAATAATAGTCACAATTAATACCTTTT
Source organism: Microcaecilia unicolor (assembly GCF_901765095.1). Taxonomy (NCBI): domain Eukaryota; kingdom Metazoa; phylum Chordata; class Amphibia; order Gymnophiona; family Siphonopidae; genus Microcaecilia; species Microcaecilia unicolor. The sequence continues at coordinate 85,540,664 of NC_044041.1, read as the reverse complement.
ATTAAATTTAAATATTAGCTATGTATCATATGTCAAAGAATAAAGTGGTTGCTCAAAGCATATACTAACCACAATTGCTCGACTGCAAAACACTATGCACAACATTGTGTTTAAAATACACTCAGAACCTTACTGTACCATAAATATTACACTGGGCAGACCCCAATACACCACCCATACGGAAAATGCAGACCGTCAACAATATGAAACAAGGGATCATGATATCACAATTCTCATGTAGAGCCATTGAACATCCTTTTAGGGTGAATAGTGTTCACAATGAGCTCCTTTTATTAACGACCATATGTAGATCCTTCAAGAGGTAATGTGTCATGATTTAGGCTCTAAAACCCTTTCTGATGTTTTGGTGCCACCTCAGTGGCACCACACAGGCCAATACACAATCTCTCCACCGCAAAACACTATACACAAACTTGTGCAAAAACACACTCATAACCTTACCAAACCATAACAGCACTAATTCCAAGGACAGGACGAGCTACAACCTTATGCGTGGAAAGGCAGTACTGTAATTATACCGGGCTCTAAAACACAAAGAGGCACATTTTCAAAGCACTTTGGGAGGCTAAGTTCCATAGGTTTCAAAGGAACTTTGGGAGGCTAAGTGCTTTGAAAATGAGCCTCCTAGTGAAACAATCTAGTGAAACAAACAAAAAAAAAAAGAGCTGCAAATACTACTCGCTAGCAGAATACTGCACCTTGATCACACATGAAATACACGACACAACAGATATGAAGGCAAAATACTGAACTGGAAAGTTACCTCAAGAAGTCAGATTCAGCATGCAGCAATACTAGAAAAATTGAAACTTACATGCAAAATATCACAGATGCACATTTCCAAAAGCTGACATATTCCAATTAATAAATTCTGAATAAAAAAATGTTTTCTACCTTTGCTGTCTGAGCATTTAGTTTTTCTATTAGTGTCTTCTGTTTTATGCAGTGTCTTCTTTCCATTTGATATTTTTTCTCTCACCATGTCCTTTTTCAAGATCTTATTTCCATTTTGTTTCTTCATGATGCCCAACTCCTTTCTTTTCCTTTCTATCCTCTCCTATATCTGTCTCTGACACTGATCTTTGTTTCTCATCTATGTTTTTATCTCTCCTCCAGTCCTCAGCCTCCCTCTACTTACCTCTCCAGTCCTCCCATTTTCATGTCTCTCATTCTTTGTCAGCCTCCTATTCCCTTGTCTTTCAGCTCTTTTTAGTTCCCCATTTCCACTCTTTGTGCTCATCCTCTTCCTAGACTCATCTACATTCATCTGCCTCTCATCCCTTCACCAACCAGTTTCTTCCTCATCACTCATCCTCTCTCCACCTTCAGTTCCTGACTTACATCACACCCCCCTTATCTACACTCCTACCCCACTTTTACTTCCCCATTTCTAACCTCTCACACCTCCATCAACAACTTCTCTTACCCCCTTAATAGCCCTCTGCCTCTTTCTTTTCATCCCTGTGTAATCTGAGGTTTAAAAAAAAAAAGAGGGAAAAAAGTTACTGTCCTTCTGATGGCTGCAATGTTTTTGAAGGATGGCTAGCAAGAGAGAGAACCCTGGGAGCTCAACTGGCTTTGGGGGTTGCTCTGTAGCTGTGTGGTTGAGGTGGAAGCCAGCAAAAGACTGTCAGTATCAGCAGAAGAGAAGGTAGTGAAGGCAACAGCCACAAACCAGCGATGTCAATCAAGAAAAAGGCATTACAGGCTCGCCTCCAGCTTCTCCCTTCACACAGTGTCCCGCCCTCGATGAAACAGGACATGCATCATCAGAGAAGGCGGGACACTGTGTGAAGGGAAAAGCTGGAGCTGGAGGCGAGCCTGTAGTGGCTTTTTCTTGATTGACGTCGCTGAGAAGTAAAAGGTTAAAGCGTGCGCGCGCGGAGGGGGGTGTAAGGGAGGAGGAGGGTGGGCTGCCGATTGGGAAGCCGGCGACTCGCGAGAGTGGGAAGGAAGGAGGCGGAGGGAGAGCTATCTGGCGAAAGTGCTGCCGCTGCGTTTGTGAAGGCAGCAGCCAAAGGAAGTGCACGATTGGGCTGGGGAGGCTTAGCCTCCCCAAGCCTCTTATATGGGGCGCCTATGATTAGATACATAAAACACATTTCTGAAGTTTGAACAGATAAGATTGTGAGGAAGCAAGCAGGGCTACACAGAGGGAATCAGAATAAGGGATTAGATCTCACTGTTATGATTGTGGTCATAACCCCTCTCAAACTTACCTTTTTCCTGGTGGTCAGCTTAGCTGGCTTCTGTTTCTTTTGTCTGTCCTTTCTGAGCAGCTGGCTCTCTCTCTCTGTGCTGGTAGCTTCCAGCAGCATGGGGCTAATTGTCTCACTTTACTACAGCTGATGTGTGGACTGAGTTAGCTCTACCTCTCTTTGGGTGTACTGGCTTCAAGTGCTTCACGGTGCTGCATTGGTGTAGGTTGGGCCTCTCTGGATTTGTGTGCTGTTGCCTGGGGCTAGGGAGTGTGACATCATCTGGGAGGGCCTTGATAAGGAAGTGGTGTTCTTTCCTTCAGAGCTTTTGCAACGGTGGTGTTTGCTTTAGGTAGGGTGGTGCAGTGTGCACTTCTGACTTTGTGTCTAGTTTCCCTGCTTGCTTTTGCTAAGGTCCAGGTTAGTGTTAGTGCAGTGTGCACTGGTGTTTGTGTGTTTAGCTTTCCTGCTTTTCCCTTATGGTTCCCCTGCTTTTCCCTCTTGGTTTTGGAAGCATTGCTGTGTGTAGGGCTTTGGAAGCTCTGTTACTGTTAGAAGTACTTCAGGGTTTGGTGTTGTTAGGAACACTACAGATTTTGCTGTTAGAAGTACTCCTGGTGTTTGTGCTATTGGGAGCATTGCAGTCTTTGCTGTTTGGGTTTTGGTGCTATAGAAAGCACCTTGTTAGTTTTGTATCTAGCTTGCTAGAGTAGTGCTTAGGAAGCGTGTTAGTTTTGTGTTTAGCTTGTTAGTATAGGGCTTAGGAAGTCCTTTTGTTAGTTTAGGCCTAGGAGTGCCCTGGTTAGTCCAGTTCCTTGGAGCACTGCTGTCTCTTCTGTTTCCAGTCCTGGTCCTTGTGTCATCCGGTATCCAGTAAGTCCTGCTGGCCACTCGAACCCAAGGGCTCAACCCTTGGGGGGGGGGGGGGGTAGTGGCCAAGTGCAGGTGAAGCTGTACGGACCAGTCCAGTGTGTTCCGGTCCGGTGTGTGTTCCAGTCTGGTGCGCTCCAGTCCAGTGTTCCGGTCTGGTGTGTGTTCCAGTCCTGTGTCCTCCAGTCCGGGGAATTGCAGTCCAGTGTTCCAGTCCTGTGTCCTCCAGTCCGGGGGATTCCAGTCCATGTGTTCCGGTTTGCTGGGCAGTGCCTGCAGTCCCTGCTGGTGTGCTTGCCCAGTGTTGGTTGGTGGGTTTTGCCAGCAGCCCAAGGGCTCACGTTTGCTCCAGAGCCCGGCCCCGCGGGCTCTGAACCTGAGAACCTGACAGATTGCAAAGGCCATGAGCCCGGCAAGAACACCCGCCCAGCTGACCCAGCTGGGGTCCAGCACCATCTTTGTTCTTGATCCTTCTATGACTCTTCGTCAGTATCGGAATAAACTTTTGTCTCATCCTGTTTTGAAGAAGACCCCTGAAGCGGCAGCTGAGAGAAAACATGTCCAGCTGCTTGGGATCGTTGAAAACCCAGTTTCAGATATGGACCCTTTTATCACGCTCGCTGAATATCGCCGCAGCCTGGTCTTGAATCCAGCTTTGTGGGATAATCCTGAAGCTGTCGCTGAGAGGAGACGTCTTGGGAATTCCATGCTCTGGGCCCAGCAGGGGTCCAGTCCCATTCAAGCAGTGCGCCCAGACAAGCCTCTGAATCCAGTCCGAGCAGCGCTTCCAGCCAAGCTTCAAAGTCCAGTCCGAGGGACGCTTCTGACTGAGCCGCCGATGCTGGTTCAAGTTGCGCTTCCACTCAAGCTTCAGAGTCCAGACCGTGGGACGCTGCTGACCGAGCCTCTGATTCCAGTCTGAGGGGTGCTTCTCACCAAGCCTCCGGTGCCAGTCCAGATGGCACCTCCATGCAAGCCTCGGAGTCCAGTCTGAGGGACGCTGACCGAGTCCCCGATTCTAGTCCGTGTGGGGCGGTTAATCGAGTCTCCGGGTCCCGTCCAAGCTGTGCTTCCAGGCAAGTCTCTGAGTCCAGTTCAAGGGGTGCTTCAAACCAAGCCTCCTAGTACCAGTTTGGATCCCAGTTCCAACCCCATTTTTGATCTGGATCTGTTTCTGACACTCCAGGATTACCGGGTTGCACTGTTGTCTGATTCAGCCCTGAAGAATACTCCTGAAGCTGCAGCGGAGAGAAGGCGTGTCGCTTGGCTTGGGTTCGAAGAAAACCCAGTTTCTGCTATTGATCCTTCTACCAAGCTCTTCTTTTATCGCTTCCAACTCCTCTCGGAGCCAACCCTGCGGGATACTCCTGAAGCCCAAGCTGAAAGAAGGTGGCTTCCTGATTTTTCCCGCTAAACTTCTGAGTCCAGCCTGAAGGGCTTTGCCTGCCAAGCTTCTGAGTCCACACTGAGTTCCAGCCCAGTGCCTGAGTCTGTTTTGAGTTCCAGCCCAGATGCTGAGTCCAAGCTGAGGCCCAATTCCAGCCAGGTTCGGAGTCCTGTCTGAGCAATGCTTCAAACCGAGCCTCCAATCTCAGTTCAAGTAGCGACTTCAGTTAAGCCTCTGAGTCCAGTCCGTGGGACGGTTCTAATTGAGCCTCTGATTCCTGTTCAAGTGGTGCTTCTGGCTGAGCCTCCGGTCCCAGTTCAAGTGGCACAGCCAGTTAAGCCCCTGAGTCCAGTCCAAGGGACGCTTCTGACCGAGCCTCCGATGCCAGTTCAAGTGGCCCTGCTAGCCAAGCCGCTGCCAAGTTCCAGTGGCAGCCAAGATGCTGAGTCTGGAGTGAGTTGCAGCAGTGACAGCCAAGATGCTGAGTCCGGAGCGAGTTGCAGCAGTGGCAGCCAAGATGCTGAGTCCGGAGTGAGTTGCAACAGTAGCAGCCAAGATGCTGAGTCTGGAGCGAGTTGCAGTTCCAGTCAAGATGCTGAGTCTGGATCGAGTGGTAGTTCCAGTCAAGATGCTGAGTCTGGATCGAGTTGCAGTTCCAGTCAAGATGCTAAGTCTGGAGCGAGTTGTAGTTCCAGTCAAGATGCTGAGTCTGGATCGAGTTGTAGTTCCAGTCAAGATGCTGAGTCTGGAGCGAGTTGCAGTTCTAGTCAAGATGCTGAGTCTGGAGCGAGTTGTAGTCCCAGTCAAGATGCTGAGTCTGGATTGAGTTGCAGTTCCAGTCAAGATGCTGAGTCTGGATCGAGTGCAGAATCCAGCTGAGATACTGAGTCCACGATGAGTGCAGAGTCTACACCGAGTGCAGAGCCCAGCCGAGATGATGAGTCCACGATGAGTGCTGAGTCTGCACCGAGTGCAGAGTCTAGCCGAGATGGTGAATCAGAATTGAGTTGCAGCTCCGGTCAAGATGCTGAGTCCGGGTCAAGTTGCAGTTCCGGCCAAGATGCTGAGTCCAGAGCGAGTTCCCATGCGAGCCGAGATGCTGAGTCTACGCTGAGTACCGAGTCCAGTCAAGAGGCTGAGTCCGAATTGAGTGGCAGTTCCGGCCAAGAGGCTGAGGCCGGATCAGGTTGCAGTCTCAGACAAGATGCTGAGTCTACTCCGAGTTCCCATTTCAGCCAAGATGTTGACCTCCTTCTGAGTTCCAGCTCCAGCCAAGAGGCAAGGTCCAGTCCGAAGTCCAGTTCGAGTCCCTGTCCGGCTTCAGATTCCAGGATGGGTGTGGGCTCTAGCCCAGTTCTGGCTGCTAGTGCTGCCAGGAAGTCAAGGAAGTTGTGGACTCCTTCAGGAGATGGTTCCTGGTGAATAGAACTCCACTTGTTGCATCCAAGACTCTGATCCTGCCTAGCAGCCGTCCTAAAGAGCCTCGTGGCGGCCAAAGCCACTCTGGTTTCCAAGTTCCAGATGTACTTGCTACTTCCTGCCCAGCCGTCCAGATTTATGTTGTGAAACCCATTGGGAGATTTCATCACAGTTACCCATGGAGATCTGGAGCTCCCGTGGGGACACGAGAGCCTTGAGGGGGAGGTGCTGTTATGATTGTGGTCATAACCCCTCTCAAACTTACCTTTTTCCTGGTGGTCAGCTTAGCTGGCTTCTGTTTCTTTTGTCTGTCCTTTCTGAGCAGCTGGCTCTCTCTCTCTCTGCTGGCAGCTTCCAGCAGCATGGGGCTAATTGTCTTACTTTACTACAGCTGTGTGTGTGGACTGAGTTAGCTCTACCTCTCTTTGGGTGTACTGGCTTCAAGTGCCTCACGGTGCTGCATTGGTGTAGGGTGGGCCTCTCTGGATTTGTGTGCTGTTGCCTGGGGCTAGGGAGTGTGACATCATCTGGGAGGGCCTTGATAAGGAAGTGGTGTTCTTTCCTTTAGAGCTTTTGCAACGGTGGTGTTTGCTTTAGGTAGGGTGGTGCAGTGTGCACTTCTGACTTTGTGTCTAGTTTCCCTGCTTGCTTTTGCTAAGGTCCAGGTTAGTGTTAGTGCAGTGTGCACTGGTGTTTGTGTGTTTAGCTTTTCTGCTTTTCCCTTATGGTTCCCCTGCTTTTCCCTCTTGGTTTTGGAAGCATTGCTGTGTGTAGGGCTTTGGAAGCTCTGTTACTGTTAGAAGTACTTCAGGGTTTGGTGTTGTTAGGAACACTACAGATTTTGCTGTTAGAAGTACTCCTGGTGTTTGTGCTATTGGGAGCATTGCAGTCTTTGCTGTTTGGGTTTTGGTGCTGTAGGAAGCACATTGTTAGTTTTGTATCTAGCTTGCTAGAGTAGTGCTTAGGAAGCTTGTAAGTTTTGTGTTTAGCTTGTTAGGGCTTAGGAAGTCCTTTTGTTAGTGTAGGCGTAGGAGTGCCCTGGTTAGTCCAGTTCCTTGGAGCACTGCTGTCTCTTCTGTTTCCAGTCCTGGTCCTTGTGTCATCCGGTATCCGGTAAGTCCTGCCGGCCACTCAAACCCAAGGGCTCAACCCTTGGGGGGGTAGTGGCCAAGTGCAGGTGAAGCTGTACGGACCAGTCCAGTGTGCTCCAGTCCAGTGTGTTCCTGTCCGGTGAGTGTTCCAGTCTGGTGCGCTCCAGTCCATTGTGTTCCGGTCCGGTGTGTGTTCCAGTCCTGTGTCCTCCAGTCCGGGGGATTCCAGTCCATGTGTTCCGGTTCGCTGGGCAGTGCCTGCAGTCCCTGCCGGTGTGCTTGCCCAGTGTTGGTTGGTGGGTTTTGCCTGCTGCTGTCGCTCCTCAGCAGCAGCCCAAGGGCTCATGTTTGCTCCAGAGCCCGGCTCCGCGGGCTCTGAACCTGAGAACCTAACACTCACATAAATTTGACTAGCTGCTTCTTTTAGTTTACAGAACAACTTAGAAAAAGGTAGGCATTTCTGTAGGTCTTTTTCTCTGGAGACAAGCAGGGGAGATGCAGGCACACTTGCTGGTGATGTCTTCTAGACCAAGGGTGTAGCCAGACACCCAATTTTGGGTGGGCCTAGGCCCAAGATGGGTAGGCAGATGAAGAACGCTTGTCCCACAAGTGATTTGGTATCTCCCTCTCTTGCCTGTATGCCATATGGTCTCTCAAACATTCCCTCTCCCCCTCGTACCTTTTAAATAGCAGATTTTCACTGGCAGTGAGCAGCAGCTAATACAAAGCAATGTGGCCAGATAGGATACTTCCAACACTATTGAAGAAACTTAGGGAGGTTTTGGTGGTTCTGCTGTTTGACATTTTCAATGTTTCTTTAGAGTCTGGAGTGGTACCAGAGGACTGGAGAATAGTTGATGTGGTCCCTCTCCACAAAAATGAAACTACAGGCTGGTTAGTCCGATGTTCATGGTGAATAAATTAATGAAAAAGCTTCTAAAGAAGAGGACAGTATGGTTTATGGAATCCAATAGATTACAGGACTCAAGGCAGCATGGTTTTACTAGAGATAGTTCTTGTCTTATGAATCTGATAATTTCTTTGGGTAACCAGATAGTTGGAGCAAGGAAGAATGCTAGATGTGGTATACTTAGATTTTAGCAAAGCCTTTGACATGGTTCTGCATAAGAACTTATAAATAAACTGAGAGCCCATGGTATGGGCCATAAAGTAATTGATTGGGTTACAAACCTGCTGAGTGGAAAGTGAGAGAGGGCAGTGGTAAATAGAGCTCACTCCGAGAAAGGGATGTTACCATTGGTGTGCTGCAGGTATCAGTCCTTGGTCCAACTCTTTAATACTTTTGTGAGCAATATTATGGAAGGGCTGTCTGATAAGGTTTGCCTCTTTTCAAATGGTGTGAATAGCATGAGGAGGGATCTAGCGAAGCTTAAAGAATGGTCTAAAATTTGGCAGCTAATATTTAATACTAAAAAATACAGGGTCATGAATTTGTACTGTAGAAACCTCAGGGAGCAGTACAATATAGGGAGTGAAGTACTTCTGTGCACAAAAAAAGAGCAGGACTTAGAGGTGATCATATCTGTTGATCTTAAATGTCCAAACAGATGGAAATTTGTGATGGCAAAGCCAGAAGGATGTTTGGGTGCATAAGGAGAGGAATGACCACAGGAAAAAGGAGGTGATAGTGCCTCTGTATACGTTTATTGTTTATTCATTTACTAGACCGTCGCTTATTACAAAAGTAAATCAGAACGGTTTACAAATGAATAAGTCTCTGTGAGTCCTCATTTAGAGTACTGTGTAGTTCTGGAGACCAAATCTTCTAAAGGTTATAAATAAGATGGAGTCAATCCAGAGGGCGGCTCCTAAAATGGTCATTGATCTTTGTCATAAAGGACTAGATTCAGTGAATGGCACTCAAAAAAAAATCAACGCTGAATGATATTCTATAAAAGGTTGCTCCGGGATGGACGCCCTTTATAGAACAGTGCATAGTGCTGGGATCCACACTCAACTTTGGGCATGAGGGTTTATACCAACTGAAACCAAGTGTAAATTCCAGCGCTTAAGTTAGGTGCGGATCCCTTGTATTCTGTAGTGAGACAGCATGGGCATAATTATATTAAGTGTTAATTCTGTTTAAAAATCTGGTGTTTAAAAGTTTGGTTCAGTTCTGCAAGTGATGGAGGAATGTCATCTGGTTTAGATTATTTAGAAATTTTACGTTTGCCAAGCTAAAGGTTAGAAAGGTCAGAGACAGAAACTTTCTTTCACCCCTTGTGAGTGATGGATTGCTAATGCTAGCTAGCACATCTGTATACTATTATGAATGAACAAGGCATGAGCCAGACATACTGTAGTTTAAAGCTGGTTAAATAATTTTAGAAGTTCTTGATATGTAGATTTTGTTATAAGGAATACTGATTCTGTGTATTTTAGAATATGTCTTATTTTAGAATATGTTTATTCTGTGTAGTTAATATGTAGAATACCTTTTTAAATCTAATGTTTGTTCAACTCTTTGCCTTACGTTCTGAGTAGGGCTGCAGTGGTTTGAATTTTCTGCAGTCCTGGCTGGTTTAATGTATGGAGCTGGTGGGTGAAAAGGGTCAAGAAAAGTCTTGATTAATTATAGGTAAATGTAGGAATGGTCCTGAAAGTAATAACAAACTATAGCTGTATGCTATTAAGTAAGACTGGCCCTTGACCCCTTAATGAATGCCAGAGTTCAGTTAGTAGTTAGTATGAAGTTGACTAGGAATATGAGAATGTCCCTTAGTCCCTAAATGAATTCAGTTTAAGCTATAGCTGAGAAATTAATCATAATGAAAATGTAAGAGATGGGAGCCACAATGTCTAGCATGAGAGGCCCCAGGTCATAGGTCAGTTTGAGAAATATCAAACCTATGTAACTGATATTTTTAAAGTAATGATTGGCTGAGGCAAGGTAACCAATCTATTCTTTACCATCTGGAAAGTAAGGGGGGCTAGAGAGGGGGATAGCACGGTATATAAGTGGGAGTAGAAGCAGCTTACGTCAGAAGGAACAGACAGAAGAAGGAACAGACAGAAGAAGGAGAGCTGAAGGAAGACAGACAGCAGAAGAAGAGAAGGAGCTGAGACAGAAGCCATAACATCCAGAGAGCTGAGAGAGAGAGAAGAGAGCTAGAACTGATGTCCTACTATGTTTGCTGGCAAATAAAGAAGATTTCTCCCTCATTCTGGTGTGTGCTGCTTGACTCCTGAAGTACCACAGATTCTGCTAACAATAGGGGTAATTCATGCATCCATTCCTGCAACAATTCTTGGTGTCAGAAGTGGGATCCTGAACCGGCACCCAACTGACTGAGGAACATTCGCCGGGTATGTATTCTGTATTGTAATCCTAGCTAGGAAACTGTAAACCAGCCCCTCACAAATTGCGGGAAGGGGAGTCTGATCAACTCTCAGCGAAGGCCTTAGTAGCTTTTAGTCTAGTGGAGATTAGAAGCGAAACCGCTTGAGCTTATCTGTATCTGAGAAATCTGAAATTGTTGGGTGGGATTTTCTGTATGGAATGTGTGATGCTTGAATGTTAATGAGTGCGGACTTCTTATAACTGCGTTTCCAATTAACGCGAGTTCAATTGGCCAGTGACAGAAGGAAGCAATTGTTGTCTGTCTACCTAGTGTCTCGAGAGTGTGGACCCCTTACTGCACTCTCAAAAACTCCCTCCCTTTTGTGTGTTGTAACTGTAAGCATTATGGGAGGGAAATCGTCTAGACAAATTGATACTCCCCTAGATTGTATGCTTAAGAATTTCAAGAAAGGATTTTTAATTAATGATTATGGACAGACTTTAAGCTCAAGTACTCTAAGAACCTTGTGTGAAGTTGAGTGGCCATCTATGGGAGTGGGGTGGCCCTCTAGTGGCAGCTTAGATATTGAAGTAATCCGGAAGGTCTACAGCATAATTGTAGGAGAACCAGAATATTCTGAACAACTCCCCTATATAGATTCCTGGGACAGCCTTGTGACTGACCCTCCCTCTTGGTTGAAAACTTATATGGGATCCCCAGTAAAATTCATGTTGGGCCGCGTTCAAAGAAAGATTAGAAAATCTAAATTGGAAGAGGGAAAGAGCCCCAGGAAGCCTACCACCCAATCGGTGGCTTCCGCCCCTACCCTGTCCGAGAAACCTATACTCTCGGATGACCCCTCAGATCTTGAGCCACCACCTTATGGCCCATTGTTGGGGTTCCGTGCCACCCCCAGAGATCCACGCCGCCCAGCCCAAGCCTCTCCAGCACAGGCTTCTCCGGATAGTTCCTCCCCTTCTGTGCAAAACCCGCCACATCCTAGGTTGGACTTTTCATCCGGTCTCTACCCTTCTGTGCCACATCCTTCCCTGCTAACCTCCGAAGACCCGCTTTGGGCTCCACTCCCTGACTCCTCAACTCCTGACAGCCCAGCCTCTCCTTCTAGTACCCCTACCCACTCATCAGGGGCCCGGCATCCCTTTCAATGGACTGAATCACCTGTGACCACCTCTCAGTCTATGAGTACCCCTCCCCATCCCTCAGGGTTTCAACACGCCTCCACTGAATGGGTTAGACCTGCTGCAATCACCTTTGAGCATGATAGGAGAGTAGCTCCTAGCTCTACCTCAGGTTCCATTCCCACCTCCTCGAGAGTTCTGCCCCTGCGCCAGGTAACCACCACTCGACCGGATCCTAATAATGAGGGTCAGGTTATACAGGCACAGGCCTACCAGTATGTACCCTTCACAACCACCGATCTCCTGAATTGGAAGACGCATTACCCCTTTTATACTGAAAAGCCTCAGGCAGTGGTGGACCTAGTGGCTAGCATTATGGCCACCCATAACCCAACTTGGACTGATTGTCAACAACTTCTCCTGACCCTCTTCACAACTGAGGAGAGGCGGAAGATTTTACAAAATGCTGAGGCCATCACGCGAGCGCGTGCTCCCGAGAGGACACCGGACCTAGAGGAATGGGTTAGAACTCGGTTCCCTCGTGCAGCTCCAGCTTGGGATCCAAATAATGAGCAGCATTATGAACTGTTGTCTGGCTATTGCCGGGACTTGCTGGAAGGTATGAGGAAAGGCATAAAGAGGCCCATTAATCTGGCAAAGGTCTCTGAAATTCTCCAAGGGGCAACTGAATCCCCTGGGGCCTTTTTAGAGCGACTAATTGAAGCCTACAGAACATACACCCCATTTGACCCTGAGGCACTAGAAAACCAGAGAATGGTGAATAGCGCATTGGTGGCCCAGAGTATGCCAGATATCCGGAAGAAGTTGCAGCGTCAGGAGGGATTCGCAGGGATGAATACCACCCAGCTAATTGAGATCGCAACCAAGGTTTTCATTAATAGGGATCAGGAGGTGCGCCGAGAGGCAGACCGGAAGATGCAGAAGGCCGACCTTTTAGCGGCAGCCATTACTAATTCCACCCTTAACCGAGGTCGACCTCTAGCTAATGGGAAGCCAAAGTGGGACCCCGGACCGCCAGCCAGGCCCCGAGATTCTTTCAATCAATCCCGGCCAAGGGGGGAGAATCCCAGACCAAGATTGGAGAGGGATCAGTGTGCCTACTGTAAGGAAAGAGGGCACTGGAAAGATGAATGCCCCCAGAGGCGCCAGGGACTGAGAAGGGGACCAGGAGATCGAGGAAGCCGAGGCCGAGTTCGAGAGGGGAGGTATGAGCCTCCTGAATCTGACATCATTGGGATAGCCGAGATGGCAGAATGGGACGAATAGGACGGACCGGGTTCCTACAAACTGGGCTCCCAGGAACCTATGGTCAAGTTAACTATAGGGAGCCGCTCAATTCCATTCATGATTGATACAGGAGCTGAACATTCTGTTGTGACGGAGCGATTAGCGCCTGTGTCTGGAAAAACTGTCCGAGTGGTGGGAGCCACGGGGGTGCAGAACCGGAGGCCCTTCCTGACGACCCGTAGATGCCAATTAGGCTCACACACAGTCACTCATGAATTCCTGTATATGCCAGACTGTCCAATCCCTTTGTTAGGTCGAGACCTGCTGTCCAAGCTTAGGGCCCAAATTTCCTTTGACTCTGATGGCCAGACTTCAGTCTCCTTTCGGCCCCCGATATCTAGCCCTAAGGGTATATTGAGTTTCTGCTGCCCCCTTGAAGAAGAATGGCGGCTGCATCAGTCGCATGGCCAAGTTGACCTACCCCTGGCAGACAGCTTTCAGGTCAGTGGGGTATGAGCAGAAGATAATCCCCCAGGGTTGGCCCGAAATATTCCTCCTGTCCATGTAGATTTACTTCCAAGTGCCCGGCTTTTCAATGGGAAAACCCAGTAACAGGAAGGAAGCTTCAGTATACATGGACCCGCCTGCCACAGGGGTTCAAGAACTCCCCCACCATTTTTGGGACAGCCCTAGGGCAAGACCTTAAGACTTTTAAATCTGAGCCTTCCAGGCGAGTTTTACTCCAGTATGTAGATGACCTCCTGATTGCAGCAGTGACCCAGGAAGAGTGTTTTGAGGCTACTAGAGAATTGCTGGAGCTACTCTTGGATGCAGGCTATAAGGTCTCACGCTCAAAGGCCCAACTTTGTCAGTCAGAAGTGAAGTATCTGGGCTTTTGCATTTCCAAGGGAAGTCGGAGACTGGATGTCAGTAGGAAGCAAGCAGTTGCTGCAATTCCCCAACCCAAGTCCAGAAGGGAAGTTAGGGAATTTCTGGGAGCAGCCGGATTCTGCAGAATTTGGATTCCAAATTTTGCATTGATGGCGAAACCCCTTTACCAGGCCACAAAGGGGGTTGAAAAGGAACCATTTGAATGGGGACCTACAGCTCAACAATCCTTCATTGCCATAAAGAAAGCCCTACTCCAAGCCCCTGCGTTAGGCCTTCCTGATGTGGAGAAACCTTTCTCATTGTATGTCCATGAGCGACAGGGGTTTGCTCTGGGTGTGTTGACCCAGATGATGGGATCCTGGCAGAGGCCTGTTGCATACCTGTCTAAACAGCTGGATGGAGTGGCTAAAGGATGGCCAGCCTGCATGAGGGCCATTGCAGCAACAGCCTTACTGGTCCAGGAAGCTGATAAGCTGACCTTGGGGCAAGAACTGGTTGTTAAAGTCCCCCACGCAGTTCTCACCCTCATGGAGTATAAGGGCAATCATTGGTTTACAAATAACCGCATGGTTAAGTACCAAGCTAGCTTGTGTGAGAATCCACGGATACACCTGGAAACAGTGGCTACATTCAATCCTGCCACTCTTTTGCCAGCATCTGAGGGACCACCGGATCATGACTGTATCCAAACCATGGATGAAGTGTACTCCAGTCGACCAGATCTTAAAGATGTTCCTTGGAGGGACCCAGATGTAATTTATTTCACAGATGGAAGCAGTTATGTGGAGAACTCCAAGCGATTGGCAGGCTATGCTGTGGTGACAGAGGACAAGGTGATAGAAGCAAGAGCCCTGCCCCAAGGAACTTCAGCCCAGAAAGCAGAACTTGTGGCCCTCATACGAGCTCTGGAGCTAGCAGCAGGACTGGTGACCAACATTTATACTGATTCCAAGTATGCCTTCACAACTCTACATGCTCATGGAGCTTTGTATAAGGAAAAGGGACTCATAAATGCTGCAGGCCAACCTGTTAAGTATGGACCTGAAATACTTCAGCTGCTAGAGGCTGTTTGGGCCCCTAAGAAGGTAGCTGTCATTCACTACAGGGGACATCAAAGGATAGATACTCCAGTGGCCCGAGGGAATCGCCATGCTGATCGGGTGGCCAAGGAAGCTGCTCGAGGACCCTTAGCAAGTACTGTGACCCCCCTGTTCCAAATTCGACTGCAAGAATGGACACCTATGTATACCCAAACGGAAGAGAAATGGGCTCAAGAGGAAGGTGCAGTAAGGAGACCTGATGGCTGGTTACATCTCCCTGATACCAGAGTTCTGGTGCCACGCCACCTAGCTTGGCCTGTAGTGTCTCAAGCTCATGATCTGTCACACTTAGGGAAAACAGCACTAGCCCGCCTACTCAGTCGAGTAGTGGTGCTGGAAGGATTGGATAGTCTGGTTGCCACTGCCTCTGCCCGATGTACTCTCTGTGCCCAGAATAATGCTCGTCAGGGACCCCGTATTCCACCAGGAGTTCAGTCCAGGGGACTAACACCTTTTGAGTCTCTAGTTATAGACTTCACAGAAATGCCCAGGAGCGGTAGGCTCCGATACCTCTTGGTCATGGTCTGTACCTTTTCTGGGTGGGTGGAAGCATATCCTACAGTCACTGAGAAAGCCACAGAAGTAGCTCGAGCCCTCCTTAGGGATGTCATCCCCAGGTATGGACTGCCCCTTGCCATAGGTTCAGATAATGGTCCCGCCTTTGTTGAAGCTACACTTCAGGCCCTGTCCCGCGCATTGCACATTACCTGGAAATTGCATTGTGCCTACCGTCCCCAGAGTTCAGGGCAGGTTGAGCGGGCAAACAGAACCTTGAAAAATAGCCTAGCAAAGATTTGTCAGGAAACCCAACTGAAATGGCCACAGGCACTGCCACTAGCCCTCTTCCGCCTCCGATGCACCCCAACTAAAGGAACAGCCCTCTCTCCCTTTGAAATTGTGTATGGGAAGCCCCCAGCCATTTTGCAGGGAATTAAGGGAGACATAGGGATTTTAGGGTCTGCCCAGGTACAGGAGCAGGTAGCCCTCTTGGGCAGGATAATTTCTGAGCTTCAGTCTTATGTGAGAGAAATAAACCCTGTCCCCTTCCAGGCTCAGGTACATTCCTTCCTGCCAGGGGATAGAGTTTGGGTGAAAGACTGGAGGCTCCAGCCTTTGGGGCCCCGATGGAAAGGACCTTTTACTGTTTTGCTTTCTACCCCTACAGCTGTGAAGGTCGCAGGGATAACTCCATGGGTCCATTGGTCTCGAATTAAGTCTGCTGACCAGACTGAGCCCAGCACGGATCAGACGGAGCCTAAACAGTGGAGAGCAGAAAGAGATCCTGCGGAGCCATTGAAGTTGCGCTTGACCCGGACCAAAGAATCTACTAGCTGAAAAGAAGGGTCAACTGCATACTGCAGGAGCTGCTGAACTTCGGCTTCACACTGAGACTCTTTCTTGCCAGATTCTGGCTTTCTTGGAATTTGAGAGCTTGATCCTTGTCAGTTGAGGGTCTATCCCAACTGGTATAAGAACTCAAAGACTGAGAACATTATATTAGAGTAATCTGTGATTAGCACAGACTGTTGAAATATTATTGCTTAATTAGTTTGCTGTATTTGTTTTAGATTAGGAAGAAAGAAAATGTTAGTAGTTTGGATGCTTTTGTTGTTTTCTACTCCTTGCCTCCTTTTTCCTAATACCCCAACTCGCTCCAACCTTTGGTTACACTCTGTCCAGGAACTAATTAGCCAGGCAAAGATTACTTCCCCTTGTATTGTGTGTTCCCGATTTTCTCCTTATACTACAGATGTCCCAGCTGTACCTGTCCCTGTGCAGCTCCCAGCTCTTATACCTCCCTACTTTTCGAGTTCAGGCCCTTGGAGCCAGGATTATACTTGGTGGTCCTTTTATAATGCTACTTCCCCCTCTGAATCTTCTCTAAGGCCAGTCTTTACGTCTCCCTATCCAGCTTCTGGAGTGTTTTGTTTAACAAGAAGCATCTCAACTGTTCTTCCCATTCCCTGTAACTATACTAATGTTCTCCCAAAAAAAGGGGAATCTGTGTGGGTAGTCTCTCCAGGTACTCCTATGTGCCCTACTACCATACCTGCAGATTATGACCAGGGTGATTATCTGGCTCCTAACCGTACTACTGAGAAGACTATAGTGTCCCGGCCTATTTTCTACTTTCATAAGTCCCCGGGGTATGAAAGGGTTGCAACATATGAGCAGTCTGTCACAATTGGGGATTGGCACCTATGGTGTACAAAGTCTCCATTTCTTCTTAGTTCCCCCTGGGATAGGGGCTCGCATTATGGGCATCCTAATGTCCATCCTGTGCCAACATTTATTGGGAACTTTCCTCGCCCTCTCCTTGGTCATTACTGGCTCTGTGATAATGTCCTCCACATGATTCTTCCCCCCACATATGATTTTTGTGTATTGGTAACCTTGAATTATTTTCCTAAAGTTATTCCTCTCCTCAAGCCACCATCCCCGCACCGCTCTAAGCGAGAGGCCTTGTCCTTACCTTCCTCCGTTGCCACAGAGGATGAGGCGATTGAATTAGCTCTCCAGTATATCAATTCTACTTATCCTCTGACTAAAAAGAGACTTGTAGCCCTTTCTGCCACGGCCTGGATTCCAATTGGGGGTCCGGTAGCGGGTATTACTGAACTGGGCATGGCTACCCGGAGACTTCAGTCTCTACTCCATGTTTTAGTTCATGAGCTGAACGTGGTAGTCAATGCATTGCAGGATCAAATTAATGAATTAAGTATAGTTTCTCGGTATAACTGTATGGGTCTTGACTATCTCTTTGCAGCCCAGGGTGGCCTTTGCACAGTGCTAAATTCTTCAGAGTGCTGTACCATTGTCATAAATAGGATGCATGTAGTTAGGCATGCTATGGATAAAGTCCTACAGTTGGCCAGCCTTAATGTGGAGGATTACCGAGGAGGATTAGACCTTACCTCCTGGTGGTGGTCATTGACCTCCTGGATACGTCTTTTGTTTATTTCCCTAATAGTCTTAGTTTTAGCAGGGTTGTTGTTTTGTTTCCTGGCCTCATGTGCTTCGGCAGTATGCCGTCGAACCTTAACAAGTAGGGTAATGGTGATTCACAAGCCTATTCTTAGTTAGGATCACTATAATCTCCAGAGTTTGAGTTGTGAGACTTATCTCTGCATAAGCTGATTTTAGTCTCAAAGGGGGGAATGAGACAGCATGGGCATAATTATATTAAGTGTTAATTCTGTTTAAAAATCTGGTGTTTAAAAGTTTGGTTCAGTTCTGCAAGTGATGGAGGAATGTCATCTGGTTTAGATTATTTAGAAATTTTACGTTTGCCAAGCTAAAGGTTAGAAAGGTCAGAGACAGAAACTTTCTTTCACCCCTTGTGAGTGATGGATTGCTAATGCTAGCTAGCACATCTGTATACTATTATGAATGAACAAGGCATGAGCCAGACATACTGTAGTTTAAAGCTGGTTAAATAATTTTAGAAGTTCTTGATATGTAGATTTTGTTATAAGGAATACTGATTCTGTGTATTTTAGAATATGTCTTATTTTAGAATATGTTTATTCTGTGTAGTTAATATGTAGAATACCTTTTTAAATCTAATGTTTGTTCAACTCTTTGCCTTACGTTCTGAGTAGGGCTGCAGTGAAAAGGTCAGCATATGGTTTGAATTTTCTGCAGTCCTGGCTGGTTTAATGTATGGAGCTGGTGGGTGAAAAGGGTCAAGAAAAGTCTTGATTAATTATAGGTAAATGTAGGAATGGTCCTGAAAGTAATAACAAACTATAGCTGTATGCTATTAAGTAAGACTGGCCCTTGACCCCTTAATGAATGCCAGAGTTCAGTTAGTAGTTAGTATGAAGTTGACTAGGAATATGAGAATGTCCCTTCGTCCCTAAATGAATTCAGTTTAAGCTATAGCTGAGAAATTAATCATAATGAAAATGTAAGAGATGGGAGCCACAATGTCTAGCGTGAGAGGCCCCAGGTCATAGGTCAGTTTGAGAAATATCAAACCTATGTAACTGATATTTTTAAAGTAATGATTGGCTGAGGCAAGGTAACCAATCTATTCTTTACCATCTGGAAAGTAAGGGGGGCTAGAGAGGGGGATAGCACGGTATATAAGTGGGAGTAGAAGCAGCTTACGTCAGAAGGAACAGACAGAAGAAGGAACAGACAGAAGAAGGAGAGCTGAAGGAAGACAGACAACAGAAGAAGAGAAGGAGCTGAGACAGAAGCCATAACATCCAGAGAGCTGAGAGAGAGAGAGAAGAGAGCTAGAACTGATGTCCTACTATGTTTGCTGGCAAATAAAGAAGATTTCTCCCTCATTCTGGTGTGTGCTGCTTGACTCCTGAAGTACCACAGATTCTGCTAACAATAGGGGTAATTCATGCATCCATTCCTGCAACAGTAGTACTATGCGCATCTTTAGTGAACGCCTTTGATCTGCCCATGCCCCTCCCATGGCTATACCCCCTTTTGAGTTGCATGCTAAAAGATTTGCACGCAGATCTTTATAGAATAGTACCTAGCAAGATGTGCGCACTTTTCCAAATTGTTGCCAATTAATGCCAATAATTGGTTGACAGTACCCAATTATTGCTAGTTAACGACTCATTATTCAATTAAGTTGCTCATGGAACTTGGGCATGCACCCAAATTTGGGTGCCATATATAGAATCTGGGAGAAAGTGTATGGGGACAGACTTAAAGATCTCAATATGTATACTTTGGAAGAAAAACGGGACAGGGGAGACATTTAAATACCTCTGTGGCATAAATGCACAGAAGATGAGTCTCTTTCAACTGAAAGGAAGCCTGGAATGAGGGGGAATAAGATGAAGGTGAAAGGGGCAATCTAAGGAAATACAGTACAGTCTTGATTATCCAACCTTTGATAATCTGACCATCTGGCATATCCGACAAAACCCCTGGTGATGTCATCACATTTATTTCTATTAAAAATCTTTGTTTTAGAACAATTTTTGAAAATCAGGAACTCTGTGCCTTTGTTTATACATTGTTTGAGGGGTTTATGAAATATTTTCCATATTATCTGACTTTTCAGTTATCTGACAACGGGTCGGTCCCGTTTAGGTTGGATAATTGAGATTGTACTGTACTTCTTTACAGAAAGGGTGGTGGAATATGTGGAACAGTGGAACAGCCTCCTGGTGCAGGTGGTGGAGACAAAGATTGTATCTGAATTCAAGAAAGCGTGGGACAAGCACATAGGATCTCTTAAGGAGAGGAAGGGATAGTAGATGTTATGGATAAGCAGACTGGATAGGCCATATGATCTTTTTCTGTTGTCATTTCTCTGATTATGTACAATAGTGATAAGTATTCATGTAAAGAGCTTACAGTGTAAGTGGGTACCTGAGGTGACAAAATCATTAATACAGACTGATAAACGAAATCTGATAAGGATAAGAAAGATATGAAAGAATCAGTTTGCTAAGTTTTCACAATAGGTGTTCTGCTTGGGGATGAGTGAACACCTTCAGTTGAATGGTGCCATTTATCCTCTTACCTGTATAATATGTGTTTTTGATATTACGTAGATAGATCCATATATATTATATATCTATACATTTTTATACTGTTATAAAAGCTATGTAATTCATTCTACTTGCTGCAAATTGGTTTAGCTGCATACGGATCACATTGAGGGGCATAATGGAACAGAAACGCCTATCTCCATGGGCGTTAATCTCCGAGAACGGGTCCGTGAAGGGGCGGACCGAACCGTATTATCGATAAAAAATAGACGCCCATGTTTTATTCGCCAATGTGTGAGCTGGGCGTTTTTGCTTTTCAGCGATAATGGAAAGGGAAAGTGCCCAGCTCAAAAACGAATAAATCCAAGGCATTTGTTCGTGGGAGGGGCCAGGATTCGTAGTGCACTGGTCCCCCTCACATGCCAGGACACCAACCGGGCACCCTAGGGGGCACTTTTACAAAAACAAATAAACAGGTAAAAGAGCTCCCAGGTGCATAGCACCCTTCCATTGTGTGTTGAGCCCCCCAAATCCCCCTCAAAACCCACTGCCCACAAGTCTACACCATTACTATAGCCCTAAGGGGTGAAGAGGGGCACCTACATGTGGGTACAGTGGGTTTGGGGGGGTTGGACGACTAATAAGCATTAAGCAGCACAATTGTAACAGGTAGGGGGGATGGGCCTGGGTCCACCTGCCTGACGTCCACTGCACCCCCTAACAACTGCTCCAGGGACCTGCATACTGCTGCCTGGGAGGAGGGTATGACATTTGAGGGTGAAAATAAAAAGTTGTGAAACATCATTTTTTTGTGGTGGGAGGGGGTTAGTGACCACTGGGGGAGTCAGGGGAGGTCATCCCCGATTCCCTCTGGGGGTAATCTGGTCATTTAGGGCACTTTTTGGGGCCTTATTCGTGAAAAAACAGGGTCCAGGAAAAGTGCCCTAAATTCTAGCTACAAACGCATCCATTATCGGCGAAGGGCGCCCATCTCTGTTCGGGTGATAACCACGCCCCAGTTCCGCCTTCGACACGCCTTCGACACGCCCCCGTCCACTTTGTCCGCATCCACGACGGAGTGCAGTTGAAAGCGTCCCAAATTCGGCTTTTGATTATACCGCGTTATTCGTTTTTGTGAGATAAACGCCCATCTCCCGATTTAGGTCGGAACTTGGGCGTTTTTCTCGTTCGATTATAAGCTGGATTATGTTTCTCATTTTTGATTGATGCCCAAAATGTGGCCTGTTGCAGTGAGTCTGTCCAGGGTGTCAAGTAAAAAGGACAAAAGAGCCAAAGTGGCTGAGAAAAAGCAGAAAGAGTCCATCAAGTATGAGGAAATGGGCATATTGAGAGATGGGGTGAAGGTCAGGTATTCATATTCACCATCCTGGATTTTTAAAAATTATTTTATAAAATTTTTCAACAGTCACTGGAACCAACAATGTACTACAAGGAAAACAAAACAATCAGTATAGACCACATCATGGAGAACTTGCTATTGTCTGGGCTCAAAAATAAGAATAACAAAATATGGGAATTTTATTTCATCCTAAAAAGGAAGCAACAATAAAAAAACTGTACACTGAGAACATTTATTATCCTGGGTTTTCTACAGTTTACAAAGAAGCTACAAGGAGGAGGGTAGTGAAAGAAATTTGGAGAAGAGTTTTAGAGTCCACTTTTTTTGCCCAACTGCATTCAATAGGAAAGTTTTTTGAAAAATTTGCTCTTCAGTGTCTCTAGTTCCTTTCACATTCTACCAATTTCTGTGATTCAACTTATCTTTTCCTCTCACCCTCTCTTATTTGAATTAGGCTAAAAATACTGGATTGCCCAAAGGAATTCTAGAAGATTTGACTTTGGGAATAGGGCACTTTCCTTTATTCTTGCCTGGTCTGATCTCACAGCAGTCCCACTTGTCATGTAGAAACATTCATCTTGAAATGTTGGGTCACATGTAGTTTGCATGAGTAAAAAACTATCCTTCCTCCTACTTATTCTCCACTGCTTAGTATCAGAAACTCGCTACAGTACTACTTTCACGAAATGTACTGTAGAATCTAGTGGCAGATAAGAACCAGAGGGCTTAATCTATTCTTTCCAAATTACTCCCTAGTGCATGCTGAAGATGCCAATTGATCTCAAGCTTTCTTTTGTTTCTTAGTGGCCAAGATCGCCTTATCCCATCCTTTCTTAAATTCTACTACTTTTCATTTAGTAATTGCAGTCTTCAGTCACACATTTTTGCAAATTGACACATTAATTCTTATACATAAAGCTCTTTATGCATATATCCCTTCTGAAATCCTTATGTCCACAGTTCCTTCTAGATTGCTTAGATTTCTTTCCCAGCACAGTTTTTCTTTCTTTCTTTATTTGTGACATTTATATCCCACATTATCCCAAACAAGTTTGAGTTAAATGTGATGTACAATAAACAGTATAGGATGCATAACAAAGAATAATGCATAAGAAAGTAATTTGTGGTAAGAATCCAATTTTACAATACAGTATCATAAACATACTGGGATAGCTATAGATGTTTAGCATTTAGAAAATCTATTATGAATGAGAAACTGTACATGAAGCCAAGAGAAAGTTAATGGTAAATAGAGTGATAACCAATTCAGGTAATAATTAATTGTTTGAGGTATGGTTGTTCCTTGTGAGGGTTTGTTTGAATAGGAACAATTTGAGGATTTTGCGGAATCTAGTATATCCCTGTATATTTCTTATTTTGGATGGTAAGGAGTTCCACCATTTGGTTCCTAGGTAAGTGAAGTCTACAGAGTGGGCAGTTTTGTAGATCACTTTTTTTGCAATTTGGGAGGTGTAGAGTTTCTTGCCTCATATTTAGTGTTTGTTTGAGGTAAGTTTATTAATGGTACCATATAGTCTGGAGCTGTGCCATTTAGTATTTGAAAGATAAAGGTACATAATTTGAAGGTGATTCTCACCTTGATGGGAAGCCAGTGTAATTTTATTAATAAAGGGGAGGCACTTTCAAAACGAGAGATTTTGTATATGAACCTGGCTGCAGTGTTTTCAGCTGTTTGGAGCTTTTTCAACAGGTACTCCTTACAGCCAGCATATATGGCATTGCAATAATCAAATTGGGATATTGTTAATGATTGGACCAATAGTCTGAATGTTTGATGAGAAATAGGGTCTGATCCTTTTTCGTTTCCAAAGAGACCTGAAAGAGTTTGTGATTACTGAGGAAACTTGAGTATCAAATGTTAAATGTTTGTCTATAATTATACCGAGAATTTTCAGATTATTGTCAATGGGGAATGAAGAGTTGTCAATTGTGAAACTTTTGTAGTCGTTTTGGTCAAATAGGTTGGTAATGACCATGAATTTAATTTTTTCTTTATTTACTATTAGTT
The DNA here is from genome assembly GCF_901765095.1 of Microcaecilia unicolor. Taxonomy (NCBI): domain Eukaryota; kingdom Metazoa; phylum Chordata; class Amphibia; order Gymnophiona; family Siphonopidae; genus Microcaecilia; species Microcaecilia unicolor. The sequence goes on along the minus strand of NC_044041.1, from coordinate 85,517,138 downwards.
TGGATTCTGAGGCCCAGGTTTCCATCAAATTTAAGTCAAGTTTTGCCTTTTGTAAGATGTCTTGAATGTATTCTTTTTGAAGGTTATAGATATGGTAACATCGTCAGCATATATGAATGTTTTTAATCCTGCTGTTTCTAGTCTGTTACCTAGTGGTGACATCATTACATTAAACAGAATGGGTGATAATGGAGAGCCCTGAGGGATGCCACAGTCTGGTGACCAAGGAGAGGATAAGGTTCCTTTCATTTTCACTTTGTAAGATCTTGATTTCAGGAATCCTTGAGACCATTTGTGGACTGTGCCACATATACCAAAGTTGTATAGTATGTTTAGTAGGATATTATGATCTACTACATCAAATGTGCTAGACATATCGAACTGCATTATTAAGATCTTAAACCCTATGCTAATTTCTTTTCTGAGATTTGATACTAAGGTAGTAAGGACAGTCTCGGTGCTATAGCATGGTCTGAAACCTGATTGCGATTTGTGTAGTAGGGAGAAATGTGAAAGGCACAGGCGCCCGGTATAAGAGGCTTGGGGAGGCTAAGCCTCCCCAGCCAGAAGTGCAGCAAGGGCGGGGCGGGTGCAGCTCGTGAACATCTCCCTCCCGGCTCCCTCCCCCCCTTGACTGGTGCGCAACGGTCCCGATCTTTACCCCCGGAAGCCTTCTCTGGACAGCGCCCCTCCTACACAGGAAGCTGTTCAGAGAGTGCTTCCGTGGCAGGCTGAAAGCAACAGCGCTTACATCATTGCTGCTGCTGCTGCTGCTACGGGAACAGGAAGCCTCGTTGAAAGACGACGTGACAGGAGCGGAGGGGGACAGCAATATGGTACCGCACTAGTCTGGGGGGGGGGAAGCGATGCCAGACAGACCGACCAAAGGGAAAGGGGGGTGGAGAGAGGAGGATGTGAGATGCCACATCTAAGGAGAAGAGGGAGGAAGGAAAGCAATGGCAGGGCATGGGAATGGGAAAAGGGGGTGGAGAAAGGAGTAAGAGTGATGGAAGCAAGAAGGGGAGGGAAGAGAAAGGTGGGATGTATGAGGGAAAGGAGAGATGCATGAGGACGCTGGAGGAGAGAGAGAGAAAGTGGAAAAGTGCAGGGGAGAGCCAGAGAGAGATGGGGAGAGAAAGAGGGGACATGGAAGAGAGCAGGGGAGAGCCAGAGAGAGATGGGGAGAGAAAAAGGGGACATGGAAGAGAGCAGGGGAAAGCCAGGGACATGGAAAAGAGCAGGGGAAAGCCAGAGAGAGATGGGGAGAGAAAGAGGGGCCATGGAAAAGAGCAGGGGAGAGCCAGAGAGAAGATGCTGGATGGAAGAGGGGTACAGAGAGAGAGAGATTAGTGAAAAGATGGGGGGAGAAAGAGGGGACATGGGCAGGAGAGAGAAGCTGCTGGGGAGAAACTGGGGGAGACCCTAGCTGTCAGACGGAGAAATGCTGAATGAAAGGAGGGAGAAAGAGGGAAAAGCTGGAAGGAGGGGGCAGAAAGAGGGAAGACAATGGACGTAAGGGTAGGGAGGGAAAGAGGAAAGACACTGGTAGGATGGGGATAGAGAGGACATGCTGAATGGAAAAGGGTCAAGAGAGAGAACTGTTTAGAAGGAAGGAGATATAGAGGGAGACAATGGATGGAAGGAGAGGGAGACAATAGATGGAAGGATTGGGAGAGGGTAATGGGTAGAAGGATGGAGAGAGAAAGAGGGATGACACTGGATGGAAGGGTAGGAGAGAAAGAGGGAAGGTGCTGGACATGGATGGATGGATGGAGGGGACGGAAGAGAGGAGAAATCTGGACAAGGATGGAGTGGAGGGCAGGGAACAGAGGAGAAATGTTGGACAAGGATGGAGGGAAGGAAAGACAAAGGAAGTACATGCACATGGATGGAGGGGATGGGAGAAATGCTGGATATGGATGGAGGGAAAATTGCTGAATTTAAGGGCTGGATCGGAACACTTTGAGGGCAGATGCTGAAACTGGAGAAAGGATAGGGACAGGGCTACAGATGGTAGACAGGACGCATAAAGACACACAAGGACGCATAAGGACACAGGAGGATGGTGGACATGGTGAGAGAAAAAATATCAAATTGAAAGAAGACACTGGAACCAAAGTGAATAGAAAAACTAAATGATCAGACAACAAAGGTAAAAAAAAGTATTTTATTCAGAATTTATTATATGGAATATATCAGCTTTTGGAAATGTGCATCTGTGATATTTTGCATGTAAGTTTCAATTTTTCTAGTATTGCTGCATGCCGAGTCTGACTTCTTGAGGTAACTTTCCAGTTTTGCCTTCATATCTGTTGTGTCGTGTGTTTTTCATGTGTAATCAAGGTGCAGTATTCTACTAGTGTGTAGTATTTACAGCCCTTTTTGGTTTTTTTTTGTTTCACTAGGTTTTAGAGCCCGGTGTAATTACAGTGCTGCCTTTCCACACATAAGGTTGTAGCTCGTCCTGTCCTTGGAATTAGTGCTGTTATGGTTTGGTAAGGTTATGAGTGTGTTTTTGCACAAGTTTGTGTTTAGTGTTTTGCAGTGGAGAGATTGTATATTGGCCTTACTGAGGTGGCACCAAAACATCAGAAAGGGTTTTAGAGCCTAAATCATGACACACTACCTCTTGAAGGATCTACATATAGTCGTTAATAAAAGGAGCTCATTGTGAACACTATCCACCCTAAAAGGGTGTTTTGTGGCTCTACATGAGAATTGTGATATTATGATCCCTTGTTTCATATTGTTGACGGTCTGCATTTTCCATATGGGTGGTATATTGGTGTATTAGGGTCTGCCTAGTGTTATGGTACAGTAAGGTTCTGAGTGTGTTTTTGCACAAATTTGTGCATAGTGTTTTACAGTTGAGCGATTGTGGTTAGTATATGCTTTGAGCAACCACTTTATTCTTTGACATATGATACATATCTAATATCTAAATTTAATAAAAGGTATTAATGTGACTTTTACTTTTATTTATTTATTTTTTCTGTGTGTTATCAGACAATTATGGATTTAAGCTCCACCCCTAACCCCGCCCCCTTTAGCCTCCCCAAACAGTTGGGCCACCGACCGCCTATGGTGAAAGGTATTCCATAGTTTGTGCTGCTACTATTCCTTCTATCACCTTTATCATCAAAGGAATGGAGGCTACTGGTCTGTAGTTTGTTACATCAGTTATGGTGATCAAATTGTTTTTTGGTATTGGTTTTAGGATAAAAGAACCTTTATTATCAGACAAAGTGCCATGGAATAGTAGGAAGGAGATATACTGCTAAAGCAGATTGATGAATATATTAGGAGCTTCCTTCATAAGGTAACTGGGACAAGGATCTAGTATGCATTGTGAGGTTAAATATTTTAGGAGGTAATGTTTACTGCGTCTTGGGTTGGTGGTTGGAAGGAATACCAGAGTCTGTTAGTGGCTATTCCTGTATGTGTGTCTGACTGTTTTTTGTAAATATCATGGTTGATTTTTAATTTGAGGACTCCTTCTTTGATTTTAACTATTTTTTGTTCAAAAAAAGTAGCCAGTTGCTCTGCTGTTGATGGAGACTCTGTGGTTGTGATTATTTCTTTTGTGGATAATAGGCTTTTTGTCAGATTGAAAAGTTTACTGGTATTAAGGAAATTACCACTGATTATTTTGTTATAACATTGAGTTTTTGCAATTTTGATCTCATTTTTATATGTTTTGATGGCAATTTTCCAAGTTAATTTGTTTTCGTTTGATTTGTCTTTCGTCCATTTTCTTTCTAGTTTTCTACATTTCCTTTTGAAAAGAAGGATAAATTGATTAAACCAAAGTGAAATTTTTTGGGTTGGTTTGGACATAGATTTGAGGGGAACTATCAGGCTTATTTTCGAAAGAGAAAAACGCCTATAGTGCGACCTAAATCGGGAGATAAATGTTTGTCTCGCAAAGGCGCCCAAATCGGTATAATCGAAAGCCGATTTGGGGCGTTTCCAACTGCACTCCGTCGCGGAAACGAATAAAGTTGATGGGGACGTGTCGGAGGCATGGTGGAGGCGGAACTGGGGCGTGGTTATCAGCCGAGGAGAGATGGGCGTCTTTAGCTGATAATCGAAAAAAAAAGGCGTTTTGACCGCGATTTTGGGTCACTTTTTTTTGGACCCTTTTTTTTCACGAACTAGTCCCAAAAAAGTGCTCCAACTGCCCAGATGACCACTGGAGAGAATTGGGGATGACCTCCCTGGACTCCCCCAGTGGTCACTAACCCCCTCCCACCAAAAAAACCCCACTTTAAAAACTTTTTTTCCAGCCTGTATGCCAGTCTCAAATGCCGTACCCACCTCCATGACAGCAGAATGTGTTCGATCCTGTCACAGCCTTTCTCTGGGTCAGATGTGGCTCTCGGGAGCAGTACAGGGTCACATCAGCATTGCATTGTGGTGGGTGTAGGGTATTGGGCTCCGTGATTTCATTAGCTTGTGTTACAGTCTCACGATGTTGGTAGTTGGTAGGCTCTTCTCCCATGGTGCTTTTCCCCCTGCCTACTGGGTCAGAGTGTGCCCTGTTGTGTTTCCTGTTGCAGTCCATGCGGTAGTGGCCATTTTGTAAGCCAGTTTTACTTCCCTTTCCTGTGGTAGCCACGTTACAGAACTTAGTTCTTACCTTGAATGTGGCTGAAAGAGGGCATTGTACAGCATTCTGCCAGCTCTGACCTACTGCTCATCTCAGTACCAGGGAGACTCGTTGCCAGTGGGGCACAACCTCTGATCTGCAGTTAACTGTGAGTAAATGCGGTTATTCCAATAAAGGACGTTTTTGGAGAGATTAGTCTTCAGGTGTCAACTGGTGTGCCAATGTTATATAGCAGCAACCAGTCCTAGAGGCCTGCGTGTATGCAGGTCCCTGGAGCATTTTTAGTGGGTCCCGCATGCACTTCAGCCAGGTGGCCCCAGGCCCATCCCCCCCCCACCTGTAACACTTGTGCTGGTAAATGGGAGGCCTCCAAAACCCACTGTACCCACATGTAGGTGCCCCCTTCACCCCTAAGAGCTATGGTAGTGTTGTACATTTGTGGGTAGTGGATTTTGGAGGAGGGGGGTTGGGAGCTCAGCACCTGTGGTAAGGGAGCTATGCATGTGGGAGCTTTTCCTGAAGTCCACCGCACTGACCTAGGGTGCCCAGTTGGTGTCCTGGCACATCAGGGGGGTGAGTGTACTATGAATCGTGGCCCCTCCCACAACCAAATGGCTCGGATTAGGACGTTTTTGAGCTGGGCGTTTTTAGTTTCCATTATCGCTAAAAAAAACAAACGCCCAGCTCAAAAACGTCCATTTTTTCGAAAATACAGTTCGGCCCGCCCCTTCACGGACCTGTTCTCGGAGATAAACGCCCATGGAGATAGGCGTTTCCGTTCGATTATGCCCCTCCACGTTATTTAAGACATTTTCGCATAAGTCATTCCATTTAATCATGAAGTTGTTATTGTCTGCTGGAGGAAGAGCAGGATTATTCAAGATGTTAGACCAGAAGGTTGTTTTATTTTTCCTCTAGTTTTGTGAGGAGTTGTATTTTTATTTTTCATTGAGTTTGTATTTTCCCTTCAATAGAGGGAGAACTTGAATTTACTGTGATCTGACCAGGGAGTTTGAGTCCAAGTATGGTTACTTAGATGAAAGTTGTTGGTGTTTGCAAATTTATAAGCTAATAGGTCAAGTAAGTGACCTTTATTGTGAGAGGTATGGCTGAACGGTTGTGTGAAGTGCCAGTAGTTTAAAAAGTCAAGTTAAATTTTTGTATTACTGTCATTCTGATTATCTAGGTGTAAATTTATGTCCTCTGTTAGTAGGACATTATCATGTTCTTCTTCTAGCCATTCTCTGATTTGTTTATTGTAGGCTAGTAAAAAAAGGCTCGTTTCTGACACAAATAAAGCGGGCGCTTGCAAGGTTTTCTTCGGCTCCCCTGCAGCCACCCATGTCCAGCGACCCTCCTCTCCCCCTGCAGCCACCCATGTCCAGCGACCCTCCTCTTCCCCTGCACCCACTGCAACCACCCATGTCCAGCAACCCTCCTCTCTCCCCTGCCCCCCCTCCAGCCACCCATGTCCAGCAACCCTCCTCTCTCCCCTGCCCCCCCTCCAGCCACCCATGTCCAGCGACCCTCCTCTGGTCATGGATCAGCTGTGAGGCATGTTTTTTTTTTTCCCGGATTCTGAAGTTGACATTATAATGGCTACAGTGATGTCAGCCTGATCTATGGAGCCTAGCAGACCAACTCGGAAGGAGCCACGGTCCCAGGCAGCAAGACAGAACGTTGGAGGTGAGAATTATTATATAGGATGTGGCATTAACATATCCATTTGGGACTGGTGTAAATGAGAGTGAATTATGAGTGTTGCATTTAACATTTATGAGATGTTTTCTTGTTGAGAAAGGGTTATTTTAGGTTGGTATTATCTACTCCCATTAAGGCTAAATCATGGGCGTAGTTTGGGGGGCGACAGGGGGCATTGCCCCCCCCAAACGCAGGGCCAGCGCGGCACAACGCAACAGGCAACTCTCGGACGGTCCCTCCTTCCCGACCGACAGCCCTCCTCTCTGTTCCTTCCCCACCACACGTTTAACCCTTTTACTTTCAGTCGCAGCAACAGCAGTGAAGAAGACACTCGCCTCCAGTTTCTCCCTTCCCTCACACAGTGTTCCGCCTTCTGCGATGATGTATTTCCTGTTTCCATGAGGGTGGGACACTGTGAGGGGAGAAGCTGTAGGCGAGCCTGCTGTGTTGTCTTCTTCACTGCCATCACTGCGCCTGAAAGTAAAAGAGTTAAACGCATGGGGGGGGGGGGGCAGGAAGGAATGGAGAGGAGGGCTGTCGGGGAGCTGAAGAAGGGCAGGGAGAATCGCTGGACATGGATGGGAGGGCAGAGGGAGAGAAGAGATCACTGGACATGGAGAGGAGGGTAGGGGGAGAGAAGAGATCTCTGGAGAGATAGGGAGGGCAGGGGAGAGAGGAGAATTGCTGGACATGGATGGATGAATTGGGGGGGGCAGGGGAGAAAGGAAATTTGCTGGATATGGGTGGATGGAGGAGAGGGCAGGGGAGAATGGAGAGTTCCTGGGCATGGATGGAGGGGAGGGGAGGGCAGGGGAGAGAGGAGAATTGCTGAACATGGATGGATGAATGGAGGGGGCAGGGGAGAGAGGAAATTTGCTGGATATGGGTGGATGGAGGAGAGGGCAGGGGAGAATGGAGAGTTGCTGGACATGGATGGATGGAGGAGAGGGAATCAGGAAGGAGATGCACATGGATGGAGGAGAGGGAAGAGAGGAGAAATGCTGGACATGGATGGAGTGGAGGGCAGGGCAGTGAAGAGAGGAGAAATGTTGGACAAGGATGGAGGGCAGGAAAGACAAAGGAAGGAGATGCACACGGATGGAGGGGAAGGGAGAGAGGAGAAATTCTGGACATGGATGGAGGGGAGGGAAGACAGAGGAAGTAGATGCACATGGATGGAGGGAAGGGGAGGGGAGTGAGGAGAAATGCTGGATATGGATGGAGGGAAAATTGCTGAATTTAAGGGCTGGATCGGAACACTTTGAGGGCAGATACTGAAACTAGAGGAAGAATAGGGACAGGGCTACAGATGGTAGACAGAACACAGGAGGATGGTGGACATGGTGAGAGAAAAAATATCAAATGGAAAGAAGACACTGGGACCAAAGCGAATAGAAAAACTAAATGATCAGACAACAAAGGTAGAAAAAAGTATTTTATTCAGAATGTAGTAATTGGAATATGTCAGCTTTTGGAAATGTGCATCTGTGATATTTTGCATGTAAGTTTCAAATTTTCTAGTATTGCTGCATGCTGAGTCTGACTTCTTGAGGTAACTTTCCAGTTCAGTATTTTGCCTTCATATCTGTTGTGTCGTGTGTTTTTCATGTGTAATCAAGGTGCAGTATTCTACTAGTGTGTAGTATTTACAGCCCTTTTTGGTTTTTTTTTGTTTCACTAGGTTTTAGAGCCCGGTGTAATTACAGTGCTGCCTTTCCACACATAAGGTTGTAGCTCGTCCTGTCCTTGGAATTAGTGCTGTTATGGTTTGGTAAGGTTATGAGTGTGTTTTTGCACAAGTTTGTGTTTAGTGTTTTGCAGTGGAGAGATTGTATATTGGCCTTACTGAGGTGGCACCAAAACATCAGAAAGGGTTTTAGAGCCTAAATCATGACACACTACCTCTTGAAGGATCTACATATAGTCGTTAATAAAAGGAGCTCATTGTGAACACTATCCACCCTAAAAGGGTGTTTTGTGGCTCTACATGAGAATTGTGATATTATGATCCCTTGTTTCATATTGTTGACGGTCTGCATTTTCCATATGGGTGGTATATTGGTGTATTAGGGTCTGCCTAGTGTTATGGTACAGTAAGGTTCTGAGTGTGTTTTTGCACAAATTTGTGCATAGTGTTTTACAGTTGAGCGATTGTGGTTAGTATATGCTTTGAGCAACCACTTTATTCTTTGACATATGATACATATCTAATATCTAAATTTAATAAAAGGTATTAATGTGACTTTTACTTTTATTTATTTATTTTTTCTGTGTGTTATCAGACAATTATGGATTTAAGCTCCACCCCTAACCCCGCCCCCTTTAGCCTCCCCAAACAGTTGGGCCACCGACCGCCTATGGTGAAAGGTATTCCATAGTTTGTGCTGCTACTATTCCTTCTATCACCTTTATCATCAAAGGAATGGAGGCTACTGGTCTGTAGTTTGTTACATCAGTTATGGTGATCAAATTGTTTTTTGGTATTGGTTTTAGGATAAAAGAACCTTTATTATCAGACAAAGTGCCATGGAATAGTAGGAAGGAGATATACTGCTAAAGCAGATTGATGAATATATTAGGAGCTTCCTTCATAAGGTAACTGGGACAAGGATCTAGTATGCATTGTGAGGTTAAATATTTTAGGAGGTAATGTTTACTGCGTCTTGGGTTGGTGGTTGGAAGGAATACCAGAGTCTGTTAGTGGCTATTCCTGTATGTGTGTCTGACTGTTTTTTGTAAATATCATGGTTGATTTTTAATTTGAGGACTCCTTCTTTGATTTTAACTATTTTTTGTTCAAAAAAAGTAGCCAGTTGCTCTGCTGTTGATGGAGACTCTGTGGTTGTGATTATTTCTTTTGTGGATAATAGGCTTTTTGTCAGATTGAAAAGTTTACTGGTATTAAGGAAATTACCACTGATTATTTTGTTATAACATTGAGTTTTTGCAATTTTGATCTCATTTTTATATGTTTTGATGGCAATTTTCCAAGTTAATTTGTTTTCGTTTGATTTGTCTTTCGTCCATTTTCTTTCTAGTTTTCTACATTTCCTTTTGAAAAGAAGGATAAATTGATTAAACCAAAGTGAAATTTTTTGGGTTGGTTTGGACATAGATTTGAGGGGAACTATCAGGCTTATTTTCGAAAGAGAAAAACGCCTATAGTGCGACCTAAATCGGGAGATAAATGTTTGTCTCGCAAAGGCGCCCAAATCGGTATAATCGAAAGCCGATTTGGGGCGTTTCCAACTGCACTCCGTCGCGGAAACGAATAAAGTTGATGGGGACGTGTCGGAGGCATGGTGGAGGCGGAACTGGGGCGTGGTTATCAGCCGAGGAGAGATGGGCGTCTTTAGCTGATAATCGAAAAAAAAAAGGCGTTTTGACCGCGATTTTGGGTCACTTTTTTTGGACCCTTTTTTTTCACGAACTAGTCCCAAAAAAGTGCTCCAACTGCCCAGATGACCACTGGAGAGAATTGGGGATGACCTCCCTGGACTCCCCCAGTGGTCACTAACCCCCTCCCACCAAAAAAACCCCACTTTAAAAACTTTTTTTCCAGCCTGTATGCCAGTCTCAAATGCCGTACCCACCTCCATGACAGCAGAATGTGTTCGATCCTGTCACAGCCTTTCTCTGGGTCAGATGTGGCTCTCGGGAGCAGTACAGGGTCACATCAGCATTGCATTGTGGTGGGTGTAGGGTATTGGGCTCCGTGATTTCATTAGCTTGTGTTACAGTCTCACGATGTTGGTAGTTGGTAGGCTCTTCTCCCATGGTGCTTTTCCCCCTGCCTACTGGGTCAGAGTGTGCCCTGTTGTGTTTCCTGTTGCAGTCCATGCGGTAGTGGCCATTTTTGTAAGCCAGTTTTACTTCCCTTTCCTGTGGTAGCCACGTTACAGAACTTAGTTCTTACCTTGAATGTGGCTGAAAGAGGGCATTGTACAGCATTCTGCCAGCTCTGACCTACTGCTCATCTCAGTACCAGGGAGACTCGTTGCCAGTGGGGCACAACCTCTGATCTGCAGTTAACTGTGAGTAAATGCGGTTATTCCAATAAAGGACGTTTTTGGAGAGATTAGTCTTCAGGTGTCAACTGGTGTGCCAATGTTATATAGCAGCAACCAGTCCTAGAGGCCTGCGTGTATGCAGGTCCCTGGAGCATTTTTAGTGGGTCCCGCATGCACTTCAGCCAGGTGGCCCCAGGCCCATCCCCCCCCACCTGTAACACTTGTGCTGGTAAATGGGAGGCCTCCAAAACCCACTGTACCCACATGTAGGTGCCCCCTTCACCCCTAAGAGCTATGGTAGTGTTGTACATTTGTGGGTAGTGGATTTTGGAGGAGGGGGGTTGGGAGCTCAGCACCTGTGGTAAGGGAGCTATGCATGTGGGAGCTTTTCCTGAAGTCCACCGCACTGACCTAGGGTGCCCAGTTGGTGTCCTGGCACATCAGGGGGGTGAGTGTACTATGAATCGTGGCCCCTCCCACAACCAAATGGCTCGGATTAGGACGTTTTTGAGCTGGGCGTTTTTAGTTTCCATTATCGCTAAAAAAAAACAAACGCCCAGCTCAAAAACGTCCATTTTTTCGAAAATACAGTTCGGCCCGCCCCTTCACGGACCTGTTCTCGGAGATAAACGCCCATGGAGATAGGCGTTTCCGTTCGATTATGCCCCTCCACGTTATTTAAGACATTTTCGCATAAGTCATTCCATTTAATCATGAAGTTGTTATTGTCTGCTGGAGGAAGAGCAGGATTATTCAAGATGTTAGACCAGAAGGTTGTTTTATTTTTCCTCTAGTTTTGTGAGGAGTTGTATTTTTATTTTTCATTGAGTTTGTATTTTCCCTTCAATAGAGGGAGAACTTGAATTTACTGTGATCTGACCAGGGAGTTTGAGTCCAAGTATGGTTACTTAGATGAAAGTTGTTGGTGTTTGCAAATTTATAAGCTAATAGGTCAAGTAAGTGACCTTTATTGTGAGAGGTATGGCTGAACGGTTGTGTGAAGTGCCAGTAGTTTAAAAAGTCAAGTTAAATTTTTGTATTACTGTCATTCTGATTATCTAGGTGTAAATTTATGTCCTCTGTTAGTAGGACATTATCATGTTCTTCTTCTAGCCATTCTCTGATTTGTTTATTGTAGGCTAGTAAAAAAAGGCTCGTTTCTGACACAAATAAAGCGGGCGCTTGCAAGGTTTTCTTCGGCTCCCCTGCAGCCACCCATGTCCAGCGACCCTCCTCTCCCCCTGCAGCCACCCATGTCCAGCGACCCTCCTCTTCCCCTGCACCCACTGCAACCACCCATGTCCAGCAACCCTCCTCTCTCCCCTGCCCCCCCTCCAGCCACCCATGTCCAGCAACCCTCCTCTCTCCCCTGCCCCCCCTCCAGCCACCCATGTCCAGCGACCCTCCTCTGGTCATGGATCAGCTGTGAGGCATGTTTTTTTTTTTCCCGGATTCTGAAGTTGACATTATAATGGCTACAGTGATGTCAGCCTGATCTATGGAGCCTAGCAGACCAACTCGGAAGGAGCCACGGTCCCAGGCAGCAAGACAGAACGTTGGAGGTGAGAATTATTATATAGGATGTGGCATTAACATATCCATTTGGGACTGGTGTAAATGAGAGTGAATTATGAGTGTTGCATTTAACATTTATGAGATGTTTTCTTGTTGAGAAAGGGTTATTTTAGGTTGGTATTATCTACTCCCATTAAGGCTAAATCATGGGCGTAGTTTGGGGGGCGACAGGGGGCATTGCCCCCCCCAAACGCAGGGCCAGCGCGGCACAACGCAACAGGCAACTCTCGGACGGTCCCTCCTTCCCGACCGACAGCCCTCCTCTCTGTTCCTTCCCCACCACACGTTTAACCCTTTTACTTTCAGTCGCAGCAACAGCAGTGAAGAAGACACTCGCCTCCAGTTTCTCCCTTCCCTCACACAGTGTTCCGCCTTCTGCGATGATGTATTTCCTGTTTCCATGAGGGTGGGACACTGTGAGGGGAGAAGCTGTAGGCGAGCCTGCTGTGTTGTCTTCTTCACTGCCATCACTGCGCCTGAAAGTAAAAGAGTTAAACGCATGGGGGGGGGGCAGGAAGGAATGGAGAGGAGGGCTGTCGGGGAGCTGAAGAAGGGCAGGGAGAATCGCTGGACATGGATGGGAGGGCAGAGGGAGAGAAGAGATCACTGGACATGGAGAGGAGGGTAGGGGGAGAGAAGAGATCTCTGGAGAGATAGGGAGGGCAGGGGAGAGAGGAGAATTGCTGGACATGGATGGATGAATTGGGGGGGGCAGGGGAGAAAGGAAATTTGCTGGATATGGGTGGATGGAGGAGAGGGCAGGGGAGAATGGAGAGTTCCTGGGCATGGATGGAGGGGAGGGGAGGGCAGGGGAGAGAGGAGAATTGCTGAACATGGATGGATGAATGGAGGGGGCAGGGGAGAGAGGAAATTTGCTGGATATGGGTGGATGGAGGAGAGGGCAGGGGAGAATGGAGAGTTGCTGGACATGGATGGATGGAGGAGAGGGAATCAGGAAGGAGATGCACATGGATGGAGGAGAGGGAAGAGAGGAGAAATGCTGGACATGGATGGAGTGGAGGGCAGGGCAGTGAAGAGAGGAGAAATGTTGGACAAGGATGGAGGGCAGGAAAGACAAAGGAAGGAGATGCACACGGATGGAGGGGAAGGGAGAGAGGAGAAATTCTGGACATGGATGGAGGGGAGGGAAGACAGAGGAAGTAGATGCACATGGATGGAGGGAAGGGGAGGGGAGTGAGGAGAAATGCTGGATATGGATGGAGGGAAAATTGCTGAATTTAAGGGCTGGATCGGAACACTTTGAGGGCAGATACTGAAACTAGAGGAAGAATAGGGACAGGGCTACAGATGGTAGACAGAACACAGGAGGATGGTGGACATGGTGAGAGAAAAAATATCAAATGGAAAGAAGACACTGGGACCAAAGCGAATAGAAAAACTAAATGATCAGACAACAAAGGTAGAAAAAAGTATTTTATTCAGAATGTAGTAATTGGAATATGTCAGCTTTTGGAAATGTGCATCTGTGATATTTTGCATGTAAGTTTCAAATTTTCTAGTATTGCTGCATGCTGAGTCTGACTTCTTGAGGTAACTTTCCAGTTCAGTATTTTGCCTTCATATCTGTTGTGTCATGTGTTTTTCATGTGTGATCAAGGTGCAGTATTCTGCTAGTGTGTAGTATTTGTAGCCCTTTTTGTTTTGTTTTTTTTGTCACTGGGTAGTGTACTTGTGTTTTAGAGCCCAGTGTAATTACAGTGCTGCCTTTCCACGCATAAGGTTGTAGCTCATCCTGTCCTTGGAATTAGTGCTGTTATGGTTTGATAAGGTTATGAGTGGGTTTTTGCACAAGTTTGTGTATAGTGTTTTGCAGTGGAGAGATTGTGTGTTGGCCTTACTGAGGTGGCACCAAAAGATCAGAAAGGGTGTAGAGCCTAAATCATGACACACTACCTCTTGAAGGATCTACATATACTACTACTACTACTACTTAACATTTCTAGAGCGCTACTAGGGTTATGCAGCGCTGTACAGTTTAACAAAGAAGGACAGTCCCTGCTCGAAGGAGCTTACAATCTAAAGGACGAAATGTCAAGTTGGGGTAGTCAATATTTCCTGAATAGAGGTGTAGTGGTTAGGTGCCGAAGGTGGCATTGAAGAGGTGGGCTTTGAGCAAGGATTTGAAGATGGGCAGCGAGGGGGCCTGGTGTATGGGCTCAGGGAGTTTATTCCAAGCATGGGGTGAGGCGAGGCAGAAAGGGCGGAGCCTGGAGTTGGCGGTGGTGGAGAAGGGTACTGAGAGGAGGGATTTGTCTTGAGAGCGGAGGTTACGGGTTGGAACGTAAGGGGAGATGAGGGTAGAGAGGTAAGGAGGGGCTGCAGATCGAGTGCATTTGTAGGTTAGTAGGAGAAGCTTGAACTGTATGCGGTACCTGATCGGAAACCAGTGAAGTGACTTGAGGAGAGGGGTGATATGAGTATATCGGTCCAGGCGGAAGATAAGACGTGCAGCCGAGTTCTGAACAGACTGAAGGGGGGATAGATGGCTAAGTGGAGAGCTTATGCATTTCTAAGGTCTACACTAGCATGGTATGGGAAAGGGGGTGGGGAAATACTACTGGAGAGGAAGAGGGAGTTCTGGATAAGGAAGAAAGAAGGAAGGAAGGAAGGGAGAAAGAGCTGGCTTTTTTGGGAATAACCATAATGAATATGTATGAGATATCTCATACATATTCATTATGGTTATTCGCAAAAAATTCATCTCTTTCTCCCTTCTTTCCTTCCTCCATATTAGCATATTCATTTGCATATATATATGTATATGGAAATGAATATGCTAATATGCCCCACCCCATCCTTTGCCGCCCCCTCCCCCCCCCAAATGAGACAGACAAACTACGCCCATGGGCTAAATATTTATCAACATGGGAAAGTGCATTCTTTTGGCTGGCTCAGACATTATGGAATAAGTTACTGTGAGGGGAGTCTGTAGGACATTATCGCTTCCCCTTAGTGACACTTCCTCACAATAGCAGAATTGCCATAAATCTCACATTCCCACCCAGGGGGAAAGTGAAATGGGAAGGGCAGAGCCAGGAGGGCATGGCTCAAGTAGTATAAAAACTCAGAACACAGCTAAGATGATGAAGCTCAGAGGGAAGAATTGGAGCACTAT
Source organism: Microcaecilia unicolor (assembly GCF_901765095.1). Classification (NCBI taxonomy): domain Eukaryota; kingdom Metazoa; phylum Chordata; class Amphibia; order Gymnophiona; family Siphonopidae; genus Microcaecilia; species Microcaecilia unicolor. The sequence goes on along the minus strand of NC_044041.1, from coordinate 85,502,107 downwards.
TACCTATGCCTCCATTACCTAAATGTGACTTCCAGACTCTTACAGACATTACTCCCAGGTAGACCAAGTTCATCTTGGAGCCTTACAGAACTGTGTGCAAAAATCTGACCAGTGGCTAGCCGGTAATTGGTATCTAGCGAGAGACAGAACTTTATTTCAGGGTCCCAAATCCGAAACAAGCTGAATACTATTTTGACAGACAGTAATGCACCCCATGACCCTGCCAAAGCAGGCAACAGGAGGACACTTGTGAGTTAAGAACTAGCTGCTGTTTTGTTGTGTATTTTGGGCTTTTCAGTTAAGATGTATATGGGTAGACCTTGAGTATGAGAGGTTGAGTGGTTGCTCTTGTGATGTATGTACTTTCCTATCATTTTTATGGTGTTCCTTTCTTTTTTTTTTTTTAATTGAATTTTATTGTAAACCACCTTGATTATTAGAAAGGTGGCATATCAAATTTTATAAACTACAAATTTTTTATAAACTATTTTCTCCCTACCTGTGAAGCAAGCAGGGTTTTCCCCAACCCCAGCACATTAATAAATTATTTTTATATTTACCTTTAACATAGGGTTACCATATGTCTGGATTTACCTGGACATGTCCTCTTTTTGAGGACATGTTCGGGCGTCCAGGCGGGTTTTGCCAGTCCGCCCGTTTGTCCGGATTTCTGGACAAACGGGTGGGCAGACGGCGGACCTATCCTAACCTCCCCTCCCCTTCCCTTACTTACTATCTACTGCCCTGGTGGTCTAGTGACCTCTTTGGGGCAGGAAAAAGCCCCCTCTTTCCTGCCCAGGGCGCTGCCCTTGCTCTGCATCCTGTTGCTGTGTGATGGTTTCGGGATTCCAAATGGTCGCCGAGAGTTGAAGTGGCCTCGCGAGACTTCAACTCTCGGCAGCCATTTTGAATCCCGAGACCGTCACAGCAACAGGATGCAGGGCAAGAGCAGCGCTCCGGGCAGGAAAGAGGGGGCTCTTTCCTGCCCCGAAGAGGTCACTAGACTACCAGGGCAGTAGATAGTAAGTAAGGGGAGGGGAGGTGACGGGGGACAGAGGAGGGGAATATGTGACCCAGGGGAGGGGAGGGGAGGGGAATATGTGATAGGGGGTGGGGCGAGAGCGAAAAAGGGCGGGGCGAGAATGCGAAAGGGGTGTGGTGTGGGTGGGGCAGGTTGTGGTGTGGGCGAGGCAGGGGCGGGGCAGGGGCGCGACATGTGTCCTCTTTTTCCGAGGACAAAATATGGTAACCCTACCTTTAACCCATTGTGTGGCTCTGTTTACCAGGGCTCTGGGTCTACCCTCATCCATGTTCCTACAATTACTTATCTTCTTTAAGAGAAGAATTTTTATATAAGAAATTCAGAGCGCAGTTAAAGGCACATCTGTTGCCACTGCTGAGGGGGCGTTACAAGATGGCTGCCTGAGCACTGCCAGAGGGAACGAATGGTTGCTGAAAATTTTTTCCTTCAACAATATGCCACACACCAAGAGAAAAGGGGCGACGAAAAGCGTGATGCCGAAGCCTATGGCGTCGACCCCAGTGCAGCAATCGCTCGATAGACTCTGGCAGAATGTTCCACCAGTGACCGGTATGGCAAGCCCGCTGTTGAGCCCTGACGGAGGAGCGTCGGCGTTCCTGGGCTGCTAGGTATCTCTCACGCCGCCGGAGTTGGTCCCGCCTCCTTGCCCTGCTTCGTCTCGAGGGCCTGAAACCCCGCTGGATGCGGAAGGCGCTGCCGGTGGGATTTCGGTCGGCAAGGCACCTCGAAGATCGGACAGGGAGGACTTAGGGTCCCAGGAAGAACTAGGAGAGATTACCCTGATGGCGGTCTGGAAGGCAGTACAAGCACTGACGTTAGCTGTTTCAAACTCAACAAAAGAGTTTGCTGTAATAGTGAGTAAAATTGAAAAATTTGATCAATCTTTGGAAAAAATTAAGAACGATGTGGATGCCCAAACACAAAAGACACATGAGGAAATGACCGGTTTAAAATCCTCAGTGACGGCTTTAATTAAGGACAAACAAATAATTCATAGGAAAATTGAGTCAATGGAGAATTATAATAGACGTTTGAATTTGAGACTTTTGAACTTTCCCATTTCTTCTTTATTGAAAGCGAGTGAGCTATTTTCAATGTATTTGAAGGATATCCTGCAGTTACCAGATTCAACTTTACCTCCTTATACAAAAATATATTATTTACCCCAAAAGAAAGTTTCATCTGTGGACCCTGTAGGATTGTTACAAGGGGAGGCTCAGAAACCTCAAAATTTAACTGCATTTCTTGAGGACTCAAACTTTGAGATTACAGACCGAGGAACATTGTTAGTTCAATTTGTATTTGAGAAAGATTTGAATCATGTGTTTAAGTTATATTTCAAGAATTCTGTTAAATTGTTTTATGGACAAAAAATCTGGATGTATCCTGATGTTGCGAAGGCAACTCAGGAGAGAAGGAGACAATTCTTGGATTTAAGAAAGAATGTTAAAGCATTGGGAGCATCGTTCTTGTTAGCTTATCCCTGTAAGTGCAGAGTTAACTTCCAGGGAAATAAGTATGTTTTCTCTGAACCATATCAGCTAAAAGATTTTTGTGGAAGCTAAGAAGATTCAGACCCCCACGGTATAACAACATCAGACCAATTAAGATAGTATGTGGAATAAAGGCTAGCCGATTTATTCAACTAATAGTTATGTTTAAAAAAAATTTCTCCTCAATGTTTCTTAACTCCCCCTCTCTCCCACATTTGAGGTCTAAGGAAGAATGAAAATTGTCATATTTCAGACAAGGAAATGTATTGTAATTGATTCTTGAAATTATTGCCTTCTGTGTTTCCTATGCAAGTTTGTTGTACTTGTGAATTTGAAAATCAATAAAGAGATCTAAATATAAAAAAGGCACATCTGTTTACTTGTGCTGTTGGCCTCCAACCTGAGGCCTTACAGTAAGACCAGAAAGAGTAGTTTAATTATGGGATATGCCTGTTTTATTTTGATTCTAATCTGTTTTGAGAGGTTTTAATGAGTATGTTAGTTTAGTTGTGTCTGCATGATTGGAGTTTTTACTTTCCTATCTGATATCAGAGTTCCTTTTCCCTACACTACCTAGACCTATTTTTAAACTGTGTGGTTTAGCAAGTTTGAAATAAACCATTAGTCAACAACTGCATTCCAGCTTCTTGACACAGAAACATCTTACGTCAGGTGCCACTAGTAAGCCAACAGGTGAGGTTAGAATTTAGATTCCATACTGTGTCAAGCTCCTGTTTGTGCAGTTCATGAGATGTTCAACATCATTTAATGTAATTAGTAGGCAAAGCATATAGAGGAGCATGCTGGACTTTAGCCCTAGCTGACCCAGTCTGTTAGAGCACATCTGATTAAGGTACCCGATCACATGGCAGCTGCCAATGACTTGTTGCTGGGCATCCAGTTGTTTCCATGGAATTTCCATGGGAACCGCTCCTTCTCCTGCGGAACCTGTCCAACAAGAGAGAGAAGGAGAGAAAGCAGAGGTACAAAGGAGTCTGTGCTTGACCCGAGGAAAATCCAACCAAAATGCACACACACAGCCACAGAACCGAGAGGACAAAATAGGCAAAAACACATCCTGAGCTATTAGGAGAGAACAGGCAATTCCTGCCCCTTTTCATGTACTGAGCCCAAAACCCACATATACCAAGCTAAAGGGAAATAACAACAGGCAATATCCCCCTACTGCCCACATATGCACTGAGCCAAGGAACGAGAACAGGTAGACATAGAGAAACTCAGTAAAAAAAGAGGAAGTAAAACACACAGATTGAGCAAGAGCAAAGGTTACAGGTTTAAGGCCAGAGCAAAGCAAAGGAGGGCCAGACTGTTTTCATTGGTGCAGAATGGGGGAAGAAACTTTATTAAATTAGGCCTAGCCACCTATGCAGTCACTGGACTGTATTAAGTCTGCAGGTCACTTGGCAAAAAGGAAGGGAGTGCTTCCCACTGTTTCAGCAAAAGATAGTATAATCTCTAGATAAGTTACTACCTGCTGCCCCCAAACCTGATACCACACATTATCTTCCCATACTTCCTTTCATCATAGGTGCCGGTACTGCGTGTGCAGTAGCCGCTTGAGCAAATTCCTTCATTATGTCCAGAGAAGGGTGATTTGTGTTGAGTGCAGCACCCAAATGAGTTTGGAAAATTGACTTCTATGCTGCTCAGTGAACAGGGGCAGATTTTTCTATATACCAATTCACATGCATGAATTTGAAAGGAAAGCCACACGTTATTGTAATCTTTCACCTTATACACAAAGCAGTACTACTTTTCTCATGTGGCATATTTCCTTTAGAGAGGATTCTTCAGTCCTTCCCTCCTACTTGACTCTCCTACCTCCTTTTACTCTCCTCTCTGACCCACTTTCCTTCTCTCTCTAGCTTTCTGCAGTTTATCCAAAACCCAAAGTCTGGGTTCTTCTTGATAAAACTGAGGAAAGACATGCTGAGAGGTGGTGTAGCCAAGGTCTCATTCATTAAGGTAATAGTCTCCTATGCATTTAGGTAGCTTATCAGTAACACTCCAGAAGAAAATGGGGCAATTAACTGTAGGTGTTTAGTTCTTTGTTCTCCATGTGCTACCATTTACTCCCACATGATTGTGGGGATTAATAGCAGGAGTTCTGAGAATTCCCACGCATTAGCAATGAGTACTTAATTAATCTGACCCTTTCATTCTTATAAAAACAGACTTCAACTAGAGAAGAGCATACAGACAGAGGCTCTTAACCAGAAGAAAGAAATGACTATGCAAAATCCAAGAGCACCGGTCTTTCCTGTCTGGAAAAGGGCTGTGGAGATGGAGAGTCACTCAAGGAGTAGACAGGTAGCAGAGGGTAAAGAGAGAGAGAGAGAGAGAGAGAGAGAGAGAGAGAGAGAGAGAGAGAGAGAGAGATACAAACATGTAGACATCAATGGGTACAGGGAGAGACTGAGACAGAAGGAGAGCAAGTAAAAATGAATAAGAAAGACAAAGTGACAGAAAGGCAGGCAGCATAGCAGGCTTAAATTGCCTACCAGTGCTAAGACAATGCTACAATTCAACCTGCTACTGCTGAACACTGCTCTGAGGAATCTCACTGCACTGGAGTCTGAGTTCAGTACTACTGGCATGGAGATGATGGTGCTCACTCCGCTGGAGCCTCAGTTTGCTACTGCTAAGGCAGTACTAAACCTCAGTTGCTACTGCAGGACTCTGCCCTTCACAGGAGGATCACAAATAAACCAAGCAGTGAAGGGGGTGGGGCTCTAAAATAGTTGAGTGAATTAGAGACTAGTTGAGCGATAGACAACAGACGATAACTCAGGATACTGGATACTACTGATCAAGTAGACAACATGAGGACTGACCTAAGAAACCTTGAAAATCCAGTTAAAAAAATGCTGAGTCATGCATTTGGGTGCACAAATCCAAGGGTGCATTATTGGGGATGACAGGAGAAGAGATGGAATGAGATATTGGCGAGGACAGTAACCTCAGAATAATCATATTTAAAAAGCTCAAGCTAACAAAGCAGTGGCCACAACCAAGAAATGCTAAACCAGGAGCATCCAATGTGCAGACCATAGGCTAAAGGTGGCCCACCTGACCGCAGGATGTGGCCAGCTTACATTGTTAGCAAAACTAGTTTTTTGCTTGATTACTTAGCACTTGTGATTTTGAAGAACTGCAGAGCTGTTTGGTGGATAAAAGGTTCCAATTTCAAAAGAAATTCACAGATTTTGAATACTGTGAATATGCTATAAAATGCTAAAAAATGCATGCATCCTAAATACATATAGATCATAGCGAGAATTAATGTTAAAATTCCTCAGGAAGAGAAGGTGATCTGCATGTGTTTGCATGACTGACTCCAAATTTCAAATCACCCATCATCTGGAAAAAGGTGCATCCTTCAACAGCTGCAGTAAAGGTAGGTGGATTAGGATTACACAATTGCCCTGTCTGTAGGAGCAGCAGCAGCAGCAGCAGAAAAGACCTTGCAATGAGTGTCCTAGGCCTCACCAGGCAGCTGCAGCAGGAGGAGTACCAAGTACATCAACCATAAGAGTAAAATTTCTCAAAATGATTGGGGTTGCTAGATACAACACAAATGACTCCTTCCTGGACACAATGAAGGAGCTTGTTCAATATTAGGGGAGCTCAGCATTTACTGCACCCACAGAGCTGACTTCCATGGCATCAACAACCACTATAGCTACCTATTAGGTGACAGTAAATGCTGGAAATCCAAGCCACTGATCACAAACAATGACACAGATTTGGAGTGCATCCTCCAGTAGCAGTTTTCCATCCCAGCTTTCCTTTAATTTACACACCATCTACTATAATAAAACGCACCCTCAACGTTCTGAGGACACTGACGTCACTGCAGGCACTCAGACACTGGTTCGTAAGTTCATGGTGGTGAAGCCACAATACTCACCATGTCTTCATGCCCCGCCCTCGCGTCACACGTGATGACATTGAGGGCGGAACACGTACACAACAAAGCAAATGAACGCATGGGGAGCAGTAGGGAAACACGCGGAGCGTGTTTCCCTACTTCTCCCCTTCCAACAAATCGCAGCCGCTGAGGACGTGCCCATCACCCCGCCCCTTTTGCCCCATCGCCCCACCCCTTTAAAGGTACCGCCCCGCCCCCGGTCGCCCCCTCTTCCCCTCATCACCTTCTCTCCCCCCTGTCACCTCCCCTCCCCTTACACCACTATCCCTGGTGGTCTAGCGGTACCTGTTCACTCGGGCAGGAACGAAACAGCCCCCGCTTTCCTGCCCGGAGCGCTGCTGCTAGCTGCCCGGCTGCATCGTGTGTGAGTCCGGCTCTCGGCGTTTCAAAATGGCCACCGAGAGTTGAAGCTGCCTCGCGAGACTTCAACTCTCGGCAGCCATTTTGAAACGCCGAGAGCCGGACTCCCACACGATGCAGCAGGGCAGCTAGCAACACCGCTACGGGCAGGAAAGAGGGCACTCTTTCTTTCCTGCCCCGACCGAACAGGTACCTCTAGACCACCAGGGAGACTAGCGCAAGGGGAGGGGAATGGAGTCCCGTGCCCGCTATCGCCCGTTTCATCACAGGCAGGAACGGGCCTTTTTTACTAGTTCTCTAAGAAAAAGTTGTTGCTCTCCTAAAGAAAGTTCTGTAATTTTGTGTCATAAACTATGGAAATACCTAGCATATTCCTAGTTCATTTATTTTCATGAGATCCAAAGTGTCACTAACATGTGAAATAATATATATAATATAATATATTATTCTATTTTCTATTCTCCACCATTTACATATCTATATAAATAAGTCTCACCTCAAACATTCTGAAGCTCACTCTGTGCCAGGGAAACACTGAAGCCCTGCAGTGTTGGTAGGCTAGGCTGTTAGCACCACTCACTTTCACTCATGCACCACTCACTCTCACTCATAGACCCGCCCTCAGTCACGCCCCTTCTGCACATAATTCACAACCCCAACATTCTAATGCAGCTCCAACTTCCGGTTTTGAAGTGGCAGAGATCGGAATTTTGTTTTTGAGGTGACAGAGATCGGAATTTCTCCCCATGAGTGTGTGCCCCGCCCTCACGTCACAACGTGATGACGTCAAGGGTGGGGCTATCACACTCAGCGAATTGTGGCCCGCACTCCATCTCTCCCCTCCCACTTCCCCCACCCTCCGACGCTCCATCCCCCCAGGCCGCACCTAAACCCCCACACCTGACTCATCCAATCGCACCGCTCAGCCGTTGCTAAGCGACGAACCATGATGTCAGACGCAAAACGGACCCATGTGAACGACCTGCATGAAAGAAGGGAGGAGTAACAGCAAGTCACAACAACGCATTCAGAGAGTGCGAGCCGGCCCACCGAACAGGGGCGCTCCAATTGCCCATCGCTACAGCCAGAGAAACAGACGGCAGGTGCACGCCTGCGGCAGGTGAGCAGTGCACAGAGGGCTCGGGGCGGCCTCGCACAGTTGTGCTATGTCCTCGGGTCCCTGTTGAGTCTGCTGTGTGTTCAGCAGTTCGTGTAAGAGCAACATCGCCGAAGGAAGGACAGATACTCAGAAGGACGCACACAGAGCGCGAGCCGGGGCACCGACGAGCAGCGCTCCAATAGACCATCGCCGCAGCCAGAGAAACAGAGGGCAGGCGGGCGCGTCCGGCAGGTGAACAGTGCACAGAGGGCCCGGGGCGGACTCGCGCAGTTTTGGTGTCTACTCGGGCCCCTGCTGAGCCTGTTGTGTGTTCACCACTTCACCCTGTGGCTTTAAATTACATGGGGTGAGTGAAGCGTACATTACATAAACAAAAGGGGGTCGGGTAACTTGGGATAACCGATGCTTGGGATGAGGTAGTTTCTTCTCACTCCTTTCCATAGTTTCGCAATGTCCTGTGTCGCCCACTCACACGCATGGCAGAAACTCAACACCCTGCTAGCGCCCGTTTCCTTTGTTTCGGAAACGGGCCTTTTTTACTAGTGAGGTAATATGATAAGAATAAGAATATGTAAGAAAAGGGGGAATTAAATACTATATTTGTTGAATTACATTAACCTGCACTGCAAGGTTTAAGGACGTGCTCAGAACATAAAGACCATATATTTAACTTTAAAATGTTTATTTACAATACAGGTAATATAATAATGTTACAAGAGAGAGGCAGTTTTAAGAATCTTTCACAAGGGAAATGTGCTTTTCAAGATTAAAAGGTCTGAATTATAAATTATGCTGGATAATGGTAACTCACTTCGATAGAGGCTGCTGAGTGGAGTGATGAAGGAGATCCTTGCTGAAACAGAAGTCTTTTGTTGCAGAGTTGTTGTTGGAGCTTGAAAAAAATCTTATCAGGGTGTGTGTGAAGTCCAGCAGAGAGGCAGGAGGCAGAGCGAAGAGAACCAGATCCCAAGAGAGCGAGCTGGGCATTTTCCAGGCTTTTTATATTTTCTTGATGGACCATAGGCTGAAGTCAGGTGGGGTGTACTCGATCCAATGAAAACTCAGGGATAGCTGAAAACTGGTTTCATCTAGTTTTGAGATGGAGCATGGTAACTGGTCACATGTTTGATGACATCATAAGACTTTCAGTCTGGATATCTGCTGGTAGATACATCCAGAAGGCTCTGACAGGATTAAAACATAGTAACTTGGAGGGGCATAATCGAACGGCGTCGGCCATCTCTATGGGCGGCCATCTCCGGAGCCGGCACCGCAAGTGGGTGGAGCCAACCGTATTTTCGAAAAAGATGGCCGGCCATCTTTTTCTTCGCTAATACGGTTGGGCCCGGCCAAATGTCAGAGATCACCGGGTTTGAGATGGCCGGCATCAGTTTTCGGCCATAATGGAAAATAATGCCGGCGATCTCAAACCCGGCCAAATCCAAGGCATTTGGTCGTGGGAGGAACCAGCATTTGTAGTGCACTGGTCCCCCTGACATGCCAGGACACCAACCGGGCACCCTAGGGGGCACTTCTAAAAATTAAAAATAAAAATAGTTCCCAGGTGCATAGCTCCCTTACCGTGGGTGCTGAGCCCCCCAAATCCCCCCCCCCAAAACCCACTCCCCACAACTCTACACCATTACCATAGCCTTTATGGGTGAAGGGGGGCACCTACATGTGGGCACAGTGGGTTTTGGGGTTTTTTGGAGGGCTCCCATTTACCACCACAAATGTAACAGGTAGGGGGGATGGGCCTGGGTCCACCTGTCTGAAGTGCACTGCACCCACTAAAAACTGCTCCAGGGACCTGCATACTGCTGTCATGGAGCTGGGTATGACATTTCAGGCTGGCATAGAGGCTGTCAAAAAATTATTTTTTAATTTTTTTTTTGGGTGGGAGGGGGTTGGTGACCACTGGGGGAGTAAGGGGAGGTCATCCCCGATTCCCTCTGGTGGTCATTTGTTGAGTTGGGGCTACTTTTTGAAGCTTGGTCGTGAAAAAAAAGAGACCAAGTACAGCTGGCAAAATGCTCTACAAGCCTGGCTTTTTTTTCATTATTGGGCGAAGCCAGCCATCTCTTGAGCACGCCCCAGTCCCGCCCCCACTACCCTACCGATATGCCCCCTTGATGTTTCGCCAGCTCCGTGACGGAAAGCAGTTGAACCTGGCCAAAATCGGCTTTTGATTATACCGATTTGGCCGGGTTCAGGAGATCGCCAGCTATCTCCCAATTTGTGTCGGCAGATGGCTGGCGATCACTTTCGAAAATGAGCTGGATAGTAACATAGTAGATGACGGCAGAGAAAGACCTGCACGGTCCATCCAGTCTGCCCAACAAGATAACTCATATGTGCTACTTTTTGTATATACCTGACCTTGATTTGTATCTGCCATTTTCACGGCACAGACCGTAGAAGTCTGCCCAGCACTAGCTCCGCCTCCCAAACACCAGCCCCACCCCCACCACTGGCTCTGCCACCCAATCTCTGCTAAGCTTCTGAGGATCCCTTCCTTCTGAACGGGATTCCTTTATGTTTATCCCACACATTTTTGAATTCTGTTACTGTTTTCATCTCCACCACCTCCCGCGGGAGGGAATTCCAAGCATCCACCACTTTCTCCATGAAAAAATACTTCCTGACATTTTTCTTGAGTCTGCCCCCCTTCAATCTCATTTCATGTCCTCTAGTTCTACCGCCTTCCCATTTCCGGAAAAGGTTAGTTTGCGGATTAATACCTTTCAAATACAGTGGTGGAAATAAGTATTTGATCCCTTGCTGATTTTGTAAGTTTGCCCACTGACAAAGACATGATCAGCCCATAATTGAAGGGTAGGTTATTGGTAACAGTGAGAGATAGCACATCACAAATTAAATCCGGAAAATCACATTGTGGAAAGTATATGAATTTATTTGCATTCTGCAGAGGGAAATAAGTATTTGATCCCCCACCAACCAGTAAGAGATCTGGCCCCTACAGACCAGGTAGATGCTCCAAATCAACTCGTTACCTGCATGACAGACAGCTGTCGGCAATGGTCACCTGTATGAAAGACACCTGTCCACAGACTCAGTGAATCAGTCAGACTCTAACCTCTACAAAATGGCCAAGAGCAAGGAGCTGTCTAAGGATGTCAGGGACAAGATCATACACCTGCACAAGGCTGGAATGGGCTACAAAACCATCAGTAAGACGCTGGGCGAGAAGGAGACAACTGTTGGTGCCATAGTAAGAAAATGGAAGAAGTACAAAATGACTGTCAATCGACAAAGATCTGGGGCTCCACGCAAAATCTCACCTCGTGGGGTATCCTTGATCATGAGGAAGGTTAGAAATCAGCCTACAACTACAAGGGGGGAACTTGTCAATGATCTCAAGGCAGCTGGGACCACTGTCACCACGAAAACCATTGGTAACACATTACGACATAACGGATTGCAATCCTGCAGTGCCCGCAAGGTCCCCCTGCTCCGGAAGGCACATGTGACGGCCCGTCTGAAGTTTGCCAGTGAACACCTGGATGATGCCGAGAGTGATTGGGAGAAGGTGCTGTGGTCAGATGAGACAAAAATTGAGCTCTTTGGCATGAACTCAACTCGCCGTGTTTGGAGGAAGAGAAATGCTGCCTATGACCCAAAGAACACCGTCCCCACTGTCAAGCATGGAGGTGGAAATGTTATGTTTTGGGGGTGTTTCTCTGCTAAGGGCACAGGACTACTTCACCGCATCAATGGGAGAATGGATGGGGCCATGTACCGTACAATTCTGAGTGACAACCTCCTTCCCTCCGCCAGGGCCTTAAAAATGGGTCGTGGCTGGGTCTTCCAGCACGACAATGACCCAAAACATACAGCCAAGGCAACAAAGGAGTGGCTCAGGAAGAAGCACATTAGGGTCATGGAGTGGCCTAGCCAGTCACCAGACCTTAATCCCATTGAAAACTTATGGAGGGAGCTGAAGCTGCGAGTTGCCAAGCGACAGCCCAGAACTCTTAATGATTTAGAGATGATCTGCAAAGAGGAGTGGACCAAAATTCCTCCTGACATGTGTGCAAACCTCATCATCAACTACAGAAGACGTCTGACCGCTGTGCTTGCCAACAAGGGTTTTGCCACCGAGTATTAGGTCTTGTTTGCCAGAGGGATTAAATACTTATTTCCCTCTGCAGAATGCAAATAAATTCATATACTTTCCACAATGTGATTTTCCGGATTTAATTTGTGATGTGCTATCTCTCACTGTTACCAATAACCTACCCTTCAATTATGGGCTGCTCATGTCTTTGTCAGTGGGCAAACTTACAAAATCAGCAAGGGATCAAATACTTATTTCCACCACTGTATTTGAACGTCCGTATCATATCACCCCTGTTTCTCCTTTCCTCCAGGGTATACATGTTCAGGTCAGCAAGCCTCTCGTCTTGTAACGCAAATCCTAAAAGAGTCTTTGTCTGAGAGTAAGTGGGCTGCTTTTGTCAAATAGGTAGATGGGCTTTTCAGTCTGAGTCATTGTCTGAGAATAGGTGGAGTTTCACTGTCTTTAGTTAGCTCCAGTCTCTGTGATTGCTGTCCATTTTCAGAGTTTTGTTCTTTGGAGATGTGTTGATGGACTTAGGTATCCACTCAGCTAGTTTTTGTTATCAGTAGTTTCCTAGACAAATGGACTGGTAGAGTGAACCAATCAAAACCTCAAAAACGTCCTTCATATGCATGTAAACAGCAAACAGGACAACTGGTCTGCCCTTCTTCCTTGGGCTGAATTTGCATACAACAATAACCTGCACGAGTCCTCCTGCATGTCTCCATTCTATGTAGTCTATGGTCGCCATCCTCATTTACCTCTGCCCATTCCTGGAACTTCGGAACCTCCAGCAGTTCATCAAACTCTCCAACACATCCAGGACATCTGGAATCAGGTTCAGACTCATCTCCAGCAAGCTGCAGCCCGTCACAAACGCTTTACGGATCAACAACGTAGACCAGCTCCTGTCTTCCAACCTGGACAAAAGGTCTGGTTAAATACCAAATACCTGCGCCTTTGGCTACCCTCCTATAAATTTGCCCCTAGATTTATTGGACCTTTTACTATCCGGTCTCGTATTGGAGCCCTTACGTACTGACTACATCTGCCTTCCAACTCCAGGATACATAACGCATTCCATGTGTCACTCTTGAAGCCCTTTGTACCCTCCAAGTGGCATCCTGAACCTACATGACCCAATCTCCTTGACACTACACCAGACCCTGAATTTGAGGTAGCAGAGATCCTGGACTCTAAAAGCTGGGCAGGCAAGCTGTATTACTTAATATCATGGAAGCATTACGGTCCAGAAGATAATTCCTGGGAACCCGCTACTAACGTACATACTCCTCACCTGCTCAGATACTTCCACTCCTGTTACCCATCCAAGCCCGGTCTGGACCAGAGGGGGGCTGTGAAGGGGGGTGGGGGTACTATCACAATCCTGGAGTATCAGACGTGGAACTAGAGGTACATACCTGCGATGCACATAATGCTTCTCTTCTGAGTATCTACACTTTGGGCGCACCTACACTTTAGCACACCTACACTTTGGGCACGCCTACTCTGACGTCAGACGCCTTCACTTTAAAACCAGGAACTTCTCCCTACTTCAGTGCCTCAGCTACAAACTTCTTGGTGTCTGGTGTGTTTATCTGGTTGCTGTTCTGTCTGATCTGACTACTGCCTGGACCTGACCTCTGCTGTATCACTGCCTGACCTATTGCCTGGTCTTGACCACTGCTGGATAGCTGCCTGACCTGACTACTGCCTGGAACCGACTACTGGATCGCCGCCTGCCTTGACCACTGCCTGGTACTGACTTCTGCTCTGCTCTGTCTTTGCCTCCTTCTGTCTGAGCTGAGTCTTCTGCCTCACCTGACTTCCTAAGTCCTGTTGACCACCTAAACCCAGGGGCTCAACCGCTGGGGAACGGTGGCCGCCGTAGGTGAAGCGTTGGGTTTCTGACTGCTGGTCCTTGGATCAGCACAAGGGCTCACTTCTACTCCTGACATTGTGACACAAAGTGCTTTTGGCAGCTAGGTTGGTCGAAGGTGTTGCTATGAATGAGAGGATTCACTCCAAAGGTATGTGTGATAGTCAGTCCATCCATGCTGTTATCCCTATGTTCACTGCTGGAAATCTAAGGGGAGGTCTCAGGCCAGGTGCATGGGGGAGTACCAGCATGAGACAAAGTAATAGAATTCTTACCTGGTTGCCCTTTGGATGTCCTGAATTGAGAATGGCCCAGAGCTGCATGAGGTGATGTGATTATCACTAGAAATTTCTTTCCATGCTCTTGTGCAGCATCTGCTAATGGTAATTTAAGGTCTGATTCACTGAGCTTTTTCAGAATAGATACAGAATGATAGAAATTTCTTTATTTCCTTATTGGAATTTATTAACTGCCTTTATGGAGAGATTCACCCAAGCAGATCCTTAATGTGGCAGTCTTTCAGTTCATCTGAAATAATTAACATTAAAATTAGTGGACACCAACAGTGCTGCTCTTGTTGTCAAACATCCATTACAGAAAGGGGCACATCACCAGCTTCACACTCTGTTTTCTAGGGATCCACATTTATTAGTGGACGTTTGGGCCTAGATTCTATATATGGTGCCGAAACATACCCACGTAAGCAGTATTCTATAAGCTGCACCTAAAGTTCAGCATCGTTTATAGAATACACACTTAAGCGGAGAGTTGTTCATAAATTTAGGTGTGGCCATTTCCACCAATGAAAATGTGGTGCAAATGCCCGCGCCTACATTTACACGCAGAGCACTATTATTCTGTAATTATGAGAGTAACTCGAAGCCATCCACCATTCTACCTCAAAATGCCCTTGACCCTTCCATGTCTACACCCTTTTTTTGGACAATGTGGAAATCTTAGGCACGGATCCTGTACATAGCTTTACACACGTTGGTCCCAATTAAATCTAATTAGTGCCAATAATTGCTTGTTAAAAAGCCAATTATTGGCACTAATTGGCTTGTTATTCAATTAAATTGTGTATGCAAATCAAGAACATGTCTAAAGATTGCATGTGCAATTTTGGGCGACCTTTATAGAATCAGGGGGTTGATTTGTTGTTGCACCTTAAAATAGTTAACATGTACTAAGTTGACTTAACACACACTAAGTGATGAATTAATGCGCACATATATTGCACATTAAAATTTTTCTCTTAAAATGCAATGCATCAAATGAACTGAAAAAATAATCACAAAAATTTCAATTCAATTGTTGTATACCGCTAATATCCCCTTTCTAGGGTTCAGTGCGGTTTACATTCTAGGTGAGACAAAAATAGATAATGTTAGTGTGAGGCATGAGAAACATTAGAGACCATTGAGGAAAAAGCCAAACACACCAAATACACAATGGAACAAACATGTTTGGCCTGTGCATATCCCTATCATTCTCCCTAGTTACTGAATTGACATTTTTAAAAGAGTGTATTTGTCCCTTCTCTTTTCTTTGAACTCTGCCCCTTTTGGTCCTTGATGAAAAGACATATGTAATACCTGCAGGGCCAGCCCTACTATTGAGTGACTGTGTTTTACACACATAGCCCAGCTTTTCAATCCCTACTGATTTATGTAAATGAGGCTCCATAGTGAGTCTGTGCATGTGGCTCCATATCCCTCAGAGGCCACCCCTGGATGTCTGCATCTCACCCACCAGTTCATGTAGAACATTAAGCAGCAACTGGCAATTGTACAGGTCAACGACTGACAGCAGGTTAAAAAAATGTATTTATTTATTAAGATTTATTAAATGCTTTATGAAGAGATTCACCCAAAGTGGTGTACAACAGGTTTAGCTTGATAAACAACTTACATTGTGTTAACACCATAATATTAATACAATTACCAAATGTCAGCATAAAACACAGTTAAAATAATGAGGTAAACTTGAAGATAGATAAATTAAGTCCTAATAAGAGTAATAGTGTGAAACAGTGTTTGCAATATACAGATTAAAACATCACAGTGGAACATTCATATAACAGAAATATAATATATGTCAACAGAATACAAATGATATCCCATAATACCCATGATAGGTAGCTTAGTAAAACATTTGACAGGAGAATACAAGGTAACATTGTAATAGGCAGCAGAGAATGGACAAGGGCATTTGGGATATGTAGACAGACCAGATGAGTAAGACAAAGGCAATGGGATTCATAAGTGGGAGACTAGACTGAAGGCAAATTATGTGTACAGTTGAATGAGATATGTGGAAAATAAAACCTCCCAGCAGTTCACAGAAGCTTGAACTCCAGTAAGGATCAGCTTGAAGTTTTCGCCTTCTAACCTCTCTCTGCTCTGTCCCACCCCCCTCCCTTTTGTCTAGCCCTTCTCAGGATGGACATTATCCCTGCATCTTTCTTTCTGTCTGTTTCTCTCATAGACTCCAGCTCAGGAGTTCACAAGCACTCTGCTTGGAGAGGACTGATGCTCAGATGTTGGCAGAATTCATTCTGAGCAGGTACAATGAGAACATCCAGAAGAGCTCTTGAAGGAAATGAGAGGTCCCTCATCTCAGCTCAGAGCTGCAGCACTGAAAGCAGCAGGGCTCTTTGGCAAACCCAGGGAAGGTTCAACATACTGAAAGCCACAGCTGTTTCATCAAGGAGAGAAAGAGAGAAATACATAATAACAGAAAGAAACTGTTCCAGTTACTGTTAATGACAAGCACAAAGGAAGGGAGAAAGATGCAGAATAGGAAGATTGTTCTCTTTGCTGCTAGTGTCATTGCAACAAGAGGGAGGGAGAGAGAGGGAGAGAGAGAGAGAGAAGAAAAAAAGGAAAAGAGACTTTTTCCTTATCTGCCAATGACACACAATGAGAGGAAAAGCTAATACCAGTTTCTGTCTTCTTCAGTCTAATGAAACTAAATGGTAGCCAGAAGAGTCTTTCCATTTACTGCCCATAGGTCGATTACATTGAATTGACAGTCGGTGCCCCAAGCCCTGTCCTTGGTGTATAAAGCCCCAGTGGGAGACACTAGTGTGAGGATCCGTGCCCTGCTCTTATCAGAAGCCGTTAGCACAATGTCTGCCAGAGCCAAATGAAGGGAAGCATGAGGCACGCACAAGGTTGGAGTCTGCAATAGCAGCTTAAACTGTCTCTAAATGCACACGTCTCTTCAGCATAAAGCTACTATCCAGTCACTTCCCCCACCTCCCGGAACATGCCCTACTACCATTGTGTATCTACTGAACAATAACACCCCCCTCACTTTTAACAGAGAAGGGAACCGTTCACCAGAGAAGACATTAGAGCAAGTCTTAATATATTGATTTTAGATCTGGTTAAAAACCATAATCAATTGCTGCTTAAGGATAAGATGTGACCAGAAGCAAAGGTAAAGTAACATCAGTGACAGTTGTGCACTGTCATGTGGAGGGACCTGAATTTGATTAGCAGCTCAGGTTATCCACTCTATAAGTCAACTGGAACTGAGGATGCTGCAGAAATAGTGTTTTTTTCACAGCCTCTGACATGAAGGGAGTCAAAGTTATCATGCAGTGGCGACACTTAGTGGCCAGATTTAGTGACTCATGACTGCAGAGTTCTGGAAATAGCCTTGTTGCATGGCGGTCAAGCCAGGACTGTTGCTGTGATAACTAACATGAGCAAGGAATATAACATACAAAGACAATCCTAAGGTAGTTGCAAATGAAGTCTCATAGTTCCTGATTCCATCCTCAATTCCTATTGAGCTGGAAGACCAAAGCAGCAGGAAGAAAACTACGGAGTCAAAAATAATAGCAATCAGATTAAGGGGTGTAAACCAAGAAATGAGCTTATCCATAATTTTGTCCAAGATATCTGAACAATGAACAGATCACATCAAGGGGCTTAAGATGAGCTGTAATGACCAAGCCTATAAACAAGAACCAGAGGGATCATGCTAGAGTATGTGATAAATTAAGATGTAGGAGTGAAGAAACACTCACGCCAACCTGCAGTGAGGAAGAGGAACAAGAGAGGAAAAGAGACAGTACAGACTAAGGATCAAGAACCCAAAATAAAATATAGAGGTTATGGGAGAGACAAAGTAGATGCAGCAAAACAGTGAAGATGTTTTGCTGCATACTGTGTATCCTGTGGAGATTTGTTTCTTCTGTGTATACAGAGACAAAGAAGACACAGAACAAATAAAGAGAATGACAGCAAAAAGCTTTCTACAATTAAATACATGACCATGGCTGGCTAAAGATTCAGAGACCACTCAAGGTCAATAACTCTCATCAGTTATCCTGAGAAGTGACCAACACTTGGAGAGCAACTGAAAAGAGGGGAACTGAAGATGGTGTAATCAAGTTACCACAGCAGAACAAAAATGTAGAGGAAGGGGACAGACTACCCAGAAGTTGTAAAGGAGAGAAAGAAATAGGCTGGATTTGTGCCTCTACAGGGATTGCTGGTGGTGTTGATGTAGAAAGATTAGCTCTGTTACTGGTGTCCAGCAGAAAATGAAACCCAGCAACAGACTAAGTCTTCTCTGGATGAGGCAGAGTGGCACAGCATCTTTTTTTTCTTTGTTGTCTCCAGTGCTTTCCCTCTTTTCTCCTTCATGCGCTTCTCTCCCTTCAGCTGTTCACATGCCCAGGAGCGCACTGGATCCAGTCTCCATGGCTGCGCTCCGGCTGCGCAAACACACAGGTCCCATTATCTGCAGACAGTGGGACAATAATGTTTCTTTCCCCCTACCCTGTCCTCCCCCTATCATCATTCACCCTGACAAAAAGCAGGAAAGCTCTTCCAATAAATCAACCTCCTGCTTCCCTTGCAGACAGCATACACAAATTCTGAACCTGTTCAAAGCAAGGCTGCCTATGCAAATTCAAAGACCAAGACCTGGGAGGGGGTAGATCTGCTGTTCCTGTTCCCTGCTCTTCTCTCTATCAGATGGAGTGTCCACAAGGATCACTCCCACAAACTGGGCTCTTGTCCTGCACCATCTGTGCTGAGTTGAACTCTGAGGTACCTACATCCAGTGCACCTGCATTAGTGAGGCGGCAAGGAAGGACTGACCATTTGGGCAACTGGGCAGTGCCCAAGGGCCCAGAGGCTCTAGAAGGCACAGAGGTTCTGCCTAGATGCCCACCGCACACTACAGCTCTCCCTGATCCTACCTTTAAAGGCACATCACTGGTGGTCTAGTGGCCTCTGTGGGGGGGAACATGTTCTTTCCTGCCTGTTGTGCTGCTGCTATTCCCCCTGCCTGGCACTGCCGTATTTTTAAAATGGTGGCCAAGACTCCCTGAGGATGTCTTACGAGACTGTCAAGACCTGCGAGACTACTGCAGGAAGTCTCGGCTGCCATTTTGAAAACACGGCAGCACCGGCAGGCGGGGGAATAGTGGCAGTGCAGTGGGCAGGAAAGAACACCAGGGCCCTTCAGATAGGATCGGGGCAGTGGGGGCATTGGCTGCGACGGTAGGAGAGGGAAGCAGCGCGGCGGTAGAGAGGTGTTGGGCAGCGGCCAGGTGAGGAGGCCCAGACCACCCTCATTGCCCTGGGGCACAGACCACTCTCAGTCCACCACTGTGAGGCAGAACTTAGGATATCAGTGCCTAGAGTAACCATTTCTACTGGCACCCAAGAGGCATAACTCCCAATAAAAAGGGAATGGAATTCTTACCATTGCCTTTGCCTTTTTAGATATTTGAAAGGTTTTCTCTTGGTGATCTGCCTAACTTTTTAGAGCCCTGAGCTGCTAATCCATGGGGCACTGAAAGTTCCCTCCAAAGTCTACCCCAGCAAGTCTCCACAAGCTCCATTTGGATAAAAGTTATGAGAGCGGGAGTTTAAGCTGCTCCACTTCCGTCCCTTTTACAGTGGCACAGTGTCCAGCATTTGTCTCCAGTCCCCTCACTGTATCATGCTGTTTAGAATAAATAAAGAATAAGAAAGAAAAAAACATCCCTGATTGTTCTGATCCTAGTTGAGATGGGTTTTTTTTGTAACAATGCAGTTGGGTAATATGTTTGTTTATTTTTCATAATTAACAGTACGCTATTGTTTTGGTAGGTCAGGATAGATCCAGTCATGAATAAACTGGACAGACCTTGGATATTAACAACCAAAAAAAAGCTGACTCTCTGAAATCTCCCTTATGGCTCTGCCATTCTAAAATCAAGTAGCCCACAGCTCTCTTGGCTATTGCATCTACATAGGTCCTGTCCGAAGAGCCTCTTCCCTGTCTCAGCCTTGCAGCATCTGAAGTTGCCTTGTCCTATCTTCCCTTTTGTCCCCTCCATCTGTCTGAGGGTCAGTAATTGGCTTCTGCTGCCATTGTGCCGCCTCAGCGATACAGCAGCTCTTCTGACCTAATTTGAATCAATGGCCCCTTTGTGCAGTCTCAGTTTATCTACTAGCATAAGAGAGCAACTCAGGGCTCTACAGGCACCGCAAATGAGCGTCTAATGGGGGTTATTGTCAGGGCCAGCCAGCTTTCATTGTCACCCAGCCTCCTGCTTTGTATCAAGTTCCTGGGTTTCTTTAATGATTGTCTTAATTGCTTCTCTGTCACAATCACACTAACTGGTTCCTAACTGCTGCCCACATTATGGCCACAAAAAAGGGACAGTTTGAAGTAGCCCGGGCAGTTTAGTTTATTTTGAAAATGCAGACTATTGAGGGCAGAAGGAAGATGAAGTGAAAATGGATTGTTTCTCTTTCTACCCAGGCATCTGAGAACAATCCTCACTACCTATTTTCCAGTCTGCCCTGCTTTTATTGTGCTTTATTTTGAATATTCTAGGGGTTGCACCTGTAACTGACTGTTTTATTGGCAAAATGACTAAAATTAGATATCTAGGACTAGATCATATATATATGGTGCCTAAAATTTCTGCACAGAAAGGTTATCAATAGAAATCAAACAAAATAAAACATGGAAAAGAAAATAAGATGATACCTTTTTTATTGGACATAACTTAATACATTTCACCTGCACAGAAAGAAAACTCGCCTAAGCATATTCTATAAAAGTTAGGCACAGTTTACAGCTAGGCACCAGCCCTTTGACTAAATATATGTATAATGCACGATTTCCCACCTATGCACATAAAATTCTACGCCTGCCCTGTTCCACGCAGTATATAGAATATGCCTGGAATTGTGTGCATTGGATAGAAATCGGTCAGTGCTGATTTGACATCAATGTGTAAACATGTCATGATGTCACAATGTCATCATCATCATCATCACCATCACAATGTCATATCCATGGGGACATTTTGCAGCTATGCCTTCCTGCAGGAGAATGCCTAACTTTGGAGATGCAGACTCCAAAATACTGGCCAGGCTGTTTTTCTGCAAGAAGAAAAGCTACTTTGTCCTCCCAGGCCACAGAAGATCGCATCTAAGGTACAGAAGGGCCTGGGAGAGACTCACAGTGGCATACAACTCCCAAGCCTCAATCACTAGGGATGTAAGTATACTAAGTACTTTACCCAAGTTATGTTTATGATTGTATGGTTTCCTTCCTCCCCAGCTTAGGGATGCCTATTAGGCATGATGCATCAATCCCAACAAAGTATATTCTGCAACATCAACTGAATGCTTCATATACTTATTACTGTTCTCACAGATCCTCAGAATGAATGGCGTACTTAAAGCGCAAAATTCTTTTTATTACAGTAGTAATTAAGTACTTAAGTTCTGCAGTAAGATTTAAATGGCTGTTATCAAGACCGGATCTTCTGCCAGCATGGCAGGGTTTCGTGCTGCGGTTATGTTATTTGGACTGCTACCCTGATGAAAAGCACAAAACCTGGCCATGTTGGCAAGGTCAGGTCTCGAGAACAGCCATTTAAATCTTACTGCAAAAGGTAAAAAGTATGTTTGAGGTCTGAAAACAAAGGATAAGACAAGTGTTCTAACCACTCCACCACCTCCTTCCTTGAGTACCAAACCCTCTGATTGCCACCTCCTTCCTTGAGTACCAAACCCTCTGATTGCCACCTCCTTCCTTGAGTAACCATCTGACCATGGGCAAGGCTGTGTCCATGAAGAGGGATGATCAAAATAAATGCAGAATGGGGGTATGCAGGCACCAGTGACAGGATTTGAACTCCCAACCACAAAGGGCTAAGGAAGGTATTCTAACCACTCCTCCGCCTCTGACCAGGGAGAAGGTTGTGTCCATGAGGAGGGGTGAACAAAGTAAATGCAGGTCTGGCTCCTAGTGCTGGGACTTGAACCTGCCGCCCTGGACTGGTAAACCTTCTGTTCTAACCTACCTCCTGTAAGGCATAGCAATGCCTCTCAGAATGGTGAGGTTTAACTCCCTGGGGGGGGGGGGGGGGGGGGGGGGGGGGGGGGGGGGTGGGGGAGGGGAGGAAAGTGCTAAATGCAACCAGGACAAGTAAACAGCTCTGGGTCATAGTTCACAGTGGTGGGATTTGAACTGGCCAAGCTGGACTGATCAATCATGTGTTCTAACTACTAATCTATCTCCTTTAAGGTGTCTCTCAGAAATTGTGAAATGTCATTCCCTGGGGTGGGGGTGGGGGGGGGGGAGGAAAGTGCTAAATGCAATAAGGTCAAGTTAACAGCTCTGGGTCATAGTGCTGAGATTTGAACAGACCACCCTGGCCTAAATCAATCATGTGTTCTAACCACTAGCCAACCTCCTCTAGTGTGTAGAGATGCCTCTCAGAATGGTAAAGTTTACCTCTCTGAGTGGAGGAGGGGGGATGAAAGTGAAGTGCTAAATGCCACCAGGTCAAGTAAATAGCTAGCTCTTTGTTATAGTGACTAGGACAAGGCTTTGAATTAGCCACCCCTGAATAAGTCATGTGCTTTTTTAACCACTAGCCAGGAGAATGAGGAGAAAGGGGAAAGTGAAGAGGACAGCACCTCTCCTGCCCTGATGGCCATAATTTTGCCTACTGCCACCTGCCCATTCTGGACCCCATCTCCCACCTCAGAAGCAGCTGGACTAGCCTCAGGAGAGGCTTTGAGACCCTGCTGGAGGAGTAAATGGCTTCCTGCATCCTCCTCCCTCCTCTCTAATACAGAGAGCTGAGTCTCTGGCGCTTCCAGGAGCAGATACAGCTGCACCTTGCCCTGCACGCTGCACCTGTCCCTAGAACTCAGGCTGCTGTATTAGAGAGGGTGGAGGTGATGCATGAGGCCATTGCTTGGTGACTAGGTGCACTGGAAGCTGGTCTGGCCAGGATGGAGCACACAAGAGTGCATCTTATCTGTCCTTGAGCATGCTGGCTTCCTGGGCTCAGGCCCCTTGCAGGACCTTTAGTCTGTCCCACCTCCTGAGGCAGCTCCAGCAACTCTTGGGTGGGGGCCTTCCTGCACACAATGGTCCTATCCTCTTCCCTCACCCTTTGGGTTTTTAATCTTCTTTATTATTTTGGTTTTCCCTCTGTAAATATGGTGCCCTCAGGGTTTGTATTTGGCCCTCTTCATCTCATATTTATACTGATATGTTGTGCTTTAGAATCCAAACCTCCTTTATAGTTATAACATTTTATAGTTGAAGCGTACACGGGTGTCCTGTGTTTTTATTTTGATGGCCATGGCCGTGCCCCTGCATCCAGACTCACCTTTTTCCAGTGATCTGGCTCTGTGACTTCTCCAGACTGCCTTTTTCCTGTATTGATTCATCTGCTACCTATTTCCCTGTTATCCAAGCCTCACTCTGGCGTTGTGACATTATCAGCAAAGTCTTGTCATGAAACATCTAGCCACCTGCCTGGGGTTACCCTGCAGCCACTCAGAAGGTCTATCCCCAGCACAGCTCAGCTCCACCTGCACCTGCCACTTGTGCTCTACTGTAACACCCTCCTCCCACCGACTGGGTGACAACCACCTCTGGGTGAGTCTCCTGCTCTCCAATTATCCCCAGTGATTTCTAGGTTACTGGAGCCACACTCCCAATGGTCCCAAAGTTCCCAGAAAGCACTCACAGACCCAACACACAATCCACCAGGATTCTATATCAGTCCAGACAGGCAGAATGAAAAAACAAATGAGTTTATTCTCACACTGGAACAATGAACAAAAAAAACATGCAATTAACATACAATAACAGGTAACTGAAATATGGATCAATTATAATCAGTGCTTTTTTTGTGCCCGTACACGCCGGTACGGTGTACCGGCACCTTTTTTCTGTTTTTCCATTTTGCCCCCTGCAAATCTAATATTTACCGAAGTCGCAGCACGAACTGGCGGTAGTGAAACCAGCAAGCAGGCAGGCTCGCCTCCTCGTCGCTTCCCTGTCCTCTTTCAGCACAGCGTCTCGCCTTCGTCGCTTCCCTGCCCTCTTCAACACAGCATCCTGCCTTCGTCGCTTCCCTGCCCCCTCAGCACAGCGTCCCACCCTCGCGGAAAGGAAATTACATCAGAGGAAGGCGGACCGCTGTGCTGAGAGGGCAGGGAAGCGATAAAGGTGGGACGCTGTGCTGAAAGAGGGCAGGGAAGTGATGAAGGCAGGACACTGTGCTGAGAGAGAGAGCAGGGAGGCGATGAGGAGGCGAGCCTGCCTGCTTGCTGGTTTCACTAGCGCCGGTTCACGCTGAGACTTCGGTAAATAATAGATTTGCAGGGGGTAGAACAGAAAGTTGGTGAGCTGAAGGCGGGCAGGTGGGGATTGGGTTGGAACGATCTATGGGGGCAGATGGAGGCTGGGGTGAGTCACTGGACATGGAAGGGAGGGGGAGGATGGGGGGAAAGGAGAATCGCTGGACATGGAGGGGAGGGCAGAGAATCGGTGAACATGGTGTCACATCCATCGCTCCCTCCAGCTGCTCCTCTGCGGGAAGCAGGAGCCGGCGTCCGCCACGACGAAGGCCGGCTTTCTTGAGGCCACGGCGGGGAGCCGGGGCTCGCCGTGGTGATGGCCGCCCTGTCCGGGGCCGAGGCCGGAGGCCGGCGATCGCGGCTGCCGGACTCTCGATCGCCGGCTATGGGGGCTGTGTTTGCGCCAGTAGGGGAAATGGTGCCGAGGCACGATGGCCAGTGTCTCCTTCACTCTCGGGCGCGGGAACCCGAAGCTCCGCCTCAGAGGAGTTAGATTGGGAGGCCAGTATGGTAGTCCAGCCTGGGAGGTCGGACAGAGCCAATCAGAAGGGTTCTGTCGATAACCAGGTTCTGATTGGCCGGCTATGTCTACGGGGGCTGGGCGGTTGAATGCTGAACAGTATTTAAGGAGCGGGCCTGAGATAGGACATTGCTTCAGGTTCTGTTTCCCAAGGCCAGTCTCTGTTTGTTCCTGTGCTCAGTTGGTTTCCTTGTGCTTCTGGTTTTGACTTTTGGACTGTTCCTGGTTTACTCTGCTAGCCGCCTGCCTTGACCTCTTGCCTGATTCTGACTACGCTGTTAGCTGCCTGCCCTGAACTGTTGCCTGTTATTGGACGTCTCCATTTTCCATCTGCCCTCTTCTCTCCTGGTCCCAGTCCTGGTCAGTTCGTCAACCTCGCTGTTCCTGAAGTCTCGTTGACCGCCTGCAGCTGGGGGCTCTACCCTTGGTGAACGGCGGTCGCCGCGGGTGAAGACTTGGGGTTGCACGGCTGTCCTTTGAGGTCCTTCGGGGCCTTGCGGGACCTAAGGGCTCACCTTCCTTGCAGACAAGACACATGGATGGGAGGGAAGGATAGGGGCAAAGGAGAATCGCTGGACATGGAGGGGACGACAGGGGAGAGAGGAGAATTGCTGGACATGGATGGGAGGGAACAATAGGGGCAAAGGAGAATTGCTGGACATGGATGGAGGGGAGGGCAGGGGAGAGAGGAGAGTTGCTGGACATGGATGGAGGGGAGGGCAGGAGAAATGTTGGACATGGATGGATGAGAGGGAAGACAGGAAGGAGATGCACATGGATGGAGGGGAGGGGAGAAAGGAGTAATGCTGGACATGGATGGGATGGGAGGGCAGGGGAGAGGAGAATTGCTGGACATGGAGGGGAGGGCAGGGGAGAGAGGAGAATCACTGGACATGGATAGGAGAGAAGAATAGGGGCAAAGGAGAATTGCTGGACATGGATGGAGGGGAGGGCAGGGGAGAGAGGAGAGTTGCTGGACATGGATGGATGGAGGGGAGGGCAGGAGAAATGTTGGACATGGATGGAGGAGAGTGAAGACTGGAAGGAGATGCACATGGATGGAGGGGAGGAGAGAGAGGAGTAATGCTGGACATGGATGGAGTGGATGGCAAGGAAGAGAAATGTTGGGGAGAAGGAAAGACAGAGGAAGGAGATGTACACGGATGGAGGGGAAGGGAGGGAGGAGAAATGCTGGATGGAGCAGAGGGAAGACATAGAAAGGAGATGCACATGGATGGTAGGGAGGGGAGAGAGTTGAAATGCTGGACATGGATGGAAAGGAGGAAAGAGAGAGGAAGTGAGATGAACATGGATGGAGGGGAGGGGGAGAGGAGAAATGACTACCCCAACTTGTCATTTCGTCCTTTAGATTGTAAGCTCCTTTGAGCAGGGACTGCCCTCTTTTATTAAATTGTACAGCGCTGCGTAACCCTAGTAGCGCTATTGAAATGTCAAGTAGTAGTAGTAGTAGTAAATGCTGTACATGGATGGAGGAAAGGGAAGACAGAGGAGGAGATGCACATGGATTTAGGGGAGATGAGAAATTCTGGACACGGATGGAGGGGAGAGAATTGAAATGCTGGACATGGATGGAGGAGAGAGAAGAGAGAGGAAGTGAGATGAACATGGATGGAGGGGAGGAAGAGAGAGGAAGTGAAATGAACATGGATAAGAGGCGAGGACAGAGGAGAAATGCTGGACATGGATGGATGAGAGGGAAGTGAGAGGAAGGACAGGAGATGCATATGAATGGAGGGGAGGGAAGAATAGGAAGGGGATGCATACTGACGGAGATGAGGGAAAGGGAAAAGAGGAGAAAAACTGCACATGGATGGAGAAAATAGGCAAAACCTGGATCCACTCTGTACCTCCTCCAGTCAAGTCTGCGGAGGACCCAGCTTTTACCTATGGATGTAGAGCAAGAAATGAAGAAGAAAGGAGGAAAGTAAAGAAATAAATGGAAAGGAATCCCTGGAAACAGAGTTAAGGGAACAGATAGAGAGAAGCAGAATCAGAGACTGGGACCGCCATGATCAGAAAAACAAAGTCACCAGACAAAGGTAGAAAAAAAATCTTTTTATTTTCATTTTAGTGTTTGGAATATGTCCAATTTGAGAATTTACAATCTGCTGTCTTATTTTGCACTGGGTGTAACATCTTACAGAAATTATTTATAATGAAAAAAATTCAAGTTATTTTTTTCTCCTATACTGGTATAATATTTTCAATGATGCCTGTTTATATGCACCATGGTTGGTGTAAGGGGTGTGGCTAACACGGGTGTGGCTGTCCTAGGGGTGGAGCCATAGGTGGTGGCCCCGCCCATAATGAGTACCAGTACCCTTTTTCCTACAAAAAAAGCACTGATTATAATACTAACTAAACATTTGCATACTGGCTAAACAGAGCCTTAGCAAAAAGATCTGTCTCTTCTTCTTCCAGGCTAAGACTGAAACAACAGTCAGCATCTGCTGGGTAATTTCCAAACCTCCAGGCCAATCAGAGCCCACAACAGTCATGTTTCAAATAAAAACTGGTTCCATCTGCAGTGCCAATTAGTGCTGCTAATTGCTTGTTAGCATCCAATTAGTAGTGCTGATTGACCAGTTAACCAATTAGGTTAGGAGCATTATATAGAACATGCTTTGATTTCCACGCAGAATATTTGGTGCACTATATAGAATCTGGGGGTTAACAAAGGGTGTAGTTTGGCTCATGCCTTTTTAATGTAGCTCAAGAAACAGTTACATTCAGGTACAGTAGATAGTTTCACTATCCCTGGAAGGCTTATAATCTGGAGCTTGATGCTCAAAACTCTGGTGCTAGAGGCAAGAGTGCACATCCCATAGAGCAAGAACAGCACTGAAAACTAGCCCCCCAATGTTCAAAGCAAATGGGATGCAAAATTTATGCACTCTAGTAAAGCGAAAGCAAGGGAGAGGAATGTGACTGATGCATGCGGACATGATCTATGCATAACGCGAAACTCATGTGTGCATGCGCCATGCAAAACAGGAAGTGCAAGAGCACATCAGCACCCTTCCCCTGCACCATGAAATATAAGCCCACCCTAAAAGTTTTGCAGTTTAAATCCCCTAAGCGCAGGAAAACAGGTGCCAATGCCTGACCACATCACCAACTTTGCTTGGACTCGCAGATATGTTTTTATTTTCACTATCAGCAGTATAGGCTGCACAGACTTCATTCTCCTTTCAAAAGAAGCCAAAACCCAGCAATTTAATGTAAAAAATGCAGAAAAAAATCCTCTCCTTAAAACCCAAACGCCATCCCCGACCTGGCGGTGTGTTTTCAGTGTTAAGGCCAGCATTAGTTTCTGCACTGTCTTCTGATCGTCGGAGTGAATACATAATCTCCTGATTTGAATCCATTTCAATGCATTTAAATACAATTTGCACTGATCTTTAGTGCACAGATTAGCACACACGCTGGAGGGTTTTTTGCATGCTGCACACATTTACATGTGTGCAGTTCTGGCGCTAATTGTTCCTAGTGCTGGCATTAGGTTTTGAGCATATGGACCTAGGGTTGTAATTGAGGCAATGGAGGATTAAGCAAATTAACCCAAGTCTCAAAGAGCCACAGACTTGTCATGGTTTTTAGAATTTTTATTTAATAGATGCTATACAGTGAAGATGAAGGAAACTTTCTCTGAGAACTGGATCCCGCCTTGTGGAGTTTCACAGGGCTCACCATTATCTCCCATTTTATTTAATGTCTATATGGTGTGTTTTGATTCTGAGTTTTCACCCTTAAAAGTTAAGTGTTATTGATACGCAGAAAGGAACATATAAAAATAGCAAAGTGATGCTCAAAAGAAATTTTATGCAAATGATATGCATGGTTAATAATTGGCACTAACAAATTGAGGGGTCCTTTTACTAAGCCGCGATAAAAAGTGGCCTGTGGTAGTGTGGGCATGTGTTTTGGGCGCGCACTGGGCCATTTTTATCGCAACTGGGAAAAAGGGCTTCTTTTAATGGGACGGGCAATGGGCGTGCACTGAAATTAAAAATAGCACGTGCCTATTTACGGCCTAAGCCCTTACCGTCACCCATTGACTTAGCGGTAAGGGCTCACACCCTACCCACATGGTATCCATGCAGCACACGCCACCTGCTGATTACCGCTACCCCTGTGGTAGAAAATCGAAAATTATTTTCTACTGTGGGATTCAGTGCACGCCAAACTCAGAATTACTGCTGGGCACACATGCTAGCCTGGCAGTGGTGCTGATTTGGCTCATGCTACCCATGTGCGTTAGCCCTCCTGCTGCACTTTAGTAAAAGGGCCCCTGAATGCAAGGGCACATGCACACAAAGGATTTGTGGTAAGCATGGCTCTTGTGCACATGACCAGACAAACCTGAAAGTGCAAGTACACAACTGCACTTTTTCCTTTGCACTTTAATTTTCCCTTTGCATTTTCATTTTTTGAAAGGCTCATATTTAAGTGCAGTGAAAGAGGTGCCACTGTTTGCTTTCACTTTCGGTTTTTCTCAGACTCATGCACATGCTTGTTTCTCATCATCAGCGCTCAAACATACATGGGCTTCCTGCCTCTTGCAAAAGAAGGTTTTAAAAACTACAATGAAATGTGAAAAACTGACAAGAAATCTCCTGAAAACCTTCTATGCTGCCTCTGAGTTAGTGATAAATTCTTGGCGTTATGGGCCATCATTTCCTTCTGGGCATTACAGCACTTTTGTTTGTGCATTTGGAAGGAATACTAACTGACCTCATTAGCATTATTTAAATGCAATTCAATACAATTTACTGCAATGTTTATCGCACGCGTCAAAGTTCACTATTAAAGGATTTTTTTAATGAAAAAATTGTGTTCCCTTTTGTTTTTAAAGGCTCTTTGTGCTGTTTTTTTTGTGCGTGTGCTGTAAATGAACCACTTGCCGCATGGCCATTTCAAGGGGAGCACTTACAGGCACCCATTGGTTGGCAGTAAGGTCTCCCACACTAACCCAGTGGTAACCAGGCAGCACACAGCTTCCCGATTACCACTGGATAAGCACTGGCGCCACAAAAAAAGAAAGTTCTTTGTAGCACAGGAAATGGCACACACTGGGGATGGGACCTACTGCTGGGTTCCTGCAGTAGCCCGGCAGTAGTTCTGGATTGGCGCGCAGCAAGCCTGTTGCCGCGAGCCAACCCTTTAGTAAAAGGGCCCCGTGGAGGGGCATAATCGAATGAAGATGACGTCCTGGCGAAGGGGCGGGGAAACCGCTATTATCGAAACAAGATGGGCGTCCATCTTTCGTTTCGATAATACGGTCGGGGACGCCCAAATCTCAACATTTAGGTTGACCTTAGAGATGGTCGTCCTTAGGTCGTCCTTAGATGGTCGTCCCCGGTTTTCGGCAATAATGGAAACCGAGGACACCCATTTCAAAAACGACCAAATCCAAGGCATTTGGTCATGGGAGGAGCCAGCATTCGTAGTGCACTGGTCCCCCTCACATGCCAGGACACCAACCGGGCACCCTAGGGGGCACTACAGTGGACTTCACAAATTGCTCCCAGCTGCATAGCTCCCTTACCTTCAGTGCTGAGCCCCCCAACCCCCCCAATCCCCAATCCCCACAACTGTACACCACTACCATAGCCCTAAGGGGTGAAGGGGGGCACCTACATGTGGGTACAGTGGGTTTCAGGTGGGTTTTGAAGGGCTCACATTTACCAGCACAAGTGTAACAGGTAGGGGGGGGGAATGGGCCTGGGTACGCCTACCTGAAGTGTACTGCACCCACTAAAACTGCTCTAGGGACCTACATACTGCTGTCATGGAGCTGGGTATGACATTTGAGGCTGGCAAAAAATTAAAAAAAACCATTTTTTTAGGGTGGGGAGGGGGTTGGTGGACCACTGGGGAGTAAGGGGAGGTCATCCCCCATTCCCTCTGGTGGTCATCTGGTCAGTTAGGGCACCTTTTTGAGGCTTGGTCGTGAAAAAAAATGGACCAAGTAAAGTCGACAAAATGCTCGTCAGGGACGCCCTTCTTTTTTCCATTATTGGCCGAGGACGCCCATCTCTTAAGCACGCCCCAGTCCCACCTTCGCTACGCCTCAGACACCCCCCCGTGAACTTTGGTCATCCCCGCGATGGACTGCAGTTGAGGACGCCCAAAATCGGCTTTCGATTATGCCGATTTGGGCGACCCTGAGAGAAGGACGCCCATCTCCCGCTTTGTGTCGGAAGATGGGCGCCCTTCTATTTCGAAAATGCCCCTGTTAGTGAGTAAAAGAATCTGAACCTTTAAAATCTTTCATTGAAATAAAGTCTGGGAAACCTTAGGAGAAAAACAAGGGAAAAAAATACAGTTTTTGTCATTAAAAAAAAGAAAAGAGCTGCTAACCCACAAGCATGCTGCTTTTCTCCAAGAACGTAGGCTATCTGGACAAATAGGAGGAATTATGCTCTGAGCAGGACTCTTCAGGTGCAGTAACACTGTGACTGTGGCACAAGTCATAGGCATATATGCACAGTTCATGTCAGCGAACACTTTACACAATATGAATCCATGTGGTAGGCCTACAAATATCTGTAAATATGAAGTACAACATTGTTTATCCTGTCTTCAGGTCTAAGCTAAACACCTTTTTTTTCAGGCAGGCTCTTGAAATACATTTAACCTTTGGCTGAATTGCTGAGGTTTGATTAGGTTATGCTAAAGAATGTGATTCTGCTGTTTGGTTTCTAATTGTTGCTATGATGTATAATTTAGCTGTTATGTTAATTTTAGGGACCCTTTTACTAAGCGATGGTAAGCACTAACACTTGCATACCACTCACTAAAAGGCACTACCGCGGGACATGCTCAGGCATCCAATGGTAGTTCTGGAATCGGCATGTGCCAATCCCACTGTAAAAAATATAAAAATATAAAATATTTTTTAGCGCAGGGAGCATATTTGAGGGCAGAGGGTAGGCGTGCCCTGAGCTAATCGGCAAATCACCATGCACAGTCAATTAGCGCCAGTGGTGTAGCCACAGGTGGCCCTGGGTGGGCCAGGGCCCACCCACTTAGGGCCCACCCAACAGTAACACACGTTTAGTGGTAGCTGGTGGGGAGCCCAAGCTCCGCCAGCTGAAGACATCCCCCTGATAGTAATTAAAACGCTGCTCTCCACGATACTGGCATGTGCATGCTCAGTTTTCAGCGCATGCCTATTGCAGACTGCCAAGGTGGAAAGAAGCGTTTTCCTGCCAGATATTTTTCTGGTGGGCATTGGGAAGAACACTTGGTGCCCACCCACTTCTTGCCTATGCCCACCCAAAATCTGTTGTCTGGCTACGCCCCTGATTAGTGCGGGCTTAGTGTGGGAGCCCTTACCACCTGGTAAATAGGTGGCAGGAAGGGCTAATTGGGAAATGGAAAAAATGAAATTGCAGCCATTTACCGTCACACTAAAAGTGGCCTCAGCGTGTGGGAAATCCTCATGCTAAAAATAGCATAGGCCACTTAAAGCCCTGTTTACCAAGGAGCACTAAGGGCACATTAGCATTTTTAGAGTGTGCTGATTAGCACGTGCTAAATGCTATGTCATCCATAGGAATATATGGGCAACTCTAGCATGCGCTAAAAATGCTAGCGTGGCTTAGTAAACAGGGTCCTTTGTTGATATACTGCAATCTGCTTCTTGCTGGCCTCCCACTTAGTCACCTCTCCCCTCTCCAGTCAGTTCAAAACTCTGCTGCCCGTCTCGTCTTCCGCCAGGGTCGCTTTACTTATACTACCCCTCTCCTCAAGACCCTTCACTGGCTCCCTATCCGTTTTCGCATCCTGTTCAAACTTCTTCTACTAACCTATAAATGTACTCACTCTGCTGCTCCCCAGTATCTCTCCACACTCGTCCTTTCCTACACCCCTTCCCGTGCACTCCGCTCCATGGATAAATCCTTCTTATCTGTTCCCTTCTCCACTACTGCCAACTCCAGACTTCGCGCCTTCTGTCTCGCTGCACCCTACGCCTGGAATAAACTTCCTGAGCCCCTACGTCTTGCCCCATCCTTGGCCACCTTTAAATCTAGACTGAAAGCCCACCTCTTTAGCATTGCTTTTGACTCGTAACCACTCGCCTCCACCTACCCTCCTCTCTTCCTTCCCGTTCACATTAATTGATTTGATTTGCTTACTTTATTTATTTTTTGTCTATTAGATTGTAAGCTCTTTGAGCAGGGACTGTCTTTCTTCTATGTTTGTGCAGCGCTGCGTACGCCTTGTAGCGCTATAGAAATGCTAAATAGTAGTAGTAGTAGTAGATATAATTCTTGGTTCTATGTTTATATTGTGTGTATGTTTATTTTTAAGTTTTTAATTTATTTTAAGTTTATATTGTTTTCAGAAGCCTTTTACTAAAGGGTGTAAAGCCCTTAAAGTGTGGAAACATGCTATCACGTGGCCAAAAAAAGGCACGGTTTATAGAATACACGTGGGCGCATTTCCCATCTGTGCTGATTTTGTTCAGCGTCAAATATAGAATCAGGCCCTAAGTGTTTTCATGGTAATTTGCCTGTTTCCACATGTTAAATTGTGGGTTACTGCATTTTTCAGATTTTTTCCCTGAGATGGTGTGGCATGGGGCAGGGCGGACTGATCATTTGGCCAACCAGGCAGTGCCCGGGGGCCCAGGGGCTCTGCTCGGTTGCCCGCCACCACCACAGCACATTGCAACCCTTCCCAGACCTACTTTGAAGGGCTTGGTGGTCTAGTGGCCTCTATGGGGCAGGAAAAAATCCCACTCTTTCCTGCCTGCTGCTACTACCCTGCATGGTGGCACCGGTACCACCGTGTTTTAAAAATGGCTGCAGAGACTGCTGAGACCCATGAGACTACCGTGGTAAGTCTTGGAAGACATTTTGAAAAACACACTGCCGCGGAACACAGTAGCAATAGTGGACAAGACAAGAGTGGGGTTCTTTCCTGCTCCCAAAGAAGCAACTAGACCAACAGGTCCTTCAAGGTAGGACTGGGGTGGGCGGGGCAATGGCGCGGGAGGGCGGTGGTGGCACACCCGGGGGCCCCGACCACTGTCAGTCCACCCCTGGCAAGGGCATAGAGTCGGCATTGAAGCATTAGCAAGCTAGCATGACACACTTACTGTGTGCTAACTGGCTAATGCAGAGTTAACTTGGGATCACTTACTGCAAAAGGGAACATGAATACATGACCCACAATAAAGATAATAGGAACGTCCCAAAAGGTGCTTCATGAAATTTGTAGCTACTGCTTGGTAAAATCCTGCATTAAGCCACAAAGTACATAAGTACATAAGTAGTGCCATACTGGGAAAGACCAAAGGTCCATCTAGCCCAGCATCCTGTCACCGACAGTGGCCAATCCAGGTCAAGGGCACCTGGCACGCTCCCCAAACGTAAAAACATTCCAGACAAGTTATACCTAAAAATGCGGAATTTTTCCAAGTCCATTTAATAGCGGTCTATGGACTTGTCCTTTAGGAATCTATCTAACCCCTTTTTAAACTCCGTCAAGCTAACCGCCCGTACCACGTTCTCCGGCAACGAATTCCAGAGTCTAATTACACGTTGGGTGAAGAAAAATTTTCTCCGATTCGTTTTAAATTTACCACACTGTAGCTTCAACTCATGCCCTCTAGTCCTAGTATTTTTGGATAGCGTGAACAGTCGCTTCACATCCACCCGATCCATTCCACTCATTATTTTATACACTTCTATCATATCTCCCCTCAGCCGTCTCTTCTCCAAGCTGAAAAGCCCTAGCCTTCTCAGCCTCTCTTCATAGGAAAGTCGTCCCATCCCCACTATCATTTTCGTCGCCCTTCGCTGTACCTTTTCCAATTCTACTATATCTTTTTTGAGATACGGAGACCAGTACTGAACACAATACTCCAGGTGCGGTCGCACCATGGAGCGATACAACGGCATTATAACATCCGCACACCTGGACTCCATACCCTTCCTAATAACACCCAACATTCTATTCGCTTTCCTAGCCGCAGCAGCACACTGAGCAGAAGGTTTCAGCGTATCATCGACGACGACACCCAGATCCCTTTCTTGATCCGTAACTCCTAACGCGGAACCTTGCAAGACGTAGCTATAATTCGGGTTCCTCTTACCCACATGCATCACTTTGCACTTGTCAACATTGAACTTCATCTGCCACTTGCACGCCCATTCTCCCAGTCTCGCAAGGTCCTCCTGTAATTGTTCACATTCCTCCTGCGACTTGACGACCCTGAATAATTTTGTGTCATCGGCGAATTTAATTACCTCACTAGTTATTCCCATCTCTAGGTCATTTATAAATACATTAAAAAGCAACGGACCCAGCACAGACCCCTGCGGGACCCCACTAACTACCCTCCTCCACTGAGAATACTGGCCACGCAATCCTACTCTCTGCTTCCTATCTTTCAACCAGTTCTTAATCCATAATAATACCCTACCTCCGATTCCATGACTCTGCAATTTCTTCAGGAGTCTTCGTGCGGCACTTTGTCAAACGCCTTCTGAAAATCCAGATATACAATATCAACCGGCTCCCCATTGTCCACATGTTTGCTTACCCCCTCAAAAAAATGCATTAGATTGGTGAGGCAAGACTTCCCTTCACTAAATCCGTGCTGACTTTGTCTCATCAGTCCATGTTTTTGTATATGCTCTGCAATTTTATTCTTAATAATAGCCTCCACCATCTTGCCCGGCACCGACGTCAGACTCACCGGTCTATAATTTCCCGGATCTCCTCTGGAACCCTTCTTAAAAATCGGAGTAACATTGGCTACCCTCCAGTCTTCCGGTACTACACTCGATTTTAGGGACAAGATTGCATATTTCTAACAGTAGCTCCGCAAGTTCATTTTTTAGTTCTATTAATACTCTGGGATGAATACCATCAGGTCCCGGTGATTTACTACTCTTCAGCTTGCTGAACTGACCCATTACATCCTCCAAGGTTACAGAGAATTTGTTTAGTTTCTCCGACTCCCCCGCTTCAAATATTCTTTCCGGCACCGGTGTCCCCCCCAAATCCTCCTCGGTGAAGACCGAAGCAAAGAATTCATTTAATTTCTCCGCTACGGCTTTGTCCTCCTTGATCGCCCCTTTAACACCATTTTCGTCCAGCGGCCCAACCGACTCTTTGGCCGGTTTCCTGCTTTTAATGTATCTAAAAAAATTTTTACTATGTATTTTTGCTTCCAACGCTAATTTCTTCTCAAAGTCCTTTTTTGCCCTCCTTATCTCCGCTTTGCATTTGGCTTGGCATTCCTTATGATCTATCCTGTTACTTTCAGTTGGTTCTCTTCTCCACTTTCTGAAGGATTGTTTTTTGGCTCTAATGATTTCCTTTATCTTACTGTTTAGCCACGCCGGCTGACGTTTAGTCTTTTTTCCCTTTTTTCTAATACGTGGAATATATTTGTCCTGAACCTCCAGGATGGTGTTTTTAAACAGCATCCACGCCTGATGCAAGTTTTTTACTCTGCGAGCTGCTCCTTTCAGTCTTTTTTTCACCATTTTTCTCATTTTGTCGTAATCACCTTTTCTATAGTTAAACGCTAGCGTACTTGATTTCCTAGTTTCACTTCCTTCAATGCCAATATCAAAACCGATCATATTATGATCACTGTTATCAAGCGGCCCTCGTATCGTTACCCCCTGCACTAGATCATGAGCACCACTAAGGACTAAGTCTAGTATTTTTCCTTCTCTTGTCGGCTCCTGAACTAGCTGTTCCATGAAGCTGTCCTTGATTTCATCAAGAAATCCTATGTCCCTTGCGTGTACAGATGTTACATTAACCCAGTCTATATGCGGGTAATTGAAATCCCCCATTATTATTGTGTTGCCCAGTTTGTTTGCGTCCCTGATTTCCTTTAACATTTCCGCATCCGTCTGTTCGTCCTGGCCAGGCGGACGGTAGTACACTCCTATCACTATCCTTTTCCCCTTTGCACATGGAATTTCAATCCACAGTGATTCCAAGGAGTGTTTTGTTTCCTGCAGAATTTTCAATCTATTTGATTCAAGGCTCTCGTTAATATACAATGCTACCCCTCCACCAATCCGATTCACCCTATCACTACGATATAATTTGTACCCCGGTATGACAGTGTCCCACTGGTTATCCTCCTTCCACCAGGTCTCAGAGATGCCTATTATATCTAATTTTTCATTTAGTGCAATATATTCCAACTCCCCCATCTTATTTCTTAGGCTCCTGGCATTCGCATATAGACATTTCAAACTATGTTTGTTGTTCCTAAGTACATCATGCTTAGTACTTGACAGTATTAATTGGCAATTTTTTGTCTGATTTTTATTGTTATTTAAAGATACCCGATCTACTACAATCTCTTTTGCAACCTCACTATCAGGATACTCTATCTTCCCTGTTATGGTGATATCTTTGAAAGATACCTTATCCCGAACCATGCTCTTTTGAGCGACTGTCGGCCTTCCCCCCATTTCTAGTTTAAAAGCTGCTCTATCTCCTTCTTAAACGCCGATGCCAGCAGCCTGGTCCCACTCTGGTTAAGATGGAGCCCATCCTTTCGGAATAGGCTCCCCCTTCCCCAGAATGTTGCCCAGTTCCTAACAAATCTAAAGCCCTCCTCCCTGCACCATCGTCTCATCCACGCATTGAGACTCTGGAGCTCTGCCTGTCTCTTGGGCCCTGCGCGTGGCACAGGTAGCATTTCAGAAAATGCTACCCTGGAGGATCTGGATTTCAGCTTTCTACCTAAGAGCCTAAATTTTGCTTCCAGAACCTCTCTCCCACATTTTCCTATGTCATTAGTACCCACATGTACCAAGACAGCCGTCTCCTCCCCAGCACTATATAAAATCCTATCTAGGTGACGCGTGAGGTCCGCCACCTTCGCACCAGGCAGGCAAGTCACCAGGCGATCCTCACGTCCACCAGCCACCCAGCTATCTATATGCCTAATGATCGAATCACCAAGTACAACAGCTGGCCTAACCTTTCCCTCCCGGGCAACATTTGGAGATATATCCTCGGTGCGAAAGGATAATACATCCCCTGGTGGGCAGGTCCTGGCTACAGGAGTACTTCCTACTTCACCAGGGTGATGCTCTCCTTCTAGGGCCCCTTAATTTGTTCTTTTAATTTATATTCAAGTATTGTTCATAATACATTTTCTGATATTCTTAGTTTTATTGTGAACTGCATTCATTGTTTGTGAAAGGCAGTATATCAAATGAATAAACCGAACTGAAGTGACTGTGTCAGAGCTCATGCAGAATTCCCAGGTTACCTAGTTCCATTTTTGGCCAGTCCACCACAGCAATGTGGGATTTCTGGCCCCTGATTCTTCCCATTGAATTCAGTACTGCTGATCCCATAATGTATCAGGATAGGTTTGTTGGAAATTCGGGACTGATCTAAAATCTTCTTCCTGGAGCTGAGTAATTTATTTAAGACATTTGTAGTCTGCTCATCATAACATCAGAGTAGAGTACAACCAAAATACACATATATTCTGACAACATGGCAACTCTGCACATGGTGCACTGCATTCTTCTAGGGCATATTTCTATTCCTGGGGAACCTTTCTCTGGAGATTGATGTCATTGATCTCACACTGGAAAAAGAAAAGAAAAAAAAGTGCCATCCCCAATTTCTGTGCCTCTGCTGACACTTACTGGAAGCTATGTCGAGTTGCAATTGAAGTGATACTGGGCAGAAACACAGGGAAGCATCGTGTAAAAACAAAAACAAACCTCGCTAAAGAGAAAAATGACAAAAGATACATTATAGTTATTTATTGTGATTTATTAACCTCCTTGATGAAGAGATTCACCCAAGGCGGTGTACAGCAGGTACAGTTTAACAAAAAACTTACAATTTTGTTAACAGCATAGCAATAGTACAATGACCAAATATAATAAGAGGTCTTTCACTAAGGTGCACTAGCGTTTTTAGCTCTTGCTAAAAATCAGCTGGCGCTAAATGCTGAGATGCCCATAGGAATATAATGGACATCTCAGCATTTAGCGCCAGCTAAAAACGCTAACACACCTTAGTAAAAGACCCCCCCCTAAATGAGGTAAACTTGAGAACAGCAAATTAAAACCTAATAATAGGACTACCACAAAAAAGTATCAAAATTATACACATTTAATATCATTAAAATTCAAATAACAGAGACATAGTGCAATGTCAGCATAATACTAATGAAACATCTAATAAGCACACATTAGAACCTTCAAATAACATATGCTAATGATTTTCTATAATATAGCTTACCATGCAGCTGAGGGGCGAAGTGCAGATATACAGATGGGGACAAGATGGGTGGTTCAGAGTCAGTTGGGATAAATAGATGGGTGGCAAAACTCAAGGCAAGTTCTTTGTACAGTTAAACAAGATATAAGGAACTGTTCTAAGCTGCAGTGTGTTTAGCAAACTAGTCCAGGTACAGAGTGGTGTATAATCAGTCATCCTATTTATTAAAGCCTTGGGAGAAGAGCCAGGCTTTCACCATCCATTCCTTGTCCCGCAATTACAACTTATACAAAATACAACCATTAAGTTGCTCTAACATGCAAAGAGGTGGCTCACTTGATAGTATCTGAGGATTTGAAGGCGACGAAACAGTGTGACAAGGCGGTGGCCGTAGCTAGAAGGTTGTTAGGCTGTATATAGAGAGGTGTGACCAGCAGAAGAAAGGGGGTGTTGAAGTCCCTGTATAAGTTGTTGGTGAATTGTGTTCAGTTTTGGAGGCCTTTTCTGGCTAAGGATGTAAAAAGAATTGAAGCAGTGCAAAGAAAAGCTACGAGAATGGTATGGGATTTGCGTTACAAGACGTATGAGGAGAGACTTGCGGACCTAAACATGTATACTCTGGAGGAAAGGAGAAACAGGGGTGATATGATACAGACGTTCAAATATTTGAAAGGTATTAATCCGCAAATGAACCTTTTCCGGAGATGCAAAGGCGGTAGAACGAGAGTACATGAAATGAGATTGAAGGGGGGCAGATTCAAGAAAAATGTCAGGAAGTATTTTTTCACGGAGAGAGTAGTGGATGCTTGGAATGCCCTCCCGCGGTAGGTGGTGGAAATGAAAACAGTAACGGAATTCAAACATGCATGGGATAAACATAAAGGAATCCTGTGCAGAAGGAATGGATCCTCAGGAGCTTAGCCGAGATTGGGTGGCAGAGCCGGTGGTGGGAGGCGGGACTGGTGGTTTGGCGGTGGGGATAGTGCTGGGCAGGCTTATATGGTCTGTGCCAGAGCCGGTGGTGGGAGGCGGGACTGGTGATTGGGAGGCGGGGATAGTGCTGGGCAGACTTAAACGGTCTGTGCCCTGAAGAGGACAGGTACAAATCAAAGTAGGGTATACACAAAAAGTAGCACATATGAGTTTATCTTGTTGGGCAGACTGGATGGACCATGCAGGTCTTTTTCTGCCGTCATCTACTATGTTACTATGTTACTTCCTGAAGTAGAGGTAGTCTCGAGTTATATGTAGCCCCCAGGGAGTAAATTCCAGAGCGTGGAGGCTACTTCTGAGAAGACTTGCTGGCAAGTATCACATCGTACAATTTCTTTTGTTGAGGGGACAGATAGTGATGCTCCTTGAGAGGACCTTAGAGGTCTCAAAGGTGTGTAGAGGGCCTGGACCATATTTTACTGTGGTGGGATAAAGGTCTTTTTAAAAATGGGGCAGTAA
This sequence comes from Microcaecilia unicolor, assembly GCF_901765095.1. Classification (NCBI taxonomy): domain Eukaryota; kingdom Metazoa; phylum Chordata; class Amphibia; order Gymnophiona; family Siphonopidae; genus Microcaecilia; species Microcaecilia unicolor. The sequence continues at coordinate 85,461,309 of NC_044041.1, read as the reverse complement.
ATGGCCATGTGATAATATTAAAATTAGCATGCGGCTATTTACTGCCTGAGCCCTTATCACCACCTATTTAGAAGGTGGTAAGGGCTCACGTGCTACTCGTGTGGTAATCAGACAATGTGCAGCAATGTGGTCGCACTGCTGATTACTGCCAGGAACGCCCCCTGTGATAGAAAATTATATTCTACCGTGGGAAACTGGGCGTGCCAACTTGGGAACTACCACCTTGTGCCCGTGCTATCCCTGCAATAGGCTCAATTTGGCATGTGCTACCCATGCAGTAGCCCTACCGTGGCTTAGTAAAAGGGCCCCTTAGAACATAAGAACTTAAGAGTAGCCATACTGGGTCAGACCAATGGTCCATCTAGCCCAGTATTCTGCTTCTAACAGTGGCCAAGACAGGTCACAAGTACCTGGCAGAAACCCAAATCGTGGCAACACTCCATGCTGCCAATGCCAGTGCAAGCAGTTGCTTCCTCATGTCTATCTCATTAGCAGACTATGGATTTATCTTCCAAGAACTTGTCCAAACCTTTTTTAAACCCAGATATGCTAACCGCTGTTACTACATCCTCTAGCAAAGAGTTCCAGAGCTTAACTATTCATTGAGTGAAAAAATATTTCTTCCTATTTGTTTTAAAAGTATTTCCATGCAACTTCCTTGAGTGTCCCCCAGTCTTTGTACTTTTGGAACGACTAAAAAATCAATTTACTTCTACTCGTTCTATACCACTCAGGATTTTGTGTAGACCTCAATCATATCTTCCCTCATCCTTCTTTTTTTCCAAGCTGAAGAGCCCTAACCACTTTAGCCTTTCCTCATATGAAAGGAGTTCCATCCCCCTTTTCATTTGAGTTGCTCTTCTTTGAACTTTTTCTAATTCCGCTATATCTTTTTTGAGATACAGTGACCAGTACTGAATGCAGTATCAAGGTGAGGTCGCACCATGGAGCGATATAGAGGCATTATAGTAGTTTTGGTCTTATTCACAATCTCTTTCCTAATAATTCCTAGCATCCTGTTTGCTTTTTTGGCCGCCGTCACACACTGAGCAGAAGATTTCAGTGTATTTTCTACAATGACACTTAGATCTTTTTCTTGCTTGTTGTCCCCCAAGATGGACTCTAGCATCAGGTAACTATGATTCAGATTATTCTTTCCAATGTGCATCACCTTGCAATTGTCCGATTTAAATTTCATCCGTCATTTGGATGCCCAGTCTTCCAATTTCCTAAGGTTTTCCTGCAATAGTTCACAGTCTGCATGTGTTTTAACAACCTTGAATAGTTTTGTGTCATCTGCAAATGTAATCACCTCACTCATCACTCCGATTTCCATATCATTTATAAATGTGTTAAATAGCACCGGTCCCTTATTCTTTAAGTACTCTGGCCCATTTTGTCTGAGGACCTTGAAAGTCAAACATAGAGTTTTAAGTTTAGCCCTCTAAGGTACTGGTAGCCAGTGTACTTTTTGCAGGAAGGGTGTGATGTAGTCACCCTGCTTGCAGCCTTCTATCAGTCCTGCAGCAGCATTCTGAATTAGTTGGAGCTGATGCAAGCTCTTCTTGGTTTGACCAGTGTACAGGGCATTACAGTACGGAAGGCAGGACCAGCATGCTAGATAAGTGAAATGCTTCAACATACTAAGGAGTCCTTTTACAAAGCTGTGGTAGAAAGTGATCTTAGTGTGCTCTTATGTGGGTTTTTCCTGTGCAAAAAGGCCATTTTTGACGCTGCTGGAAAATGCTCAATTTTCCGTTTTCCAAATTAATGGCCACACCCTAGCATTGCCATAAATGTATGACCATTACCAAAAATTAGCTTGTGAGCTCTTACTTACCACCTATTTTGTAGGTGGTAAAAACTCATGCGCTAATCCAGCGCTAATCAGTTAGTGTGCAGTAATGTAGATGCACTAACTGATCAGTGCAGAAATGCCCACTCTATGCTGGCAGATCCGCTCCTTCCCCAAAAAATGTTTTAAAAATATTTTTAGCACTTGGTCTGTGTGCGTAGATTTAGAACTTACTATGGGATGCCTCAGCATATCCCATGGTAAGCCCTTTTAAGCTACGGTAAGCATGCACTAATAAAAGGAGATCCTTAGTAAAAGGAGAGCTAAGTGTTTGAATCCCATCCATGGATTGGTGTCGATTACTTCTATAAAATTCCATGAGATCTGCAATGATATAGCCAGATGCCTTACTAACTTGCGTATCTTAAAACGGTCAGTTGTTTATTTTATAATTTTTAAAGGCACATAGAAGTCAAAGCAACAATCTGGATTGAAGCAAAGGAAATGGAGGGCAATTTTTATTTATTTATTTGCTGCACTTGTATCACACATTTTCCCACCTATTTGCAGGCTCATTGTGGCTTACAAAATGTTACAATGGCATTCACATTAATAGAATAAGAATTTCAGAATATAAAGCATATAAGATGCATAAGAATATCACAGCAATCATCTTAACGGAATAATAATTTCAGAATTATTACAAATAAAGGTGCATAGGTATATCATGTAGGATTGGAAGTGGATAAACAGATATAACATAATGATATCAGGACAAGATATAATATTCAGTAGTAATATTCAGTAATGAGGATGTAATAAAATAAACAAATTAGAAGATTTCCATAATAGTTGTTTTTGGAGTAATTTGGGAGTCAAAACGTTATGGGGAATCTTTTTTGTATGTCTGTGTGAATAAGTAAGTCTTCAGTAATTTCCGAAGGTTGTCAAGTCGTGAATAACATATTTTTGTAATGCATTACATTATAGCCAAATCTAATCGAAGATGGACATTTCTATTCCGCTTTACCAATTGGCTCAAGGCAGATCATAAAATAAAAGAGTACAGATCCGGGGATATACCTCCAAATTACAATAAAAATAATTTTCTAATTCTAATGTCTCTAGACATTTAAATCTAGTCTGTATGCCTAGATTTAACTACCCTCCTAAAAGAATAATAGCATTTGATATCTTGTATAGTATGCGGCAGCTTATTCCACAGATCAGGACCACTACCTATTAGAGATCTCCGCCTGGTAACCAATTTTCAGCAGCTTGATATTGGCAGTATATTCAATCTAACTTCCTGAATAGACCATAACTCTCCAGGAGCCGAATATTTTAAAAGATTCATAATTGGAAATGATCTGGAACTTGTCCATACAAAAACTTAAAATAAAATTTTGCCTTCACCAGCAACTCAATGCAACTTCACCAGAAAAGGACTTGCATGAGCAGTAGAACTTCCACCTAATATTAGCTTTTCTGCCACATTCTGAATTATCTGAATTCAATGCACTTGTGTACTTGGTAAACCTAATAGAGCAATATCACAATATTCAATATGACTTAAAATCACAGATTGCAAAATCGTTCTAAATTGAGGAGGATCTAATAGTGGCTTAATGTGACAAAATATCTTCAATTTAAAAAACGCCTTCTTCACAATTTATTTGCTTTTCCATTCCTAGCGTAGAATCCAGAAACACCCCTAAACTTTTAATGTACTCCTCTAGAGAGATTTCGCTATAGCTAATTTAATTTTTGCCTGTGGAATATCCACATCTTTACCTTTTTTGTAAGCTCTTTTGAGCAGGGACTGTCTTTTCTTCATGTTAAATTTGTGAAGCGCAGCGTACGACTGGTAGCGCTTTAGAGATGATTTGTAGTAGTAGTAGTAGTTACCTGCAAACCACAAAATATTTGTTTTACTGGGATTGATATTCAGACCATTCAGAAGCATCCATTGAGAAATCTTTTCAAACACTTGCATCATCACCTCTGTTGTCTCCCGAAAGCTCTTTACTATGGGGAACAACAGCAAAATGCGGTCAGCATAAGAAAAATATACTACAACAAAAGGCCTCAACCCCTGCTGCAATTCACTCAAATCCACATTGAAAAGAATAGGGGAAATCGGAGAGCCCTGTGATATTCCACATTCCACTACCTTGAAAGTGTCTTATTCCACATAACTTGTAAATGTTTGTGTTTTAAGAATCCAGAAAACCACAGCAGTACTTTATCAGAAACACCAAACTTAGCCAATGGTTCCAGTAAACTTTAATGATTAATCAGATCAAATTCAGCTGACAAATCCAGCTGCATGACCATAGTTGGAACACCCTTGTGCAGGTTCATTTTCAAGGTTGTCATCAACCCAGCAAAACTGTTTCTGTGCTATAGTTGGGTCGACTAGTTAAAGACTAATATTTGATACTGAAAAAGATTCTCTTGTTGTAGTTGCAACCCTACCACAGCCTCCACCATCTTAGCCAAAAATGGATTATTAGCCACTAGTCTATAGTTAGAACAGAGGTTAGGGTTCACATTAGAACCCTTCAGTAAAAGCATCAATAGAATGTGCCCAATTGTTCTGGCATACACCCTTCTGATAGCAGTTGATTAACCAAGCTGGTAAGTATAAGCAAAAAATAAGGAGGCATAAATTTCAAAATTTTTGTTGGACCAGGATCTGACAGGACCCTTTAGCAACCTTTCTAAGACGTTTGCCAATCAGGTCCCCCATCTACCATACAGAAGGAGTTCCAAATACGATCCATGGGTGTTTACAATCAATTCCCCTCCATTTCCTCAACTACTGAATCCAACTCAACATTTCCTTGGTGAATTCTCTCTTTATCCATTTTAATTAGAATATTGGAAATCTTATTCTGAAAATAAGTTGCCAAATAACCTTGCTCATCGACACAGGTAAAGACAAACTTTAGACTATTTTTAAAAGTTCTTCAGAGGAATTACCATTATCAATTATTTTCTCTGAACGAAATATTTCCTTTTCTTTTGAAAAGAAGCCCCCACAAACTGCATGCTGTAAACTCTTTGCAAGTACCGTATTCTGCAGTTATCTGTGCAAGTGGTCAAGTTGGTAAATTGGTTTGCTTTCTTGACCCCTGAAATACACATTCGTAGAACATATGTTTAACTGTATTAGAAACACACCCATACTTATAGCTAGGTGGATTGTTGTAATTCACTGGGTGGGTGATAAATGCTAATAATACACATGTGAGTTTCCGTAGTGTAGCGGTTATCACGTTCGCCTCACACGCGAAAGGTCCCCGGTTCGATCCCGGGCGGAAACACTCTTTTTCTCTATCTTCCCCATTTTAGTTTTAAGATTTAATTCTAACGATCTTAGTTGTTCCATGAATTATAAAGCCACTTCCGTGTCTACATAATACGAGTCGAAAATTATTCAAATCAATAAATACTAGGAGCTTATAGTTATTGTTTACTTCCCTCCATTGCCCCAGGTACAAAATAAGTATCTTTATATATGTAAACCGCTTTGAATGTAGTTGCAAAGTCCCATTTCCCTTTCCTAGTTATACCGCTCTTCTTTAGGATAAGTGCTGCAAAGTGTAAACACAAGATTAAAATCAAAGAAAAGAACGCCATGCACTGACAGGAAAGCACACTTAAGACTGTAAGTGAAAAAACAAAGGATAATATCAACAATAGCGATATCAGGCACACTGACAGTAAAAGCACATTAGACAAAAGAACCTTGCGGAAATCAGCGAATCCCGGGAAGAGCCGACCACCCAACTGTAGCTTAAAAGCTTTCTTCAATAAGTAGGTTTCTATGACCTATTTATTTATCTGAGGCAGTGAAGAATGACATAGTATTACAAATTAAGGTACAACGTTTTAAAAATTTCTTCGAAATAAATAAAAATACCAGTTGCGTTGGCCGGGAATCGAACCCGGGTCAACTGCTTGGAAGGCAGCTATGCTAACCACTATACCACCAACGCCTAGCTTGCATTGTGCTCTATTTTAGCCACTCTAATAAATCTACGGCTTCTACTGGGATTCTTTCATTCTCACCAGAAGAATGGGGGAGGAAGGGTAGAAAAAGATTTAATTCCTAGCTTTTCTTTTTTTGCCTGCTGCTCTTCGACAGATTTCTGCACCTAAAGATTTGCCATCGTACACTTGATCTGATATTTTCTGTTTTATCTCATCCCATTCTTCCCCCTCCCCCCATCGATGGTAGCCTTGGACTCTTCCGGCCCTGCAGGGGTGGCTGTGTCATGGCCCCGGGGACTGCGTCCGGGTTAAAGGTAGTGGCTGGCCGGTTTCTGCTCGCCTGTTTCCGGGCTGTTGGCTGACTGATTGTTTCCCCCTTTCCCTGTCCCCTCCCCTCCCTTCCCCCGGTGCGGGCCATGGAGCGAGAGTGACGGAGCCTGGTAAGGATCCGCCGCCGCCGGTGTCTCTCGTGCGCACAGCCCGCGGTGAGTAGCGGCTGCCTGTCTGCCGCGGGTCGGAGGAGCTCCGGGAGAGACTGGGCCGGAAAAGCGGGAGGCCCTGCCGGGTTGCGGTGCCTCACTAACCCCCTCCTCCTCCCGGATCTTTCTTTCCTTCCTGAACTGGGCTGCCGCCGAGCCGCGCCTCAAACAAGATGGGGCGGGGGACCAGCAGTCCAGGCCTGGGCCCCCATCTCTAAACTAACCCCTGGCGGAACCTTTCACCACAGGCCGCACCCCGCTCTTCTCCTTTGGAGAGTTTGTGGTCGCCTGATATGATCTAAAACCAGAACAGGCTGCCTTGTTTCCAGCCTGACCTGGAAAAGCAGAAAAAGATCGAGGGGAGGCAGGCATAGGGCAAGCTAAGGCAGGGGCTGCGAAACTAGCTTTGTTTCTTGATGATGTGTTCCCTATAATCTGATCTTGTCTGTGCCTATATTCCTGCCTGCTATATGGGTGAGGGGATGGTGTTCTTAAAAGAGGCAGAAAGATTTAAAATATTTTGTGACTAGTTCCCAAACTTGATAATTCTTAAATCAATCCAAACGTGCAGAGGATACTCTCTTGAGTGTTCACAAGTTCTTGTACAAGAGCGTTAAATGTAAACGGAAACAAAATATTGCAGTGTACCTACACACATGACTTGCTTAAAATTTAAGGATCCTCTCTGACGGGGCTTTTTTTTTTCTCAATTCCGGTTCCTCATGCTACAAACCATTCCAAACGGTGAACAAAATACAAACAGGATACATCCAGTTAGAAATTCATCAGAACCAAAAAGGCCAATAGCAGCATAACTACACTTAGAAAAACACTACCTTCCTTTGCACTCTGCTATAGAGAGAAGAGCCCCCCCGCCAAATATCATGTGACTGTAACTACCATGATTCAGGGTTCTGAATGACAGAAGTGCCAACTGCACACTAGATTTTGACCCAAAATTTTACCTGATCTTCCACTACTTAAAAGTCCTTCAGTGCTAGTGCATTTTTAGATCTCTCTCCTTTGCATGCCAAATTACCCCTCTTAGGAGCTAAGAAACGCCAGCTGGCATGAGGAATGTTCATTGATTTAGTAGAACTGAGTCACAGGGAAAAAGCATGTGTGTTCCAAAACCCCAATAAACCCTATATGTTACTAGGAGGAATTTAATAAATCTTAGAGAAGGAGGGAAGATATTTATATGTTAAAGGTATTTGAATTTCCCTATTATAATACAAATGACACAGACCTTGTTCTATCTAGGGCAAGAAAGGGATTATGGTATGAGACTGTTAAGGGATAGATTCAGGCATAACATATTCAAATATATTTTTTGCATAAAGGACGGTGGATGCATGGATTGACTACCCAATGAAGACAAAGACAATAATTTTAAAAAGCCTGGGATAGGCACAGAGGATTCCTAATCACAGAGAAGTAAAGGGAAAACCAGAGATTGTCTAGGGTGTGTGGCACTGTTAAAGGAAGTCAGTTGGACAGACTATATGTAGGACTGTTGCTGGACCAACCAATACCTTGGGTAGGGCCAGTGAAGTTCCCCATCCAAAGCTGTAACTAAAATCAATGAAGTGGCCTTTGAGTGATGCAGGCAGCCAGCCTGCCCATAGGGATTGGGTAGGGGAGGGAATCCACCTCTGAGGATGCAGCCAGGTACAGAAGTGCAGGAACTTGTTGACTCCAGTAGCTGTCCAGGCTTGTCTACGCATCCTGATGACTGACTAGTTCTGGTCTTCAAGGTCCTTATCTACCACCACAGTTTGTGTTGCTATATGGTAGTATTTGTCACCCTGTATATCTTTCCATTTCAGAAAAAATGAAGTAACATAACTCTTCATTTTTCTTTCATATTTCCTTTTTTTTCCACTGTTGCATTTTCTTCTTGCTCTCTTCTTTTGTTCCTGTCTCTCTTCCCTTTATTGTCTGCTTTTTCTCCTTTGCTTGCTTCCTTCCTCCTCTCTCTAGTTTCCTGTGCTGCCCTAGGCCTGTTGGATAGTTAATGCAGAGAGTAAAGAGGCTACGCCTGGAAAACACGACTGCAGGGAGTTGGAGAAGGTAATATTTCTTTCCCAAGACTGTTGTGGTGGAAACCCTATAACCCAGGTCAGCTTGCTCAGGTCATATGTGCAACAACTGATTTGACACAACTTCTAATTTTTGCTACAATATATAGGTAGCCATAAGCCACTTCTGCTGGTGTGACTTTCTCTTACTTAACACATGTAACTGTCACTACAGAGAAAGGAGTGATTTAGAAAGCTCTAATCCAATATTAGGTTTGGAAATTTTTTTTTGCTGTAGTTAAGCAATAGTATTCTAGTGAGATTTCCCTCGCTGCTGTTTAAGCAGTTGTCTTGGAGCTAGCAAGTAGTGATGCATCATTTCCTGCCTGGTCTGTACTATAGGTGCACAAAGGGATCATGTTTGCTGAGAAACCACTTCCTCAGATAAATGTCATTTAGAAAATGCTTTTTTAAAAAAATAAAATTTGCATGGTCCTGTTTCTGAGAACGTAGCACATTAGGAAGAATGAGAAAAGGGGCCGAGAAGCTAAAAAGTGAGAAAGATAGACATGGTGATCAGACTTGCTGCAGAAAAATGGGGATGTGAGTTGTCTTTCTATCAGTGGTGGGTATGCCAATGAGAATCTCATAAGCTGGAAGAGGGGTGGGTTGTGTATTACTCTGAGGAACACAGTGCAAATGAATTGGGTCTATGTCACAATCACTGTCACAATTTGGACAGGTTGTGCTGTCAGTCACTTCTATTTTGGCACTAGCGCTGTGCATCACTATAGCACAATGTGCTTTTGGCAGCAATGAAAAAAACTGAGTCACACTTCCCACTGGGACAGGATAAATGTTCAAGGGTCATATTTTGTCTTTTATTCTCCGCCTTGTAGCCCACAGTGCAATGTGTTTTGCACTTCTAGCTGGCATATAAGGTTATCTTTATTAAAACAATGGTATCTTTTAAGGAATGGGTAAGAAGATCATGTAGTTAGTGATTTTATTTACCATGTGTATTCTCAGAAATGTAAGGCAGGAGATAGGAAATATTATGAGCAGCTTTGAGTGTGCTTCAGAATAAATGGAGATGTTGAACTTATATTATTCATATAGTGCAGAGATCCATGCTTCCTGAGATACTGTATTATTTTATTAGGATGTCTGTAAGTCCTTGTGTGTGTAATTAGCATCACATCCCACTTGCGATGTGCTGAGCATGTCATGGATCCTGTGTCCCTTTTGTAGCCCTTTGTAGTATATCCTTGTAGACCATCAATGTTAGGATGCTGCAAGAACTGTTATGCACACTGCAGACTCATCCTGTGTTTTTTTTGTGAAATATTCAGTCTTTTGACCCCCCCCTCCCCCAGTGGTGGGAGCCTGTATTGGAACCTAAAAGAAAACTTTGAAAAACATGTAACCTAGAAATTTATGTGAGAAGTTAGTCCAAACTGAGCAAAACTGTTGTAGAGAGAATGCTCCCCTGACACTATGCCAGTCAGGAAAAACAACCTGACTTTAAAATGTTTGGCTTGAGTGCCACATAAGGAATAGGGAAACTTAAAATACGCAAACCCAAAGTGCATAGGAGAAATTAGTTCTCTGAAAAATTCCTCTGACTTTTTTGGTGGTTGCTTTGGAATGTTTCATTATGCCCCTCTCTTATTACAGTGAAATATTGGTATATCATTACGCTGGTATATTTTTCATCATTACTGAAAGGCATTTGTTCTCTTACAGTTGCTCCACAAGCACCGAAGGAGAAGACAGGATGACTGCAGTGGAGGTTCTGTCAGACAGCAGTGAAGTGGTTGACATGGATGATGTGCCCTCACATTATTTTGTGGAAAAGCACACGTGGGAGGGGCTTCGTGAAATCATTCACAGCAGCAGGAAGTACTCTGGGATGATCGTGAATAAGGCGCCCCACGATTTCCATTTTGTTCAGAAAACAGATGAGTCCAGCCCTCACTCACATCGACTGTACTACCTTGGTAAGACTAGTCCGTTGATTTCCTGACCTGGTTCCTCACAGGCTGCTTCTTATGGCTAAGGATGTCCACTGTCTCTTTCTGGGGATTTCCTACAGTGTGCAGTCCCAGATGGTCTTTAGATTAAATCAGTCTTGATCAGTTGTTTTCTGCATGTGATTGCTTTTATTTCATACCTGGGTTTTAGGGCTTGTATGTAGCTGTATAAATAATAACGCACTGATTTATACACTGACTGTGCCTTAATACCAGGAGTCTGATAGACGGTTCAGCAAATGACCCAAGGTGATAACACATGCCAGCTCCCCTCATCCTGCACAGGTGGTGGAGTTGGAGTTCCTCATAGTAATGCTAAATATCCGTCCTTAGATCACTGCTGAAATGTTTGTATTGAAGCGAAACTCAAAGTAAAGTGATGTATGTCTGCTGTTCATCTCATCTCTCACCCTTTGAATCTCAGTATATGTAGCGGGAGGGAGAGAAGGGAAGTGCTTATTAGAATCATTCTAGTGTGAGATGCTGTGAAACCTGTTGCTTTTCTTCTCTCACATGCCTTCAGAATTTTCCATTGTATGCTTTTCATTGTCCCTGCAGGGATGCCCTATGGCAGTCGGGAGAATTCTCTCCTTTATTCAGAGATTCCCAAGAAGGTGCGAAAGGAGACATTGCTGCTGTTGTCATGGAAACAGATGCTGGAGCATTTTCAGGTGAGAGGATGGAAGGAAGCAGAGAAGGGCCCCTGGAAAAGTAGGGAGGGAAGGTGGTAAGGTGGCTGGGAAGCAAATAGGAATAGGTTTGAACTATCATGCAAGTGCTTCTTTGGCTGATTCATAATCATATTGTTATTGGAATAAATCAAGAGGCTAAATCAAATATTTTTTGCTATAAACATCTATATATATAAAAGGCACTTTGAAGCCTCAAGCTGGAAACTAGAGGCGCCCGAGATATACGGTTTGGCCTGCAGGCTCCAGTCACTGTAGCTCCGCCCTCGCGTCAAAACGCGATGATGTTGAGGGTGGGGTGGCCCTCGCATCAAAACGCGATGACGTTGAGGGTGGGGCGGCCCTCGCAACCACGTCACTGAGGGACGAAGAGGAGAGGTGTGCAACTCGGCACGGAGGGGGTGTCTGCAACTCGGGAGGGAGGACGGGGGGGGGGGGGGGGGGGAATTACCTTGCTAGCACCCGTTTCATTTTTGCCAGAAACGGGCATTTCTTACTAGTTGCCTAATAATTCAGTTCAGTTTATTTTGGTATACTGTTTTTCACAACATACCAAATGTAAATTACATTTGAGGAGAGCATGAATAAATCCCCTTATTTTGAATGTTTCCCCCATGTAGGTATCTGTGGGGTATTGTAATATGTGATGCCACAGTTTTTAGCCATCTAGTATATATTATTCAGTGCAGACGGTGTGGTATGTGGGAGAGACAGGCCAGATGGTGGTGCCTATGTGAGTCAAGACTGACCCACTGCTCTATTGGTGCTCGGTGTCCTAGTATTTGTATGTTCTGCTCTATTGGTGCTCTGTGTCATAATCTTTGTATCTTTCTCTATTTGAAGTGGTGGTCCTTTTTTATGTTTTTCCAATTTGATGTGTAAACCACCTTGCTGTGTTTCAAGGAAAGGCGGTATATAATGCCAAATAAACCATCAGCTATTTGGAGAGAGAGAAGATCCTCAAGTACTAAGAAATGCAGTCTGAGACCAAGAAAATGTGGAAGAGAGAAATATTTCCTGTCATTCTGGGTGCCGCAGGCTTGATTAAAAAGAATTTTGTACACCTGGATAGGTTGCCTATACATGTTACATCTTATGAACTCCAGAGGAAGGCTTTCTTGGGTACAGTGCAAGTACTACAGTGAAAATTAGTACATTTAAGTGAAGTCATACTTTACATACCCTGGCTAGGACTGAGGTTCATTACTGTCGCAGTATGCATGATACTAATCTTTTTGAAGACATTGCTCCTGAGACAAATTAGGGTTATGCAGTAGCACAGCGATAAATGTATTTCTGGGTGAAGCATTTCCTCTTTGCCTCCTTACCCATATTAAAAATGAATATTTTGGCTGGTGGGGATCCCCAAGCCCCGCTAGCTGAATAAGTCCTTTACAGAGTTCTCTGGGCTGTCTGAACAGCAGGGAAGTCAGCTGTGCACTTCCAGCTGCTGACGCCAGCACCCCTCTCCACCTTGTGTAGTCAGTTCACGTGCATGAACTGAGCTTGCATGAGAAGGTACCGGCATTGGTGGCTGGAAGCATGCTGGCAACTTTCCTGCTGTTCATATGGCCTAGGGCGCTCCACAGATGACATCTTCAGCTTGTGGGGCTTGAGGATCCCCAACACCAACAGGGTGTGTCACTGCTGGGTGGACCCACCTGTGGCTATGCCACTGGAGTGATGCCTCTGTGGGTGAACATTTTTTGGGTCGAGAGCACTGCATCAATGATCGTATGGTCAGTATACTAAGAGGAAAATAATCTAGGAATGTAAGACCTTTGAAGTGAAAATGATAAAATACTTCAGCATCAACAAGAAAGGACTTAATGAAGATCTGAGTTCCTTATTGCTTTGTCACTTTCTGATCACTCACCCATCTCTCCCTGTTTCTCAGCCCCTCCCCACCCCTACCTTCCCTCTTGAGATTGTCATTGGAATGTTTTTCTGTTTAACTTATGTTCAGTATACTGAATGTCATCATTTGCTCATGCTGTCCTGACCTGAGGAAGGTGCCTTTAGGCTCCTAAAGCTAGTCAAAAATGTAATGTTAGTCTTTATTTTACTATTTTTTATTTTATTTTTATTTATTAATCTTTAAAGTGGAGTAACACAGTTACCAACTTACTTATTCATGAAAAAACTCTGCACACAGCTGCAGAAGCCAGAACTTCTAACTACTGTTTTTGTTGTACTCTAGCGTTCTTGTAATCATATTTAGCCGGGGTGGGGGGAAGAATGGATATTTTGAATGTTGTGGTTAGCCTAAAATTTAATCCAGAGAATAGTATCTGTGAGATGCCATAGCCAAATACTAAACAGTTCTGAAAGCTTGCGCTTATCTTCAGTTAAATATTTCTTATGAACTAGTGTGGCGTGGTGATGATGATGGCAGAGAACATACTCTATGGTCCCCCCCTGCAACTGCCTCTTTGCTGCTCTGATATGATGGACTTTATTTTTTGCTGTAATTGATGCTGCTCCTTTTTTGGCTAGATTTCCACTGTTAGCAGGGCAGGCAGCAGTGGTGTGCCTGAGGGCTTCCCTGCCAAAAGGAGGATGATAGAAGCCAGAGGCCTTTGGACTGAATCTATTGAAGGCTTGGAAATATTTTAGCAAATGATGCAGGGCTCTCTACATCTGGGGGCTGAGCCTTCAGAGCAGTGGTTCCCAAATAGTCAGGACCCCCAAAAGAGTCACATCATCAGACAGGGGGGGGGGGGGCACAGAAACAGGGCTGCCCATCAGCATAGGGACTGAGAATCAGTGAACATTCATAGACCCTGTCCCTCTTCCTGTAGTGTTTTGGGCTCTGTGAGCGCACACACACTGAAACATGGGTTCCTTTACTGACTTCAGCCTTCATGCTTTGGATAAGTTGGGGGGGGGGGGAGGGGAGATGGATGACAAAGGGGAGTGAGTGGTCTGCTACTTTGTTTTCCTCATCTGGAATTGCATGAATTTTTAAGTGTTAAAATGGGCTCATGTTGGATAAGTTTGGGAAGCACTGTGCTAGAGTGTCAGATCAAGAACTGCTTACCTGAATGTGTTGAGTAGATGACGCCCAAAGCCAGGGAATTCACTAGGTTGGTCTTAATGGCCATCAAGTGAACTGTTGCTTACCCTCTCTGACTTTCCTAAGCAGGCGACACCTCACCACGGTATGTACTCCAGAGAAGAGGAGCTCCTTCGAGAACGTAAGCGGCTGGGTGTCTTCGGCATCACTTCATATGATTTTCACAATGAGAGTGGCCTGTTTCTCTTCCAGGCCAGCAACAGCCTCTTCTTCTGCCGAGATGGTGGCAGGAATGGTTTCATGGTGAGTGGTTAGAGGGGTTATGGCTATTATTGAATAATGATGGCATGCTGACTTTGCCCATGTCAAAAACGTAAACTGCTTTAATAATTCATTAAGCATGATCACCCCCATTGCATTTAATTTCTATTGGCCTTTAGAAGAATAAAAAAATGTTCCATAGTATCCTGTCAGTCCAGTCCAGACCAATGGATTGTGTCCCATACAAGTGGATGGAGACAGAGGAAGAAAATAGTTCTTGTGACTTGCCCTTAAGGGTGTTATGCAGCATAGAATGTTCAGTATTTCCTCTGACTCCCAAGTGGATGGATGATGGGCGAACGAGCAAAGTTAACTTTCTAGTCGGAGAAAATTGGATGGGAAAAATTGGATTTTAAAGCCCTCTACAAGTTAGTGATTCACTAAAGTAACAAACTTTAAAATCAAATACTAAACCTACAGTGCAAGCTATAGCACATTATTTTAAGAGTGAAATAGAAAAGATCAGAGATTTGCTGCTACCATTTAGTCAGGCTGAAGAATTAATTAAGAAAAAAGATGACGGTGATGATGATAATTTAGTGATAGCAGCAGTTGGGATTTGGAGTACATACAGTCTGAACAGTAAATATAGTGAATATTCCTCTTCATATGTTAGATAGTTGTTTACCCAGTATGATGAAAGCAGCCTACCCTAAGTTTTAGTTGCCTGAGTCAGCTTATTAATATGTTATTGGGTAATTTTTAGGGAGAAGAAGGGAAAATAACATTGACACCTATTCTAAAACCCTAGTATTTCTCTTGAGGAAATTAAAAACTATAGACCTATAGCCTTAATACCACTCTAGACTAAGATTATGGTGGGAATAGCAGCAAGTCAGAATTCTTAAATAAGCATAATATATTGCATAACTCGCAATCAAATTTTACAAGTGGTTTCATCACAGAGACAGTGTTGTCTACATTAATATCTAATATAAAGAGCGAGAGTAGTGCGGGCAGAAAGTTATTGATCCTTCAGATTGATATGTCCAGCACATTTGACCTGGTGGACCCATGCTATCCTGCTGAGTTTGATGAGTGGTTCTGGAATATCAGGAACTGTACTAGAAAGGTTTAAGGGCTTCCTCACTCAGAGGTCATGCCAAGTGAAAATGCAGGGGAAGTTCTATCAGCCATGGCTACCAGCAGTGTGTTTTTTCTAGCAAAAAAAGTGTCGGTACTCAAATGTTAGGCCACCCTTCAGGGGTGGGGTGATCACTGACAGACCCACCCCACAATGGCCAGGCCCCCTGAAACCAGTCACAGAATGTATGACAAGGCAGAATTGGTGTGTAGAGCCTGAGCTCTTTCATTAAAACATGGGGTCCATGGGTCAATTTCAGCAGATAAGGAAAAGGTGCTGGTACTCAGTACCCCCAAGTACCCCCTCAAAAAAAGCCCTGGTTACCAGTTTGTGGAGTCCTGCAGGGCTCCCCACTGTCTCCTATCTTATTAACATACTAATGTCCCCCTGGACTTTAGATTGGAGTCATTGTGGATGCACTCTTTCATTTAGGTGGATGATGTAACCATCTGCATTTTTTTTAGATAGAGATATATAGAATGCCCTGTTCAGGATTAAGCAGGGATTAGAATGTCTAGAATCATGGATGAAAGCAGCTAAATTGAAATTAAACTTCGATAAAGCAAAGTTTCTGCTTATTAGCCACCCCTGAAGGCCAAACCTTATGGATAGCCTTATTAATGGTGTAAGTTTTATAAGCTAGTCTCTCAAATGATAAATATTGGGGTGATTTTGGATAGTTCACTGACTTTTCAACCACACATAGATGCTGACATCAAAGATGTTTAAATTATTATGGAAACTAAGGTGAATTAGATATTGCTTTCATTCTGGAGTCTTTCAATTGATAGTTCAAACTTTACTGATGATGCACTTAGATTACTGTAATAGCATTTATGTTTGGACGCTTGCAGATGTTGCAAAGTACTTTGGCTTGCCTAATTTTTCGCGTTTCAAACTTTGAAAGTGCCAGACCTTTATTGTGAGGTCTCCACTGGTTATCAGTGGAGACCTGCTCAGTATTTAAACTATGCTGCTTTGCCTCTTTGATACTCCAAGGTCAAGCACCACAGTATATGGTATCTCTTGTCATCGTGCTCAATAAGAATTATGAGAGCAATTCAAGGCATTTTCTAAAATTTCAATATCCATCACCCCTGGGGGTTGTTTACAAGAAAGAGCTGGAACTGACATTCCTATATCAGATCACCAAGTGGTGAAATGAATTACCCTTATATATATATATATATATATATATATATATATATATATACAGTCAAACCAGTTATATGTTGTTTTGGAAATCACTGAAAACTTGGTTGTTCTGTAAACTTACCTAAACTCTTGAATTGCGTTTATCTAGGGAACTACTTTATTCCTTTGTATTACTGTTCTTAACTTGTGTTTTTCTAGGAAATTGCCCTACTTTTTTTTACTGTAAGCCACTTTGATCTAGTTATGGCTTGAGCAGCATATAAGTAATTAACGTAATGTAATACGTAGTTTCAGTTGAGCTTTAACTACTCTTTTGGAGTTTTCTGCTCCTGACCCAGTTTTCAACTAAGACTCGGTTGAGTTTGGGGGTGCCTATTTGGCTTGTTCTCTTGAACCAGCTTCTCAGCTGTGTTCCAGTTGACTTGGGGGTGCCCTCCTGAGCTTTTTCTCCTAACCCAGTTTAACACCTGGGGTTCAGTTGATTCCTGTTAAAAAAAAAAAAAAAAAAAGGCAGCTGTTCTATGGATCTGAGGTATATCTTGGAGGTCTCTGATATCCAGTGCTTTTTTTGTGCCGGTACGCACTAGTATGATGTACTAGCACCTTTTTTGTGAGGTCCGGCTCACCTGCCCGCTCCCTTCGTTCGTGCACCTGTGCTCCCCCCCCCCCCTCAGCTACTGGCCGCCCTCCCTCCCTCCCCAACTTTCCTTGAAATCTTTAATTTACCCGAGGTCACGGCGAACTGGCAATAAAAACAGCTGGCTGGCAGACAGGCAGGCTTGCCTCCTCGTCGCTTCCCTTCCCTCTCAGTGTGACCCGCCTTCCTCTGATGTAATTTCCTTTCCGTGAGGGCGGGTCGTGCTGAGAGGGAAGGGAAGCGACGAGGGGGCAAGCCTGCCTGCCTGCCAGCTGTTTTCACTACCGGTTCGCCGCGACTTCAGGTAAATTAAAGATTTCAAGGAAAGTTGGGGAGGGCGGGGGGGGGGCTGGGGTTTGAACGAATCGCTGGACATGGAGGGAACGGAGGACAGGGGAGATAGGAGAATTGCTGGACATGGAGGGGAAGGAGAATTGCTGGACATGGAGGGGAGGGGAGAAAGGAGAATCACTGGACATGGAGGGGAGGGGAAGGCAGGGAAGAGAGAATTGCTGGACATGGATGGCAGGGGAGGACAGGAGGCAGAGGAGAATCGTTGGACATGGATGAGAGGGGAGGTCAGGGGAGAGCGATTCGCTGGATGTGGATGGCAGAGGACAGAGGAGAATCGCTGGACATGGATGAAAGGGGAGGGCAGGGGAGAGAGGAGACATGCTGGATATGGAGGGGAGGGTAGGGTAGGGAAGAGAGAATTGCTGGACATGGATGGGAGGGCAGGGGAGAGAGGAGAATCGCTCGACATGGATGGCAGGAGAGGAAAGGGGGCAGAGGGGAATCACTGGACATGGATGAGAGGGAAGGGCAGGGGAGAGAGGAGACATGCCAGACATGGATGGGAGGGGAGGGCAGGGAAGAGAGAATTGCTGGACATGGATGGGAGGGGAGGGCAGGGGAGAGGAGAATCGCTGGACATGGATGGGAGGGGAGGGCAGGGGTGAGAGGAGAATTGCTGGACATGGATGGGAGGACACGGGAGAGGAGAACCGCTGGACATGGATGCAAGGGGAGGACGGGGCAGAGGAGAGAGGAGAATTGCTGGAAATGGATGGGAGGACACGGGAGAGGAGAACCGCTGGACATGGATGCAAGGGGAGGACGAGGCAGAGGAGAATCGCTGCACATGGATGAGGGGAGGGCAAAGGAGAGAGGAGACATACTGGACATGGATGGGAGGGGAGGTCAGTGAAGAGAGATTTGCTGGACATGGATGGAAGGAGAGGGCAGGGGAGAGAAGAGATTCGCTGGACATGAAGGGGAGTTCAGGGGAGAGAGGAGAATCATTGGACATAGATGAGAGGGAAGGGGAGAGGAGAATCGCTGGACATGAGAGAGGAGACCTGTTGGACATGGATGGAGGGGAGGGAAGACAGGAAGGAGATGCACATGGGTGTGAAGGGAGGGCAGGGGAGAGAGGAGAAATGCTGGAAATGGATGGATGGAGGAGTTGGTGAAGAGAACGGAGAAATGCTGGACTTGGATGGAGGAGAGGGGAGAGAGAATTATTGCTTTATATGGATACAGGGGAGGGAAGAGAGATGAGAAATGCTGGACATTGATGGAGGGGAGGAAAGAGGATAAGTGCTGGACATGGATGGAGGGGAGGGAAGACAGGAAGGAGATGCACATGGATGTGAGGGGAGGGCAGGGGAGAGAGGAGAAATGCTGGAAATGGATGGAGAGGGGAGCAGGAGATAGAGGAGAATTGCTGGACATGGATAGATAGAGGAGTTGGCGGGGAGAGAGGAGAAGTGCTGGACATGGATGGAGGGAGGGGAAAGAAGAAAGAAGATGCACATGAATGGAGATGAGGGAAAAGGGAAGAGAGGAGAAAAACTGCACATGGATGGAGAAAATAGGCAAAAGGCTGGATCCACATTATACCTCCTCCAGTCAATTCCACGGAGGAGGACCCAGCTTTTACTTATGGATGTAGGGCAAGAAATGAAGAAGAAAAGAGGAAAGTAAAGAAATATATGGAAAGGAAGCCCTGGAAACGGAGTTAAGAGAACAGATAGAGAGCAGCAGAATCAGAGATTGGGACCAATATGGATAGAAAAACAGTCACCAGACAACAAAGGTAGAAAAAATTGTTTTATTTTCATTTTAGTGTTTGGAATATGTCCAATTTGAGAATTTACATCTGCTGTCTTATTTTGCACTGGGTATACTGGAGCTGTAACAGCTTACAGAAATTATTTATAATGAAAAAAAATCACATTTTTTTCTCCTATACTAGTATAATATTTTCAGTGATGTCTGTTTATATGCACCGTGGCTAATGTGGGTGTGGCTATAATAGGGGTGGAGTCATATGTGGTGGCCCCCGCCCATAATGAGTACTGGCACATTTTTTTCTGCAAAAAAAGCACTGCTGATATCTCTACCACCTCTTCCCTCCCACGGCCACCAACATTTCCTGTGGAAGTCAGCCTGCATTGGATGAGCCTATTCTGATTTATTTAGGTTATTTCAGCACTCTGGTGTTTGTGCCTCTGTTCCTTACCAAGCTCTCACTGGTTTTTGGCTTGACTTTTTTCTCAAAGCAGACATTACTGACAGGAACCTTTGTCTTCCAGTTTCTATAAGCAGTGAAATGTTCTGTGTGACTATCCATAAGCAGCAAATGTTTCTTTAACTCATATGTGTGGGATTAGCTACTCCTATTTGTGTGGACATTAAATTTTCCAGTGTTCCAGTCTCCAGACTGTTAAAAGATTTTTCCCGCCAAAATTATTTTTCTGTTTCAGCTGGTGTTTTTTTTTTCCAAGTTCTTCCTGGCTGTTTGATTCACAGTAAGCAAATTCAGTCATTTTTTAGCGCTCCAAGTTAAAAAAAAAAAAAAAAAAAAAAGGATTTTACCCTTTACTAGGATATGTGCTCTATTCTTTGGCTGATTGCTGTATGCTGCAATTTCATTTAATTTAATAATTTCTGGTGCAGTCACCTTAATAGTTACAATAGCTGCCTGAAATATAGATACTGATTCTACTACTTTTCTCTCTGTTTAATTTGAATATCAATTAGGCTAAGTCTCATCTTATGTGCAGCAGTCTTTAATTGCAGTTGACTGTATTTAGTTTTTCTTGCATAGAGTTCCTAAGAATTAACTGTTCTTATCTTCAGCCAGCTGGCTATATTTTGGCATAAATAGCCAAACTTGCTTTTTTTCCCTATCTGCTCAAAGCTGTACAATGCAACTTTTGGCTATGTTCTACCAAATGTGATAGGTGCACTCTGTTTCAACATGAGTTACTGATCTGGTTTGCCGGATTCAGGATCGTTGCATTAGTTTTTTCAGGTATGGAAATAGTGCAGCTGAAGAAGTTTAATAGCCACTGGCCCAATTGCACAGTTTTTCCATTCACCTGTGGTTCACCTCCACATATAGTGTACAGTTCTTTCTATATCTTCCTGGGCTTCTCAGCCCCTTCTGTGTGTGGTTATCCACCTGGGTTGCACACTTCCGTTCAGTGGCACTGGAATTGCACACCAACTGTACCCACTGGTATTTCACAGTGGTGACATCAGCTAGCTTGCACGATTGCAGGAACAACCACTTGCATTGCTCTTTTAAAGCTGTTGCCGTTGTAGCTGTCCTGCAGCATCTACCTATGCCGCCCCTGCTACCATCACTTCTGTTGTTTAGTTGCATCAGTCACTGTTTGCTTACCTGCACTATCTCAGTTGTTCCATAGTTGCAACAACCACCAGTACTACTCGGCATAAGCTGCTGCTTATTCTCTGTGCCTGCAACCACCACACGGGTTGCATAGTACTAGTATTTCATGGATACTTCAACCAGCTGTCTTATATAGTTGCACAACCAGCTATGCTGTGCAGCTGAAATAGCTGAATTTCTTCTTTGCCTTCAGCAGAGCCTACATGTCCTAGTGTTCCAAGTCTGTTATACAATACTGTTCTAGTAGCCAGCTGTTTAGCACGGTTGCTCTTGTCACCATGTATGTTCAACTGCTGCAGCAGTAGCTATGGCACTAGCTGCCTATATAGTACAGTTCCAGAAACTGTCTAGCTGCATGTATGGCACAGTTTCAAACCTGCTTATGTGGCATCAGATGTTCCAGCTGTCTGCAGTACATTGGATGGATGATATGTGGCATCCCGTTCAGCAGTTGGCTGCATGTCATTGCCCTACTTGTTAGGGCATCAGAGTTAGCATCCACACAAATGTCAGCTATGGTAAGTCATCATAGTGCATGCAGCATTGGCTGATGTGGCTTCAGTTGCAGCATGCAAGCGTATGACTTCAGAGAAAGCAGCCACCCGTGTGCTCCCAGTTACCACAGCTACCTCTATAGCACGGCCCCTTGTATGGCACCAGCCAGCGCGACTGCCTCTTAACTCCTGCTCAAGCCACATCTATAGCTGTAGCTACTGTGCCTACACATATAAAATTTTTTGATGCATTTACTTATGATGCATTACTGTTTCAGTAGACTTTGCTGGTTTTGGTGGGTGACTAGGTGCCTCATCTACTCTGCACGACTATTTAGTTCAGTTTTGCCGGTCACTCATATGGCTCAAGCTATACAAGCCACCCTTATGTGATTCTACAGTCTAGCTGTTTTGTGCAGCTAGCTCGATTTTTCTGTCATTATCCACCATCAGGATGTCTTTAATATTGTGGGGGTTTTCTGAAACTAATAGGCTCCTATCACGGGTTGTCCTGGCTGAGTGTCTCGTGTCTCAGGGCCCTTATGCCCTCTTCTTGCTCTTACAATGACATTTGGGTTTTCATGTATGAATAGAGCATTCTTTGACACCAGGTCAGTCAATAGCTATTCTCATTGGTCTCCTTTTTTTTTTACTTTCAGTGAAGGGTGCTTCTTAATTTTCTTTGGTTGTCATAGATGTAGATAGGGAAGCACGGTGTTTTTTCATCCCCTGATAGCTTTCTTCCTATATTTTCTTCTCTGGATATTCAACTTCTCCAGGACTTTCATTTTGTATTTGCAATATTACCTTCATAGATGTACCTTAGTCTTAGGCTCTTTCAAGGAGAACATCAGTTGGATTTGTTTCTTGGTCTGTGCATCTCTTCCATGGTTTATCAGTGCTATTTTCTAGTATTCCTTCTTATCATGGGAATCACATCCTTCTCCTCTTCTATACCTTTTGTCTTTCCAGAGCCCTTCTGATTGCTCTTGGTTCTCTCTACTAGGTACTGCTGGAAAGGATTTATAAGGCTATTCCAATTTATTTTTATCTCTCTGTTTATTAGACTGGGGAGATTAATAATGCATTTATTTGCAGAATTCTTTCTCTCTTTTTTTTGTAAGTGTTTAGATCTTTTAGTCATGCCCTATGTTGGGGACACTGCTTTGCTTCATCCCATTGGTCTGGACTGGTCTGATTGGATGCTGTGGAAGGAAAAGTTATGTCTTATCTGATAACTTTCTTTCCTTTAGTCCTTTCAGACCAGTCCAGAATCCCTCACTGGTTGACTAATTTTAGTTTGCTTACAAGCTATATTTTTCAGATGATATGGATTCTACTTGTGTGACATACAGTAGGTTAGCAAAAATGTACATCTCCTGACTTGGTGAAATATCTTCATGTCAGTAGAATATATGCCTCACTATCTGGTAAGGTTATTACTGAATTACTTGATCTTGAAGTTTCTGTATTGGCCATCAGGCACATTTTGAGCACCATTTTCTTAATATTCGAAATACTGAATATTCTGTGCTGCATAATAACCTTAAGGGGCAAGTCACAAGAACTGTTTTTGTCCTCCATCCGCTGGTAGAGGCACACAGTCTGGACTGGTCTGATAGGACTAAAGGAAAGAAAGTTATCAGGTACGGCCTAACTTTTCCATTTTGACTAGGCTGGGATCTGAGCCCATGAGTTTCAGGTTTTACCCAGACTGATGTTACAGAATATCCATTTCGCTGAGCCTTCTGTGACAACTGAAGCTTGGATTTTAAACTTCACACCCTTTTCCCCTTTGGTTTTTTGGTTATGAGCCCAGCACTGCTGTGCATTTCATTTTTTTTTTCTTTCAGATGTCTCCCATGAAGCCTGTGGAAATCAAGACTGACTGTTCAGGTCCTCGCATGGATCCTAAGATCTGTCCCGCTGACCCTGCTTTCATCTCTTTTATCAATAACAATGATCTCTGGGTAGCAAACATTGAAACTGGAGAGGAGAGGCGCCTGACCTTCTGCCACAAAGGTGAGTCACGTTTAACTCCTAATGGCCCACTCCTCACCTCCATAGATTGTCAGCTTGCTAAGCCTCTGCTCTTCCCACAGGTTTAGACAATGTGACGGAAGATCCCAGATCTGCTGGCATCGCCACTTTTGTTATCCAAGAAGAATTTGATCGCTTCACAGGATACTGGTGGTGCCCCACTGCATCCTCAGAAGGTGTGTATCAAAGCTGGCTACATCTACATTGAGATTTTTCCTGTCACAAATATCTCTCTTCGGATGCAACAGCATGTCCTATATAATAATTCTCACCTCCAATGTTCTAATGTGCCTGGGACCGTGGCTCCCTCGGAGGTGGTCTGCTAGGCAGTTTAGAATGCACTGACGTCAGTGATGTCACTGACAGCTGATTCCAAGGCAAGGGGAGGAGTAGTTTCCCTACTCCTCCCCCTGCCTGGGAAACAGCTGTCAGTGCCCCCCCCTCCTCGGCGCAACACCCAAGCCCCTGCCCTGCAAAACTGCGAGCCAGGCAGGAGGTTTCCCTACTTCTCCCCCCTGCCTACCAATCAGCTCTCAGTGCCCCCCCCCTTGGCGCAACACCCAAGCCCCTACCCCCCTCTCGACGCATCATTCGACCCTCCCCCTGGCGCATCACCAAAGCCCCTACCCCCCCCCCTCGGGCACATCAACTCCCTCGCCACCCGCAGCCGCCAGTACTAACGCTGTCCGGCCGCTGCTGCTTCCCCTTTGGAGCAGCAGCGGCCGGTACAAAAAGAAAAAAGCCAAAAAAAGATTTTTAACCTGAAACATGGCTCCGTAGACAGCCATCTGGCATTGGCTGTCGTCACTGCAGCCGCTCCTCCTCTCCCCTCCACGTCACTGCCCCTGCAGGAAGACCCCGGAGGAGCGCAGCGACGTTAAGAGGGGAGAGGAGGAGCGGCTGCAGAGATGACAGCCAATGCCAGATGGCTGTCTACGGAGCCGTGTTTCAGGTTTAAAATCTTTTTTTGGCTTTTTTCTTTTTGTACCGGCTGCTGCTGCTCAACAGGAGATGCAGCAGCAGCCGGACAGCGTTAGTATTGGCGGCTGCGGGTGGCGAGGGGGTTGATGTGCCCGAGGGGGGGGGGGTAGGGGCTGGGGTGATGCGCTGGGGGGGTAGGGGTTTGGGTGATGGGCCGAGGGGGGAGGGAGGGTCGCTGGACATGGGTGGCTGCAGGGGGAGAGGAGGGTCGCTGGACATGGATGGCTGCAGGGGGGCAGGGGAGAGGAGGGTCGCTGGACATGGGTAGCTGCAGGGGGAGAGGAGGGTTGCTGGACATGGGTGGCTGCAGGGGGGGCAGGAGGAGAGGAGAGTCGCTGGACATGGGTGGCTGCAGGGGCAGAGGAGGGTTGGTGGGGAGGGGGTCCTGAGACCAGATGGGTGGCTGCAGGGGAGACAGGAAGGACGCTGCGGGGGGGGGGGGATTACCTTGCTAGTGCCTGTTTCATTGCCTACTGAAACGGGCCTTTTATACTAGTTTATTATTATATTTTTGATGAAGGTTCAGGCAATGATAGATGGTAGATTTCCTCTTTCATGGTCTAGCAGGATTTTTTTTTCCTTTTTCTTTGTAGCAAGTTCACTATCAAATGTGTCTGTGGTCATAAGAACATAAGAATAACCTTACTCGGTCAGACCAATGGTCCATCTAGCCTAGTATCCTGCTTCCAACAGTGGCCAATCCAGGTCACAAGTACCTGGCAGAAACCCAGTTAGTAGTAACATTCCATGCTACCAATCCCAGGGCAAACAGTGGCTTCCCCCATGTCCATCTCAATAACAGACTATGGACTTTTCCTCCAGGAACTTGTCTAACCCTTTTTTAAATCCAGATATGCTAACTGCTGTTATCACATCTTCTGGTAGCTTTGATTTTATAATATCAAATGTAACAGCGTCTTAGTGTTGTATGTTGACTTAAAGTTGGGTGTTTTTTTTTTAATGCTTACCTGCCTTTCCATGTTAGCTGAAGCTAAGAAACGAGCTACCAGGCTCTCATAAAAGAAAAAGGGGAATACAGTTGAAGTCTGTAAAAGACAAGACCCTTGATAAAATCAGAATTAAACAGGCCTAGAAGGGATGAAATTGGATTCTAGATCCTAAATAAATTCTGAAGGGCTGACCAAACCAGTTGGCGTTTTGGAAGTCTTGCTCCAGGGAATAGTGAGATGTGAATGCATGGGCTGAAGTCAGCATTGTAGCTCTGCAGATCTCCTCTATGGAAACTGACCTCAAGTGAGCTACCAATGCAGCCGTGACATGACCCTCTGTAGTCAGACCAGCCTTGGTCGTAAGTAAAGGAAATGCAGTCTGCTAACCAGTTTTAAAGAGTGTTATTACCCTTGGCAGCCTCCATCCTGTTTGGGTCAAAAGAAATAAAAAAGCTGGGTGCACTTTCTATGGGGTTTAGTCCACTCCAGATAGGTGGTCAAGGATTTCCTGCAGTCCAAAGTGCGTAGTGTGCTTTCACTAGGATGGGCATGTGGCTCTGTGAAAAATTTTGTCAGAACAATTGACTGGTTAAAATGTAATTCTGACACTGCCTTATGAAGGAGCTTAGAATGCGTGCATAGAACCACTCTAATCTAGGTGTTTCCATTCTGCTTTATCTAAATAGCCACCAATAATGTCCGTCCGTTTCCCCCTCCCCCCACACCCCCCAACCCACTAAAACCCAGCCACACTGGAGCATGATCAGATATATCTGAATACTCCCAATCCCACAATCTCTCAACCAACCCCAAAGGTTCTTATGCAGCCATAACCCGTCAATGCGCATGTAAGTCTGACTTGCGTGAGAATAAAATGTATACTTTAGCTGGACTCCATGTATCGTGCGCCAGCCATCTAACAATTCGAACCTGCACATCAAATCCCTCAAACACCTTTCTGTGTCCTGTACGATACTGCCCCCTCTCTTAGAATGGTCCAATCTAGCATCAGGTACTACATTTAAAAATCTCCTCCCAGAATCACTTCCTCCTCACACACAAAATATTGAAGCTCCTACTTAATAGAGGAAAAAAAATCGGATTGGCCAGAATTCATTGTGTAGATATTGATAAAGGTCATTGACCTCCCTTGATACTTCCCTCCCGAATATTTAAAAATATTGTCATTCTGCTGCTTATCCTTGGAGAATGATGAAAACTGAGGGACATCGTAGTAATAGAAGCCACACATGATAGGTTTACAGTTTGCAATGCACTAGGTCAGTATGTGAGATAACAGCCCTGCTGGGCTTTCTCTTTTCAGGCTCCAGTGGATGGAAGACACTGAGAATCTTGTATGAGGAAGTAGATGAGTCAGAAGTAGAGGTGATTCATGTTCCTTCTCCAGCTCTGGAGGAGAGAAAAACGGACTCCTATCGCTATCCGAGGACAGGTGAGTGAAGTGCCCAAAGAGAGGCACATGATGCTATATAGTGCCAATGTCATTCCTCTCCTCAGTTCATGCCAGTAACAGGGTGGTGATAGGTTTGTGCCTAACCTCAGACTGTGAGCCCCAGACCTCCAGTTTTGGTATTTGGAAATCATTCTTAATAAGTCATTTATCTTTGAAATTCTTTAAGCTGTTCCTATGCAATCACTCAAATCTCATGGGAGCAGCCAGACAATGAGGTAATTTGAACTCCCTGGATTTGCCTGGCCTGTACTTCTATGATTGTTGTCTGATTCACTTGACTTGACCCACTGAAGTCCTGCTCGGTTCCATTGTTGTGAACAAGAGTGAGCATTCTGGTCCTCAACTGGCCAGGTTTTCTGCATAACCCAAAACAATATGCATGAAATTTGCATACACTGGAAACAGTAGGGCTATGGAGTCAGAACACCAAACCTTAGACTCCTACTGGTATTAAGCTCTGCATTTTTTGTTCTGTAGCTAGAGTACTGGTAAATACAACTTTAGATCTAGGACAAATATGTTGTAATTTTTTATTTTGAAGCTGGAGTCAGTACATTTTTACAGACTCTGACTCCACCCAAAATTGCTTCTGACTCCACAGTTTTGGGAAAAAGTGCATGTAAACCTATATAATTAGTATTTGTTATGGATGGCTGTTACCTGCAGAAAACAAGCGTTTCCACCCCTGGTGAGGTATATTGCTTAAAGAATTTCTAAGTGAATGACTTGTTAGTAGGATTTTTAATAGATGCTGCAGCAAGGTCATTCCTGGCTGTGTCTTGTATAGAGTGAGAACTGTTTTTACTGGCTGTTAGTACAGAAATTCTCATTACTTTCCCCAAGTCTGTTTTGTCAGGTGCTGTTTGACCTGTGGGTATAAATGTTATAAACCCACCAAAGATGTAGAAGTGAAGGAAGAGGATTTGAGGGAAGATTGGTGTACTATAGATTGTTTTAAATAAATAAAAAACAAGCTTCTGTGTTCAGCTTGGACATGACTGCTCCAAATATGATGTAATCTGTAGATATTCATTTGGATCTCCCATTGTAGTCAGTGTGGGATGGGCTGCTGCCCTCTCCATGGTATATACTAGAAAGAGGTTTCTTTTCAAACAATTCTAACCGGGTAACTGAGTAGTTTACTGAATAAAACCTCAGCTGAAAATGACTACTTTGCCTGTCCTGCAAAGAGAGGGTGGTACTGGCAGTCAGTGTGCAGAGATGTTATGTTGAAATTATCCTGTGTGATTTACATCACCAATCATCTATTGCAGAGCAGATGTGAAGTATACAGGTAGGAAGATGCTGATGGCAATTATAGCCCTGAATTTTCAAAGGGGAATGTCACGGGACGTTTTCCATGTGAAAATCAATTTGCAAGGTGGTTGCAGGGTTTAAAATTACCCCCTAAAAGTTACAAATAAAAAAAATATGTATTTTCCAGCCCATATCCTATATAATAAAAAGCACCTCCAGCGTTCTGAAGCTGACTCCGAGAAAGTGAAGCCTGAAGCATTCATGCTCCTGCTATATCCATCTCCTGAAATGATGTCACTACTTCCGTGTTCGTAAAGACCAATCACTGCAAGGGAACGCTGCAGAGTTTGCTAGTCAACAGAACGCGACGTCACACGCATGAGGGTGTTGTCGTCCCTCCCTCCCTTCCAGTTCCAGGCCCCCTACCTCCAAATTTTAAAAGTCAACTTCACTTACAAAGTAGGGTTTACAGCGGCCGACATCAGCAGCAGTAACAGGAGTGCAGGCTCGACCCTTCTTTCAGCTCTGGTCCCGCTCTCATTTCCTGTTTCTGCAAGGGCGGGACCAGAGTTGAGAGAGAAGGGTCGAGCCTGCATGCCTGTTACCACTGCAGCTGTCGGCTGCCGTAAACCCGAATTTGTAAGTGAAGTTGACTTTTAAAATTAGGAGGTAGGGGGCCTGGAACTGGAAGGGAGGGACGACGACACCCTCATGCGTGTGACGTCATGTTCCGAGGGGGACCCTGAAACTCGGAGGGAGAGGGGGGGCCTGGAACAGGGAGGGAGGGACGACGACACCCTCATGCGTGTGACGTCGCGTTCTGAGGGGGGGACCCTGAAACTCGGAGGGAGGGAGGGACCCTGAAACTTGGAGGGAAGGAGGGAACCTGAAACTCAGAGGGAGGGAGGCGGGACTCTGAAACTTGGAGGGAGGAACCCTGGAACTTGGAGGGAGGGAGGAAGGAGGGAACCTGAAACTCGGAGGGAGAGAGGGGGGAACCTGAAACTCGGTCCCCTGGAACTCGGAGGGAGGGAGGGGACCAGTCTCTCTCACTCTCTGTCACACAGTCACTCTCACACACGCTCAAACATACACACTCCGAGGAAAACCTTGCTAGCGCCTGTTTCATTTGTGTCAGAACAGGCCTTTTATAGTAGTTGGTCATATTACCCTTCTGAAAAGATGCTTCTTGTGTAGAAAATAACACACCACCGTATATTCTGGCTTCTGTAGTTCATGTGAATTCTGAAAAAAATATGGAGAAATGAGATCTTGACTGCTAATTTTCTTTTCTTTCCTTTCCTTTATTTGCACCAGACAAGTTCAGGACTTGTGGGTTTGTTTCTGTCTACCAGCAGAATTCTGCTGTGCCTTAATAGAACCCTGTGCAACTCAAAGAATTCAGTATTAGATGAATGTGACAAAATGGGATTTATTTGTGTTTATTGGTCAAAACGATGGAGAGTCTAGTCCATTCGCAGCTCATGGACTATCTGACTAAATTTGATATCTTACACTACTCTCAATCTGGGTTTCGTCCACAATTTAGCACCGAAACAGTCCGAGGTCCAGGGTCGTCCGTCCCCTCCCTCCTTCCCTCCAAGTTTCATATGTGCATGAAAAGGCAAGTGTCTGTCTCTGTCCCCATTCTCATATATGCACCAAGGGCAAGTCATTGTCTCTCTTTCTCTGTCTCTGTCCTGAATCTCATTTGTGCTCAAAAGGCAGGTGTCTTCCTCTGCCTCTGTCTCTGTCCTTGACCTGAGTCTCATATGAGAATCAAAGGCATGTCTCTGTCTCTCTCTCTCCCCCCTCATATTTGCACCAATGGCAGGTCTCTGCCGTCCCGAGTCTCATATATGCCGTAAAGGCATCTCTCTCTCTCCATGGGACCAAGTTTCAGGTTCCCCCCTCCCTCTCTCCCTCCGAGTTTGTTTCCCTCCTCCCTCCCTCTGAGTTTCAGGTTCCCCCTCCCTCTCTCCCTCCCTCCCAGTTCCAGGACCCACCCTCCCTTTCTCCCTCCCAGTTCCAGGGTCGTTGTCCCTCCCTTCCTCCCATTTCCAGCACCCCTCTCTTCGAATTTTAGAAGTCATCTTCACTTACCAAGTCGGGGTTACGGCGGCCGGCGGCAGCAGCGGTAACAGGCGTGTAGGCTCGGCCCTTCTTTCTCTCTCAGCTCTGGTCCCACCCTCATTTCCTGTTTCCGCAAGGGCGGGACCAGAGCTGAGAGAGAGAAGGGCCGAGCCTGCACGCCTTTTACCGCTGCTGCCGGCCGCTGTAACCCCGACTTGGTAAGTGAAGATGACTTTTAAAATTTGGAGGTAGGGGGCCTGGAACTGGGAGGGAGGAAGGGAGGGACGACGACACCCTCATGCGTGTGATGTCGCGTTCCGTTGCCTGGCATCTGTGCAGCGTTCACTTCCAGTGATTGGTCACTGCTGTTTGTGACGAACCCGGAAGTACGTGACGTCAATTCAGGAGATGGATACAGCCTTCCAGAGAGCATGAATGCTTCAAGGCTTCACTTTAACGGAGTCAGCTTCAGAACGTTGGAGGTGCTTTTTATTATATAGGATTTGTTCCCTAGTGCATTTCCTTGTTTAGCCAGCAGATGGTGACTGTCTTTTTTTAATTTTTTTTGTAAAGTTGTTACAGAAGTGACAGTTTTTGTTCCAGCCTAAACTGTGAGGTAATCTTTAGTCTCGGATAGGGAGAGGAGATCTCTTCACTGAGGCCCTGTGAGCAGTTATATTTTATAACCTGTGAGCAGCTATATTTCCTGAACTCCCCAGGTTCTACTCAGGTAGTAAGCAAATGTTTAGTTAGTTTTAATATTGATACCTGTTTGGTTTACCTGTTATTGTTGCTATATTTACACCATTTTTTCCTCTTATCGTTCACTGTTCAATTTCCTGACAATAAACCTTATTTATTGACTCTGCTGTCTTGGACTGAGTAAGAATCCTGGTGGTTTGTGTTTTGGTCTGTGGGTGCTTTCTGGGAACTGTGGGCCCAGTGTCCTTAGAAACCACCGGGGAAATAACTTGGTGTGTGAATTGTCCAGAGGCAAGTGGGACCCAACAGGCGGGTGGAAGGTTATGCCAGTGTAGAGCACGTATGCAGGTGGTAGCGGACCTGAACAGTGCTGGGACAGACCCTTTAGGAGACCACAGGGTTAACCCTTAGGTGGGCTCTAGGCATTTCGTGACAATGGTAAAGCAATGGAAAATGGTTTCTGAACTAATGCAAAAACATTTGCTGGTCATAATGTTGGCATAATGCGAAAGCAGTTGCTCAACAAGAGAAATTAGAAATTAGCAAAAATAAAGACCCTGCTTTAATGATATGGAGAAACAAATAAGGACAAGTAGCTGGACATGTTTTATGTGGCTAAAGGAAAGAAAATTAGCAGGTAGGATCTAGTTTCTCCTTCTTTGTCAAGTGCACCAGGAAAGTTCAGGATTTGTGGAATGTGAAAAAGCAGCCTTGAATATAGGAAGGGATCAGTCATGCCTGTTTTGAGAACTGAAGCTCCAAAGGTGGCTTTCTTCCACCAAAATATATACTGAAGAAATAATATTTTTAACCAGCGAGTAATAGTAGCTTTAGATGCTGTCTCGTCTTTCTCAGTCTTACCAAAGAAGATAATTTATCTGATCTACAGAAATCATTGGGTAAAGCATGAGAGATCTATTGGCATCTCACAGGTGCGAAGAGGAAAACTCTGAAGGATGGACCACTCTTCAAAAGGAAGGAAGATGCAAACTTTGATTATTTCCAGTACCTACTGGTCATATGTACCCAGGTCCACTTCTGGAGGAAGTCATTAAGGTACCCTCCTATCATCAAGCTTTGAAGAGTGGACCCACTTCATCATTAGCCAGCTCTAGGTGCATTTTTTTGAATGAGATCCCCAAAAGCTGACCTGTTAGGTCTAAAAGAGGCTTGCTTTGTTTGAAAATGTGGCCGCTGGGTATAATTAGAACAACTGGGCCTAAAGCACTTGAGGTCTTTAAATTTTTGTCTACCAGCAAAGGCCTTAGATGATACGGTATTTTTTGGACTATAAGACGCACTCCCCCCCCCCCCCCCAAATTTGGGAGGAAAATGTGGATGCGTCTTATAGTCTGAATGTAACGTACCCGCTCGCTGGGGGGGGGGGGGGGGGGGGGCCAAGGACGGTCTTAGGCCGAGGAGAGCGTTGTGACTGCATAGGGCCTCGCGCTCAAAGGGGCCCCGTGCGGCGTGCCTCAACTCCGCCCAGTGATTTTTTTGTGAGGTCCGGCTCACCCCGCTTCCTTCCGTTTGTGCACCCATGCTCCCTGTTTTGAAATCTTTAATTTACCCGAAGTCGCGGCGAACCAGCAGTAAAAGCAGCAGGCAGGCTGGCCTTCTCGTTGCTTCCCTTCCCTCTCAGCGCATCCTGCCTTCCTCTGATGTAACTTCCTTTCCGCGAGAGCGGGACGCACTGGGAGGGAAGGGAAGTGACGAGGAGGCAAGCCTGCCTGCTGCTTTTACTGCTGGTTCGCCACGACTTCGGGTATGTAAATTAAAGATTTCAAGGCAGGGAGCACGGTTGCACAAACGGAAAGTTGGGGAGCTGAGGGGCGGACAGGCAGGTGGGTGGGGGTTTGAACGAATCTCTGGACATGGGGAGGGGAGGAGAATTGCTGGACATGGAAGGGAGGGCAGGGGAGAGAGGAGAATCGTTGGACATGGATGGCAGGGGAGGACAAATTCCACTGTAGAGCCACACAGTTTGTGCAAAACTGCTGTCCCCATACAAGAGTGTTGCACAACCTGTGGTCCTCCAGCAGATCTCTGCCACACTTTTTGCTTCAAAAATTTTTTTCCTATTTTCCTCCTCTAAAACCTAGGTGCGTCTTATGGTCCGGTGTGTCTTATAGTCCGAAAAATATGGTAATTTAGGCTAAAGTCTGAGGTTTAGCCTCTCCTAAATTCTTAAGTCTTATCAAACTCATCACCAATGAGCAAGGTATCCTTAATGGATGTTTGCTTGAGACAAGATTTAAATGCCACTTCCACTATGTAGCTTCCCACTATTCCAGAACCTATGGATAGTTGTGTCCATCAACCAACTAGTGGAGATAGAGAACTGAAAACTGAGCTGAGACATCTCTCTTGGCTTCCAGTTCAGCTCCAGCAGATGGATGGACACACTTTTTAATCTCTGGTTCTGAATGATTTGCTCTTGGTCCAGTTGGTAAACTGGTCCCCAGTCAAGCTTTGTGAGTGGCTTGAGTCTGCAGAATCATATCTGTCTGTGGTGCCCTGCAAATTTACTTCCCTTCTTTAAGCTATCCCCCGTTTTCTGTAGAGTTCTCCTTCCCAACAAAACAACCTTAAAAAAAAAAAAAAAAAGATTACTGGAGAGCATGGGACAGATAATCAGTCCAGATTCTGTCTCATCTGCAGTAAGACTTGTGGAGACTGTGAGTTTGGGGGGAGCAGCCGGCAGTGGTAAGTCTGACTAAAGTTTGACTCGGAACCACTTGGAGGGCTGCAAGTTCTGCTTGGTGTACGGGGAGGGTCCTGACTCACCGCTTGGGACCATGTGGTGTTTGCATTTGTGATATTCAGGATGAATGGCGACTCCCACTGAGGCAGTTAAGCAGTGTTCCTGCGTGGGACACACTGGCCAGCATTGGGGCGTTGCAGTGCATGCAAGCTAGGAATAGTGCAGGACATGGAGGAAAACGGTCAATGGCAGTACTTTTCTGATTTGGCGCAGCGTCCGAATATGCCAGGGACTTTGGGGCTATTTTATTGGGACCGACTGGCTATGAAGAACAGCCTCTGATCACATGTGGAGCACAGCCGCCATTTTACAACCTCTACTACTACTACTATTTAGCATTTCTATAGCGCTACAAAGCGTACGCAGCGCTGTACAAATATAGAAGAAAGACAGTCCCTGCTCAAAGAGCTTACAATCTAATAGACAAAAAAAATAAAGCAAGCAAATCAATTAATGTGTAGAGGAAAGAGAGGAGGGTAGATGGAGGCGAGTGGTTACAAGTCAAAAGCAATGTTAAAGAGGTGGGCTTTCAATCTAGATTTAAAGTTGGGCAAGGATGGGGCAAGATGTAGGGGCTCAGGAAGTCTATTTCAGATGTAGAGTGCAGCGAGACAGAAGGAGCGAAGTCTGGAGTTGGCAGTAGTGGAGAAGGGAACAGACAAGAAGGATTTATCCATGGAATGGAGTGCACGGGAAGGGGTATAGGGAAGGGCGAGTGTGGAGAGATACTGGGGAGCAGCCGAGTGAGTACATTTATAGGTTAGTAGAAGAAGTTTAAACAGGATGCGAAAATGGATGGGGCGCCAGTGAAGTGACCTGAGGAGAGGGGTAGTATGAGTAAAGCGACCCTGGCGGAAGACGAGATGGGCAGCAGAGTTTTGAACCGACTGAAGAGGGGAGAGGTGACTAAGTGGGAGGCCAGCAAGAAGCAGATTGCAATAGTCTAAACGAGAGGTGACAAGGGTGTGGATAAGGGTTCTGGTAGAGTGTTCGGAAAGAAAGGGGCGGATTTTACGGATGTTGTAAAGAAAGAAACGACAGGTCTTGGCGATCTGCTGGATATGAGTAGAGAAGGAGAGAGAGGAGTTAAAGATGACACCAAGGTTACGAGCTGAAGAGACAGGGAGAATGAGAGAGCCATCAACAGAAATAGAAAATGGGGGGAGCGGGGAGGTGGGTTTGGGGGGAAAATGAGCAGCTCGGTTTTGGTCATGTTTAATTTCAGGTGGCGTTGAGACATCCAGATAGCAATGTCAGACAAGCACGCTGAAACTTTGGTTTGGATGCAAGGTGTGATAGCAAGGGTAGAAAGGTAGATTTGGGAGTCATCAGCATAGAGATGGTAGAAAAAGCCATGGGATGAGATTAATGAACCAAGAGAAGAAGTGTAGACAGAAAAGAGGAGAGGACCATGAACAGAACCCTGCGGTACGCCAACAGGCAGAGGGATAGAGGTAGAAGAGGATCCACCAGAGTGAACACTGAAGGTGCGGAGGGAGAGGTAGGAAGAGAACCAGAAAAGGACAGAGCCCTGGAATCCAAGTGAGGACAGGGTATTGAGGAGTATGCTGTGATTGACAGTGTCAAAAGCGGCGGAAAGATCAAGAAGAATGAGGATGGAATAGAGACCTCTGGATTTAGCCAGTAATAGATCATTGGAGACTTTAGTGAGCGCAGTTTCGGTTGAGTGGAGAGGGCGAAAACCAGATTGTAGTGGGTCAAGAATAGCATATGAGGAGAGAAAATCAAGGCAGCGGTGGTGAACAGCATGCTCAAGTAATTTGGAGAGAAAAGGGAGGAGGGAGATGGGTTGGTAATGGAGATGGGTTGGGACTAGTAGAGTCGAGTGAAGGCTTCTTAAGGAGAGGTGTGACCACAGCATGTTTAAAGGCAGCAGGGACAGTCGCAGTGGAAAGTGAGAGGTTGAGAATGTGACAGATAAAAGGAATAAGAGCAGGAGAGATGGCATTAAGAAGGTGGGTGGGAATGGGATCAGAGGAACAGGTAGTACATTTTGAGGAAGAAAGGAGAAGTGTAGTTTCCTCAATAGTAACTTCAGGAAAGGAGGAAAAGGAATGAGGGGAAGGAGAGAGAGGGGAACGGACTAGTAGAGGGAGAGGTGGCGAGGTAGAGAATTCAAGGTTTATCTTTTGAACCTTGTTGTGAAAGAATTCAGCAAGGGTCTGAGTTGGAGGGGGAGTTGGGGGAGGGGGCACCTTGAGGAGAGAGTTCAATGTGGTGAAGAGAAATCGAGGGTTAGAGCCAAGAGAGTTAGTCAGTTGGATATAATAATCCTGTTTGGCGCGTAAAAGAGCAGATTGGAAGGAGGTCAGCATGAACTTAAAGTGTAAGAATTCAGCAAGGGCCTGAGATTTCAGCCAGAGGCGTTCGGCAGAGCGGATACAGGAACCTAGGTAGTGCATATTAGAAGTCAGCCAAGGTTGGGGTTTTGTACGCTTTATAGGGCGGGTCATCAAAGGTGCAAGAGTGTCTAAGGCAGAGGATAGAATATTGTTGTAAGAAGAAACAGCCTCGTTGACAGACGTGGATGGTGCCACAGTAGAGAGGAGGATAGAGATGAAGGGTCAATATCATGAAGATTCCTAGAGAAATTAGATAAGATAGGATGGGACTGGGAGGGAGGAGATTTAAGTGTGAAAGTTATAAGATGGTGATCAGAGAGGAGAAGATCAGAGGCAAGGAAACTAGAGGGTGAACAGTTGGAGGAGAAGGTAAGATCAAGACACTGACCATTTTGATAAGTGGGGGAAGTGGAGCATAGTTGGAGATTAAAGGAGGATGTTAAAGCAAGTAACTTGGAAATATAAGAGTTAGAAGGATTATTAGCAGGAATATTAAAGTCACCAAGGATGAGAGAGGGGGAGGAAGGATCATGGAAGAAGACAAGCCAAGCATCAAAGTCACTGAGAAAGGATGAAAGGGACTTATCAGGGGGACGATAAATGACCGCTATTCGAAGAGGCAGAGGAGAGAAAAGGCGGATAGGGTGGACTTCAAAGGAGGAAAAACAGTGAGATTGAGGTGGAAGAAGGGGTTGAAATCTGAAGGAGGGAGAGAGAAGTAATCCAACACCGCCCCCGCGACCAGCAGGGCGAGGAGTATGTGAAAAAAGATAACTGCCATGGCAGAGGGCTGCTACTGAAGCAGAATCATCAGGGCAGAGCCAGGTTTCTGTTATGGCGAGCAGATGGAGGTGACACGAGATAAAGAGGTCATGGATATAGGGGAGTTTGTTGCAGATAGAGCGGACATTCCATAGGGCGCAAGAGAAGGGCAGAGAAGAGGAGGGGAGTAGAGGAATAGGGATGAGGTTAGAGAGGTCATGGTGCGGTCTGTAGTGTTGGGATAATGGTTGGTGAGGAGGGCCAGGATTGGGATTGATGTCACCGGCTGAGAGTAAGAGAAGGAGTAAAAGAGAGCGGAGGGGAGTAGGAGAGGTGTGGCCACGAAGGCGTCGAAGGCGAGAGGTATTTAGGTGGAAAGGGGAAGGCAAAATGGAGGGAAGAAAGAGATAAAAGCTAAGAGGGAGGAAGAGGGTAGGAGAGAAGGTGAGGTGATGAAGTCGATGGATGGGCAGTGAGTTCCTGTAGCGGATAGAGGTAGGGGGTGAGGGAAAAGATTAGGAAGGGACAGGGCCCAACAGAGCATCCAGCTGCTTTGCGATCTTTGTTTTCTCCGGAGTTTATATGCTCTTACACCAGGCCT
The DNA here is from genome assembly GCF_901765095.1 of Microcaecilia unicolor. Taxonomy (NCBI): domain Eukaryota; kingdom Metazoa; phylum Chordata; class Amphibia; order Gymnophiona; family Siphonopidae; genus Microcaecilia; species Microcaecilia unicolor. Next base: position 85,423,919 of record NC_044041.1, on the reverse strand, counting down.
ATTGACTGAAGCAGGGACAGTAGGAGTTGCTGCATAGTGCTTCAGTTGCTTGCCTGGCTGCCCCTCTGGCTCCTAAAAGATCTCATTTAGACCACCAGGAGTGGACAGATGAGGCTCTCTGCTTCTCCCTCCTTATTTAATGTGGCCTCAATCTATTCAGACGAGCCATCATTGAAGGAGCTGTTAGAGGAGGGAGAGTGCCCTCCTAAAGAGGGGGATGACCTAAAAGTACTGAGGTTACTTGATAAATAAGGAGCTCAGTACTCTTATTTCTGAGGCACTGTCAGTGCTTTCCATTGAGGAGCTTTCTGCTTTGGCATCAGGAGTTCCATCTTCATCGATCATGAGGGGGCTTAGAGGTTCTTCTAAGGCCTTCCAGATGCATCCTGACATTCAGGACCTGATTATGGCAAAATGGGTTTCGACGTGGGGCTGAGAGTGGGAAGAGTCATTGCTCACCTCTACCTGTTGGTTCTGGAGGAGAAAGAGAAATTGTAGCTCCCTTGGACTCCCTTGTTATGGCTGTGACTAAGAAGACCACCTTGCTGGTGGAAGGGTATTTGCCCTAAAAGACCTACAGGATAGGAAGCTAGAAGGCTCACTGAAACAAGCCTTTGAAGTGGCCTCTTTGGGTCTTCAAGCAAGTGCGCTGCTCATTCTTGGCAAGAGCATGCGTGAAGTGGCCTCAGCAATCTGCAGCACAAGATCGGCACCATAACATCTAGCTGGAAGTGGGGTTGGCCTACTTGGCGGATGTTATTTATGACATCCTATGGGTTATGGCCCGCAGTATGTGTTTGGCTGTCCCTGCACGACGACAGCTCTGGTAGTGGATGCAGTATCAAAGTCACATCTAGTAAAACTATGCTTTTGGGACAATTGACTATTTGGAGAAGATCTCAGTAACTTGGTGAAAGATCTGGGGGAAACTAAGCCTCATCAGTTGCCAGAGGATAAACCGAAAGCTTCTGCTCGTCTGTTTTTAGGGGGCTGTCAATCTTAATTTTGAGATAGCAGATGGCACTGGCCTGGTTTCAGCAATATGGTCAGAAGTCCCGTTTTCAGGCACGACAGTCTTCCTTTTGTGTGGACAGGAAGTCCTCTTCTGTCTAGGGAGCCCAGTGCTTCCTGGGCTGTTCAGTGATGTGAGGCTGGTCCACTCTTCTCTTCCTCCAGTGAGAGGACGTCTTGAAGTGTTTCAGGAGGTCTGGACCAAATCATGTCAGACCAGTGGGTTATGGATATTCTTACAGAAGGTTAAAAGTTGGCGTTCTCTCACCCGATTGCTCCTTTCTTCTTGCAATCTCCTTGTCGAAAGGGAACCAAAACGGTTGAGATACAGGCCACCATAGATCTTGCTGGCAATCCGGACCATTGTTCCAGTTCCCCAGGCCGAACAGGGACAAGGCAGATCTCCGCCTACTTCATTGTCCCAAGGAAGGGAAGGCACCTTTTGTCCAGTCTTGGATCTGAACGGTGTAAACCGCTTTTGCTTGGAAATGCTAAGGGCAGTCATAGCCTCTGTTCAAGCGGGAGAATTTCTCACCACCCTTGATCTCAAGGAGACCTACTTACATATACCCTTATGGCGACTGCATCAGAGGTTTTTACGTTTTGCAGTGCTGGGCTGTCACTTCCAGTTCAGGGTTTTGCCCTTCGGTCTCACCACGGCACCAAGATAGTTTATCAAGGTTATGGTGGTGGTTGCAGCCTTCCTTCGGTGCTAAGGAATCATTGTTCACCCGCATCTCGACGACTGGTTCATTCATGTGTCGTTCTGTTCAGACAGTGTGGTGGCAACAAGCAGTTGTCCATCTTCTGCAGTCGTTGGTTTGGATGATCAGTTTTGAGAAGAGCAGACTAACTCCATTGCAGTCGCTGGCGTATCTGGGTATTCAATTCAACACAACACAACAAGGGAGAGGATCTTTCTCATGGAATTTCAGGAGGTCGAAGCTTGTTGAACAGATTTCTCTTCTCAGTCATTGCAGGTCTAGGACTATATCCAGGTTCTGGGGTCAGTGATGGAGGTGATGGAAGTGGTGCTGTGGCAAGGGCAAACAAGCAACAACTTAGTAATAAAATGTTTAAATCATAATGTGTATGTGCTTCAGCCATTGGAAAGAAACGGGCTCAGTGGGGATTAATGCCTTACTGCAGCCCTGGCCAGGGACTCATCTACTGTATGTCTTCCGTCCTTGGCCTGTGGTAATCCACGTGTTGAAAAGCAGGGTGGAATAATTCTCATAGCCCTGGATTTGCCACAGAGGCCATGGTACATAGACCTGGTTCCACTGGTGGATGGGGATTCTCTCCATCTTCTGCATGTACATGGCCTACTGATGCGAGGTCCGATGCCCCTGGAGGATCTGTGCTTCTTTGGTCTTGTGGCTTGATGTTGAAAGGGCTCGGTTGAGACAAAAAGGTTATTCTGATTTGATCACTGCTACCTTGCCTCAGGCTTCAGAAAAGCTCTACATCAATGGCATATATGAGGGTGTGGAGGACATTTGAGAGCTGGTATTCTGAGTGTGGACTTTCTCCCTTCTCTGCTCAGATCACACGTATCCTAGCGTTTCTCAAGGCAGGCCTTCAGAAAGGATTGGAATTGGGTTTTCTAAATGTTCAGGTTGCGGCTTTTGCCTGTTTTAGAGACCAACTACAGAAGACATCTGCTGCGGCTCACCCAGATATAATTCGATTTTTGCAGGGAGCAGGCCGCTTACGACATCCATTTTGTATGCCGTGTCCAGAGTGGAACCATAATTTAGTCCTTCGGGCTCTGCAGAAGCCTCCTCTTGAGCTGGAAGGCCTCCTTAAAATGTCTTGTGCTAAAGACGATGTTCCTGGTGGCTGTTGTGTCAACAAGTACAGTTTTGGAGCTACAGGCTCTCTCTTTTCAGGATCCCTTTTTCTGCTTTTTTTTTGGGGGGGGGGGGGGAGTGGGGCGGTCTCCCTGTGCAAAGTTCTACCTTCTGAAAGTGGTATCAGCATGTCATCTAAGCCAATCTGTGGAGCTTCCGCCCTTTCACAGAGAGGACGAAGAGGCTCATTGTTATTCTTTGAAACTTCTCTATATGCATAAAAACCCTTATTCGATATCTGGAAGTCACAAATGAGTTTTGGCAAATTGGACAGACTGTGTGCTTTTTGGTAAACAGAGGTTTAGCCTCATAGCTTCCAAGCCCACAATTGCTAGATGGCTGATGGCTGAAGGAGACTATCATGTTAGCTTATTTGCTTGCAGGGAAGCAGGATGGACATCGTGGTGTGCTCTGAAGCCAATTTTGGGTCTTCGTTTTTCAGGGCTGTGACGCCAGGATCCCACCCACTCTGGAGATTGCTTTTATACATTCTACAGATTCTGGAATAGTGGGAAGCTACGTAATAGAAGGATGAATTAGGTCTTGCCTGGTAATTTTCTTTCAATTAGTTCTTTCTGTTATTCCAGAGGCCTGCCCAAGGTTTTTGACATGTTTAGTCAGAGCGAAGTAACTGGCCAAATAACTGTCACCTAGCATGGTGCTTTCTGCATATCTCTTGTTCTCTACAAGTTGTCCAGAGATGAGAGAGGTCCACACATGTTTGCTCGTCTGGTTAGTGTTAGATTAGTGAGTTGTTTAAGGTTGTTGTGTTTGTTCTGAATATTATCCTTACTGCTTACCTACATAAATGCTGAGGAGCTGGACTGGATGCCAAAAGAGATATATCTCAGTTCAGTTTTCAGTTCTCTATCTCCACCTGCTGGTTGATGGACACAACTATCCCACAGGTTCTGGAATAGTCGAAAGGACTAATGGAAAGAAAATTATCAGGTAAAACCTAATTTCTCCATCCATTGATTAGTTTCTCGGCCAGAGAAACCAGCGAGCAGTAATGGTGTATGCCATACTTCTAGCAAGAACTGTTATGAGATCATAAAGGTCATCAGCCAGTATGCAAGACTTGCCTCTAAGTGAGGTTGCTGACTCAGACAAATCTAGACTCTGATCTTAGTCTAAATCCTCTGAATCCAACGAAAACAGTCTCTTGCTGCATAGGGCTTCACACTCTTATTTCTTGCTCTTAAGACATCCACTTCAACTATACCATCCTGCAGAACCTTCAAAGCGATACCACCACCTTCCAAGTTATTGTAGTATTGTTACTGACCACAGTGACCAAAGAGTCCATCTTCAGCTGCAGAAACCATTCTTTCTCAGCTGGAAGCAGAAATTACAATTTTGACACAGCCCTGCCTAGTTTAAAACCTGCATTGGGGGAGTCCCATTTAGAATAGCTCCATGAATCAGGAAGGTTTTTGGTGGACCCTTATGACCTTGCATAATGGAATCCACCTACAGTGAAGGGGGCTGAGAAGATGTTGAAATATCCAAGGCTTCCAAAAACTGAGTAATTAAGAGTAGGAGTTCTTTTTTTAAATAACCTAAAGATCTTAGGGTCCATCTCCCTCCTTGGGAGGAAGCTATCTGTCCTTTAGGAGCTCTGGGAATAATTGAAGGAGCTTACTACAAGACCCCTGAATGTAAGGACTCTGTTACAAAAATTTAGGCTGTTCCAAACAGATCCTTTTTGGAGGTACTGTGTCAGAGGGAGACAATCTGAAACTGATTTCTCTTCAACAAATAAGCTTGATGGATGACAAAATTAAAATCTGGAGAGAACACCCTCTATAAAAAGTAATCCCAAAGTGCCTGCTTGTTAGAAATAAGGCACTTCAGATATCACTGTTGTTCTTCTTAGGTGAGGAAGCAACTTCCCATTTAATAACCTTTTCTAGGAGAAAAGGAGAAGACAGCGGTGAACAAGAGGGCTAGAAAGGGAGGGAGGGAGAAGAACTTGGACTCTTCCTAGCATCATCCTTGCTGCAGATCCGATTCAATTGTTTTACGCCTCTTTTTTGTTTTTCCATTTTGTTTTTGTAATGGAGTATAAAACCTCAGTACCCTTCTGCCCATCTGATCTCCAATTCTTCAGCTCGGTCAGAAGCTGCCTCGGTAACCAGTCCAGAAGCTGCATGGTCTGATCATCCGCTGGAGACAGAGGGATACTCAAAGCACACAGAAATTCTTCCAACTAGGGCAAATGCAGTTCTTACCAGCAAATGCCCTCTGAGACAGCCCCACCTTTCCTTTCAGTCACTACTCTTCTGACAGCAAGTGTTTTCTTTAGCAAACAAGGCAGAAGAAGAAATGGAGAGCCTCTAGGGGGTAAGGGGAGACATCGAGCATCATCAGTTATACCCCCAAAGGACCAATTATTTTGCAATATCAGCAACCTTTCTCCACAGAAATTCACTGGTCCTATCCTATAACTTCTGTTAAACTAGTCAGTACCCAGTTCAGAAGTTAAAAGTTAAATCCAAACCAGGTGCTGCACAGCGACCATCTACCAACTGAAGATAGAAGAATATTGAATTGTCTGAGCTGCAGATGGTGCTATTAAGGCACAGCACATTTCTGTACTCTGTCTCCACCTGTTGGTAGATGGGCACAAACCCACATGTCCTGAACGTGTTTGGTGCCCATAGCAAGGATTTCTTTTTCTTTTCACAACACACAGCTACTGATAACAGCTCTGAGAAGGTGGTAATCTGATAAGAAATTCTGATTTTTGTGACCCAGCATATGCAGTTTGAGTCAGAAGACAGGGTAATTGGAATGTGAGATGGGCAAACATCTGGGGCATCAGGTAGGGCAGAGGATACCAAGACTCTAGGTCACTGTTGTCATGACAGCGATGGTAGGGACTCCTCAGAGCTGATGCAGCCTACTGGCTCTGTCATCTAAGCAAGACCCTGCTGTTTGTGACCACAGAGAGGACATCAGCTCTCACTCCTGTATACATCAGCTAGAGCATTGGAGGGGGACCTCTTCCCCCTTTTCCATCACCCCAACCCACTTTGTCCAGGATGTTGGTTGGTCCAACAGTGGGTCCAGCCAGAAGCCTGGTTATGCCAGTGACACTTTCTATAGAAACCAACGTTCTTTATGCTTTCACATCCCTCAAGTCTTTAGTCTCTCATTTATGTTATATTATTTCAGGTCATCTAGTTCGCCTCTACCTGAAAAGTTCAGGGTGGATTACAATTAAGAGAACCAGATCAGAAAATTTGGGAATTAGTATTACAAAAATATTAAGAGTCAAAACATATTAATTGCAATTAGAAGATGTAAGACCATACCTCTGAAAAAGAAAAGTTTTCAGAAATTTCCTAAATCTTACAAAATGCTGGCAAGACCTTAAAGATAAAGGTAAGGCGTTCCAACATGTAATAAGTTGGTACTGTAATGAAGTTGTAAACTGTTTGACTGATTTTAGCTTGAGAATATCTGGAAAACTTAACATAAACCGATTACGAGTAGCTTGCCGAGAAACAGCATCTTGTAGAGGTGTAATGCTAGATTTCTCATATGACTAAGAGAATCTCCATAGATAATTAAAAAAAACTGTGTTATTCAACTTAAACTGTATACAAGCTAGTATTGGTAGCCAGTGTAACTTCAAATATTAGCTTCTAACAGACTCATATTTTGATAGACCAAAAATGAATCTAACTGCGGTATTTTGCATTACCTGTAAACAATTAATTAATGCCTTAAAACAACAGATCAAGACTGAAATAATCGAACTGAGATAATACAAGAGATTGAACCAATATCCAGAAAGTTTCCCTTGTAAAGTATTATATTCTTAAGAATATAATAAGGTTTCATTCACTTTTTTTTTGTACTCTGCAGGTAGCAAGAATCCCAAGATTACTTTAAAATTGGCAGAACTTCAGAAGGATAGCCAGGGAATGGTGAGTGCGCAACCCTGTCGTGGGGCCTTGGGGAAGTGAGAGGCAGTGAGTCTAGAAAGGGTTTCATGTCCTAAACAGAAAAATGATTACAGTCAGGACTGAGGGCACAGTATGTCGCAGAATCAAAGATGCCTTCCAGTGAAAGTGGTGGGGAGAAAATAGTGTCTGAGCTTAATGCCAGTGATTAGTCAGTCTGCATTATTTATTCTTTCAATTTTACAAATGTTTGACCAAAAGATGGCTCCTGTGCAGACTGGATGGGCCAGGTAGTCTCACTATTATCCTTTTCTGTTTCTTTGTTGAATGAAGGAAGTTCAAACCCAGTGCTGGGGAGAGTGAGCTTTCTCTGTTTTGGTTTTGTTAATTGTGGACTTGAGTGAACACTTCTTCCTGAGTGCTAAGAAACTCCTAATCCTCATTGGATTAGGAGTTTCTTCAGAGCCAGAGGAAAGATCTTATTTTTTCTTCCTGTCTTTATGCCATTTCATGGTTGATATTTTGAGTGCTTGTGCAGCTTCTTGCCCTACACTTCCATTTGAATGTTGGTTCCTATTTTTGTGTAGATTGTGTATGCACAGGATAAGGAACTAGTCCTGCCCTTCACCACGCTTTTCCCCACCGTGGAGTATATTGCACGGGCTGGCTGGACACGGGATGGCAAATTGTAAGTGACTCTCTCCCTTCATCCATGTATGTGTTTGTGTGTGTGCTTGTAGGGGCCTCTCTGTGGTAATTGTCAGGACCTATTACTTTCTTCTCCTTATCAAGTCAGAAGGTGCCTTGAGAAGTAGCTCAGGTGGGGCAGGACCTTTAGTTGTTGTTCAAGGTGTTTGTGAATCATCCCATGCACTTGAAAGAAGTTCCATGCAAACTTCACTCCTGGTACCAGCTCTAGTCTCTTCCTTTTCATTCACCAGACCAGTCCAGACTGAATGGATTATGCCCCTCAGCCAGTAGATGGATACAGGAACTTAAGTACTGTAATCCCTGCCTTATAAAATTCACCATGTGGGCCCGGTTCTTCAGTATTCTCTCTCTCTCTAGCAGATGGTGAGGGGCATTCTGTGCAGCAGAGGACTGGTTTGATGGGGAGCTCCCTAGGTCCAGTTGGAGAACTGGTAACCCAGTTGAGCCTGGACAATTGGAAGGGGATCGAGGGTCCTATCAGGGACCGCTGCACTTTCAAGAGATAAATGGAGGAGTCCAGGTCACTCTCATACTGGGGTGGATCTCATGAGGATTGCTTCAGTCCCCTCCTCTACTTCCTTCTCTCGGTCTTTTTCTCTTCAGGGATAAATTGTTTAAAAAAGAAAAGACAAGTAAATTAAAATAATAGAAAGGATCTGTGGGGTGAATGGGCCTGTATAGATGTTTTAATGTGTATTGTGTTGGCGTTGTAAGTAACAAAATGTGTACTATTTAAATATTTTTACTACTGCAACTGTCCATTGCCTATGTCCAGCTTATTCTTGCTGTATACCACCTTAGGTGAATTTCTTCACAAAAATGGTGAATAAATCCTATTGTTAAATAAATACAGCAAGGATACACTTGAACCAGATTGGCAGCACTGTGATTTAGCTGAAGGAAGGAGCTCTAATGCTTTTCTTCTCTTCCCCTACTTCAGAGCAACACCACGCCAGGAGCTGCGCAAATAGGAGTCCCCTTAATCAGTGGTGACTTGATGGGGCTCGGGGCAGTGTGTTTGGAGTGGTTGTTTTTGCTGGGGCAGACACTTTGTGGGAGTAATGAGAAAGTGTTCCAAGGCCAATCTGTATTTGCCTCTCTTTCTGTGCACATTTGGATCAGGAGCAGCATGAAATGGGTAAGCCAAAGAAGCGCTTGGTGCTAGGTCTGGTGTATGTAGGAAGAGCCTGGAAAACAGAAGCTCAGTGAGGCACAGCACAACCATTTCTGTCCTGATGATGGTCTAATGGAATCAACTTTGGAGCATGCCAAATGCTGTTCCTAGTGAAGAGGCCACTGGAGCATTAAAGGACCTTGCAGCTGTTGCTGTGGAGAAGCTTCAGGATGGTTGTCTCAGGCTTCTACTGTGTTGGTGGCAAGATCTGAGGTGGTGGATGAACAAATTTTTATGGAGGCAACTAGTGCTTCAGTTTCCTCTCAGGGTCGCATATTCACTGACAAAAGCACGGGTGAGGTAGCCATTTTGTCTCCTCGGAACCTGGAAGTACAGCTCTCTGTCTCTGCTCCCCCACTGGTCTTGGAGAACATCATAGCTATGTGAGAAATCTCCCTGCAGGGTCCCCCAAGCAGGTCTTAAGAGTATTCTGCATTGCTGATGCAGTCCAGAGCCTTTTTCTCCTGAGTATGTATTGCTGCTGCAGTACAGTCTTTTTGTTGGCAGGCCCAGGGGTCCATTTTGGGCCAGGAGATCAGAGAGCAGCCTAGAGCTTTGGAGCAGTCTTCACACACAGAGAGGCTTACAAAGATTGGGAGGAGCAGTTGGTGACTTCTGGTGTTGGACCCAAATGTTGCACTGCAGCCATTTTTATTGGCAAGGGGGTTTCTGTGGCAAACTCTTCTTTGGGGAAAGTGGTGACCCCATAGTCGTCAATCTATTCTGCAATGAAGAGCTTTTCAGTTATGATAGCTCAGGCACTTGAATATCTCTGAGCCCCCAGTGCAGGAGACGGGTCATCGGGATATCCATTTTGGAGGGTATCCATAAACCTACCAAACACTTTTCACCAGGTGATACAGGCTCTCATCTCAGCAGAATGGGATATTCCGGAGGCCGGTCTCAAAGTTTGTAGGACCATGGGTAAGGTTTACCTATTGGTCTGGGGAAAAAATGAAAAACTGATGTGCTGAAAGTGGATGCCTTGGTCCATAGTCAGCAGAATTGGATGGGCCACTGGGGCCACGGCTTGATGAATATTTTGCCCAACACAGCATCAGCAACTTGAACATTTGGGAGCAGGACTGGATATTGGTTTGTTTAGCCCCTTCAACTAAAATGGTGTTCTGCCATGCCTGGCCTTGGTGACAGCAGTAACCAAAAAGATGACATAGTAACATAGTAGATGACGGCAGAAAAAGACCTGCACGGTCCATCCAGTCTGCCCAACAAGATAACTCATATGTGCTACTTTTTGTGTATACCCTATTTTGATTTGTACCTGTGCTCTTCAGGGCACAGACCGTATAAGTCTGCCCAGCACTATCCCCGCCTCCCAACCACCGGCTCTGCCACAGACCGTATAAGTCTGCCCAGCACTATCCCCGCCTCCCAACCACCGGCTCTGCCACAGACCGTATAAGTCTACCCAGCTCTATCCTCGCCTCCCAACCACCAGCCCCGCCTCCCAACCACCGGCTCTGGCACAGACCGTACAAGTCTGCCCAGCACTATCCCCGCCTCCCTACTACCAGCCCCGCCTCCCGATCTTGACTAAGCTCCTGAGGATCCATTCCTTTGGCACAGGATTCCTTTATGCTTATCCCACGCATGTTTGAATTCCGTTACTGTTTTCATTTCCACCACCTCCCGCGGGAGGGCATTCCAAGCATCCACAACTCTCTCCGTGAAAAAATACTTCCTGACATTTTTCTTGAGTCTGCCCCCCTTCAATCTCATTTCATGTCCTCTCGTTCTACCATCTTCCCATCTCCGGAAAAGGTTTGTTTGCAGATTAATACCTTTCAAATATTTGAACATCTGTATCATATCACCCCTGTTTCTCCTTTCTCTGACTATTCCCATGGAGGGTGGAATGGCCAATCTTTGCTGAATTAGACCTCGGAAGTGGCAGTGTTAGGACTCCAGACTGCTGTTTACAGTATTTACATGTCCAAGGCTTGCTTACACTAGGTTCAGCATGTGTACGAAGTCTTGGAAGCTGATGAGTGTGATCCAAAGGAAATTGTCTGCTTGGAGGCTGCCATGGCAGATATCTTGTATGACGTCGTTAGGACTTCGGCCAGGACCATGACAGTAGCTGTTTCTTCAAGGCACTGTTTTCTCTAAATTGAGCGGAGTTGTCCAACTGAATTGTTGCCAGTGGAGGGTGGTACTTCATTATTGTGTTTCAATTGCTAGGGACAGGCAGGTTCCCTGGAATTCTGTAGAGCTTGCCTGTCCTTCACTATTGAAAATGTGGTAGTGAAACAGCACTCCCGACTGGCAGGACTGTAGGTGGAGGACTCCCACTCAGCTTAGAGGAAACAGTGCCACAAGGTGCTTCTTGTGGCTCAAGAATTGAGTCACAGACATGGCCTCTAAAACCTGGGTTAGCAGGCTTCTCTTTCAAAAGGAAAGTTTCTCTTTGGAGAACATAGTAAAGCCTCAAATTTTAGTGAAAGACAAGCCAAGAGGTTCTGCTTGTTCACGCTCGAATAGGGCTAGATTCAGAAAGGATAAATGTTATTGTCCAGGCAAGGGAAGTTCCTCCCAGCACTTCAGTTTTTTTAATAATTCATCATCCCATTTGTTTTAATTGGAAAAAGAATTCCCATGGTCAAGAGACCACAGTAGCCTATAGAAGAACCCAAAGAGACTTTGGGGGTCCAAGCCTCAACAATGCGGCTAGAGGGTTGGTTGTAACTAGTGGGTTCTAGAAGTAGTGTAAAGAGGCATTCTGGCAAAATGGGCAGCGGTGATGGCCATACTGGAAATATTACAAGCCTTGGGAGCAGTGGTTCATGTGCTCAAAGAAGAGTGGAGAATGGGACATAACTTAATTTATTTTGTAGTCCCGAAGAAAGAAGATTAATTTTAGCCCATCCTAGATTGAAGGATGTGAATCTAGTCTTCCAAATTCCACTCTTTTGTATGGAGATGTTAATCGGTGATTTCAGTGTTGCACAAGGGGAGAGTTCCTCATGGGATTGAATTTCAGAGAGGCATACTTACATATACCAATTTGGAAACCATACCAAAACTTTTTAAGGTTTGCTGATGCTGGGTTGCCACTTCCAATTGCAAGTTCTGTCTTTTAGGCTAGCCATGAGTCCTCAGACGTCCTCTAGAGTTATGAATGGTGGGGGGGCTACTCCTCTTCAGAGAGGGAGTTCTAGTTTACCCCTATTTAGATCATTGGCTTATTAGGTCAAAGTTAGAGGTGGAGAGTCGTCAGGTTACTGTTTGGGTGATCAGATCTTGTAGTCTCTAAATTGGAGCTCACTCAATACTTAGACTATCCGAGAGCATGTTGCAAACCCCAGAAGTGAAAGTGTTCTGCCCAACCAGAGAACGCTAAAGCTCCAAGCTCGGATGTGGGCTCTTGCAGTGAGGAGTGTGCTACATACCTGGAATTATGTGCAGGTTTTCTGCTCAGTGGTGGCAATATTTAATTTGGTCCTATGGGCTAAGGTTAATACGTAACCGCTGCAGTTGCCGATGCTGGAGTTTCCATGTTTTGTCAGTTTGGGAGTTTCAGGTTGCTCAGGAACGATGGTCAGTGATTGAAGTGTCATAGACATTCAGTCGTTCACTGGGCTCTGCTGGCCTTCCTTTACTGTTCAAGGTAAAGCAGTCAGACTTTTTTTTCAGACAGTGACACAGCTATGAGGTATATCAACCAGCAGGAAGGGACAAAGAGTGGCGTACCCAAGGAGACCTTTCTATTGCTGAATTGGGACACGACATACATTAAGGCATTGTCTGCAGTTCACATTGCAGGAGCTGAGAATGTGTGGGAATACTACTTGAGCAGGCACTCCCTAGATGCAGGAGAATGGGAGTTGTCAAAGAAGGCCTTTGTCCTAATCCAAAACCGTTAGGGGACAATGGATTTGATGGCGATAAGTCACGATGCAAGCGTATCACTATTTTTCAGCCTGTGAAAAGAGTAGCAGGGTTGGATGACCACCTACAGCAGTGACCTTTGAAGGGATTCTTTTATGTATTTCCCCTGTGGCCCTGTCATGTCACAAAGGTTAGCATTGCATGAGGGATCAGTGGTACTGGTAGCTCTGGATTGGTCCAGATGTTGCTCGTCTGCAGGTGGGGGAGAATATGAGGCTTCTGCAAGAGAAGGATGGTCTTGTCCAAGGCCTAGTCCTAATGGATGATTCCTTTTGTCTTGCAGCAAGGCTGTTAAAAGGGCACTCCTAACACATAAAAGTTATGTAGATTTGGTTAGTACAACTCTCTTGTAAGCAAGGAACAGATCTACATCCTTAATCTATGCTAGGATCTGGAGAGTGTCTTGATGTGCAATGTGAGGTTTGTCCCCATTTTAAGTTTTGATTGCTTAGATTTTCTTGTTTAAGATGTCCTGAAGAATGACTTAGCATTAGTCTGGAGAGGGTCTTCTTAAAGGCTGCACCCAGATGATGTTTGTTCCTTAAAGGTGTCACATGTTTATGTCCACCAGTCTGTTCGGTGGTTTCTGCATAGAACCTAAATTTGGTACTTGTGCTCTTGAGTCTCTGCTCTTTGAACCTTTAAAAAAGGTGACCTTGAAAGATCTGATCCTAAAGGTGGTGGTCTTGGCTGCTATCTGTTGGGCAAGGCAGATTTTAGAATCCAAACCTTATCCTGCCCAGAACCCTTTTTGCATTTTGCTGAGGCAGGGGTTTCTGAGCAACCCCTCCTTTCTTCTGAAAGTGGTGCCGGTCCTCCATGTTAATCAGTAATATAGTAAATATGGTCCATCCAGTCTGCCCAACAAGGTGATGCTATTGCTGGCCTTTCAACAATAAGACTGTGGTGATGAGTTTGTATTTCCACCTTTCTGACATGCTTAGAGCATTGTTATGGTATCTGGAGGAAAGCAGTGAATCCTGCAGGTTGTACTACGTATTTGTACTGCTCAGAGGTATAAGAAAAGGTGAAGCCTCTACAAAGTCTACTATTGCATTTTCACTTAGAGGCAGTGGTTGTCAACATTTGCTTTGTTAAAGGAATACTGAAGAGTAGGTGGCTGCATGGTGCCTTTTATAGGGCAGGTTTACAGAAATTGTCTGTCTCCATCTGCTGGCTGATGAGGTGCCTAAAAGTAAAAACAAAAAAAGGTGGGAATATAAAAGCCAGGCTATCCAAAGATTGGAACCAAACTGAAATTAAAATAACCAGCGTTTAATAATTTTCAAACAAATATTAATAAAACAATTACACATAAATATTGTTTTATTAATATTTGTTTGAAAATTATTAAACGCTGGTTATTTTAATTTCAGTTTGGTTCCAATCTTTGGGTAGCCTGGCTTTTATATTCCCACCTTTTTTTGTTTTTTACTTTTACGCCTCGTGGGATCTATTGGGTTCTCCACTTTTGTGGATTCTCTCTTGAGGTGCCTAACCCATTTGTTCTGGACTGGTCTGTTTGGACTTGAGGAAAGAAAATTAGCAGGTAAGAGCACATTTTTCCTTTCTTCTGCACTTGTTTGGCATCTCTCCATTGTGATCCCCACCTATGTTGTAATCTTGGGAGCCCAAAATTGTAGTAATGAGGATACCAGAACTTGGGTGGGTTGAGTTTTTGTTGTATAGAGATTGAGTGTATATAACGTTGGGATCCCTCAACTGCTAATTGCAAATGACTGGTATGGTTCATGCCCATCTGAGATGACAGGATGTGATGCTGAGTGTGGTGCTGTTTCACTGTCTCTGCTGCTATCCTTTCCCTAGTGCTTGGGCCATGTTCCTTGATCGACCTCAGCAGCGGTTGCAGCTTGTTCTCCTCCCTCCGGCACTATTCATTCCAGTCCCTGATAGTGAGGAGCAGCGTTTGGAGTTTGCTAAAACTGTGCCAGAAGATGTTCAACCATACATCATATATGAAGAAGTCACTGATGTGTGGATAAATGTACGGAGGAAAGATTGTTTTGGGGGCACAGTATGATGTCATTGTCTTATCTCCTTCCTTAGCTTTCTCTCCTGTCCTATTGGTTCTGACTCTACTTATGTTTCCGTATAGATTCATGACATCTTTTATCCCTTTGTCCAACCTGAGGGAGAGGAGGAGGAGATTTGCTTCATCAAAGCCAATGAATGTAAAACTGGCTTTTGCCATCTTTACCTTGTCACAGCTGTCTTAAAGAAGGGCGGGTACGACTGGACACAGCCGCACCTTCCTGGGGAAGGTGAGACCTGCACTGCCATTAACATCATTGGTTCATTTAATTTCTCCTCCTCTAACTGGCTTCTTGCCCTGCTTTATTTCCGACTCTCCTCTTCCCTTCCAGACGATTTCAAATGTCCTATCGCAGAGGAGATTGCACTGACCAGCGGCGAATGGGAAGTTTTGGCTCGACACGGATCAAAGGTACCCACTATTCACTTCAGTGGGGTGCAATACTTTTCCTCAGCTCATAGGATCAGACTCGGCTGCTGACAAATACCAGAAAACTTCATTTGCATCCACTTGGGGTGTTTTTTTGTTTGTTTGTTTTATTTATTTATTTATTTATTTATTTTCTTTTGTGACCATTGAAAATTACAGCTCTGGTTTTCAAAGGAGGATGCGACACAATAAAATACCCAACACTGCCTTCTGAAAAGCAGGCAGCGGGAGAGAGACTTGAAGACTGGTGCAGAAAGCTACTGCCCCTTTTATTCTGTATTTAAATTTTTTTTTTATTTTTTTAGTTGGTAGAGCACACTGCATCAGGAAGTTATGTTTTCAAGTACACATATTAATTCATAAACAATCAATAAATATATTAAGTTAGTCGAATAAAAAAGTGTCACATTATATATTTGTTGAACTTTGTCCTTGCATTCAGGTATGAACTAACAAAGCACGTGATTAATGCAAAGGACTATAAATACAGGCGTTACTATTCACAGTATGTCCATGATAGGGAGTTTAAAGACTTGCAGTTTTAATTCTTAAGAAAAAAAAAAAAAGAAACCTAGAGGAGATTCAATGGCATGAAATGCAAACTTCAATGAGAATTGTGTGCACATGAAATTGTTGTCCTTGGCCCTGAATAGTAAACTGATGGATTTTTTTTTTTGTCTTTTTCAAAGATCTGGGTGAATGAGAAAACAAAGCTGGTGTATTTTCAGGGCACTAAGGATACACCATTGGAGCATCACCTTTATGTGACAAGTTATGAGTCTCCTGGGGAGACAGTGAGGCTCACCACGTCTGGATTTTCTCACAGCTGCTCTTTGAGCCAGGTCAGTGTGGATTTGTAGTAGGTAGCCTGTAAGCCTTCTGGTGCAGGGAACAAAGGGTTAGTTACTAATGCACATTATTTTTAGTGGGCCCTGTTTACTGAATAACATGCATTAAGTGCATAAACATAGCTTAGTAAATCTAGCTCTTTGTTTTTACCTATGGCAATGGAGAGTGAAGTGACGTGCCTGGGGTCACAGAGGAAATTCAGTTAGACAACCCAAGTAGTTGATGCATGTGTGCAGGCATGGTGGCAGTTCTAAAATTAGATGGGAGAGTATGGACCTGTGCCAATCTCACAAGGCTAAATGCAAGTCCGTGCCAAGAGTTGCACATCTTCCCTTGTATTGAATACACTTTGGGGCCATAGCGAGAGCAAGGTGAGCAGAACTTTCCACTCATCATTTGCTTTCTGTACATCATGCTAGAATCTGGTCTGGATTCACTTTGTCTTGTGTCCACAGAACTTCGATATGTTCATCAGTCACTACAGCAGTGTCAGTGCCCCTCCCTGCGTGCACGTCTACAGGTTGAGCGGTTCTGATGATGACCCACTGCACAAACAGCCGGAATTCTGGGCCAGTATGATGGAGGCAGCTGGTTAGTATTCTTGCTGGTGAGAGCAGGCAAAAACCTAGAGAGGAATGGGGGCAATGTGTAGTTCGCTACAAGCTGCTGTGTACAGTGAGGAATCCAGTGACACTAGCCAAATCTCCAAGCACAGCGTTTGAGGGGGTTCATGAAGTGGCTTGCTTTTTGCATTGGAACCGATAGTAATGAATTCCTGTTGGTTTATAATACCTGGATGCTTTCAGATGTGTCAATATGTTGTCCTATGCTGCAGCAGCTTCTGCCTTATTTCATACTCTTTCTGCATTTGGGCATCCTTTTGTCATAATGGAGGAAGCCCAGGTTTCACAGGAATGACACAGTACCTGTGAATTGTGTTGGTTGCTTCTGTTGTGTTTAGGTCCAGTTGCAGTCCTTATCCAGCAGATGGAACTGGTTCAAAGTTACCTTATCTCTTCTGTGTCCAAATGCTGCTTGGTTTTCTCCTGGTTCTCTATTGTCTGGCAATGGTGTCTTTAATATTTATGAGGTCAGACGGGGCCTAACACATTCTGCTTTAGGAGACCTCTCTTCTGATGCTCTCCTCGTTTCCAGGTTGTCCTCCCTACTACGTTCCCCCTGAAGTCTTTGATTTCCACACACAGTCTGATGTAAAGCTCTATGGAATGGTTTATAAACCCCACAACTTCCTTCCTGGTAGGAAGCATCCCACAGTGCTCTTCGTATATGGAGGACCCCAGGTAGGGGAGACATTTATAAGTTGATGCTTGCTCTTTTTGCCTTTCCATGCTCCATTCTTTGTGACCGTTGTTGCTCCCCCTTAATTTATTCTATAGCTTAAACAACAACTGTAAAGGGAGGTGGGAGGGACCATGTGGCTGATTTATCCTGCTGTCCGTAGAGAACCCCTTGTTTACAGATAAATAAGCTTTCTTATTCCACTCAATCCATTCACCATCCAGTACATGTCTTTGTTCTGTGGCCTTATCACTTGCCTCATAGATTCTTCCATTTCCTTGATTTCTTGCAGTTACATCTAGTGAACCTATGTGGCATAACTTATGTGAGTTCCTCATTAGACTGTATAGAGTCTGCTCAGAATGAGTGAAATTAATTAACCTACCTGAATATTCTGCTAATTTACCCAGGATAGCCTAGGATGAACCTATCCACACCATCACTTGTCTACCTATTGGTTCTACGGCAGAAATATTCCTGTTCCTCTTTTCCTTTTCAGGTCCAGCTAGTAAATAATTCCTTTAAGGGTATCAAGTATCTGAGGCTGAACACGTTGGCACATCTTGGCTATGCAGTGGTAGTGATAGATGGCAGGGGATCATGCCAGCGAGGACTTACATTTGAAGGCGCACTTAAAAACCAAATGGTAACATTGCTTGTTTTACTTCTTTCATTCCTTTCTCTAGTTATAATCTCATTCATTATGTTGATTTTAGAGAACTCTGCAGGTGATTGTATTATGTCCCTTCCCCACTAGACAGTGGATAATTGGTCATTATTTTGCTCATTCTATGCAGGGCCAGGTGGAAATTGAGGACCAGGTGGAAGGTTTACATTTTGTGGCACAGAAGTATGGGTTTGTAGACCTGAATCGTGTGGCGATACATGGCTGGTCGTATGGAGGCTTCCTCTCCCTCATGGGGCTCATTCACAAACCCAGTGTTTTCAAGGTAGGTGCCCATAAATCTCTTTGCCTTGCTGCCTAGAACTTCCACTGTAAGAACATGAGTAGCCATACTGGGTCAGAGTCTAGCCCAGTATCCTGTTTTCCAAACAGTGGCCAAGCCAGGTCACAAGTACTTGGCAGAAATCCAAATCGTGGCAACACTCCACTCTACAAATCCCAGGGCAAGCAGTTGCTTCCCATGTTTGCCTCAATAGCAGACTATGAGCTTTTCCTCCAGGAATGTGTCCAAACCTTTTTAAAACCCAGATATGCTAATTGCTGTTACCACATCGCCCAGCAAAGAGTTCCAGAGCTTAACTATTCGTTGAGTGAAAAAATATTTCCTCCTATTTGTTTTAAAAGTATTTCCATGTAACTTCCTCGAGTGTCCCCTAGTCTTTGTACTTTTGGAACGAGTAAAAAATTGATTTACTTCTACTCGTTCTACACCACTCAGGATTTTGTAGACCTCAATCATATCTCCCCTCATCCATCTCTTTTCCAAGCTGAAGAGCCCTAACCTCTTTAGCCTTTCCTCATACGAGCAATATATTGGACTATGATCTAGTCCAATGTATTGCTGTGTTGCCCTTGCTTGCTTACTTTTGATTGTGCCGTACCGGATTGTGGTGATCCGGGGCCACATCCAATGGATGCTCTACTTCATTCTGCCTTTGCAGCAACATAGTGTTCCACTGGCAAGGTAATCCAGGGTTCTGATGATTGAGCTGCATAGGCCTGGGTGAGGTGCTAGCTTCTGGACTTAGTTTTCCCCTTTTCCATCTTGATGTGCCTGCAATGTGGGGGAGGGAGTTGGACAGGGCATTGTTTAAAGTGGTAACGCAGTCTTTCCCTTTGATTGGCAGGTTGCTATTGCTGGTGCCCCTGTAACAGTGTGGATGGCCTACGACACTGGGTATACTGAACGGTACATGGATGTTCCAGAGAACAACCAGCAAGGCTACGAGGCTGGCTCAGTGGCACTGCATGTAGACAAACTGCCCAATGAGTGAGTGCAGGAGTAGTGGATATGTTTTTTTGACCATTAGGATTCAGCTTAACTTGCACCCATTGGGTGGGGGGGGCGGCATTTTCCAGTGCTGGCTAGCTCTCAGCTCTTGATGAGGGAGTTTGATGAGGAATGTTTGTGAGCGCCGAATTATGGTAGACTCTGTTGGTGCTTTTTAACATGTTCCATGTCTCAACAAGCTGGATTTTGGAATAGTCTCTGAGAATGCTAAGGTTTTTGTATGTCCTGAGATTGTATTAGCATGTTTTGTTAAGACCATCTGGAAGTGCTGCCCACGATGTACAGATGATATAGCATCAATGACACTTGCACTGTCTTTTTATTTTTTAACTCTAAATTTTTATTGAAAATAATAATACAGTGGACCAAAACGACAATTAGCCCATTAACACACAAGTTGTCCTCAGCGGCCCTCAATGGAGTCATCGCTTAATAACAGGAGAGAGAGTTTTTATTCCCCCTCATCACTTTCAAAACCTGTCTACTTGCAGTTCCTTCCTGACTACATGCACAGCACAGCTCTGCTTCCTTCCCAGTCAAATATATTCCATAGCTACATTAAGTACAGGAAGCACCAGCAAATCTGTCTCCACCGCAGAAAACACTGGAGAATAAGAGCAATTCTGGCTGTTAATATTACAGGACTTCTTATCCATTCGAGAAACACTGGATTTTATCACCATTCTTCTAATGACTGTATCCAATGCCCCCTAATTTAAATTTTTATTGAAAATAATAACAGTGGACCAAATCGACAATTAGCCCATTAACACACAAGTTGTCCTCAGCGGCCCTCAATGGAGTCATCGCTTACAACAGTCCATAACAGGCTCACATAACCCAATATTAATAACAAGGACAATACCCACAACCTGTGCTCCCCCCATCAACCCCTCCACATTATTACTAACATTCATATCCCCTAATGCCAAACATTCCAGTTTCCCCAACCCATCTCCCCTCCACCCCAGACCCTCCCCCCAGCTTCTCCTCCCCCCACCCCCTCGCCCCCCAAAGGTAAGTACCTATAATTTCTTTATCCCTGCTCTTAAACGAGCCCACCCCCCTCTGCATCTCAAAGATCCCACCCTTCTATACGCCGTCAGATATTCCATATGCATTAATTGTCCCAATTTGTCCTTCCACTCCTCCAGTGTAGGAGAATTCGGAGATTTCCACCTTAAGGCTATAAGACATTTGGCCGCCGCAAAACCCCATCGAGGCCATTTACTAACCCCAGGATTCCCTCTCATTGTACAAGCCCAAAAGGCATTTCCGGGGTCCACACACCAATAAAGTATTCGTCAACTTAACCAATCCTTTCACCACCCCTTGCCAAAAATCCACCACCCTAGTGCATGTCCACCAAATGTGAAGAAAGGAACCCTTATGTACCCCGCACCTCCAACATCTATCTGATGTATCTGGATACATTTTATGCAATCTTTCAGTCGTATAATACCATCTAGTGAGAACTTTATAAGCATTCTCTTGTATCAGGACTCACACTGATGCTTTATATACTTCGCCACAAATAACTTCCCATTCCTGTTCAGTAAATTTAAATCCCAAGTCCACTTCCCATGCCCCACCAAACTGCCTAGGATCACTGCCCCGAAAGAATCTATAACGAACAGATATAGATCTAGGGACCCATCTCAAAATTATCCACAAATTTTCTAAACATTCCCTCTCTTGAGGATTTGTCCCCCTCCATCCCATAGTCCCCACAAAATGCTGAACCTGGATATAAGCAAACCTATCACCTTCTGTCAAATCATATCTAGAACACAATGTCTCAAAACTCAACAATTGTCCACCCTGCAAAACATTACGAAAAGTTATCAATCCCTTCCACTCCCACCTCAGGGGCGCTAGTGTAGAAACCTCTCCCTCCTGACCCCACCTCCTCTTAACCTCCTTCCACACACCTATCAGATGCTTCACATATGGGTTACACAACCCTTCAAGTAACCTTCCCACTCCCTCTGTAGTCCACAAATAAGAGTTAAGCTCTCTACCAGGGGTGTAATACCTTTCTATTTGACTTCCAGGTTTTTTATTCTCACCCTCCCAATCCATAATCATCCGCACCTGCGCCGCATAATAATACCATTCAGTGTTAGGAACCGCCCTTCCTCCCCTCTCAGGCACCCCCCACAGCACCCTGCTTCCCAATCTAGGGTGCTTCCCGTTCCAAATAAACTGCGTTACCAATCTCTGAATCTGCTTAATAGTTCCTTGAGGAAGCTCCACTGGCAAGGCCTGAAACAGAAAAAGCAAGCATGGCAAAATATTCATCTTGATCACTGCCATGCGCCCCCACCAAGACAACCATAACCCTTTCCAACTGGACAACTCTGATCTGATTTGACCTGCTATCTTACCATAATTGATACTGCTCACCCTATTAAGATCACTCGGAATTTGAATCCCCAAATAACGGAATTTGCCTTTAGCCCATTTAAAGGGAAATCTCCCACCCAGCCTGAATGCCACCCCTGGAGGTAATGATACATCCAATATCTCACTTTTATCCATATTTACCTTAAAGCCCGCCCAATCCTCAAACTCATTCAAAATCTCCAGTATCTTGGGCAGCGTTTGTTCTGGATCAACCACGTACATTAACACATCATCAGCAAATAATGCTATTCTATGTTCCCTCCCCCCAACCCTAACTCCTCTCAAGTCTGGATGTTGGCGAATAACTTCTGCCAAGGGCTCCATATACATCGCAAACAGGAGAGGAGAAAGCGGGCAGCCCTGTCAGGTCCCTCTCACCACAGAAAAGAATTTCGTATATCCCCCGTTTATTCGAAGACAAGCCCTTGGATTCTCATATAAGGCTGTCAGCCACTTACAAGAATTTTCCCCCAAACCCATCCACTCCAACACTGCCCACAAAAATCCCCAACTAACCCTATCAAAAGCCTTTTCCGCATCAATGGCCAACAAAAGCATCTCCCTACCACCCCTCTGCGCTTCCCACATCAAATTCAAAGTGCGCCTAATATTATCCCCTACCTACCTCCCAGGTATAAATCCTGCCTGATCCGCATTCACCAGCTTGGGCAACTCTCTAGCCAGCCTATTAGCCAGTACCTTCCACATTCAATAACGAAATTGGCCTATACAATCCACAATTCCCTGGGTCTTTCCCTGGCTTAGGGATAACCACCACCCCTGCCTCAGACATAGATTTGGGAAACCCTCCCCCTTTAAGACTCCATTTCCCACCCTCATTAATAAATCACGCACTTCATCTACATAACATTTATAAAATTTCCCTGTATATCCATCTAACCCTGGAGCCTTCCCATTCGGCAACCTCTTGATCACACCCTGTACCTCTTGCAATCTAATAGGCTCCCTAATTCTAGCTTTCTCGACATCATCCAACTGCTGCAGAGGAATCCTGTCCAGATACTGGGCCCAACCCTCCTCCCTAACCCCCCCCCCCCCCTTCTGCTCTGTACAATTTTCCGTAATATTTCAAAAAACATTCCTCTATCTCATTTTACTAGACTTATTTGCAAATTCAAAAAATTCTTGCTTTAATTTAGATTTTTATTTTTTTTTATTTTTTGTTACATTTGTACCCCGCATTTTCCCACTCATGGCAGGCTCAATGCGGCTTACATGGGGCAATGGAGGGTAAAGTGACTTTCCCAGAGTCACAAGGAGCTGCCTGTGCCTGAAGTGGGAATCAAACTCAGTTCCTCAGTTCCCCAGGACCAAAGTCCACCACCCTAACCACTAGATCTCATGAACTCCACCTCCTCCATCTGCATTTGCATCAGTGCTCCCCTCACCTCCCTTAATTCTTTCCCGACTCGCTCACAAGAATTCCTCTTATGCAACTGTTCCAGATAGAGCAACCTCTGCCGCAGTTCCAAGGAACACTTTCCCCACTCCCGTTTCCTCCCAGCTCCCCATTTTATCAAAACCCCCCCATACCACCACCTTCAAAGCATCCCAGAGAGTTCCATCAGACACTTCCCCATTATCATTAAACCGCCTAAACTACTGAATAGTCTGTCTAACATCCTCCCTAATACCCTCGTCCCCCAATAGCGTTTCTCCAACGCCCCCTATAAACCTCCAATCCCAAACCCTGTAGTTTAACCCAGGTTGGCGCATGATCCGAAACACTAATTGTTTCTATTTCCGCCTTCACCATATGCCATGCATTGCAATGGATCCATAGCCCATCCAATCTTGAATAGGACTGTGCTTCATGGGAATAAAAAGTATAGTCTCGCTGGGTGCCATGTAACAATCTCCAGCAATCCAACACCTCAAACCATTTCATAAGTTGCAACAAGGCTTTTCTCCCATGCCCACTATGGTAACTTTCCCCTTTTGAATGATCCATCCTGGCATCAGGGCCCAAATTGAAATCCCCCCCCCCTCCCCGCTACTACATGACCCCCCACAAAACCCAACAGCTCCTCCTTTAGCTTCTGAAAAAATTTCGTCTGATAATCATTTGGAGCATAGATATTAATCAGCGTAAATTCCCTACCCTGTAACCAACCTTTAAGGGCCACACACTTCCCTTCCTTATCCCTAAACACCCGCTTAGTGACAAACCCACAGTTTTGCCTAATTAGAATAGCTATTCCCCCCACCTTTTTTGCCCCTTCCCCCTGATGTGTCACTACTTCTTGATATTGTCTACGGCGTAACATATGAGTATCCTGAGATCGCAGATGAGTTTCGTGCAGAAATGTAATCTCCCATTTCAATCTCTCCAATTCTTTAAACACTCTACTAAGCTTCCCATGGTTATTTAATCCATTCACATTCCATCTACCTACCACCAATGATATTCCCTTCTCCTTGCCCTCCTTCCCCCTCCCCCATCCCCCCTCCTGTTCCCCTCCCCCCCAATGAGTACCGGACCCACCTACCCGCAGACCTGCCTTTCTCAAGGAAATGGCTCGCAGACCCAGGGCCTAAAAACATCCCTTTTTAATGACCCACTCCCTATCTATTCACTTCCCCCCCCCTTCCCCCTTACTCCACCTACACTCCTTAAACTACCCCTTCTCTTCTGACCCCCCCCCTTCAAACCCCTCCCCAAAATCCCATCAGCCATTCCCTTTATACTACCCCAGTCCTCTTTTAGAGGATGCCATTCGTATGGTGTTCATCTCTGCTCCTCCGCCTTTCAAGAAATGGACTTCACAGTTGACTTTCCTCTTGCCCCTCCTTCTGCCATCTCGTGACCGGGATAGAATCTTTGACCCGCTCAGCCGTCTCCATCTGATTCGGAATTCTTTTGCACCCCAAGGTGCTCAAAGCCAACCACACCTCTGCTGGGGTCTTGATCTTGCGGGATTTACCCTCCACTGTGAGCCACATAGCAAAGGGAAACAGCCACCTATACCGTATCCCTTTAGCTCTCATAAAAACTGTAACTTCCCTAAAGGATCTGCGTTTCTGCAGAGTGCTCCAGGCCAAGTCTTGATACACCCCAATTTTACAGTTCTTTCACCTGATTTCTCCTTGTCTCGCCTTGGCCAAAATCTTCTCTTTTATAGGGAAATCTGCAAAACAAACCACAATATCCCTCGGAGCAAAGTCCTGCTGTGGTCCCGGCGTCCTGTGAGCTCGCTGTATTTGCAGATCAGACCGTCCACTCCTCCCATCTGGATATAAAATGAACTCACACAGCTCCTCTATCACTGCCGAACAATTGACAAAGAGATCAGGCTCCGGAATTCCCTTAAAACGTAGATTATTCCTTTGGGACCTGTTTTCCAGGTCTTCCAACTGCTCCTTGACACTTTGGAGATCTTCCTGTTCAGCTGTAAGCACTTGACGCACCAAACCCACTTCAGTCTTAAGGGTCTCTACTTCCTCCTTCACCTCACCAACCCGAGACCATAAATCTCTCAACTCAGCATGGATGTCTCTCATCGCCATATGAATATCCTTCTGAACTCCAGCGAAATCCTCCCTCAGATCCCGGAACCATGCTTGAACCGCTTTATGCACCGGCTCCCCCATCCCATAGTGTCTCTCCTCCAGCTGATCAGTCCTCACCGGTTCTTCTTACCCCACCATTTTATTTCTTCCAACTGCGTCCCGTGCCCTGCAGCTCCCTCTGAGCACTGACCCCCCAAGGGCACCAGATCCACACACCTGTCTGCATCCTTCTCCAAAGAATCTCCTTCGGCCCGCACCGCTGACTGAGTCTCTAGGTGTTCCGGGCCCCTCTGGTCACCCTGATCTTTGGGCTGCTCCCCTTGCCTTACAGCTCCTCCTGTCGTGCCCTCCTCTGGATCTCTTCCTGAATCACTCGGCTCTCCCCTCACCTTTGAAGATGTCGCCGATCTGCCTACACGGTGTCCTTGCCCCTGCTCTGCCGACTCGCCAAACGGCATCTCCGGGGTCTTCTCGTTGTCCACGGAGCACTTCTCCACTCCAGCCTCACCGGAGTGCTCCACGCATCGTTCGGCTTCCGGCGCCGCCATTTTAGCTGCGCACCGCTCCGACCTCACCATTGAAGACGCTGCCGTTCTACCTACGCGGTGTCCTTGTCCCTGCTCCTCTGCCAGCTCTCCAAACATCCTCCCTGGGGCCTCCTCATTATCCAAGGAGCACTTCTCCACTCCAGCCTCTCCCGACTGCTCCATGCTTTGTGCAGCTGCCAGCGCTGCCATTTTGGCTGAGCCCCTCTCCGAACCCACCGACATCGCCGCCGCTTTCACTCCAGGGGTCACAGAGAACTTGAATTTCTCTAACCCCTTCTTCAGGGGCATCCTTCCCAACTCTTCTTGTCCCTTTTTCCCCCCTCAGAACCACAGCGGGTGAGGGTTTAAAGCACTTTTATTAGCTTGCCCTGATGGAGCTTGTTTTTCAAGCTCCCGTCTCTCTGCATGACGTCACTTCCTCCCGCCCAATTGCGCTGTCTTAGCTAAACATCTTTTGGTCTTGCTTGGGTTAGTGGATGTTAAGTTACCACCAACTGCTTTGACTTGGTTCTCTTTGTGTTGCCAGATGATAGAACTAGGATCTCAATGGATTAATGCTGGTATGGGAGATGCCTGGTTAGGATCCATTCCTAGTAGGTGGTGCCAGTGTTTGAACAGTGATAGCAGTGGGTAGTGGTTCCTGTATAAAGATGGTTAAGTGTGGTCTCTTGGAAAAGTTAATTTGTACACCGTACTTTGTCTTCTCTCTCCTCTCACATGCAGGCCGAACCGCTTGCTCATCCTCCATGGATTCCTGGATGAAAATGTGCACTTTTTTCACACCAACTTCTTGGTCTCCCAATTGATCAGGGCTGGAAAACCTTATCAGCTGCAGGTAAGAGGCTCACCGGAAGAGAGAGGGCAGGTCTTGTAAGCTGATGGGTTTCGTATTAGAAAGGTTATTCAGTTTATTTTCCAGTTAAACTTCAAATTGTGGGTTCCGCTTGCTAATCTCATTTCACATTGTATTAAGAATCTCAGATTTTTTTTCAGTATCTTTGATTTCCAGACCAGTGAACCAGGAGAAGTTAATGGTTTATTTGAAGGGGGAGGAAGGTATATTGATAAATGCATATTAGATTTGCATGTGTTTGAGCCTAGGGTGGTTGTGCAGGGATTATAAATTAGGTTTCCTAGTCTATCTGTGAGATAGTAGCCAGCAATTAGATTGTGGAAAGGTCTCCCTTGGGTTCCCAGTAGTTCCCCCAATGGATGGAGATAAGAAATCACTGCCCTCCAAATAATGTTTCTCTTTTTATTCTTTTTCTCCACAGATTTACCCCAACGAGAGGCACAGTATTCGCTGCCCAGAGTCAGGCGAGCACTATGAAATAACGCTGCTGCACTTTCTACAAGAATACCTCTGAAATTATGAGCCTTGGTCAGCCTTTGGACACTGACAGTTCGCTGTTGAACCCTAACCCTATCCCTACCCCTCTTCACAGCTTTCTTATCCAGAACACAAACTGCAGTGTGCCCATTGCATCTCTTTCCTCTTCCTTGAAACTGTTTGAGACAAGTGTGGGGGCAAACCATTCCCCTTGTTTGGATCGTGGTGCTGTACTTTCTCCCACCTGGTTTGGGGTCTGGTGCCTCTCTTTTCCTGTGCTGGCAGTCAGACTGTTTGTGGCCTGCTTTATGCTGTTGCTGCTGGTGCTCCCTTCTGACTAGGAAATCTTGTAGGTTGCCTTACAACACACGCTGATATGTGAAGGTGGACCTGTACATGGCGTTCATCACACTTCTTCCTGCCATTACCAGAAAGCATTTGGGGGCCCTTGTTAAGGCATGTATAGACTGCACAGGTATTCAAGAAAGAAAAGTGGGAGGGCAGCAACTGGGCAGAATTATCCACCCCATCCCTTTCTCTCAGATTCCCATCTGCTGGTCTTGAGTCCACACAACAGCCAGGATGTTGTAAGTGGGGCCAGTCTAGGAGAGGGAGTAGAGGAAAAGCATGTGAAAGCAGGGGTTAGAGGTAGTGTTTAGATATGATCAGTGGTAGAAAGAGGAGCAAGATGTCCACACCCATTTCCTTCAGAGTCTAGTCTGCACTATGCCAGTGGAGTGCATGGTGATTTGAATTAAGTGGCTGCAGCAGTGTTACCCCAGTATCAGTTTCTGATGGCAAAGATTATTTTATGTTTTAAGGGATGGCTAATTTCATCTTCCCTTTCCACATGGCCTCAGTCCTAAGATGTACCTAGGCTTCAACATGGTTTACACATCCCCCCCTCCCCCCCGACTTAAGTAATACCTGTCTCAGTTCTCTGCGGGTCAGTGACTGCTACCCTTCCTTCTCCACAATCTCTGCTCTCTCCCTGCCCCCCCCCCCCCCCCCTCACATTCAAGTGTATTTACTCTTGTGTGGGAGGATGGGAGGCATGGAGAGCTCTGAGAATTTCACCTCAGAGACCCCTCTCCCCTCCGTCCCTTCCCCTGCAAGGGGTTAGTGGGGGCCACAACAAACCACATCCACTTGCCCAAGTATTTTAATTGCGTATTATGAAAAGAAAATATTTTTATGGATTCTTATTTTGTAATTATGAGTGTAAAATGTAGTAGCTCATTAAAGTATTGGAAACTGAATTTGCATCCGTTCAGAGACGGTTGTCCTCATTTTTAAAATGTGACTTGTAAAGATGGCTAATAATAATAATTATTATTATTTGTTTATTTTGCCAGTAGTCCCTCTTGTGTTTTTTTTTCTTCAGGCACATTCAGAAATAGTTACAGGATCCTGGTTTCATGAACTTTTCATACCCATCTGCCTGGGATCCCCCCTCCCCCCATCTTAGTAGACCCTTCTGTTCCCAGTCTGATCATTGCAACAAAGCTGGGAATCCTGCATCAGGATTCCTTCCAAAATCCTGTTCTGCAGACTCTAAATCCAGCTTCAGGCTGTGGACACTACATCTGCAGTATCCTCATCCATCCTGTGGTGCGAGGGAGCACAAGAAGTGTTACATCCATGTGTAAAATGTCTGGTACCTATGAGAGAGCAGCCCTGTACACCTGTGTGGGCTATAACCCATGTGTTCTCTCTGACTGTGGCCTAGAAACATCAGGAACTCCTTTCTGCACCCCAGTTTTGTATTACTTGGTTTATACACACCTGTTCTGCAGTGTAACCGCCCTGACATTTGGGTATATCTTTACCATCATAGGATACCTTATATAACACTGTATGGTGTGGTCATTTTCATGTCATGAAGCAGCAGCAAGCCAAACTAAGCCTGATTTTGCCCTATTGAGTCAGTGGAATTACACATCCCAATTTCTCCAAGTGAAGCAGGAATTGCAGATGAAACTAAACTGCTTTAGTCTGTCCCTTTATGCCATGAAGCTATCTGATCACCTTAGCTTATAACACTTTTAAAGGGGTAATTGTCAAAAGCATTTTCACAGGCAAACAGGACTTTA
This sequence comes from Microcaecilia unicolor, assembly GCF_901765095.1. Taxonomy (NCBI): domain Eukaryota; kingdom Metazoa; phylum Chordata; class Amphibia; order Gymnophiona; family Siphonopidae; genus Microcaecilia; species Microcaecilia unicolor. The sequence goes on along the minus strand of NC_044041.1, from coordinate 85,394,833 downwards.
GGTAAATTGCCTGTCTGATGTGTAGGGCTTGTGTAACACATGTACTTTTGCATATTCAAGCCAATGCGATTATATTACCCCTAAAAGTTTGTGCTTGCAGAAGGCCTGGTGTAAATGTAAGTGCATAGTTTCCTTGCAGTAATTTTCATATTGCATATTTTCATTTTGAAAATGTGGCCAAGTCCGCATGTGTGTATTATGCATTTGCAGAGTTATAAAGTATGTCTCAGTGACCACTAGTCTCTTAGTTGATGCTACGGGCAACACAACCCTGTCTCTGTAGCAGATGATGTGGAGACTAATACACTTGTTTGAGGAGGAGGGACTCTTACAGTGAAAAATACCATACAAGGTATATATCTTGAGTCCGGGGATGGGGAAACTGTACTCCTGGGTTCTTTTTTTTCTTTCACAAGGGGAAGTGGGATGGTGGGAGGTGCAGACAGGAAGTCCTTGTCCTCTTAAAAGGGCTTCTGTGTGTTAAGTGACAAGCCGGAAAATGCTTGTGGTGTGACGTAAAGTCTACATAACTGCTTCTCTGAGGCTAGGTCTAGCTCCTTCCTGTATACACTTCAAAGTAGCAGAGAGCACAATTTCACAGACGATCTGGTCCTTGCAACTTCTGAGGCAAAGGTGACTGTCAGCAATAGGTGGGTGGAAGAGACGATATCTAAATGTCAGGATTTAGTTCGAGTTAAATTTAGGTATGCTAGGTATTTCCCTATGCCTGGAGGGCTTACAAACTTAATTTGAACTTGGGCAGTGGAGAATTAAAAGACTTGCCCAAGGTCACAAGGCGCATCGGTGAGATTTGACCTGTATCTTCCCTGTATTACAGCTTACTGTTTCAACCACTAAACTGCTCCACCTCCCACAGTTTAGTATGTCCTCCGATGCTTTCTTCCTCTTCGCTCTCCTGTGTCTGGCAGTGGGACAAAGTCTGATGCCTAAAAAATTAGGCAAGAAGCATCCCTACCCCAGTCCTTTGCTGAAGGGCTTTTCTCTAAGAAGGGGCATGTACTGCAGGGGCTATGATGTTTTATTCCTATCGTGTCCATCTGTAAATACTGCAGGAATAATCCAACGATTGGAGGGAGGGAGGTTAAGAAGCAATATGAGGAAACACATCTATTAGTGTTTGGAAGATCTTCCAGCATGACTTGGTCTGAGCACAGTTGGGACAAATTCAGTGGCTAATGAGAAAATCAGGGGAAGAGAATCCAAGATCTAGGGAACTATAGCAATGAGTAGTTGCAGTGAAGAGCCGATAACTGAGAAAGTATCCTGAGCTAGTGAGGTGTAGGCAGCAGCTAGGTGGACAAAATGGTCCCTCTTTATATCTGGGACTTTTTCAATAATTGACCATTGTGTTACCAAGGTAAAATTATTGCCTCATAATCATTTCCTTAAACTAAATGCAGACAAAACTAATCTTTTGTAGTTCAGTGATTCTCTGGCTGATATCCCTTCAACTGTCCTTTTATTGGATGGGGTATTATCGGTAACTCAACAACGTTAAGTACATGGAGTTCTTTTGGACTCAACTTTGTTCTTTAATATGGTTAAGAAAACATTTAAAGCTTAACTGAGAACAATCTATTCTAGTTTCCATGATGAACATTTCGCTTTGGTAGATTTACATATCATATTGCTTTTGCAAATGGAAAAAGAAAGCTGAATAAAATGATAGTTACTTTACTTTGGTGCCTCTGAAAAGATGGAAACAGAGAAAAGGCAGTATTAGAGAATTTTCAAAAAAATTTGCTCAAGTAACTAAGAGTTACCTGCATAATATTTTTCAGATTGAAAAGTTTTCTCGATTCAGTGGCTAAAATAGGTTTCAGAGCACATGTATGTATAGGTACAGGAAAAAGGGATAGGCAAAATACATCGAAAGGTGGGCTCCAATTTTTGTACTGGTTAGGGTGAGAGTAGAGTGGGGCTTTAAGAGGAAAAAGTCTTCAAATGAGTATGACCCGGCTCCTAATGAGCGAGACATGGCATCTCTGTTCTACTGGAGCAAAGGAGGTGATGGTACAACCTACTGCAGTAAATATGTGTGTGTGTGTGTGTGGGGGGGGGGGGGGGGGGGGGGATAATCCCCTCTGACTCCTTCTGGAAGGAACAATTCTTTAGGGTTTTTTGCCTTCCTAAAGCATCTCTTATTCTCACCAAACCTTATTTCATACAGTGTTTTCTTTTAGGGGGCGTTTTGAACTGCCTGAGAGGGCAACGTACATCACCACATGAATTTAATAAAGAAACCAGAGGACTTGGTTGAACTATGTTTGTTTATTTTTATTTATTTAGGAGCATTTGATGTGCCACAAGGGGGCCACCTATGCAGTTACTTAAAATGAGGAGCTTAAAAAAAAAGCACTTTTAAAATCTGAGGGGTCCTTTTACTAAGGTGCACTGAAAAATGTCCAGCAGTAGCGCAGATGCGTGTTTTGGGCGCGTGCAGAATAATTTTTCAGCGCAGCTGCAAAAAATGCCTTTTTAAAATTTTTGCCGAAAATGGACATGCGGTAAAATGAAAATTGCCATGTGTCCATTTTGGGTCTGAGACCTTACCGCCAACCACTGACCTAGCGGTAAAGTCTCACACGGTAACCAGGCAGTAATGGCATATGTGCACCAAATGCCACTTGGCGTGCATAACTGATGCGCACCAGAAAATAAAGAATATTTTTCAGGTGTGCGTAGTGGACATGTGCCAAAAATGAAATTACCACAAGGGTCACACGGTAGCAGTGCGGTAACTCCATTTTGGCGCGTGTTGGATGTGCGTAGGTGCTTACATGGCTTAGTAAAAGAGACCCTTAAGGTACAGGGAAGGTGAGGTGTCAAAGAAGAGAGGGGGGAGTGAGGTAAAGGCATTCTGAAAAAAGTAGCAAGGGAAAATGCAAGCCTGATATGAGGTGGAAGTGAGTTCCAAAATTGAGAGCTCAGGTAGCTAAAAGCGGTTTCTCTCGAGATTGTCAAAGGAAGAGAAATAAGATTTTGCTGAGTGTAATGGAGTGCACTGGAGGGAAGGTAGGGAACGAGTTTATTGATATAGGTAGGAGCAATGGGAAGACGACCTATAAAGACAAGTAAAAGGACTTTGATATGAAATGAGACAACCAATGTTCAGAATGAAGGAACGGGGAAATGTGATCAAAGCAATGAGCATGTTGAAGAAGCTTTACAGCTGTACATTGAACGAGCTGAAGACATTTAAGTGACTGAAGAGGGAGGCCAGCATAGAGAGAATTACAGTAATCCAGGTGAGGAATGACAAGAGCAAGGAGTGTAAAAAATGGAGGGGGAGAATGGAAATATGTTGCAGTGCAAAGAAAAATAAACAAGCTGTGAACTCCCTCGTTGTGTAGCTTTCTCCTGGGTTCATACAGCTGACACAACCAGTGCTGGGGGAGGGAGTGGTTCTGATAGTAGAGCACTGTTAAAGCTTCACTGTTAAAGCTGCTGAGGCATTATATAAAATAAACTAATGGTATAAGTGATACATTACTTTGAGGATGAACAGTCTACTGAACACACCATCTCTCAATGTACAACAACCACATCCTTTTCATTTTTCTGTTCTAGTTGAGGCATGCATACAGAGCTGTCATGATGCCCAGTGCCAGAAGTGACATTTTACACTAGTCTTGTATCTGCATCATGGAATCTTCAGCACTGATTTCATTAGGCATGGGCTGTCATTTGAATCGAATGTCATTTTCCGATAATAGTGTGTACTATTGGGAAATTCTATAGTCTTAGTGCTTAAATGTAAGCACTGCTTGCTAAAATTATAAAATACTAACACCTCGCATATGAATGTAACATTCACTTGTTTGTAAGACTTGATTGGTTACCAGTAGAGGCCTGCATACGATTTAAATTGTGTACAATGATCTATATGATATTACATAGATGTGCCCCACGATACATGTTACAATGCATTTGTCACTCGAGAGTAACAAGTCTAATATTCAATGTGATACTTTATCTTTACACTTTACAAATCCTATGGGATTCCTTTTGAAAAGAATGTTTTCAATGGATTCCCTTATCTGGCATCAACTGTTTGGAATGTGATTCTATATCAAGTTAGGATGTTGCAGGATTATCTGTTATTTAGAAAGCTGTTAAAGGCTTATTATTTTAGAAAATAACTAGATGCTTGATGTTAGTTCTTTAAAATGCTGGTTGTCCCAGAAGATGTCTGACTTATTGAGTACTGAAATAAGAACATAAGAATAGTCATACTGGGTCAGACCAATAGTCCATCTAGCCCACTGTCCTGTTTCCAACAGTATCCAATCCAGGTCACAAATACCTGGTAGAAACCCAAATAGTAGCAATATTCCATGTTACCAATCCCAGGACAAGCAGTGGCTTCCCCATGTCTGTCTCAATAGCAGACTATGGACTTTTCCTCCAGTCACTTGTCCAAAACATTTTTAAACCCAGATAAGCTCCGACAGAGTTCCAGAGCATAACTATTCGTTGAGTGAAAAAATATTTCCTCCTATTTGTTTTAAAAGTATTTCAATGTAACTTCCTTGAGTGTCCCTAGTCTTTGTACTTTTTGAAAGAATAAAAAAATTGATTCACTTCTACACGTTCTACACCACTCAGGCTTTTGTAGACCTCAATCATATCCCCCTTCAGCCATTTCTTTTCCAAGCTGAAGAGCCCTAACCTCTTTTCCTCATATGAGAGGAGTTCCATCCCCTTTATCATTTTGGTTGCTCTTCTTTGAACCTTTTCTAGTTCTGCTATATCTGAGATATGGCAACCAAAAGTGAATGCAATAGTCAAGGTGAGGTTGCACCATGGAGCAATACATAGGCGGCATAGTATTCTTGATCTCATTTCCCATCTCTTTCCTAATAATTCCTAGCATCCTAATTGCTTTTTTGGCCACCACCACACACTGGGCAGAAGATTTCAGCATATTGTCTACAACAATACCTAAATCTTTTTCTTGGGTGCTGCCTGGGAAGGTGGACCCTAGCATCAAGTAATTATGATTTGGAGTGTTCTTCCCAATGTGGATTAGTTTGCATTTGCCCACATTAAATTTCATCTGCCATTTGCATGCCCAGTCTTCCAATTTCCTAAGGTCTTTCTGCAATTTTTCAGAGTCCTCGTGTGTTTTAACAAATTTGGATAGTTTTGTGTTATCAGGAAATGTAATCATCTCACTTGTCATTCTGATTTCCAAATGAAATTTGGCCTGAGCAAGTTTGGTGATTCTTTTGTAATGCCTGAGTCTTACTGTGTGTTCACAGGACCAAAATGGTTCCAGCAGTAGCTCTTCCTGGTTTATCTCAGTTTATCTTAAGTTCCTTTGCCCACAAGCCTGTCTCAGTGTTCCATGGCATGGGCTTCACTGGGGCTGTTCCTCATTGTTAATTGGGTATATTCTAGGGATGAGCACTCTGCCTGGAATGACCTGTTAACCTCTCTCTCTCCCCCCACCCCCTCCACACACAGGGATAAGGTAGAGGACATTATGCAGTGGCTTTATTATTTCACAGAGTGTAAAATCTTTTCCTTGCTGAGACCTTCCTTTTATCTCTAGATGTAGATACCTCATTTAAAGAACAAGTTTAACTCCTGCCTCTTCTTTCCACCTCCTTCCCCATCTTTCTTGGATTTTCATTGTATTTATCACTGAGGTTTTACAACATTGTGGGTGGATTTGCCATATGCTGAACATGACAAAATGAAGAAGACCAGAAAGATAAGATCAAGCTGTGGTCTGAAAGTATTGCTGCTCTATCTGAAGCTGCCTACAGAGACATATGTGGTTTTAAGTCTTCAAACTAATAGGTTACCTTACAAAGCTATGGTTTTTAAACTTTCCTCTTTATTAATTATACAAATACACGTTAAACTTACACCAGCAAATATAGTGAAATATACAGCATCTGAGCACTATTTTGTGTTTGATTCCAGATCTTATCTCTTCCTGGTTCAGTCCATGGTTTCTAGGGTCTTTTTCTGCCAGAGGCACTTTGCTCAGGTTCTGCACCCTCACATCTATACTCTCCCCTCATTTTTACTGGTTAGTCAGTGGGAGCATATATTTCATGAGGCAGAAGAGTAGAGGTGGCAATAAACAGAAAACATCTTAATATTGCATTGTCATATTTCTCTATTGGAAGGTTCCTAGAAGTCTGTAATTCAGCTATTTTGCATATGTGTTTTAAAGCTGGATATATTGTGACAATGTTTCACAAGCACATTCTATATTATCCTATACAAAGCCAGGTAAGTAGGAAAAAGGAACCATCACACATTAATATGTCTGAGATAGATTTGCATGCACTACTTCTACTATTGTATGCAAATCTATCTCATGCATATTAATTGTGGATATCCTGAAAATGAGACTATGTGCAAAGCTGTCAATTTACCCAGTTCCAAGAGGAAGACATTTTGGTCAGTTTTGTGTTTGAATTCACATCCCAAAGCAAGGGTGGTATTTGTAGTCCTTGAGTCTACCTATTGAAATCTAGGGCTGGGCAGCCAGAACGTTTTCATATTGTTTTTTTTTTATGTTGTTTTAAAATTATGCACTTTTCAAAATTCCAGAGTATTTATGTAAGAACAAGTGAAGGAATGCAGCTGAGGGAACCTCTAAACTTGAGTGCATAATAGGTTTTCCAGGATCCAGTCCACAAATGTTGACTGTTGTACAATTTGAATCCATTCCTTGCAAGCAATGCAAATAAGTCTTGCATATCCAAAAAGAAAACCTAGAATAATGCCTTTCCTTACTCAAAATATCTCCCTGCCTAGATCGAAGGAAATGCTGAAGCTGGATTTGGCTTTTGCCTTTGTGGCTTTATTGGTGACTCTGTCTCATTCGCTGGATTCAGCCTTGGAAGAAGGATGGAGGAGCTGGAAGATATTCCACAGAAAAACATATCCACAAGTATGTCATGAGCAAGAAATAAAGAGAAGTGTTCCTGGGCTGAGCAAAATGATCATCATTACAAGGAGGGAGGAGGGAGGAGGGAGGGAGGGAGGGAAGGAGGGAAGGATGACTTGTTAATTGTTGCCTGGGAGCTGACTCCATTGTTAGAAGGTGAGAGGGAAATGGATTTAGCTCATATCGTTCTCAGCAGTTGTAAGTACTACATTAGGTATGGCAGAATGCTGTTACCATATTCCTTCTGAGGTATACTTCTCTTAGGAGTATGTTTAGAAACACAGTAATGCCTCTTCCATCTGCTACATTAATTGGGATTATTTGGAGATTAAAAACTCATTGCATTGATGTCCTCCTCCAAGAATACTAGGTATATGTAGCCTATAACTTATACAAACTCCACTGCTTATTTCTGGGATAAGCAGCATAAAATGTTTTGTATTTTTGGGGGAGGATCTTGTCAGCAGGTATTTGTGACCTGGATTGGCCACTGTTGGAAACAGGATGCTGGGCTTGATGGACCTTTGGTCTGTAAACAGGTAGGTAATCCACCAGGGTGGAAGAACACAAAATCCCACGGATGTTGGAATGAAAAAAAGAAGGACCAAGGGTCCATCTAGCCCAGTATCCTGTTTCCAACAATGGCCAAGCCAGATCACAAGCACCTGGCAGAGTCTATCCAGCTTATTTTCGAAAGTTATCACCGGCCATTTCCCGACATAAATCGGGAGATGGCCGACGATTTCGGAAAAGCAGCAAAATAGGTATAATGGAAAGCGGCATTTTTGACAGCATTGCCGCTTTCCCATTGCTTCGCCGGTGAAAGTTCAAGGGGGCATGTTGGTAGATTAGCGAAGGCGGGACATGGGCGGGCATAGGCATGGCTACCAGATGGCCGGCTTTCACCGATAATGGAAAAAAAAAGTGGCGTTAAGCAGTATTTCGCCGGCTTTACTTGGTCCTTTTATTTTCACGACCAAGCCTCAAAAAGGTGCCCCAACTGACCAAATGACCATTGGAGGGAATGGGGGATGACCTCCCCATACTCCCCCAGTGGTCACCAACCCCCTTCCAAACTAAAAAAATAAAACTAAAAACCTTTTTTGCCAGCCTGTATGCCAGCCTCAAATGCCGTACCCACCTCCATGACAGCAGAATGTGTTGTATCCTCCGACAGCCTTTCCTGGTTGCGATGTGGCTCTCGGGTGAGTGTGACCCCTTTTCTGTTAGGTGCACTGCAGAGTCACATTACCAATGCATTGTATTGGGTGTAGGGTACTGGGCTCTACTCCCATGGTGCTTTCCCCCCCTACCAACCAGGTCAGAGTGTGCCCTGTTTTGTTTCCTGTTGTAGTCCATGCGGTAGTGGCCATTTTTGTAAGCCAGTTTTAGTTCCCTTTCCTGTGTTACCCACGTTAGAGAACGTAGTTCTTACCTTGCATGGTGCTGAAAGAGGGCATTGTACACCATTGTGCCAGCTTTGACCTACTGCTAATCTTAGTACCAGGGGACTCTTTGCCAGTGGGGCACAACCTCTGATCTGCAGTTAACTGTGAGTAAACGTGGTTATTTCAAGAAAGGACTTTTCAGAGAGATTAGTCTTCAGGTGTGAACTGGTGTGCCAAAGTTATACAGCAGCAATAAGTCCTAGAGGCTGTATGCAGGTCCCTGGAGCAATTTTAGTGGGTGCAGTACATTTGTGGGTAGTGGGTTTGGGGGGCTCAGCTCCCAAAGTAAGGGAGCTATGCACGAGGGAGCTTTTCTGAAGTCCACCGCAGTGACCCCTAAGGTGGCTGGTTGGTGTCCTGGCATGTCAGGGGGGCCAGTACACTAAAAATGCTGGCTCCTCCCACGGCCAAATGCCTTGAATTTGACCGGGGTTTGAGATGGCCGACATAACTTTCCATTATCGCTAAAAAACGAAGCCGGCCATCTCAAACCCCGGCCGGTCATCTTTTTTGAAAATACGGGTCTGGCCAGCTGTTTGCGGTGCCGCCAAAATACATAGCCGGCCATGTATTTCGTCAGCACCGTTCGATTATGCCCCTCTATGTTACCTACCACAGGGGATAAGCAATGGCTTTCCCCAAGTCTACCCTAATACAATTTTATGGACATTACTTCCAGGAATTTTTCCAAACCTTTAAATAGAGGGGAAAGGGAATGGGACTTGATTATATTGCCTTTCTGTGGCTACAATCCAAGTAGTTTACATTTTATATGTAGGCGTTTATTTTGTACCTGGGGCAATGGAGGGTTAAGTGATTTGCTTAAAGCCACAAGCAGCTGCAGTGGGAATCAACCCAGGTTCTCAGGTCACTGTACAAACCAGTAGGATACAGTCCTCTGGCAACAAGTTCTATAGCTTATCTGTATTGAGTGCAAACTTTGTTTTAAATAGGGCCACATTCTAATTGCAGTTTTAACTCTGTGATTAATACATTAATCATTATTTTAAAAATTAATCACATTGCAGCATTGCCTGTCTCCTCCAAACATCTCTTCTGCTCTCTTCCACTGCCAACCTCTGTCCTTGCTGCAATCTGACATCTCCCCCCCCCCCCCCCCCACCATCTGTGATTCATCATTCGCTCTCCCCATGCCAGTCTACCTTAAAGGTGGTCTTCTGTTGATCCTTGCCAGCAGCTGCCCATATGTTGCCTGAAGCCTGGTCCAAAGCTTACCCTCTGACATCCACCCCCCCACCCAGGCAGAAAAAGAAAGTGATGGAAACTATGGCCGAGGCAGTGAGCTCCAGCAACCAAGAGAAGAGCTCGAGTCTTTTTTGTTTGATGAGAAAGATGTTTTTTAGTTTCAATATATTAGATGTGCAACTGTAATTAATGTTTGAGATATGCAATTGTAAATTCTCCTGAAGGACTTATTGTTTGTAATCAGCTTAGAATCTCTTTTGAACTTAGTGGAATATAAGAATCATCATATAACATCATAGCATAACATAGCACCCCAAGTTTGTGTCACTGCTCATGTGGGTGGAGGGGAAGAGAGAGATAATGGACTTGAGGGAAGGAAGGGAGATATGTTGGATCTGGGGGTGGGAGGGAGGAAGATTATCAGTCCTTTAGGGACGGTAAGGGGGATAGGATTTGATATACCGCCTTTCTGTGATTAAAGTCAAAGTGGTTTACATATTATATACAGGTACTTATTTTGTACCTGAGGCATTAGAGGGTTAAGTGACTTGCTCAGAGTCACAAGAAGCTGTGATGGGAAATAAATAAATAAAATACCTTTAATTGTGTGATTAATCACAATAAAAAATTTTAATCAAAAAGCAGCCCTAGTTTTAAATGTACTACTATGTAACTTCATGGCATGACCCCTAGTCCTACTTTTTGAAAGAATAAACAATTGATTTGCATTTACCTGTTTCACTTCATTCAGGATTTTGTAAACCTCTATCATATCTCTCTTTAGCCACGTCTTTTCTCCAAACTGAAGTGCCCTAACCTCTTTAGCCTTTCCTCATTTGAGAGGAATTCCATCCTCTTGATCCTTTTGGTCACTCTTTTCTGTGCCTTTTCTAATTCCATTATATATATTTTTTTGAGACATGGTGATCAATACTGACCATGGAGTGATACAGAGGCAGCATGCTATTCTTCTGTTCCTCTCCTCCCCCCTTCTTCCCTGCCTTTCTCATGTGTTCTGTGGAATGCCCACTTTGTCTGCAACAAACTTTCATACCTCCACGTATTCTCCATCTGCTTGCCCTGAAACTTGGCTTTGCCCTGAAGACTCTGCTTCAGCCACGTCCCTGTGTCATGGAGGTCACCTTTTTCCCATACTCCTCGCACAGTTGGCCGTGGAGGTGGTATCGGGCTACTACTTTCACCCTCCTGTAGATTTCAACCTCTTCTTCCACCTTAGTTTCACTGCTTTTCTTCCTTCGAAGTCCACTCCATCTATTCACGCCTGTGCCTCCATGAGTAACAGTCATTTATCGACTCCCTGATAAGTCTCTTTCTTCCTTTCTCACTGACTTTAATGCCTGGCTTTCCTTCTTTCTTGAACCTTCATCTCCTTCCCTAATTTTTGTGGATTTTAACATTTATGCTAATGCTTCTCAGTTTCTCTCTTTAACATCCTCTTTCAGTCTTCAACTGTGCTCCACTACCCCCACTCACCAGAACGTCCACTGCCTTGATTTTATCTTCTTCTCAAACTGCTTACTCTCCAGTTTCTGCACTTCAGCACTTCCCCTCTCTGACCATCATCTGATAACTTTCACACTTAAACATCCTCCCCCCCCCAGTCCCATCCAATCTCAACCAATACATTGAGGAATCTTCAGGCTATTGACCCTTCTAGTCCAATGTTTCAAATCTCTTCTCAACCACTATGTAATCCAAGTCTGTCAATGAGGCTGTCTCTTCCTATAATATGACTCTCTCCTCTGCTCTGGATGCTGTCGCTCCTCCCATTCCCCATTCTGTAATGCGTACCACACCCCAGCCTTAGCTGACCTCTAGAATCCGCTACCTACATTCCTGTGCCTGATCTGCCGAACGCCTTTGGTCGAAATCCCATGCCCATGCTAACTTCATTCATTTCAACTTCTAGCTGACCTCCTTCCAGTCTGCTCTTTCACTTGCCAAACAGGACAACTACATCCAGTTGACAAATTCTCTTGGCTCAAACCCTCGACGTCTCTTTGCCACACTGAACTCTCTCCTCAAAGTGCCTTCACCTCCAACTCCCCCTTCACTTTCTTCCCAGACTCTGGCTGAATACTTTCATAATAAGGTTCACAAGATTAAACTTGAATTCTCAACTAAGTCACCTCCACCTCTCCTTCTCTTAGTCCATTCTCTCAACCCTTCTTCACCCCCCCCCCCCCGCCTCCTTTTCTTCCTTTTCTGAAATCACTGAAGAGGAAACTGCACGTCTTCTTTCCTCCTCAAAACTAACTACCTGTTCCTCTGATCCTATTCCCACCCATCTACTTAACACTATCTCTCCTACTGTCATCCCTTTTATCTGTCATATCCTCAATCTTTCACTTTCCCCTGCGACTGTTCCTGATGCCTTCAATCATGCCGTAGTCACACCACTCCTCAAAAATCCTTCATTGGTCCCTACCTGTCCTTCCAACTATCGCCCCATCTCCCTCCTCCCTTTCCTATCCAAGATACTTGAATGTGCTGTTCACCGCCATTGTCTTGACTTTCTTTCATCCCAAGTTATTCTTGATCCACTTCAATCTGGATTTCGCCCTCTTCATTCAATTGAAACAGCACTTGCTAAAGTCTCCAATGACCTGTTCCTGGCCAGATCCAAAGGTCTCTATTCTATCCTCATCCTTCTCAATCTATCTGCTGCTTTTGACACTGTTGATCACTGCCTACAATAGCTTCCTTTTCCTCCTGCAGCCCATTGGTCAGACAGAGCTAGCCAACAGGGCTGCAAGAGGAGGCAGGAACAGTAGCTGATGTGATACAGACACACTTCCTTCTTGACTTCCGTTGCTGTTCTGCAACATGGGGCTTTCTGCTCCAAAAGTAATAAAGTACAGCATAGAGTATTGGGTGTGCCTTAGCACTCATAGAACCTACAGAGTAGGATCATCTCTACTGAATCTCACCTTCCTCCAAAGATCCTTAGGGATGTAAGACTGCAAAGTTAGTGAAGGTGCCTGCTCAGAATGTATAGAAGAATGCAGGGATTCTGATGCCCAGGACTCCAGCTGTTCCAACCACATCTGCTTAGAAGAGGATGCTTCTTGCAAGTTCTAACTGTAGGAGATCCCTCCTGAGTCCTCTGTTTCCAGCCCTTATCCTTCTCCAGTTCCCTGCATTACCAATTCGGAATTGTTTGCAGAGCATAGCAGCACAATTTGTGAAGAGGCTTGGGGAGTCAAAAACAGACACAGTTTCCATGTTGGCACTGTGGGCTGAGTCAGCCGACACAGACAAGTCTCCCTACAGTGCTGAATCGCACCTAGAAGAGATCACTGATTCCCCTGCACTCTCTGTGCTCTGGGTCAATAAAAGCAGGCATGACCTGAAGCAGCCTGGTGAGTGTTGCATTGGGAGCAGTGTTTCACTCTCTCTGCTGGTGCCACCATAAGAAGAGTGCTTAAGAGAAATTTTCTGGTTCCACTGAAGGAATTTGGGTAGAGCACAGGCATGGAAAACAAAATGGCACGCACTACACAACAGATATGCTAATACTGGAAGAACAGCACAGCAGTACTTCCTGCCCTCCACGTAACCCTGATGGTACCAAGGGCTCAAAGGAGAAAAACAAACCAGCCTTACAGACAACATATCATTTCTTCAGAATTCAACACTTCTCTTTCTGAAGCAGGAATGAAGGACACAAGAGAGGGCATGGGGGGGGGGGGGGTAAGGAATACAGGCTCCTCTGGGTGTACCCCGTAAGCCCACAGTCACACTCAAATTTATACCTCCCTGCTCCACTGAGTTCCTTTCAGCAAACTGGGTACATGAGCGGGCATTAAGAAACCAGTTCAGGAGCTATATAGGACGCCATCTTCCACCTGCTGGACATAGAAAAATACTGAAGTGCTGGAACTGCACAATGTCTTTATAGGTCAGAGCATACTTCTGTGTTTTTCTGTCTCTGCCAGCTGGTTGATGGATGCATGACCTGCAGGTTCTGGACTTAGTTTGGTGAGGACTACAAGGAAATGAGTTTATTAAAGATGGTGAGTGGGTGTGTACATGCTGGAAGTGCTAAAATAAGGATATGGTGGAGGTAAAATCTTTAAAAGAATTCAGAAAAATATGGGATAAACACAGAGGATGGAAACAAAGCACTAAACTAGGGGTTCCCAGCTCAGTTCTTGGGCCACACCCAGCCAGTCAGGTTTTCAGAATATCCACAGTGTGCAAGGACTGAGTTGAAAACCACTGCACTAAAATAACCTGCAGAGGGCACCAGTTCTAAGAATGACACTTCTGTTCTTTCAAGAAGGCATAAAAACAAACATAAATATAAAATGTGGGGAATAACTTGCAAGGAGTGGCAATGGGTCATTTTGGTGTTTATCTGCCATCATCCACTATGTAATAAAGTTTTCAACCCAGTCCTTAAGGCACACTCAGCCAGTCGGGGTTTTCAGGCTATCCCCATTGAATTTAATGGGGATTTCCTAAAAACCCGGACTGACTGAGTGTGCCCCAAGGACTGGGTTGAAAACCTTAATTTATAAAATAACTCCACAAGCTTTCTCTCTCTTTTCCAGAATGATGTAGGTTTAACATCCTGTGTTCTCATGTCTGGTTTCCAGGTATAGTGATGCCACACTGGCATTACCTAGTTAATATCAGCAGACTTGTATTTGGGGGAAAGAAAGAAAGAAAGAAAGAAAGAATCCACAAGGTGTCACTGTCACCAAGTGTAAAAGCAGAATGGCTATTATGCTGATCCATTTAGTTCAACACAATAAAAGTTAACAAAAATAGATACACATGTACAAATCCAAGTGAATCATAAGATGCAATACAATGAGATATCAAACCTCCTGCCATCCCCTCTTCCATGCTCACTTGTACTTTTAGGAAATGTTGTATTTTGCTCATAAGGAGTGCCGGCTCCCAAAAGGTACTTCAATAAAAAGGTAACACTTTTTTTTTTTAACCTATAACCAAAGTTTGAGAAGTGTCTTGAAATGTCTTCACTGGGTTGTCCTTATCATTCTGAGCCAGCCTTCAGGTCTTTCTGGCACTAGGCCTTTTCTCTTTTCTCCATTTCAACTAACCCCCCCCCCCCCCATGCCTCTTTACAGACTCCACACAACAGAACCCCATTTACCATGCTTATGAGTCTTTTAAACTTTGTGCAGGTGACGGAGGCTTTCCGCAGGACTATTTGGGAAAAGAACCTGCGGAAGATCGAGCAGCACAACCTGGAGCATTCTCTGGGAAAGCACAGTTACCTCCTGCAGATGAACCACTTCGGTGATATGGTAACTGTAGCCTTAACCGATAAGAAATGTCATCTTTTTCAAGGGCGGTAGGGAGTTAGAAAAATCTGTTTCTGGCAAACACGAAGGAGGTAATGCTAAACTTTATTCCACGGCTCCCTAAAAGAATTTCTCAAAGGTTACAAAGCATAGCCGGTCCTGTTGACCATTCTTGTTGGTGTCAAGCAAGTTTCTCTTTAATACAGAAAACACATGAAGAAATCTTTGTGGGGCCCTTTTACAAAGTGGTGGTAAGCCCAATGCATGCTTACTGCTCACTAAAAGGGAAGTACCGCTGGACTACTGCAGCAGCCAGGCGGTACTTGCCACCCCTCTCCAGCACACACCATTTCAGGCGCTACAAAAAAAATATATATATATATATTTTTTTTTAATTTAAAGATTTTTATTCAACTTTCAAATATTGGTGTGGTTTACATAACAATTAAGATCATGGATTATAAATTCCATTTGTGGAAACTTATCAATTATCAACTAGGTTACATTCTCCATTTCTTTCCTCCCTCCCTTTTCCCTCCCTTAGCCCCTAAAAATATTTGTATTTTTGTAGTGCTGGTGTGTATCCAGCAGTAATTGGGCAATGCTGCACACTGTCCGGTAACCGCCGGGGTAGTGTGGGAGCCCTTACCGCCACCTCAATGGGTGGTGGTAAGTGCTTCCACCCAAAATGGGTGCACAGCAAGTGCTTCACTTGCTGCATGATCCATTTCTTAACAAAAAGAAAACCAAAAACCTGCCTTTTGTCCACTGCAGGAAAATGGGACTTCAGCGTGCATCCAAAACACACGCCGATGCCAACGCAGGCCCCCTTTTGTCATGGCTTCATACAAGGATCCTGTTCATTTGTAAACACTTGTCTGGAGTTTATAGAAACTGGAACTTTGTGCTGATTTTGTATACATTGTGATTTTTTTCTAAAAATAATTGAAGTTAATTAAAGAACTTAAATCCGCCTTTTCACTCTCCAGAGTGTACAAAACAGTTTACATGATGACAACATAAAATAGACAATTAATATAACAGAAATACAATGAACCTACTAACTGATCACAATGCAGTTTCCAGAGCTGATCTATTTTACCAAGTGCACCCCTAAGAAATTCTTGTTTGTCTGTGTGCAAGAGGAACACAACTAGAAGTGTGAGGTCTTCCACAAGCCACAGGTGATGAAAACACCATTTATTCTCCCTAGACGGATGAGGAGTTTCATCAGCTGATAAATGGTTTCATCTTGGAGCGGGAGGAGGAGAAGGTACCCTTGTTCCAGCATTCAGATACTTTTGAAGTTCCGAAGGAGGTGGATTGGCGTACAAAAGGTTATGTAACCCCCGTGAAGAATCAGGTGAGCAGAGGTTATAGAGAAATTCCAGACCATTCTACAATAATTCAATTTAAATAGTAATATCAGTGTACAAAGAACCTTTGAAGAGTTTAACATCAATACCTTCCGAATCAACTTATCTGTAAAAAAAAAAAAAAAATATATATATATATATAAATAATTAAACCTTGGAGTCTATGTTTGAGCACGGGGTGGGGGGTGTTAAGTGTCTTCCTTTAGGTCACACTGTAACATATAAGGGATGATCAATGCTATGTTGTCAGACTGTTGACGGATGAGGCAGCTAGTATAAGAACATAAAAGTTGTATTGGGTCAGACTAAGGATCTATATGGTATGGCCTAGTATCCTGTTTCCAGCAGTGGCCAGTGCCAAAACATAGCAAGATCCATCCTGCTTAACCTCGGGGATAAGTAGAAGCTTTCCCCAGGTCTATCTTAATAATAGTATATGGACTTTTCCTCCAGGAATTTGTCCAAACTCTTTTTTTTAACCCAGCTACACTAACTGCTTTTACCACTTGCTCTGGTGATGAGTTCAGAGCTTAACTAAATACTCAGTGAAAAAAATATGTTCTGTTTGTTTTAAATGTGCTACTATGTAACTTTTTGAAAAGTGTAAAAATCTTAATAATAAATAAATACATTGATTTGCATTTACTCATTCTGCTCTATTCAGGATTTTATAGACCTCTATCATATCCCCCTCAGGTGTCTCTTCTCCAAGCTGAAGAGCCCTAACTTCTTTCGTCTTTTCTCATATTAAAGTCTTTGTACCTTTTCTTGTTCCACTACATCTTTTTTGAAATGTGGTGACCAGAATAACACACAGTACTCAAGGTGTTGTCTCACCATGGAGCGATACAGAGGCATTATGGTATTCTCTGTTTAATTCTCTATTCCTTTCCTAATAATTCCTGGCAGTGGCATAGCCCAAATGGGAGGAGAGCCTTGGGGGCCTGGGCCCCCCCATTTGGGCTCAGGCCCCCTCCAAAACCCAAAGTACCTGTTGAATGTCTGGCAGTGGTGCCCAATCCCCACCAGCCAATGAGATCCACTGCCCAGAATTGCCCCAGTGCTGCCTTAGCAGCAAAGAAGTAGATGGCCTCCTTTCCAGCCACTGACATCAGTATTCCTCACACATGCTCAGTTCGTCCATGAATTGAGCATGCGTGAGGAATGCTAGTGTTGGCGGCTGGAAAAGAGGCCACCAATTTCTTCATTGGTGAGGCAGCACTGGGGCAGTTCCGAGCAGTGGATCCCATCAGCTGGCGAGGATTGGACATCCTCGCTGGCAAAGATAAAATTATTAATGCAATGGGGGTAGAGATAAAATATATTGGCACCCAGTCCACCTCGAGCACCCCCCAAAAATTGAATCCTGGCTATGCCCCTGATTCCTGGGCCCCCAAACCTGTTAGTAAGTTATATCTCCTTCAGGCTTTCATAGGGAGCTCCCTCTAATGTTTGTCCCGGCCACTATTACACAGTGACTTCCTCCCTCCCAAGGGCAGTGAATGCCATCTCACAGCATTCCAAGCCTCAGCTAACCATAAGAGTGGAAAATCTGGCCTAGAAATTGAACCTAACTTCTTTCATTGACACAGTACATTGCTGTCACTGAGCCATCAGGCTAACCCATAAGTATGTATTTCCTTTATGTGCATCTCTTTCTTCTGTTGTTTCCAGGGTCATTGCGGTTCCTGCTGGGCATTCAGTGCCACTGGTGCTCTGGAGGGACAGGTCTTCAAGAAAACAGGCCAGCTGATCTCTCTGAGTGAGCAAAACCTTGTGGACTGCTCCAAGCCACAGGGGAACCATGGTTGCAGTGGTGGATATATAACAAGAGCATTCAGATATGTACAGATTAACAGAGGGATAAATTCAGAAGCCACCTACCCTTACCTAGAAAGGGTAAGATAATATATATTCCTTGCAACAGCAATATACTTATGAGTGGGTCCTCTTTGTACAGCATGCTTGAAACTACCGAATGTGATTGTAAGAGGTTTTATTACAAGGAGTTGTTTATTAAAACGAACCCTACACAAATTTCTCTTTGGGGGGGGGGGGGGGGGGGGGGGGGGGGGGGGGGGGGGGAGCATGGGCCAGTTCATCATAATTTGCAACTTAGAACCAAAGTTTGCTGTCAATTAATTTCTTGTAAAGGGGAGAGGTGTGGTAGCCGTGTTAGACCACTCTTAAAGGTTATCAATAGAAATCAAACCAAATAAACCATGGAAAAGAAAATAAGATGATACCTTTTATATTGGACATAACTTAATACATTTCTTGATTAGCTTTCGAAGGTTGCCCTTCTTCGTCAGATCGGAAATAAGCAAATGTGGTAGCAGATAGTATATATAAGAGAAACATCAAAGCATCACTTTGACAGTCTGGGTGGGGGTATGCATGGGGACATCAAAGCATTTCATTGATATTCTAACAGGATGGGTGTTGGTAGGTGAGAGGAGGGTAATAAACAGAGAAATACAGCTTTATGGTTTATAATGAGTTAGAAAACCCAGATCCTTATTAAGTCCTGTTTGTTGGGTGTCAAAATATTCAATCATTCTTATTTCAAAGGTCTTACATTGCTGTATTGTTTTAAAATTACCTTTCAGTATTCTTACTGTGAAATCACTGGTGCAGTGTTCTGGTCTTGTAAAGTGTTGGCCCACAGGGGTGGGGGTTGACTGGCACCGGCTATTTTCATGTGATGTCTGTGCAGATTGAATCTTGTCTTAAGCATCTGGCCTGTTTCTCCAATATAGCATCCTTCGTTACATTTTTTACACTGAATGATATATACCACATTGGAAGATGAGCATGTAAAATAGTCCTGGCATTATTTTTTGCAGCGGTAAGGCTTTTTTGTTTTGGGAGTTCTTTTCTAAGCATTGAGGAGGAATACAAAATGAATGAGCTTGACTACATTTGAATGCTATCTACGCTAGTGCCTGGTGTGCTCATTTCCTGCGCTAGACCCCTCTGAACATTCTGCACAGGTAAATTCGGGAGCTAGCATGGCGCTACTGGCCTCTAGCACTCACGTTTATTTTTGAGCATCGGGTCCTCAATCATTGTGTCTCTCCCTGCAGTTTGAGCCAATCCGACTTTCACTGTAAGTTTACTTGGATTGGGCCTGATGGTTTGGTTCGGGATTTGTTTTTTTCAATTGCAAAGGTAAAGCTAAGGGCTTCTTTCCTGTTGGGTGGGCCTGCAGTCAAAGCTGAGTGACACAAATTGCTACACACAGGGAGTTTCAAAATATTTCCAGGCAACAGATGAGGCATGAAAGGGCTGTAGTTCTGGATCAGGCTGTCTGCTTTAAATCCTAAAAATATGCAGTAACACTGGAAAGTTTTTTATTTTTTTAAATTTTTTTTATTTATAACCATTTAAATTTTTACAAGCGATAAAACAACTTGACGGAAATACAGAGAAAGTAATATATAGGAATTATTTCAGTCAGGTAATTCTATTTTCTTCCTTAGACCACTAAATAGGGAGAGTGAAACAAGACAAGGAGATCAATTAAAAAGTAAACAGAAAAAAACCCCATAGTATTAACCTGATTATCCCCAGATATTACTCGTCTAATTTATTATTCCACATTGATCATCTGGTTGGCTTCTTCAAGGCCAATACGGTATATAGTCAAATCATTTCATTGAAAACATACTTATTGTCCAATATTAATTAGAAATAATACATCTGATTACATTCTCTCTCTTTTAAAAAAACAGAAGTTATTTAACAATACATATACTTAAGTCTCTAATTCAAATCCCACTGATTAAAGTAATCCCAGTTTTCACAGGCTTCACTCCTTTTAAAGTAATAATTGAGGAACTATTTCTGAGGAAAACTTTAGGAGTCATACCCGGAACTCTGGGATAAACAATAATCTCGATATTAAATCATCTATAATAATATTCATTTTATTGTTCAAAGTTTCTGGTCTATTATCATTTTCAAAATATCATAACCTCTTCTTGCTCGTGTAGAATCATTTCTTATATCAATTTTTCACTCTCAAAGGGTTCAGTTAAATTGTCCATGTAACTCTTTAATAAAATTATATCTGAAACAAAATTATTTACTGCCACCGTTAGGTCCCGAAGCGCCTTCCAGATGGTATTCAATGTAACCTCCACGGAAGCCAAAAACTCCAAGGTGATTTCTCTTGAGGTGTTTAGGAGTGGTTCCGCCGATTCGGTTTCTGCTGTAAACGTCCTCCGTTTCAGCATATGCCTCTAACTCACTCCTCCATTCCTTTGGACATGGTGGTTGAATAATTCGGGAGCGATGGAGTTGTTTTTTTCCAGGTCCAAGAGCGTCAACGCTCCTTTGCTGGTCTAATCAAAGGACTCGCCAACATTTTCATCTGTGGGCAGTTCGTCGCGCAGCGGTCCCGCACTTGCTTCTCAGGGGACAAAACGCTGGCCATCGGCAGCTGACTGCTGGTTGTCCCTTTCTTCTCAGTTAAGGTATCTGCAATTGCAGAGAGGAAATTTACGTAAAGAAAACGAAACTTCAGAGGGCAGCTGGGCTATTGGGCATACGAACTTCAGGTCGCCATCTTACCACTCTCCCAGTTTAGGACACTCTTTGTCTGGTTTCTCCTCAGAGGCCTGTCTGATATGGGTAACCCTTCAGCATAGCCCTCTGAGTCATTGAAACACAGAAGCCCCTCCACCACTACAAGGTGGTGCCCCTTTGGAGGGGGGAAAGTTTTTTCAAGAGAGACTCCATCTTTACTGCTTCCTGAGCTATTTCATCAATGAGCTGGATCTCAAGGAATCAACACAAGGCTCCCTATAGTGTAATCTGGAAACTAAATTATTAGTTTCATTTGATTCCGCGGTACTGTATTTTAAGAATTTGATGTGAAACATAGTACATTGGGCCCTGCCTACTTAAATCACTCTCAGTGGGCCAATGCCAATATTCAGCAGCACCTAACCGGGCAGTGCCACTGAATATTGGCACTAACCAGCTCTATTGAAAGAGGGTAGGAGTGGGGTGTCCTGGGGGCAGAGTTGGGAAGGAGCCAGGAGTTATGCAGGTGCTGGCACTAAATATTTAATATACAATGATCTACTTTAGGGTTCAAAATACTACAAGATGGTATTTGTTAACTTGAAATATGATTTACAATTAACACCAGTATCCTAAATAATAATCTTAGAAGACCTGGTGGTCTAGTGGGCCTCATTGGGGCAGAAGCGATCCCTAGTTGCTCCTGCCCATTCTGGCTTCACTGTCCTGCTGTCTTTTAGAATCTGAACTGATGGATCTATATTGCCCTTTGTCTCTTGCACAGGACGATGGACTGTGCCATTATAATCCCCTTAACAAAGCTGGCAACTGTACTTCCTTTGTGAGGATTCCACGGGGCAGTGAAGAAACTCTGGAGCAGGCCGTGGCCTCAGTTGGTCCGGTTTCCGTCGCTGTGGATGCTAGAGCCTTCACCTTCCGCTTCTACCATTCAGGTAACAAATTCTTCTGTTCTTACTCAGCTGAAGTGAAGCCCAGGTGAATGTTGTCAAAGTTCAGACTTATTATTTATTATTTATTGCATTTGTATCCCACATTCCCCCACCTATTTGCAGCCTCAATGTGGCTTACATAGATTTGATAACATTGTCATAACAGGATATCGGATACAATTAGTAGTGTGTAGCGTTTAGGAAGGGGTGAGGGAAGAGAGTTGTTAGGGTAATTATCCCCCTTATAGCTTCTATGTTATTAACATACAGCTCTGTGATTCTTCAAGTCCAGTTGAAGTGATTTAGCAGTCCCCTCTGTGTTGCTGGCTGCATCTTAGTGTGGATACCACCTTGAAATATTCCCCTTCCAAACCAAAGCAGACAGTATTTGTAAAGTTTGTGGAATGATTTCACTATCCCTTTATGTAGGTGTCTACTCTGGCAGCTGTTGCAGTCAGATGGTGAACCATGCCATGCTGGCTGTTGGCTACGGTACATCTCAGCAGAATGGGAAAAACACTGATTACTGGCTGATAAAGAACAGGTGAGTTTGGGGGTCTGGGTTAGCAACAGTCTTTAAAGAGTAACATACCAACATAGCAGCCGTCAGTGGTTAAGGATCCCTGGCCCACCATCTCCTCAGTTGGCTCCACCTATTTTGTCACTGCAGATATCACTCAGTCTGGGCTTTTATCAGCGCTATTCGTATCTGTCCCAGGCATACTTGAATCCTGCCTAGGGATGGAATTAGCTGGTATTCAGCCGGCCTGGCCGGTATTTCAGTGTCCAGGCTGGCTGCCAGCAGACCCTCGAAACCGGCAGTAGAAAAGCCGGGTTTTTGTCCGATGCCAAGGCATTTCGACATCTCCTGCTCTCCCTTCCTCTCCTGGTGCAGCCACGTTGCCTTTGTCTCCACCTCGTGCCCCCCCCCCCCCCCCAGGTCCATCCAATATCTCTCCCTCTCCCTATGCACCTCCTGGGTCCTGAAACGTGCTTTTGCTGACAAGCCACAGCCAGAGTGATTCAAGCAAACGACTTCTGCCTGCATTTGGGGTCTTCCCTCAGCCATGTTCTGCCAGAGCAGCAACAGGAAGTTGAATCACAGGAGGCGGAATGCGGCCAAGGGAAGACTCCAAATGCAGGCAGATGCCGCTTGCTTGAATCACTGTGGCTATTGCTTGTCAGCAAAGGCACATTTCAGGACCTGAGAGGGAGAGATGCTGGAAGGATTTGTGGGGAAGAAAGACTGAGGCAGCGGGAGAGTGCTGTCTGGACCAGGAGTGGGTCTTAAGATCTGTTGAACTCATCCAGGGGGGAGAGATGGAGAAGGAGAGATCCTTGATTTGCTGGGGAAGGAGAGAGAGAGAGAGGAGGAGGAGGAAAAATGCTGCATATGCCAGAAACGACTCAAGAAATGCTGAACGTATCAGGGAGAGATGCTGGATCCATTGGGGAAAGGTGCGGGTGTGGGGAGAGATGCTGAATCTGCCAGGTAGGGGTGGGAGGGAGACAAATACTGGATCTGCCCAGAGAGGGGAGAGAAAGAAACCAGACTGAGGGACAGAGAGAGAGAGACTAGACCTGGGTGTGGGGGATAGGAGGGGGTGGAGAGAAATTAGTTGGGGGGAGGGGTTGGAAGAGGGAGAGACACAGGACCTAGGGAGGGAGAAAGAGATGCCAGCAGACCATGGGGGGAGCAGGGGAAGAGAAAGGGGAGGGACAGGGACACAGAAAAGAGATGCTGGGCATGGAGGCAGTGTTGCCAGGTGGGCGGTTTTACCACCCAATTGGGCGGTTTTCCGCGACCTGCCGCGGGAAATTTTTGCCCGCAGCGGGTTGTGGTTTTTTGGGCTCCTTTTGGGCGGTTTTAAAAGCGGTTTTTTTGGCTGCGGGGGGCGGGGTTAGTGACGGGGAGGCGGGACAAAAAATTTCCACCTGGCAACCCTGCATGGAGGTAGTATAGGGACAAGGACATAGAAAGGCAGTTCTGGAAAAGGGAGGCATAGGGACAGGGGGAAAATTCTGGAAACAGAGGACAAGGACTTTGAGGGGGCAGATAGGGACGCAGAGGGCAAATACTGGGAGGGGGTGAAAAGGGATAATGTATAGAAAGGAGATGAGATGTTGGACAGGACGGATAAGGGACACAGATTGGAGATTGATGGTGGACATGGAGAGAGAAGAAATGTTAAGTGAACAGGAGACCCTACAAAGACAGAAAAAGAGAAATGCAAAAAAGGGACAGTCGGTTGTAGAGGGGTGGGGGGAAGTCTGTGACAATGGGTATGGCAAGAGACAGGGTGGGGGCATGGGGCGGAACAAAGGAGAGGCATGAAGCAGGGCAGATGTCAGGCTTTTCTCTGTCGAAAAGTTGGCAACCCTGATCCTGCTACTGTTTTGTCTTTTATTGTCTTTCTTGGTAGATTATTCCAGGCATCTTCCACCCTTTCAGTAAAACAATATCGCTTTCTGTTTCCTGCAAACTTCCCTCCTTCCACAGTCTTATCATGCCTTCTTGTTCCTGCAGTTTTTCATTTTGCTGTAATATTACATTTCATCCAGTTTAACTATTATTTCATGCATAAAGGTGGGGTGTGGGGTGTTCCATCCACAGTGAAACCTTCATGAAGATGGCTAATAGCACTGTATCTGTTTTGAGCAGAGGTCTCTAGTGTTACATACATACGTTTGGACCTGTTTCTATGTGAGGCTGCTGCTGGAGCCCTGTGTCTATGCCAGGGGTTCTCAAACCAGTCCTTGATACACACCCAGCTAGTTAGATTTCCTTCATATCCACAATTAAAATGAGAGAAACTTGCAGTGAAGGCAGTGCATGCAAATGTATCTCATGCATATTCATTGAAATCTAATTTGGTTGAAAACCCCTGTTCTATGCAAATAGTGTCCCTAAAAGTTAAGAATATTTATTTCTTCAGCCCTATAAATTCAACATTGGGCTCCTCCCCCCACAGAAATACTTTCGGCATTATGATTGACACAAATCTTCATGGCATCTCCAAGCTCAATTTTCTATTTTACCTTGAGTTGTTTTCCCAACTAAAATGATTCTTCTGAATCTGAACACTCCCTTCACACTCTTTTATGTCATTCCTCCCAACAGCTGGACTGAGAAGTGGGGTGAACAAGGTTACTTACGTCTGTTGAAAGGTGCAGGGAATCAGTGTGGTGTGGCCAATCGAGCCAGCTACCCATTCCTGTGAACACTGATCCTCTCCAGCCATTGCTTTTTACCCTTTCACTGCTGGTCATTCCATCACTATACGAACAATTCTCTGAACACTGCAAATCAGGTTTTCTATTTATAAAGAAAGAATAAAATGGTTTTAGAATAGAGAATTTTCTTTTCTTTCACACTTGTAACTGTAGTTAGCCCTGTTGATATTATGTGTGATCTCCTTACTTTCAGCAAGCAGCTAACTCATATGTTAAAACCGAGGGTGAAGATCTGTTGGATGTTTTTTTCAAATGTGCAAATGAGCTTTTATGGACCTTCTTAGCTAAGTGCTACATTTCTCTGTACCAGGTTGAATTATTGTATGGAACATATTTAGAATAAATGTCTTCAGTTTTCAAAACTAGACTTTGGCTATTCCTTGGTGGCTGCTTTGATACCATTCCTCATTCACATGCAGAACGGCACTTCTCCCCACGGACATGAGAAGCAGGCAGCGGAGGAAGCAGAGCCTGCCACCATGGTGATGTCTCCATTATTTCAGATTTCATCGGTTACCAGGAAAGCACTAGCGCTGGAGTATCCGTAATTGTGCGCCACTTCTGAATCCACTAGGGAAGTAAAGAATGGGGGGTGGGGGTGGTAACCAACAATATATCACAATTCACAAAAAATGGTCCCACTTATTTACATCAAAAAGGAAGGAAAAGGCCTCAAAGAGCTCCAAGTCAAAACTGACCTATAGAGCTGTAACAGGGTGTAGCCAGACTTCGGCGTGAGGGGGGTCCAGAGCCCGAGGTGAGGAGGCACATTTTAGCCACCACCACCACGAACAACTTTGACCCCCCCCCCCCTGCCGATGACCCTCTCCACCCCCCTCCCGCCGCCAACCAGGATGTCAGACTCACAGAAACAGAACGAAGCATTGCGCCAGAAGAAGAGGACCTCAGCTGGTGGGGGTTGGGTCCCCCGCCAGCAAAGGTAGTGGATGGCAATGGCGGCGGGGGAGGATTGGCGGTGGGAGGGGGGGTTGAGAAGGTCGTCGGCAGGGGGGTCCAGGGCCAAATCTACGGGGACCCAGGCCCCTGTGGCCCCACGTAGCTACGCCACTGAGCTGCTGTAATGATCAAACTGATCTGCTCATCATCATTGGCAAAATAAAAAAAAAAAAAAAACTTCCATAGGGCAAAATAACAAACTTAAAATGTCCAGCCACAAAAATAGTGAACTTAAATACAGTCCAGAATCACCAATCCAAACTTCAAAATTGAATGTAAACAAACACACTTATCTTTTTGTGTGCTTGAATGCAAGTAAACCAGCTTCTCAAAGTCCCCAGGGCCAACAGTGGCCAACGTTTCGCATGGTAACTTTTCCAAAAAGCTGCATCAGGGTCCACAAAACCTGGGGTTTCTCTGCAGCATTACAGATTCTAGCTGCTACTGAATCCTTCATGATTTCATTGCTGATCATATCCTCCAAGCCCAATACCTTTTCAAAGCTCCAGAGATCTGCACAAGTGGAACTGCATATGCCTCACTGCGTGGATGTGCGGGCATGTGGCTATAGTGGGCCCTTTGTATCCTTGAATTCAGATGATTTTGTTCATGGAGAGGATCCTGGGTTAGACCAAAAAGCTGCTCATTGTTAGTTTCAACATGATGGGCCTGATACTCAAACCGATTTAAGTGGACAAGAGAGGCTGCCAATATTCAGCAGTACTTAATCAGGTACCGCCGTTGAATACTGGCACTAACCAGTCATTTTCAAATTGGGCAGGAGCTGGGCATTCTGGAGTAAGAGTTTGGGAGAAGCCAGGAGTTATGCAGATGCTGACAATATTTAGTGCCAACTTGAAAGGCCTGATGGTCTAGTGGAGTGAAGCAGGAATGAATCCCACTCAGTGGAGTTCCTTGGTCGTCTATCACCTGGGGCAGATCGCCGCTGCGCACCCCTTCCCCGGGTGCAGCATGACACCCCTCACGGGTGTATTCCCTCCCAGAGGCATCACTGCCCCCCCCCCCCAGGTGTATTCTTCCTACCTGCTGGGGTGCAGGGAGTAGCTGCACGGCTGTTGGCTCCGCTGGTTCTCTGCCCCAGAACAGGAAGTAACAGCAGAGGGAGCAGGGAACCTGTGGAGCCAACAGCCGTGCGGCTGTACCCTGCACCCCTCCTGCAGCGCATCGCCCCCACCGCCCCACCCTTGGTACGCCACTGACCCCACTCGCTCCTGCCTCTTGCGGCTCCTGACTGAAAATGGCCACTGTGACCTCTAGTGGTAGTCTAGAGTTTGAACTACTACTGCTTCAACAACCACTAGATCACCAGGCCTTTCAAGGTAGGCTGGGCAGGGCTGCCGAGAGACTGAACCGGGCCCGGGCCGCCACCGCCTCCCCCCTGTTTGCGGCATCCCCCCCCCCCCCCCCACAATCATCACTGCTGCCCCCCCCCCCCCAGATCACTGGCAAAATACCTTGTTGCCTGGTGGGGATCCCAAGGCCCCGCCAGCAGAAGACGTCTTCCTCCAGCACTATTGTTCTGATGATTACCTGCTTCTGCTTTTTCTCTCAGGGCATGCTCAGTTTCATGTGCCTTGAGAGGAAAAGCTGCTGCTCAGTTGGGCAGAAAAGCAGCACTGGAGTTGCTCCTCTGGGTCCTCCCCAGCCACCAAGGGGGGCCCGGCTGCGGCGCCAGGGTATTCTCTCTCCTGCTCCTGTTGGGACGTGATCACTTAGGTCCTGGCAGGAGAGAGAGAGAGATATTCCAGCATCGGGCCCCCCCTTAGGGTCCGGTCCTGGGGAATTTTGCCCACCTCTCTCGGTGGCCCTGAGGCTGGGGGGGGGGGGGCTGCTGCATCTTGGGCAGTGGTAAGGGAAGGCTAATGGTACTCAGATCAAGGAAGTTGGGAGAGAGGGGGATGGCACTCTGTTCAGAAGATGGTGTGATATCCCCCTTCTCACTCAGGGTGACCTGGTTCTCAATATGCAAATCATATGCCGATTAGTGTGCTACCCCTTCTCACTCAGGGTGACCTGGTTTCCCCTCAGCAAATTAAGCAGGTCTCACCAACTGCATATTTCTCAGGCAACTCTTTATTCCAGCCCCTGGGCACACTTCTTCTAGCTTAATACTTTATACTTTCATAGATCTTCACACTGAGCCTCCCCACACAGATACATGGGCTCAGTACCACACCAATACTTTGGGGACTCTCAACCCCAGGCTTTGCAGCCTGCTTCTCTCAGTACTTTAGACACACAGTCCCCCCCCTTTGAACACACAGTTCTAGACACACAGTCTTTTCTTCTTTGGACACACAGTCCCCCCCCTTTGAACACACAGTTCTAGACACACAGTCTTTTCTTCTTCGGACACACAATCCCTCCACTGAACACACAGTTCCTATAAGTACTGAGGACACACAGTCAAACACTAATGCTCTAGGGACTTCTTACCCCAGGATTTTCAGCCTGCTGATCTCCTTTGGACACCCAGTCCACCCCAAGTCCATCAGGTTAGCCAGTATCTTTCAGGGGCTCTCTCTTCTTCTGCTGCTAGCTCACTTCCCTCCTTTCACAACTCAGGTGGGGTATAAAGTGGCTAATTAGCTACCAGGGACCCAGCCCATAACCACCTGCACCTGTGGACCTCCCAGGGCTCTCCCCGGTCCTAGCGACCTCCATCTTCGTCTAGCGCCCTCTAGTGGCCTACACCCTATAGGACACCCTCTTACTTATCACAATGGAAGGGGGAAATTGCGGACTCTTTATAGGTTACATTGTTTTTATAGTTTTCTTGGTTTTTTAAATTATTGTTACTTTGTAAACCATCTATATAGTTAACTTATAGCCAGTATATCAACTAAAGCTGAAACTTGAAAACTTGCTGATGCCTGCCCAGCATTGAACATCCAGTTGGCAGGACTGGCTCAACCATTAGGCAAGACTAGGCAGTTGCCTGGAGGAGCAGCTTCTGGGGGGCAGCAAAGAGCAACTGCAGTCAGAACAAACCTATAGATCCTAACAGGCATATAAAGAACCATCTATGTGTACTTTTACCTGCAAGGTGGGTGATCAATTGTCAAATAGCTCATTTTCCTGGTAAATGGCTTTTGGAAATCATCCACTGGTTTTTTTGATTGTTTTAATCTGTATATAAAGTTTAATATTTAAAAGCATGATGTCTTGGGAAAGGGGGTGGGGGGAGAGGCAGATTAGAGTCCCAAAACTTAATTGGAGGTGGGGGTGAGGGTAAGTCTGAAGGTGGAGGTGATGGCTTAGTCCTGTGAAGGGAGGGAAGATCAAATCAAATCAATTCTTGTATACTGCTAATATCCCCTTTCCAGGGTTCAATGCGGTTTACATTCTAGAGACAAAATCCGATAATGTTAGTTTGAGGTATGAGAACATTGGTATAATGCATGAGACCAAAAACATTATAGGAAAGGATAATGGATGATACTAGGAGGTAGAAGTCAATGGACTGTTATGAAGCAGTCTTTGGGAAGAGAAAGGTTAGCCTCTTCCTGAAGCTAAGGTAGCTGTTTTCTCTTCTGATGGCACTAGGTAAAGTTTTCCATATTTTAACTCCAAGTACAGGGAATAGAGAGCTGAAAATCTTCTGATTTCAAATTGTCTATTGAAACAGTGACACTAGCATCAGTTGTTCTTTCAGTCTGTACATAAGTACATAAGTACTACTACTACTACTAACTAGCATTTCTAAAGCGCTACTAGGGTTACGCAGCGCTGTACAATTTAAACATAGAAGGACAGTCCCTGCTCAAAAGAGCTTACAATCTAAAAGACAAGAGAACAATCTAAAGACAAGTGAACAATCTAGAGGACGAGTGAACAGTTAATCTGATAGGGTGGATAGATTGGGGTATTTTATATATCTCGAGCAGTTAGGCCATGCCTGGTAAGTAATGCCATACTGGGAAAAGACCAAAGGCCCATCAAGCCCAGCATCCTGTCCCCGACAGCGGCCAACTCAGGTCAAGGGCACCTGGCAGCTTCCCAAATGTACAAACAATCTATACATGTTATTCCCTGAATTGTGGATTTTTCCAAGTCCATTTAGTAGCGGTCTGTGGACTTGCCCTTTAGGAAACCGTCCAAGCCCTTTTTAAACTCTGCCAAGCTAACCGCCTCCACCACATTCTCCGGCAACGAATTCCAGAGTTTAATTATGCGTTGGGTGAAGAAATATTTCCCCTATTTGTTTTAAATGTACTACACTGTAGTTTCATCGCATGCCCCCTAGTCCGACTATTTTTGGAAAGCGTGAACAGACACTTCACATCCACCTGTTCCACTCCACTCATTATTTTATATACCTCTATCATGTCTCCACTCAGCCGTCTCTTCTCCAAGCTGAAAAGCCCTAGCCTCCTTAGTCTTTCTTCATAGGGAAGTCATCCCATCTCCGCTATCATTTTCGTTGCCCTTTGCTGCACCTTTTCCAATTTCACTATACAAATCTTTCTTGAGATGCGGCGACCAGAATTGGACACAATACTCAAGGTGCGGTCACACCATGGAGCGATACAACGGCATTATAACATCCTCACACCTGTTTTCCATACCTTTCCTAATAATACCCAACATTCTATTCGCTTTCCTAGACGCAGCAGCACACTGAGCAGAAGGTTTCAGTGTATTAACAACAACACCCAGATCCCTTTCTTGGTCCGTAACTCCTAATGTGGAACCTTGCATGACGTAGCTATAATTCAGGTTCTTTTTTCCCACATGCATCACCTTGCACTTGCTCACATTAAACGTCATCTGCCATTTAGCCGCCCAGTCTCCCAGTCTCGTAAGGTCCTTCTGTAATTTTTCACAATCCTCTTGCGAATTAATGACCAAATGTAGCGAAGTGGTCTTAGATAGCAGATCAGAGGTGAACCCTGTAAGATTTGAAAAACTAAACAAGCAGCTTTGAACCTGAGCCTTTCTGCATGGGAAGCCAGTGCAATTTGACAACAACTGCAACAACGAAAATAACACTATAAGAGGTTGTGCAGTTAGCAAATAAGTAAAATAATGTAAGGATTAGTCCTCAATTGCTTGGACACCCTGGGGACAATTTTGTAAGGCGCCACTTATTTGTAGGTGGCAGGAAAGCATGTAAATAGCAGTCTCAGCCATTTGCATGCATAATTAAACACTGACATGCGTAAATGACCTCTCATATAATACCAACTAGGGGAACCTGGAATGCGTATGGGTGCAATTTGGACAGAGTGGGACTGAAGCACACAGATGTGTGTATAAATTATAGAGTTCTATCACGTACATGCTAACACCTAGGTGCAGGCATTTATAAGTAATTGTGCTTTAATATACAAATATTTTCAGCCATTTGCATTAGTATTCTATAATGGAAATTAGGTGCCTACTTATTCTTATGGAATTGACTCAAAACAAGTGCCATAACCAGTGCCTATAGGCAGTGGCGTACCAAGGGGGGGGGGGCGGTCCCTCCCGGGTGCGCACTGTTGGAGGGGTGCAGAGAGCACCCCTCCGTCGGCTCCACTGGTTCCCTGCTCCCTCTGCCCCGGAACAGGTTACTTCCTGTTCCGGGGCAGAGGGAGCAGGAAGCCAGCAGAGCTGAGAGCCGCGCGGCTGCTCCCAGCAGCTAAGAATGCACCCGTGGGGGGGGGGGGGGGGGGGGGCGTGTGCATCGGCGATCCGCCCCGGGTGGCAGCTGACCTAGGATCGTCACTGCCTATAGGGCTATATTCTATACATGGTGCCTAAATATTGGCACTGAAAATAATCTGCATAAGCGGTATTCTATAAGCTGCATCTAAAATTTGTCATGGTTTATAGAATTAATGTTTAAGCAGAGAGGTTGCACATAAGTGTTAGCTACCTTGGCAACCTCTTCTTGCTGAAGGATTAGCATTGAAGAGCAGTGCGTAGCAATGGGTGGGCTCAGGCCTACTCAAAATTGTAGCACCCTTCCTATGGCTGGCAGGGATCCCCAATCCCCACCAGCTAAAGAGGTCCTCCTCTGATGGCAGCATTGTCCATGGGCCACTCCCACATCATCTCCCCATGCATGTGGAATAATAAGCATGGAAAGGGGGGCTGGCATGGCGATGGACCATGGATGGTGCCAGCAACTGCATAGTATAGGAGAGTGTTCTGGCCACTGGAGAAGGACCTCTTTAGCAGACAGGGCTTGGGGATCCCTGCCAGCTCAGGTATTTATAATTTGAATTGGGATCACTTGCAACGTTCTCCCTAATTTTTGCTGGCCTATATGTGCATGAAAAACATTTTCTGTGCAAGTTTTCATCCTCAGTTCATCCTCATAATAAAGTCAGCAAAAATTGTGTGTGTACAGTTGCTAAGCGTGCGAGCGAATATATGCACAGCTTGGAACATTGGTCACTGGGGGGGGGGGGGGGTAAAGTGGGAGGGGGGCAGGGACAGAGGAAAAATGTTTGCCAACCTACTATGGGCCGAGGCCCACTCGACATTGCAGGTCTGGCTATGCCACTGTTGAAGAGATTGGTGAGATAACATGTTTTCCCTGGATGGGTGTATAAAAATTACTGAAATGAAGGATTTTTTATTTAAGCGTTCAGCTCGTGCCTTTTTCCAAGGCAATTACATTCAGTTACAGTATATTTTCTCTGTCCCTAGTGGGCTTGCAATCATATCCCACCCTTTTACAAAGCCACTCTAGCGGTTGTTGGTGCGGTACAATTGATGGATATTTCTTTCCAGTCAGAAAATATCATTATTAAATCAAATGGCTTGCATGATAATTTTACATGATTATTTTCAGTTTAAAGATTCATATTATTTACAGATATGAGCTGTCGCAATGGGTGCAACAATAGCACCCACAGTGGCATGTTTATATACAGCTCATTTTGAGCAGAAATATGTATATCTTTCAACATTTAATACCCATATAATTCTATGGAAAAGGTTCATCGATGATGTTTTTTTGGCCTGGCTGGAGATAAGGGATCTTTGGAACAATTTTTTTTTAGATATTTAAATTCCTGTGACCAAAACATAACATTTGATAGCAGCATAGGGAATGAACAGGTTAATTATCTTGATATACAAATCACATTACAAAGAATTTTTCATACTCAAATTTATCAAAAACCTAATAATACTAATGCAGTTTTGCATTATAGCAGTTTTCATGCATGAATGCAGAGAGAAAGAATGGGTCAGTTTCTTAGACTGAAAAAAATTGTCATACGAGAAAATGTTTTGACCAACATGTGAATGATTTACAAAATCGATTTAAACAAATACCAATCAAGATAATAAAATTGTGTGTGTTTTACCATTTTCAGCGCAAGCAACACAAATCAAGAATATAATCCAGAAACATTGGCCTCTCTTGAATTTACATGGCATTACGTCAAGACCCCAATTTGAATACGCCAGAGCTAAAAATCTGGGGGAATTACTAAAGAAGCAAGTTCCCCTAATACTTTCCAATCCAGATAGAGGAAATAATAAGTACTACTACTACTACTTAACATTTCTAGAGCGCTACTAGGGTTACGCAGCGCTGTACAAATTAACAATTAAGGACGGTCCCTGCTCGGAAGAGCTTACAATCTAAAGGACGAAATGTCAAGTTGGGGTAGTTAAGTTTTCCTGATTAGGTGCCGAAGGCGACATTGAAGAGGTGGGCTTTGAGCATTGATTTGAAGATGGGTAAGGAGGGGGCACGGCGTATAGGCTCAGGGAGTCTGTTCCAGGCATGGGGTGAGGCGAGACAGAAGGGGCAGAGCCTGGAGTTGGAGGTGGTGGAGAAGGGTACTGAAAGGAGGGATTTGTCTTGAGAGCGGAGGTTACGGGTAGGGACGTAAGGGGAGATGAGGGTAGAGAGGTACGGAGGGGCCGCAGATCGAGTGCATTTGTAGGTGAGTAAGAGAAGCTTGAACTGTATGCGGTATCTGATTGGGAGCCAGTGGAGTGACTTGAGGAGAGGGGTGATATGAGTATATTGGTTAAGGCGGAAGATAAGACGTGCGGCAGAGTTCTGGATGGACTGAAGGGGGGATAGATGGCTACGTGGGAGGCCGGTCAGGAGTAGGTTGCAGTAGTCAAGGCGAGAGGTAATGAGAGAGTGGATGAGAGTTCGGGTGGTGTGCTCGGAGAGGAAGGGGCGAATTTTGCTAATGTTATAGAGGAAGAAGCGACAGGTCTTGGCTATCTGCTGGATATGCGCAGAAAAGGAGAGGGAGGAGTCGAAGATGACACCGAGGTTGCGGGCAGATGAGACGGGGACGATGAGGGTGTTATCAACTGAGATAGAGAGTGACGGGAGAGGGGAAGTGGGTTTGGGTGGGAAAACAATAAGTTCAGTCTTAGACATATTCAGTTTCAGGTGGCGGTTGGACATCCAGGCAGCAATGTCGGATAAGCAGGCCGAGACTTTGGC
Source organism: Microcaecilia unicolor (assembly GCF_901765095.1). Lineage (NCBI taxonomy): Eukaryota > Metazoa > Chordata > Amphibia > Gymnophiona > Siphonopidae > Microcaecilia > Microcaecilia unicolor. The sequence continues at coordinate 85,360,467 of NC_044041.1, read as the reverse complement.
CTGGGTATTCGCAGTGATTTCTGGTGTGGAGATAAAGCTGGGTGTCGTCAGCATAAAGATGATAGTGGAAACCATGAGAAGAGATCAGGGAGCCTAAGGAAGAGGTGTAGATTGAAAAAAGAAGGGGCCCAAGGACAGATCCCTGAGGAACTCCAACAGAGAGCGGGATAGGGGAGGAGGACGAACCATGAGAGTGTACTCTGAAGGTACGATGGGAGAGATAAGAGGAGAACCAGGAGAGGACAGAGCCCTGGAACCCAAGGGAGGACAGTGTGTCAAAAAGTAGGTTGTGATTGACAGTGTCAAAAGTGGCGGAGAGGTCGAGGAGGATGAGGATGGAGTAGTGGCCTTTGGATTTGGCGAGGAATAGGTCATTGCAGACTTTAGATAGTGCCGTTTCTGTTGAGTGTAGGGGGCGAAAGCCGGATTGAAGCGGATCGAGGATGGTATGAGAGGAGAGAAAATCAATGCAGCGGCTGTGAACGGCACGTTCAAGTATCTTGGAGAGGAAGGGTAGGAGGGAAATGGGGCGGTAGTTGGAGGGACAGGTAGGGTCAAGTGATGGTTTTTTGAGGAGTGGAGTGACCACAGCATGCTTGAAGGTGTCCGGGACAGTTGCAGTGGAGAGAGAGAGGTTAAGGATATGACAGATGGTGGGGGTGATGGTAGGAGTGATGGTGTTGAGTAGGTTAGTGGGGATGGGGTCAGAGGAACAGGTGGTGGCTTTCGAGGAGGAGAGGAGATGGGCGATTTCCTCTTCGGTGATAGCAGGAAAGGAGGAGAAGGAGGCCTGGGTAGGTTGGATGAGAGAGTGAGATATAGGCTGAAGAGGAGGAGAAGGAGTAGTGGTGAATTCGAGGTTGATCTTCTGGACCTTGTCACGGAAGTAGTGGGCCAGGGATTGAGGAGAGAGTGAAGGGGGGGTGGGAGCAGAGGGCACTTTGAGGAGGGAGTTGACGGTGGCGAAGAGACAACGAGGGTTAGAGCCGAGGGAATTGGTCAATTGGATGTAATAGTCCTGCTTAGCGAGGAATAGGGAGGATTGGAATGAGGATAGCATGAATTTGAAGTGAATGAAGTCAGTAAGGGTGCAAGATTTCCTCCAGAGGCGTTCAGCCGAACGGGCGCAGGAGCGAAGGTATCGGGTGCAAGGAGTTAGCCAGGGCTGGGGATTGGTATGCCTTGTGGGCCGGGAGGTGGACGGTGCAAGGGTGTCTAGAGCAGAGGAGAGAGTGGCATTGTAAGTGGAGACAGCTTTGTCAACAGATGTGGAGGACAAGATGGAAGGGAGGAGAACAGAGATAGTAGAGGATAAGGTGGAGGGGTCAGCCTGGAGATTTCTGGACGTAGTAGTTAGTGTTGGGCGAGATTGAGGGGGAGGGTGCTGAAGTGTGAATGTGATAAGGTGGTGGTCGGAGAGAGGAAGGGGTGAAACGCAGAAAGTGGAGGGTGAGCAAGTAGAAGAGAGGACGAGATCAAGACAGTGGCCAGATTTGTGAGTAGGGGTGTTGGGGCTCAGTTGGAGGTTGAAGGAGGAGGTAAGAGTAAGGAACTGAAAAACATATGAATCGGAAGGGTTATCAATGTGGATGTTGAAATCACCGAGAATGAGGGATGGGGATGAGGGCTCAAGAAAGACGGAGAGCCAGGCATCGAAGTCGGTAAGGAAGGATGGGAGGGATTTATCAGGGTGGCGGTAAATGACTGCAACTCTGAGTGGCAGTGGGTGGAATAGACGGATGGAGTGAACTTCAAAGGATGAGAAGCTGTGAGACTGAGGTAGGTGGAGAGGTTGGAAGCTGCAGGAGGGTGAAAGTAGTAGTCCGACGCCGCCACCGCGGCCGACTGGGCGGGGCGAATGGGAGAAAAGATAACCTCCGTGGCATAGGGCTGCGATTGAGGCAGAGTTGTCCGGGATGAGCCAGGTTTCAGTTAGGGCAAGCAGATGAAGGGAATGGGAGATGAAGAAATCGTACATAAGTAATGCCACACTGGGAAAAGACCAAGGGTCCATCGAGCCCAGCATCCTATCCACGACAGTGGCCAATCTAGGCCAAGGGCACCTGGCGAGCTTCCCAAACATACAAACATTCTATACATGTTATTCCTGGAATTGTGGATTTTTCCCAAGTCCATTTAGTAGCGGTTTATGGACTTGTCCTTTAGGAAACCGTCTAACCCCTTTTTAAACTCTGCCAAGCTAACCGCCTTCACCACGTTCTCCGGCAACGAATTCCAGAGTTTAATTACGTGTTGGGTGAAGAAATATTTTCTCCGATTTGTTTTAAATTTACTACACTGTAGTTTCATCGCATGCCCCCTAGTTCTACTATTTTTGGAAAGCGTGAACAGACGCTTCACAGCCACCTGTTCCACTCCACTCATTATTTTATATACCTCTATCATGTCTCCCCTCAGCCGTCTCTTCTCCAAGCTGAAAAGCCCTAGCCTCCTTAGTCTTTCTTCATAGGGAAGTCGTCCCATCCCCGCTATCATTTGTTATAAGTGTGTGTATTGCAAATATGCATGGGTCACGTTGTCGGTGGAACATCCAGTAACGGGATGTAAATATGAATTGAGATGTAATACCAATTGTGAGTCGGCACAAGTAGTGTATGAAATTATGTGCCCTTGCAAAAAATGGTATGCTGGCTAGACAAAGCGCAAGATCAAACATTGGATAGCGGAACATCTCAGTAATTTGCGGACGTGTAAGAGAGAGGCACCGCTATTAGCACACAGCCAATAAAAAGAACCACGTTGAGAGTACTTACAGATCCCTATTTTGTAGGCAGTAAGAGCTCACGCGGTAATCTTGTAATAACAGCATGCAGTAACATGGACGTGCTAACTGATAAGTGCAGGAACATCTACCTTTTGTCCCCCAGACATGCCCCATCCAGCAAACATTAAAAATATTTTTTATCATGCACTGCGTGGATTTGAAACTTACCACAGGACGCCTGAGTGTGTCCTGCAGTAAGCCATGGTAAGCATGTGGTAGCTCTTATTGCAGTTTAGTAAAAGGGGTCTTACATATTTAAAACTCCACAAAATATTTTAAAGCAAACCAACTCTAAAAGAATCGCATAAAAATGTTCCATTAAAAATATGAGTCGCATATAAAAATCTCAATATGCTTATGTATGCATTGCAAAATATTAATGACATCCAAATGTCACTGAGAGCAACAAAAAAAATGTCAAATAATAAATAAATCACATTATTAAAATCTTGATAACCAAATGACAAGTATGCACAATGCTGATGATGTAATACTGTCAGGAATTGCAACTGTAAATTAAACTATAAAAAAACAGCTCAAAGTATCCTTAAAAAATGAATGTGATTTGGATTTTTCCTTTTCAGAATACAATGCACTCCATTTAAGTGCACGTCGGATAAGCACATGCTCTGTTTAACTGCATGCCGTACTTCGGTCCTGTTTTTGGCACCATCAACTTCTATGGGGACAAAGTTCGGTTTAGCGCACCACTGATAAGTGCAAGACCACTGCTCTGCAGGAAAGACTCCGCACAAGCGCACACATGGAATATGGAAGCCGATTGGTGCGTGACAACCGAGATTTAAAATTTACTGCCTCTTTAACTGCCACAGGCAGCATAAGCAAAAAAATGTTGTTAGGGTGTACACTGGGGTCGTCATCACGGCGGAACTGTAAGACTTTAACACTGGCTGAACGAATAGAAGTTCTTAAAAAATTAGAAAACAAACAAAGTCAAGCATCTATTGCTAAAGAATATAGTGTCAATTCCAGTCAAATTTCACGTGTCTTGAACAGAAAGACCAGCTTCTGGAAGACTGGCAAAACAACACAAATCCACAACGGAAATGAAAACGGGCGGGAAAAGCTGAGGAGGTAGAAGATGCTCTTCTTCGGTGGTTTTCTGTCAGTGGTCCACTGCTTATGGAGAAAGCTAATCAGGTAGCAGAAAGTCCTGGACTGTCTGAATTCAAAGCCACTGTTGGATGGTTGGAAAGATGGAAGGAGAGGAACAGCATAAAATTCAAGAAGCAGCATGGTAAGAGACAAGACGCTGATGACTTTGGTGCTGAAAATTGGGTTGTTTCAGTTCTTCCTACCATCTTGAACAAGTTTGCACCTCGTGACATTTTCAATGCTGACGAAAATGGTCTCTACTGGCTATTGATTCCTGATGGAACACTTGCATTCAAACATGCCGAAACTACTGGAGGTAAAACATCAAAGGACCGACTGACAATCCTCCTTTGCTGCAATATGGATGGGAGTGAGAAGTTGGAACCCCTCGTCATTGGAAAGAGCAAACAGCCCCGTTGCTTCAAGAAAGTTAAGCGACTTCCTGTGTCATATGAGGGCAAATTCATGGATGACTGGGAAAATTTGGAAGCAGTGGCTAAAGAAGTTAGACACTAGAATGTGGGCACAAAAGCGTCAGATTTTGCTGCTTTGTGATAATTGTGCTGCACACAGGGACGATGTCAGGCTGTCTAACGTCAAGGTGGTCTTCCTGCCACCAAACACTACCTCTCTGATCCAACCTATGGATCAGGGCATAATAGCCAATTTCAAACAACATTATCGGGCTCTTGTGCTACGTCGTCTGATGAGCATTATGGAAGACTAGACTGCCAAGGATAAACGTGCTGTTGAACTGGCTCGTAATCTATCACCGTTGGATTCTCTACATATGCAGAAAGAAGCCTGGAATCATGTTACACAGGCAACCATTGTGAACAGCTACAAGCGGGCAAGCTTTGTTAAGGATGTGGAGAGGGACGAAACAGATGCAGCTGTTGTAAACGCGTCAGATGAAGAGGTTATTGACATCCCAGCCGGTGTTACTGAAGAGGAGTTCCATCGCTACGTAGCTGTTGATTACAATCTACAAACAGCTGAAGAAAGCACTGATGTTGAGATATGCGCCTACACGCAGGCAACAACGTCTGATCATGGAACAGATGAAGAAATGAGCAGCGAAGCACATGCTGACGAAATTCAACAACCTCCTCCTGTCACTTTTGTAACAGCGGTGGACAGTCTCAACACCTTGCAGGCCTATCTGGAGGCCACTGGATGTCAGTGCTATGACAGTTTTTACCGTCTGGCAGACGTAGTCTATGGAACTCACAGACCCAAGAGTGTACAGAGGACTATAACTGATTACTTCAAGCCAGCCTAATGTCAGTTAACTGAGACTATACTGTACATATAATAATAAACAGTACTGTACATATGTTTATCAGATGTCAAGCTTCTTTGGGTCACAACGGTTAAGTGCACGCTCTGGTTAACTGAATGCATTTCTTTGGTCCCAGACCCTTGCACTTAAGCGGATTGCACTGTATATTTCTCTTCTTGTTTCCTATATTTTGTGAGCAAAAGTTTGTGTATGGGATCCTTTTAGTAAGCTGTGATAAACCACTGCTTGCTCTGGGATTGGTAGCATGGAAAGTTGTTACTAATAGGCCTTTCAGATTGGATTTTTGTTTACACTTTTTTGTGTCTGGTTAAAAGTAGTCCTTTTACCTTGATATTTTGTTGTGTGAAGCTCACTGAAATTTAGTGGGAGGTCTGGAGTTGTCATGACGTACAGCTCCAGACTTCTGTTAACTGTTCCATGGTAAAGTTAGGGACCGCTTCTGCGCATTGGGTCAGAAATTGGCTGTGCATCGTCTTACATGCACATTTATACTGTAATTAGCTCATTATAATAGCTTTGCATTCCGTTTTCGTTAGATGCTACAAGTGCTAGGAAAAGAGCTTGTACAACCCCTTTGTGCATATCTCGTTTTACTTCTTGCTGGCTAAACCGTACAACCGGTTTAAAAACCATGTTGCTGGCTCGTTAGGTTTTGTGCATCTGGGCCTTAATCGGGAGTTCTCTATTCTGGGTTTAAGGGGGAAGCCAATTAGTTGTATATTTATTTCATTTGAACCATCTATTGGATTATTCACCAGCTCCTTGCGGAAGATTGTCCCTCGTCGCTGTCCGTAGCTCTCAAGACCGAAGGAGGTTGTTTCTAAGCTAAGCTGCGCCCACCTGACCCCTCCTTTCCTTGCGCTCATCTACGCGTTTGCCGCTAATTGTCCTATATGGTTGCCCGTAGGGGACGTTCTCCGACTCCCGCTTCTTCGTTTGTAATTGAAATTAATGCCGGTGTGGCAAGATGGCGGCGCTGGAGTTATGGTTGTTAGTCGGCGTCCTCCTGGCTCTTTCCTTCAGTGGCAGTGCCGCTCTGGAGAGCGCGAGCACGCAGGAATTCGACGTGCGGCCGGGAGGGGAGGTGCATTCCTTCTCCCAGAGTAAGGTGAGGCGAAGCTCTGGCTCAGGTGATCGGAATCGAGCGCTAATGTCTGGTAGCCTGGTCCAAGTTTATCTCCTTTCTTCCACCGACTCATTCTCTCTCTCCTTTGTCCCGGGAGTGTTAAAGAAGCTCTGGTGCCGCGATTCCTCTGACTCCTGCTCGCTTTTTTGTAGAGACCGGCTAGTACAGGGAAAGGCACTAGTATTTCAGTGACACGTCACCTTTAACCAGGAAGTAAAGCAGCTGTTGAACCGCAAGGACATTAGTCCCTTTTAGCTGCGGACCCCCCCCCCCCCCCCCCAATAGCCCCTCCTGTATTTCAATACAGACGGAGTGAGCGCTGTCAAAGAGCACCCGGTCCGTTCACCATCAACATTTTAATTTACCAACATGATACTTAAAGAAAGACTATTGTTCAATTGAACAGAGCTGTTTTGTGTAAAAAAAAAAAAAAGAGGAAGAAAAGACCAATGCCTCCCTCTATTGACATTGTGAGGGCCATAGCATTGGGGTTTTAAATAGGTGCAGATGTTTTTCTTATGTATGCAGTTACTAGGTTTTTTTTTGTTGGAGGGGCCAAACAAACAAACCAATCTCCAGCCCTGCTTTTTCTGGTGCTGTATTTGGCAATATATTGGTAGGACTAACATACAAACAAACCTTTTTGGAGATGGGAAACGGTAGTACTTCCGTCTCCGGAAAATGTTTGTTCTATATTGGTTGTAGGGGGATCAACTTAGAGTAACTTTAGGAAGTAGTTTTTCAAGAGACAGTGGTAGATGCCTGGACTGCCCTCCCTTGGGAGCTGGTGGAAGTGGAGATGAAGACGATAACACAATTCAAAAACGTGTGGGATAAATGCAGAGGATTCCCATATGGGAAAAGAATGGCACCAAAACAAAATTAGTGGTGCTTAGACACAACTCCAGTAATTGGGAAATAAGGCCAGACATACGGTTTGAGCCCTGATTACGGCTACACAAATTTGGATGGGCTGGAGTGGGCTTCTACATCAGTTCCAGTAACTGGTGAATAAGACTTCTACAGTCTGTGCCTTCAAAATGGCAAGGACAGATCAAGTATGCATATGTTATAACACTTCAAGCCAGGCATATGCTATGAGTTTATTTCGTAGAACAGACTAGATGGATCATGTAGGTCGTTATCTGCCTTCTTCTACTATGTTGCTATGACCATGAGCCCTGTGGCTCACACCATTCCTTTGCTTGTAGAAATATGTATGTAATACCCTGGACTGCACCATGCTTCACCTCCATGTTTCCTCCAGCCGATTCAGATGTGCAATCTGGATATTCCCCCAGGATCTCAAACTCAGAGATGACTGTGCATATATAAAGAACTCTGGGGAAAATATAGTAACGTTTAGAATGTTCAAGTACAGCATGTTCTGGACACCTGTAGTCTTTTCCACACTCCTGTCCCTTATAAAGTAAGGGAGAAATAAAGATTTAATAAAAACAAAACAAAAAAGGTAATAACATTTTTAGTGGGCTAACACAGTAACCACACCACTTTATGAAAGAGGGACCTGTAATCACTCACATACCCTGATTCCTTGTCATCAAGCAGATGAAGCCATTATGGGTTGTGTCCATCAACCAGCAGGGGGAGATAGAGAGCACTCAACTTTTCACAGTGCCTCATGGCCAGCCAGCTCCACTGCCTCTTCAGTATTCTCTATCTCCCCAAGCAGGGTGGCTGCAGCTTCTTCGAGCTCCATCAAAAATCTGCCTGGGGGTGGCTCCTGGCTTGCCAGTTGTTAGCCGGGGTGTTAGAGGCTATAGCAGCTTCACTTTGAAGGCACATAGGTTAGCCCTTTACCTGCCTTACCCATGCCCCCGTGGATGTGGACATATTAGCTTGCTTTTCCCTGTCCTTTCCCACTCAATGAATGCAGGCACATTGGTTCGCCTTTCCCACTCATCTGAGCCTCCGGAGTTCTTATTACCTCTGCTTTCCTCACAGCATTAAAAAAAAATGGAACAGAGGTTTTCCTTTGATTCTTCTATGGGACCGGAGCTGTGATACTCGGTCCGGTGAGGTAACTCCTCCGGGGTGGGCCTGCGATCGGGGTGTTTTTGGCGTGAAACCGCCATTTTGAATTTCCACGCTGTTTTTGGCGATGGCTGCAGAGAATGTAAAGCGCTGTTCCCGGTGTGGTAAGCGCAAATCAGCAGCGGGGCTCTGTAAATCGTGCTGTACAGGTGTAAGAGCCGGCCCGAGCATGGCGAGCGATGATTCTTTCCGCTCATAGCTGGCAGCGGACGCCATTTTGAATTCTCAGCATGACGCGGCCTCCGTAGAGACGGAGAGCCCTGAAGCCCGGGGGGGGGGGGGGACCTCGAATTGAGGCTATTCAGGGAGTAGCTAGCCCCAGACGGGATCTGGGTGCCCAGGGCAAGTTTTTCTCCCCTGATTTTGTGTTATTATTGCATAAAGCATACATGCTGAAAAGAGCTCTCCCACAAGGGTCGTCTGAGGCCCCTTCTATTGTTCCCCCCCCCCCCCCCCCCGGTGGATTCTGGCCTGGGACTGCCCGCTGAGGCTATTTTCCCTGATAATTGGCATAAAGAAAAGCGTAGAAGGGCTAATTTCCCCTTCAGATTGTGGGTTCTGGACCTGATCAGAGATGGCTACAGAATAGAATTCAACGCCCCAGTAAGAGACGTGTTTGTGGAGTCCCGATGTGGTTCTGCCGCCAAACGGGCGGTGGTAGAGGAGACTTTGCAAGGTCTGATTCAGTTAGGGGCCGTGTCCCCGGTACCTCCCGCCGAACACGGCTATGGCCGATACTCCATCTACTTTGTGGTGCCGCGAAAAGGTGGGTCTTTTCGCCCTATTCTGGACTTAAAAGAATTAAACTAGTCCGTGAGAGTGCGGCATTTCCACATGGAAACCCTGCGCTCCGTCATTGTTGCGGTACAGCCAGGAGAGTTTCTCACGTCTCTAGACCTGAAAGAAGCTTACTTGCACATACCAATTTGGCCCCCGCACCAGAAGTTTCTGAGGTTTGCGGTGTTGGGAAAACATTTCCAGTTCTGGGCCTTGCCTTTTGGCCTCGCTACAGTTCTCCGAACCTTTTCGAAGGTAATGGTGGTAGTAGCTGCTTTGCTCAGGCGAGAAGGTATCAGGGTTCACTCGTACCTAGACGACTGGCTCATCAGAGCAGACTCTGTAACAGAGAGCTATCAAGCTACAGCCAGAGTGGTCTCAGTACTTCTATCTTTACTACTACTTAGCAGGCAGCGCTATAGAAATGCTAAGTAGTAGTAGTAGTAGTATCTCTAGGCTGGGTCGTCAATATGGCCAAAAGTCACCTGACCCCCTCGCAATCTCTAGACTATTTGGGGGCCAGGTTCGACACAGACTTGGGCAATGTATACCTACCCGAGCTAAGGCGGTGCAAGCTTCAGAATCAGGTCCGTCTGCTCCTGAGGATGCCCCGCCCGCGAGCTTGGGACATTGTCCAGCTGCTGGGATCGATGACAGCCACATTGGAAGTGGTGCCCTGGGCGAGAGCACACCTGAGACCTCGACAGTATTCCCTACTTCAAAGATGGTCTCCAGTTTCTCAGGATTATCAATGCAGACTTTCTTGGCTCCCTGCGGCCCGACTCAGCATGGAGTGGTGGCTCTCCCCGATTGGTGTCTAGTAGTGACAGATGTCAGCCTGAAGGGCTGGGGCGCACATTGTAAGGGGACGCATGCCCAGGGTCTATGGACACCCGAGGAGTCGGAGTGGTCCATCAACCGCCTGGAGTTGAAAGCGGTGTTTCAGGCGCTTCTGGCCTTTCAAGTGACCCTGGAAGGATTGGCTGTCAGAGTGATGTCGGACAACACGACAGTAGTGGCCTACATAAATCGACAAGGCGGCACTCACTGGCCGCACAGTCCGAACAGATTTGCCACTGGGCCGAGCCGCATCTTCTGTTTCTGTCGGCAGCTCACAAGTTTCTGTCGGCAGCTCACATTGCAGGTCAGAGCAACATGCAAGCCGATTATCTAAGCAGGCATCAGATCGATCCAGCAGAATGGGAACTAGCGGATGAAGTATTCCTGCAGATATGTGCCAAATGGGGCAAGCCCGTGATGGATCTTATGGCGACAAGTTCAAATGCCAAAGTCCCGTGCTTCTTCAGCAGACGGAGAGATCCTCGCTCGGCAGGGTTGGATGCCTTGACTCAGCCCTGGCCTCCGGGCCTACTATATGTGTTCCCTCCGTGGCCCTTGATAGGGCGCGTGCTCCTGCGGATTCGGCTGCACCCAGGAGAAGTGGTCCTCATCGCCCCAGATTGGCCCAGGAGGCCTTGGTGTGCGGACCTCCGACAGATGCTAGTGGAGGCTCCCCTTCCTTTATCTCTGGTACCGAACCTGTTGTCACAGGGCCCAGTAGCCATGGAGGACGCCTGCCGCTTTGGTCTTATGGCATGGCGATTGAGAGGGCGCAATTGAGGGACAAAGGCTATTCAAACACAGTCATTTCCACTCCCCTGCAGGCCCGCAAGTGTTCCACTTCCGTGGCTTATGCCAGGATTTGGCGCCAGTTTGAGTCTTGGTGTGCTTCAAAAGCGATCACACCCATGCAGGCTCCTGTCTCGCCGATTCTGGACTTTTTGCAGGATGGTGTACAAATTGGCTTGGTCTATAATTCCTTGCGGGTGCAAGTGGCAGCGTTGGCCTCCCTTCGTGGTAAGGTTGACGGCGTGTCTTTAGCTGCTCATCCAGATGTGGCACGGTTTCTTAGTGGGGTGCTTCGGCTCCGGCCTTCCGTGTGAGCACCCTGTCCAGCTTGGAACCTGGGGCTAGTTTTGAAGGCCCCACAGGCTTCTCCTTTTGAGCCGCTTCGGCGAGCATCGGAGAAAGATTTGGCACTAAAGGCCGTTTTTCTTGTGGCCATTAATTTGGCGAGATGGGTGTCAGAGCTCCAGTTGCTGTCCTGTAGAGACCCATTTCTGCAATTCTCAGAGTCCAGGGTCACGGTTTGGACCGTGCCTTCCTTCATGCCTAAGGTGATTTCAGCGTTTCACCTAAACCAGCCTATTTTCTTGCCCTCCTTTGATAAGGAGGAGTTTCCAGAATCTTTTGGGCAGTTGCACCTGATGGATGTGCGCAGGACTCTGCTGCAGTATCTGCGAGTTACTATCTCTTTCAGGATCTATGATCATCTGTTTGTTTTGCTATCAGGTCCTCGCAGAGGGTCTAAAGCCACTATTGCCCGCTGGCTCAAAGAAACTATCTTTTCAGCTTATCTGCTTGCTGGCCGGTCTCCGCCTGTAGCCTTTAAGGCGCATTCTACCAGAGCGATTTCTTCCTCTTGGGCTGAAACTGGAGCACTCTCTTGTCAAGAGATATGCTGTGCAGCAACATGGGCTTCTAAGCTCTCTTTTGCCCGACATTACAGGCTGGATGTGGCTGCTAGGAGGGATGCGCATTTTGGAGCACAAGTGCTAGCGCGTGGTGTGACCTGTTCCCACCCTATATAGGGATTGCTTTGTTACATTCCATACATAATGGCTTCATCTGCTTGATGACAAGGAAGGGAAAATTAGGTTCTTACCTTGATAATTTTCTTTCCTTTAGTCATAGCAGATGAAGCCATGAGCCCTCCCTGTATGATTGTCTGTATGCTGTGAATCTGTTTCAGGTTCTGTTCTTGTTTCCTGAAGTTCCTTCCTTGGGAAAAAGTTGGAAAACAGTCTTCAGGATTCATGTTCACTTATAGGAGGATGAGTCCATTCCTTCCAGTTTGTTTTGGAGGATGAGTTTATTCCCTCCAGGAGGTTGCGTGTATCCCCTCCAGTTATACAATAAGGAGGACGAGTTTATTCCCTCCAGGAGGATGTGTTCATTCCCTCTTTTTGAGTTCATGCCCTTGTTAAGGGGCCATCGTTCGCTGTGAGGAAAGTTCATGTTATTCCCATTGCGGTTTGCCATACTGCTTTGGAAGCTTCAAATACTGAAGAGGCAGTGGAGCTGGCTGGCCATGAGGCACTGTGAAAAGTTGAGTGCTCTCTATCTCCCCCTGCTGGTTAATGGACACAACCCATACGTAATGGCTTCATCTGCTATGACTAAAGGAAAGAAAATTACCAAGGTAAGAACCTAATTTTCCCATATTTCACTGTTTACAGTTTTGCTGTGAGAGATTCAGTACATTTGCTAGTTTATTGTATGAGATATGTAACAAGGTTTATGTACGAATAGATTGGTAGGTGGGCTTCTGCAGTTGTTGTTTGAAACTATAACATGTTAAATTTACTTCAAAACGCTTCTTTCAGGAGATCTAAACCAGTAAATGTGGGTATATTTGAATCATTAACTGTTGAAAGCAATTATGTACAGTGGTGGAAATAAGTATTTGATCCCTTGCTGATTTTGTAAGTTTGCCCACTGACAAAGACATGAGCAGCCCATAATTGAAGGGTAGGTTATTGGTAACAGTGAGAGATAGCACATCACAAATTAAATCCGGAAAATCACATTGTGGAAAGTATATGAATTTATTTGCATTCTGCAGAGGGAAATAAGTATTTGATCCCCCACCAACCAGTAAGAGATCTGGCCCCTACAGACCAGGTAGATGCTCCAAATCAACTCGTTACCTGCATGACAGACAGCTGTCGGCAATGGTCACCTGTATGAAAGACACCTGTCCACAGACTCAGTGAATCAGTCAGACTCTAACCTCTACAAAATGGCCAAGAGCAAGGAGCTGTCTAAGGATGTCAGGGACAAGATCATACACCTGCACAAGGCTGGAATGGGCTACAAAACCATCAGTAAGACGCTGGGCGAGAAGGAGACAACTGTTGGTGCCATAGTAAGAAAATGGAAGAAGTACAAAATGACTGTCAATCGACAAAGATCTGGGGCTCCACGCAAAATCTCACCTCGTGGGGTATCCTTGATCATGAGGAAGGTTAGAAATCAGCCTACAACTACAAGGGGGGAACTTGTCAATGATCTCAAGGCAGCTGGGACCACTGTCACCACGAAAACCATTGGTAACACATTACGACATAACGGATTGCAATCCTGCAGTGCCCGCAAGGTCCCCCTGCTCCGGAAGGCACATGTGACGGCCCGTCTGAAGTTTGCCAGTGAACACCTGGATGATGCCGAGAGTGATTGGGAGAAGGTGCTGTGGTCAGATGAGACAAAAATTGAGCTCTTTGGCATGAACTCAACTCGCCGTGTTTGGAGGAAGAGAAATGCTGCCTATGACCCAAAGAACACCGTCCCCACTGTCAAGCATGGAGGTGGAAATGTTATGTTTTGGGGGTGTTTCTCTGCTAAGGGCACAGGACTACTTCACCGCATCAATGGGAGAATGGATGGGGCCATGTACCGTACAATTCTGAGTGACAACCTCCTTCCCTCCGCCAGGGCCTTAAAAATGGGTCGTGGCGGCCCTTTTGGGACCCAAGATGGCCGCACCTCACTAAGTCGCTGCAGGTCGGGACCTTACCTTAACAATGCCTAAACGTCGTGGGAGAGTAGCGGCAAGAGCTTCCCCGCTCCCCACCCCATTGCCTGGATCTATCGATCGATTCTTTAGACCTGCGGGTTTTGCCTCTTCTAGCGGGATGCTGCCAGCTGGAAATGCCGTCGAACTGGAAACTTCGGCTTCCTTTGGCCCGGATGTTACGCTAAGCCCCGCAATGCGTTCGCCTCCTCCCCAGCCGATTGGCGCGAGCTCCTTCCTCATTGAATCGACAGGGTCTACCCCGGAAGGTCTAGAGGGCCCTGTAGAGCGTCGATTGGAAGCACAGCAAACATCTGAGAAGGGAGCGGAGGGCATTTTGCCCGGTGAGACGCCACGGAGGGAGGAGAGAGAAGCTGAGGAACAAAGTCGGATTACAGAGTTGACTCCTAAAAGGTTTGAAATTTCAAAAGAGTTAGTGGAAAAACCAAAAGATGTGACATTAGATAAGTTATGGGATCTGGTTTCAAATTTGGGTCAAATTTTTCTTAAGCAAAATAATGAGATACTACCAAGATTAAAATCTCTGGAGACTGAAAGTAAAAAAAAAGAAGAGGAGTTTAAAGATTTGAAAGAAAAAATTGTGAAATTAGAGGTGAATATGGATAAAAAAATATCGAATATGGAAGGAATTCAAACCTCGATGATAAAAGATTTGACCAGTCTGAGGATGAAGACTGAAATATTTGATAATTATACAAAAAGCTATAACTTAAGATTTATTAATTTTCCCAGACTAAATAATGTAACTCCTCAAGAAATGTTGAAACGTTATTTGCGTGAGATTTTGGAGATTCCTGAACAAAATCTACCACCTTTTACCTTGGTTTATTACATTCCTGGGAAAGACCCGAATCAGATACCTGATAAACCAATTGACATTTCTCTTTTGCTTGAAACTACTGACTCTGAACTTGCCTCGGCCGCCACGTTGGTGGCGACCGTGGCATTGCTGCCAGATAAGAATTGGATATTCCGCATGTTTTTCCGCAATAAAGATAAACCCTTTTTAGGGTTTAAAATCCTTTTGTTTCCAGATGTCTCCAAGGAGACTAGACGGCGGAGGAAACAGTTCTTGCTCCTAAAGCCTGAAGTGTTGCACTTGGGGGGTACCTTCTTTTTGAGATACCCCTGCAAGTGCATAATAAGACTTGGGGGCAAAAAATATGTATTTATGGAACCAACTCATGTTTCCGCACTTATAGCCTCAGCTAAATTAGATAAACGCTAAATAATTTTAGGCATCACTTCTTATTGGAGTGCGATAACTGTTAAAAATTTTTTCTGTTGTTAATGTCCAGTATTTTTTTTTTTCCTACATTTTGGATCCTCTAATTATGGACTTGAGTGTTAATTTCCTGGAGTGAATTTATTTTACTTTTGGTGTTAAAGTTTTCCTAGAGATAGATTTATATTTACATATGACACTTTCTAAACAAGATGTTTCTTGTAATAATTTGAATAAGTGAATAAATAAATTAAAAAAAAAAAAAAAAAAAAAAAAAATGGGTCGTGGCTGGGTCTTCCAGCACGACAATGACCCAAAACATACAGCCAAGGCAACAAAGGAGTGGCTCAGGAAGAAGCACATTAGGGTCATGGAGTGGCCTAGCCAGTCACCAGACCTTAATCCCATTGAAAACTTATGGAGGGAGCTGAAGCTGCGAGTTGCCAAGCGACAGCCCAGAACTCTTAATGATTTAGAGATGATCTGCAAAGAGGAGTGGACCAAAATTCCTCCTGACATGTGTGCAAACCTCATCATCAACTACAGAAGACGTCTGACCGCTGTGCTTGCCAACAAGGGTTTGCCACCAAGTATTAGGTCTTGTTTGCCAGAGGGATTAAATACTTATTTCCCTCTGCAGAATGCAAATAAATTCATATACTTTCCACAATGTGATTTTCCGGATTTAATTTGTGATGTGCTATCTCTCACTGTTACCAATAACCTACCCTTCAATTATGGGCTGCTCATGTCTTTGTCAGTGGGCAAACTTACAAAATCAGCAAGGGATCAAATACTTATTTCCACCACTGTAGCTTTTATGGTCTCTTAACATAAGAATTGCCATACTGGATCAGACCAAAAGCCCATCAAGCCCAGTATTCGATTCCAAGAGTGTTGTGAGTACTTGGCAGGATTCCAAAACGTAGCAAGATTCCATGCTGCTTACCTGTAGGGATCAACAGTACATAAGATTTTTTATTTTTGTTACATTTGTACCCTGTGCTTTCCCACTCATGGCAGGCTCAATGCGGCTTACATGGGGCAATGGAGGGTTAAGTGACTTGCCCAGAGTCACAAGGAGCTGTCTGTGCCTGAAGTGGGAATCAAACGCAATTCCTCAGTTCCCCAGGATCAAAGTCCACCACCCTAACCACTAGGCCACTCCTCCACTCCGATTAGCCATATTGGGTCAGACCAATGGTCCATCTAGCCCAGTATCCTGTTTCCAAAAGTGGCCATGCCATGGCAACATTCCATGCTACCAATCCTAGGGCAAGCAGTTGCTTCCCCATGACTGTCTCGATAGCAGACTATGGACTTTTTCTCCAGGAACTTGTCCAAACTTTTTTAAAACCCAATGCGCTATCCGCTGTTATTACATCCTCCGGCAAAAATTCCAGAGCTTAACTATTCGTTGAGTGAAAAAATATTTCCTCCTATTTGTTTTAAAAGTATTTCCATGTAACTTCCAAATTTATTTATTATGATTTATTTATTTGAGTGTCCCCTAGTGTTTGTGCTTTTGGAACGAGTAAAAAATGTTCTGTACCACTCAGGATTTTGTAGACCGCAATCATATTTCCCCTCATCCGTCTCTTTTCCAAGCTGAAGAGCCTTAACCTCTTTAGCCTTTCCTCATATGAGGAGTTCCACCCCCTTTATCATTTCCCCAAGTCTGTATTAACAGTTTATGGATCTTTTATCCAGGAACTTGTTCAAAATCTATTTTAAATCCAGCAATGCTAACTGCTTTTACCACACTCTTTTGCAACAAATTCTAGGGCTTAATTGTGTTGAGTGAAAAAAAAATATTTTCTCCTATTTGTTTTTGTTTCAATATATTTTATTTTACATTTACATATTTACATAAATGTTTAAGCAATATCACAACTTAATTAACAAGAAAAATAATAAATTGCAATAATAATTATTTCCAATTGGTCCACAATTTTAGATCCAAGTACTAAGAAATAAAGAAATACAAAAAAATTATATGAATAGAGCAGTAGAGAGCCAAATGTTTGCAGCCGATATACAGCAAGTTCAATTATTAGATGCAACCAAGGTATCTATAACTCCCTCCTTAGAATTAATATACTCCAGCAGTTTTTTTGGATTAAAAAAAACATAAATTACTTGAGTTAAACAAAATTAAACACCTGCAAGGGAATTTTAACATAAATGTACCACCTAAATTAAGAACTCTAGGTCATGAAAAATTTTAATTTTTGCTCCCCATAACTCTGCATTCATATGGCGAAAATAAATTCCAAAAATATTATTTTTGTCTGGTTCTAATACAAATGTCACTAGAAGGGTAGTTCGTTCTGTTATCACTTCCAAAGAATTTTCTAGAAATTCGGTCAAGTTCATATCAGATTGAAGTCCTATGATAGGTCTGGAAGTGCGCGTAATGTATTGGGCTCTGACTATGGGTGGACAACCCTCAGTTGGTATTCCCAATACCTCCCCAAAATATTTCTTTAGCAAATCAAGCGCTGAGATGAGTGTTGACTTAGGGAAATTTAAGAACCTCAAATTGTTTTTCCTTCCTTGGTTCTCCAAGTACTACTACTACTACTACTACTTAACATTTCTAGAGCGCTACTAGGGTTACGCAGCGCTGTACAAATTAACAATTAAGGACGGTCCCTGCTCGGAAGAGCTTACAATCTAAAGGACAAAATGTCAAGTTGGGGTAGTTTTTTCCTGAGAAGAGGTGTAGTACTCCAACTTACGAACTTGTGCATCTCTGTCCTTAATAGCCAATGAGGAAAACTTTGTAGACGGGCTACCTCCCCTTCTAATGATACAGTTCTCTGAGAGTAGTTATCAACATTATCAGACAAAGTTTGAAAAGATTGTTTCATTTCCACAATTTCTCCTTTAAAGGTGTTAGATACCTGAAGTAGAGAAGAATTTAGTTCCTGGATCGCATCCCATAAAAGTTCTAATGTTACCACAGCTAGTCTCATCTCTTCTCTGTTGCTTCTGGGAGTAGAACCCTGGCTGGGAGGGGAAGCAAGTCGAAACGCCTGGTTCACCTCTGAAGTATCTTCTCTCAGGGTTTGTGCAGCCACAGGCCCTCCTCTATCATTGGCAGAAGCCGAACCCCTGCTGGGCACCCCTGTGCACTGCGTCCCTGTCGGCATACGTCCACTACCCGGCATTGGAGCTGCTGTGCAAGAGGGAGGACTAAGAGAAACTCCCTCAAAGCTATGGTCCGCTTCCAAAGTCGCGGATTCCGTCAAAGCGGACACCGGCTCTCCTTGCCTCCGAATTCCAAAATTTTCCAGGGTAGTTTGACAGATGGTCACGGGGTCTCCACAGGGCTCGAGGAGGTTAGTATCCTTGGTTTCCCTTTCCTTTTCCCCATGTTAACACCGGGAAAATTCCAATCAAACCACTAAGGTATTCAGGAGCTTCACGAGGTCACGTCTGCTCCAGTCGCCATCTTGGATCCTCCTATTTGTTTTAAATGCACTACTAAGTAAGTTCATGTAATGTTCCCTAGTCTTTATGCTTTTGAAAGCATAAACAACTAATTCATGTTTGCCTGTTTTTTTTCCCCCAACTTTCCAATTTGGGAGAAGCCATTGTTGAGAGAAATTGTCTTCAAGAATACACAAAATGCTGTGATGTACAATGGAGGATGTACAGTGGAGGAGTAGCCTAGTGGTTAGTGCAGTGGACTTTGATCCTGGGGAACTGAGTTTGATTCCCACTGCAGCTCCTTGTGACTCTGGGCAAGTCACTTAACCCTCCATTGCCCCAGGTACAAAATAAGTACCTGAATATATGTAAACCGCTTTGAATGTAGTTGCAAAAACCTCAGAAAGGCGGTATTTCAAGTCCCATTTCCCTTTCCCTATTTGAGATTCTACATGGAATGTTTCTACTATTGGAGATTATAGATGGAATGTTGCTACTATTGAGATTCTGTTGCTACTATTTGAGATTCTACATGGAATGTTGCTATTCCACTAGCAACATTCCATGTAGAAGCCTGCCCTTGCAGATCAGCAACACGGCCGCGCGGGCTTCTGTTTCTGTGAGTCTGACGTCCTGCAGAACCAGAAGCCTGCGTGGCTGCGTTGCTGATCTGCAAGGGCAGGCTTCTACATGGACTGTTGCTAGTGGAGGAGTAGCCTAGTGGTTAGTGCAGTGGACTCTGATCCTGGGGAACTGAGTTTGATTCCCACTGCAGCTCCTTGTGACTGTGGGCAAGTCACTTAACCCTCCATTGCCCCTGGTACTAAAATAAGTACCTGAATATATGTAAACCGCTTTGAATGTAGTTGCAAAAACCTCAGAAAGGCGGTATATCAAGTCCCATTTCCCTTTCCCTATATTGTCGGAGAATACACAAAATGCTGTGATGTACAGTATATTGTCGGAGATAGACTGCTGGCATTTTTTCATAACCCCTTTTTTTTCTTTCTCTAGGGTGGTTACACCTGCACATTTACATATGCGGCTCAGGGAGGCACCAATGAGGTGAGTTATTGAACCTTGTAGCGGTATATTGAAACAGGAAGAGAGACAGGTAGATGCAGCTGTACAATTTCACAGACGATTTGAGAAAATGACTCAGAGTATATTTTTCAATGTTGAGGGCAGTTGCTCCAAATGGGTCAGTTTTTTTGCACATACCATGACAGGAATGAACCTCGCTGCGAAACCAGGGTATATGGAATATGATCTTAGTCTCTCAAATTTACGCTAACGCTGGCTGTAGTACTTGCATTGTGCCAAAGAGCTTCTTTCTGGAGTTGATTAGATATAACTTGTATAGGCAACTTATCCAGGTGCGCTTGGAAGTTCTTTTTGATCAGATTTGTAGGGAAACAGATGGCTTTTCGGCTTTACATCTGATGAGCATCAGGTTGATAAGTTTATTCTGTTTTGGGAAACTATTTGAGAAAACTCTTCATGGTGCAGCATCCTGTGTCTAATGGTCTCTCTGAAATCAAGCAGTATATATAATTTTATGCATGTATTGTAGTTTTCCTACCTAGCTAGGTTTTCTATAGGTAAAACTACAAAAATATTCTTCTTAAAACTGCAGTTTGTATTTCTGAGGAATTACTTTACAAAGTTCTTACTTTAAGCACCTGTGAGGTCAAACATTGATGCTCTTTATCGTATTGCCAACATTGTTAAACATTTCCTTCTTTTCCAGTTTAGTAGCCCTTGTGTATGTGTGTGCACAGAAATGATATTCATGGGAATGGATCCATGCTAATGTTAACTAGTGTATCATGTTGGGTGGAGGAGTAGCCTAACGGTTAGTGCAGTGGCCTATGAATCAGGGACACTGCTTTCAATTCCCACTGCAGCGCCTTGTGACTCTGGGCAAGTCACTTAACCTGCAAATAATATGTAAACTGCTTTGATTGTAACCACAAAGGCCTTTCCATGCAAATTAGTATGTTCTTTTGTATAAGCTAATATAAATGCAAATTGAGTGCAGTGTGCCACAACTTGGGCTGGTAAATGAAAAGATTTTGTAGGCATGAACCCCCCCCCCCCCCCCCAAGGTAATTTGTGAGTGTAAAGGCCGTTTTACAAATGATCCCGTCCCTCCTTACGCCAGGGTGCACAAGTGACTAAATACTGTAAAAAAAAAAAATGGTGTTGTTTTTGTAGTAGGTACATTAACTTGGTAGAGCACTGTGGTCGATAGATATGTAGTGGAACAAAACATTATACTGTAGCCCTTTAAAATACCTGATGAAAACTTTATGGGGCTCAAAAAATGTCCAAAAAGCATCATAAAGCACCACTTGGACAGATTTCTTATCTAAACATCCAGATCGGTATTTTCAAAATGTTATCTATGCATTTTGTGTGCAGTGCATCCAAATTAACAAAGTGGTGTGTCGGGGACGTTTTGAAGGTGAGCTTAGGGTGTGCCTAACACTTGTACGTTTTACAGCCATAATGGAACAAAATGAAAATGTCTAGGGTGAAAACTTCAATGTTTTGGTCTAGTCCTGTTTTCAGAATGAATAAGGCATAAAAAGGTGCTCTAAATGACCAGGTGACCACTGTAGGGAATCGGAGATGACCCCACTCCCACCCCCCACAAATTAAAATAATACCAGCCTCTATGACAGCCTCAGATGTTATACTTGGGTCCATTAGAGCAGCATGCAGGTCCTCAGAGTAGGGCAGTGCACTGTAGACAGGTGGACCCAGGCCCATACCTCTCCATACCTGTTACACTTGTGGTAGAAACTGTGAGCCCTCCAAAACTGACCAGAAACCCACTGTACCCACATATAGATGCCCCCTTCACTCATAAGGGCTATTGTAGTGGTGTACAGTTGAGGGTAGTAGGTTTTGGAGGGCTCAGCAGGCAAAATAAAGGGAGCAATGGTGAGATATGTACCTGGGAGCACCAGTATGCTAAAAATGCTGGCCCCTCCTACATCCCAATGGATTGATTTTCAACGTTTGCACTTGTACGTTTTTTTGAAAAATGGCTTGAAAATGTAAACACACAGAGCATAGAATCTTGTTACAAATGGTATTTCTGAAAAAAAAAAGACATTTTGCTTTTTTGAAACTGGTTACATTGGCTATTTGGATTTTGGACTTTTAGCAAACAACGCCCAAAGTCTGACTTAGACGTCATATTGAAAATGCCTCTCTAAATGTCAGAGGAAGAATAAAGGGTCTATTGTAGGTAGGTCAATGTTGACCAGCTCTGCTCGGTTTTCAGTTGCTGTTTTAATCCTATTAGGGGCCAATTACTGTGTTGTAAGCTACACCCTCTATAGTACAAGTCCCACAAATGCTATGTTCACACTAACTAGGATAGATAATAAATCTCTTTATTTCGCAATAATACTATGTCACACTACAACTAATGTATGACTTTAAAGTAACAAAATCTGTTTTCCAACAAACTTGGAAAAGAAAATAAGATGATACATTTTTTTATTGGACATAACTTAATGCATTTCTTGATTAGCTTTTGAAGGTTGCCCTTCTTCGTCAGATCGGAAATAAGCAAATGTTGGTAGATGACAGTATATATAAGTGAAACATTAAAGCATTTCAGTGACAGTCTAACAGGATGAGGGTGGATAGGTGAGACACAGGAAGAGTCGGGTAGATGAGGGACAGGGAGATGATGCATGGAGACAGGAGGGTGACAAAGCAGTACAATGTTATGGTTTATAATGGGCTAGAAATCCCAGATCTTTAAGTCCTGTCTGGTGGGTGTCAAAATATTTAATCATTCTGACTTCAAAGGTCAAACTTGGTAATCAATATAATCCACGCTTGTTAATGTTTCTTAAAAAACTAAAATCTCTCAAGTGTTTATATTGTTCTCACAGATTATCAGCTGTCAGGTACAGAATTATAGTTTTTTCCCTTTTGTGATTCCTTCTGATTTTTTCCATGGCATTAGATAACATCAGCGTGTTTCCTTTTTTTCAAACATGTCAGTCTTATGCTTCTAGGGGCCCTTTTACAATGGGGCGTTAGGCTCTATGTGCGTTCAGCATGCGCCAAAATGAGACTACTGCCAGGCTGCCGCACCCCCGACAGTAATTTCACATTTGCTATACTCCCTTAAATGCCTGGATTTATTTATTTCTTCCCATGCTCAACCGTTGTGGTGGTAATCGGCAGTTGGCGTGTGCCGACCGGTCACCGCACATGTAGCATGTGAGCCCTTACCGTTAGATCAGTGAGGGGTGTTAAGGACTCAGGCCAGTTTTAGGCGTGCGCTAGTTTCAATTTTACTGCATTCCCTTTTCCCATCCAATTTTTTTAAAAAGCCCTTTTTGCAGATGCGGTAAACACTGGCCTGGCGCGCACCCAAAACACGTGCCTACACTACCGCAGGCCATTTTTTTACCACAACTTAGTAAAAGGACCACCTAGTTTGCTAAAGGTAGGGCCAGTGGAGGTGTGTTAATGGGGGGAAAATGGAATGCCTTGGTTGTGCTTGTCTGTTTTCATTGCATTTCGGGATGTTCTGTGTTTGGGGTTTATAACACCACCCCTGGACATGGTGTTACAGTGACACTAGCAGGAAAGCCTGCAGGGGTTTGCTAGAAAGAAGAGAGAGAGTTGTTGGACTTTTAAACTGACCAAGGCTCTGCTCTTGAACAAAATAAATGAAAGTAAACTTTTCTGGTCTCTTATCATTACATTTTTAATTTTTTTCTTCGAGAGACAGTTGCATAAATTTTGTACAGTGGGTTTTGGTTCACTGTGCAGTTTATCTCAACCATACAAGGTTTACCTGACATTCTGGGCTGGAATTGTTGTGCTTTTTCTTCTGGAATTCTGCAGTTTAACATTATTATTTTCTATTGCTACAAAGTTCATATCACAAAAGATTTTTTATTTTTAAAGACAACAAAATTTTACCTCAAATAGAAACCCTCCATGCAGAAACATACCATAGTGAATGTTTACATGCTTCTGATTCTACAGTATGTTACTTTCAGCGTCATTCAGAAGTATTACTTAAGCAAGCATGCATCTTGTAGATAAAAACGAGGTGGGTGCAGGGATTCCAGCTTGGCCAAGTCAATTCATGTCTAAAGTGCCTATTTCTAGTGAGAGTATTGGCATAGCATAAGTATATTTCCTTATTACGTTTTAATTTGTGGGTGTGCGTTAGTGTTTAAACTTTAAAAAAAACAGCGTTCCTGAAAAGTGTTACTTTTCACAGTTGCTTGATTGCCAGCCTTCTCCTAAGTGCTTGCTCACAGCTTAGCCACTGGAAAGAACATTCCAGGGCAGGAGTGAAGCCCTATGGACTGACGTACTAGCTCTTGTCTGTCTAGTCAGTGTTTCAGCAATCTGAGAGGTAAATAACATGGCCACCATTTATCTACCCCTTTGCATCATTATTGTGAAAGAGTGGTGGTGAGCCAGGTGTCACTTTGTTTGGAAGGAAATGAGAGGATGCACATGCTGCTGTGCATAGTATTAACTATTGATGTTGCTTCTCTCAACAGCAATGGCAGATGAGCACAGGGATAAGTGAAGATAAACATGTGTTCTCCTGCTCAATCTGGAGGTGGGTTCTGCAGCTTTTCTTAAAGATCTCACAAGGAGAGAAAAGCCCTAGTTCGGTGATCTTCACAGTTTTTTGTTTTTTTTTAAGCAGGGGCTACTTTGGGAAGAATTCTTCACTGTGCCTTGAGCAAGGGGGGAGGGACAGCTTCAATGGTACAGCTACTCAGCTATACTCAGTGACTCAGTTAACTGAAACACCCTATTTCCCTACACACTTTCTCTTAGCCTGTCTCTGCTAACATTCTTTTTTTCTCCAATGTTTTTCCATCCCCCTAATACTCTCTCTGTCCCCAGCTCCTCGTGCCATCAGTCTCAAACCCCACTTACTTCTCTGTCCAGTCAGCCTCCACCCCTGCCCCAGCTCTTCCCTCAAGTTGATTAATTGCCCTTTCCATATCATCAAGCTGATCAATCCATAGACTGGTGGGTTGTGTCCATCTACCAGCAGGTGGAGATAGAGAGCAAACTTTTGCCTCCCTATATGTGGTCATGTGCTGCCGGAAACTCCTCAGTATGTTCTCTATCTCAGCAGGTGGTGGTCACACACAGCAGCAGCTCTGGCTAGGCCTCCAAGCCTAATCCTTAGGTTTTGTTGAGGCCTGGGGTTGAGGGCTCTTTTGAGCAAGTGCAAACCTGGTGGTGCCAGGTCCCTCCTTTTCTCCCCCCTCCCGCTGGCTCCGTTAAAAAAAAAAATATATATTTTTAAACGTCTTTAAAGGCGTTTAATTCGACGTTTCTTTAAACGTTCATTGCAGCTACTCACTGGGACACCAGTTCGTTACAGCTCGGAGCGGCAAGCAGGTAATGTTACCTTTTTATAGCGGGCAGGGGGTTCCCCGATTCTTCTCCTCGTGGCAATGGCGTCGGAGGGCGAGGGCGCAAAGGGTCGCTCCCCGGATCGCTGGAGCGCTTCTAGAGGGGATGCGGGGGTTTTACAACCTGATTCGCCCTTGATGGGTGATAGTTTAGTGACCGATGAATGTCCCGGTCGTTCCTCCAGCGTGGCGGTTTTTTCCCGCCATAAACGCCCATCCCCCGCTCCTCGCCTCCGCCATCTTGGCCGGCCACGCGGCTCGGACGGCTTCTTCGGGGCCGCCCTTGAGGTTGGAGACATTAATGCCATGAACGCCCTTAATTTGGGCGACGGCACAAAAGCGGCTAAAGTTAAGCGCCGTTCTTCCCGCGCGGCTCCTTCACGGAGTTTCGCGCCGGACGCCATTTTGGATGCGCAGCATGTCTCTCCCCCGCTATTGCGAGCGCCGGTTGAGAGTGCGTCTAGGGCTGTTGCCCAGGCTGCGGAAGTGCACAGTCTGGGGGGTTTCTCCCCCGAGTTTGTTTTGCTGCTGCATCAGGCTTTCCTCATGCAAACGCTGCCCCTGCTCCCTCTTCTGATAAAGAGGTTGAGGTTCCCAGAGGTAAACGCCCTCGGGTTGATTTCCAGGCCTTGGAGGACTTTTGTCTCCTCCGATGTAGATGAGGGCAGCGTGTCTGAGGTCTCCCAACGATCCTTTGCGGATTCCTTGGAGGAGATAGATCCCCGCTCGGATGGAGCGGATGACCCCTCTGCAGCGCGGCTTTTTAGCCCAGAGGATTTGCCCAACCTGTTGTTACAGGCCATGGACACTTTGAAGATTTCCTCTCCGGAGGACGTCTCTCCCTCAGCCCCTGTTGGCTCTGCCATTATGCTGGGGACGAAGCGCCCGCCTAGAACCTTCCACGTGCATGATGCCATGCACACCTTAATTGCGGCTCAATGGGATGTCCCGGAAACGAGCCTTAAAGTGGCTAGGGCTATGTCCCGCCTCTATCCTTTGGCTGTGAGTGAACGTGAGGCCTATCTGTGGCCTACCGTGGATTCTTTAATCACTGCGGTGACTAAGAAAACGGCGTTGCCGGTGGAAGGTGGCACGGCCCTAAAGGACGCCCAAGACAGAAGATTGGAGGCGGCCTTAAGGTCGTCCTTGGAGGCAGCTGCTTTAAGTTTGCAGGCCTCAGTTTGCGGCTCCTATGTGGCCAGGGCGTGCCGGACTATGGTGCAGCGGGCTTCCCCCTCGGATCATTCCTTGAGGGCTGATTGGCCGGCCCTGGAATCGGGCTTAGCCTATTTGACAGACTTGCTGTATGATATCTGGAGAGCCTCAGCTAAAGGCATGGCTCAGACAGTCTCTGCGCGGCGGTGGCTTTGGCTGAAACATTGGTCTGCTGACCACGCCTCTAAATCCCGCCTGGCTAGATTGCCTTTTAAAGGCAAGCTGCTCTTTGGGGTCGAGCTTGACAAAATCGTGACCGATCTCGGCACGTCTAAGGGCAAGAAATTACCAGAGGTCAGGGCTCGGGTTAGTACTCGTCCCGATACCTCCATACCGCCCGGGCAAGTCGGGTTCCTCTGCCCCCTCTTCCTTCAAGAGGAATTTCTCCCCCAAGCAGCATTCCTTTCGCAGAGACCGCCGTCCCGGAGGTGCTCCCTCCGGTCCTCCCCCAGGGTCTCGTACCCAATGACGGGGCCTTGGTCCACGCCCCAGTGCAGATTGGAGGACGGCTGTCCTCGTTTCTGGGCGAGTGGACCACTATAACTTCAGACGCGTGGGTGCTGGAAGTCATCAGAGACGGCTACAAGCTGGAGTTCTGCCAACCCTTAAGAGACGGGTTTGTACTCTCTCCCTGCAAGTCTCCGGTCAAGCTGTGGTAGTGCAGCAGACCTTGGACAACCTGATCCGCCTGGGTGCGGTCGTTCCGGTGCCAAAAAATCAGATTGGCAAGGGACGTTACTCCATTTACTTTGTGGTTCCAAAGAAAGGAGGTTCTGTCCGGCCTATCCTCGACCTCAAAGGGGTCAATCGGGCCTGGAAAGTGAGGCACTTTCGCATGGAGACTCTCCGCTCTGTTATAGCGGCAGTGAAGGCAGGAGAGTTCTTGGCTTCCTTGGACATCAAGGAAGCGTACCTGCATATTCCCATCTGGCCTCCTCTCCAACGCTTTCTGCGTTTTACAGTCCTGAGACGACACTTCCAGTTCAGAGCCCTCCCTTTCAGGGTTGGCTACTGCTCCGCGGACCTTTTCCAAAGTAATGGGGGTCATAGCGGCCTTCCTGCTAAAGGAAGGAGTACAAGTCCATCCTTATCTGGACGACTGGTTGATCCGAGCCCCCTCTTATGCAGAGTGCGGCGAAGCTATGGACCGGGTAGTTGCTCTTTTGAGCTCCCTGGGATGGATCATCAACTGGAAGAAGAGCCAGCTGCGCCCGACTCAGTCCCTGGTGTATCTGGGAGTTCGATTCGACACCCAAGTGGGCAGAGTGTTCCTGCCAGACAATCGGATTGTCAAGCTTCAGGCTCAGGTGGACTGGTTCCTAGTAGCCTCTCCTATTCGGGCTTGGGACTACGTGCAGCTGTTGGGCTCTATGACGGCCACGATGGAAGTAGTGCCCTGGGCCAGGGCTCATATGAGACCACTACAGCTATCTCTGCTGCTGCGCTGGACTCCGATGTCGGAGGATTATGCTGTGCGCCTTCCCGTGGACCCAGCAGTGCGCAAGGCGCTGAGCTGGTGGACGCAGACAGGCAAGTTGTCTGCAGGATTGCCTCTGGTGACCCCGGAGTGGATTGTCGTCACGACAGACGCCTCTTTGATGGGCTGGGGAGCCCACTGCTTGGGAAGGACAGCGCAGGGGCTCTAGTCTCCTGCAGAGGCAAGTGGTCTATCAACCTCCTGGAACTCAGAGCCATTCGCTTGGTGTTATTGGAGTTCATCCCGGTACTCGTGTTGAAGCCTGTACGGGTCCTGTCGGACAATGCCACGGCTGTGGCCTATATCAACCGCCAGGGAGGTACCAGAGCGCCCCTCTAGCCAAGGAGGCTATGAGTCTTTGCCAGTGGGCGGAAGCGAACCTGGAGCAGCTTTCAGCGGCCCACATTGCCGGAGTCATGAATGTCAAGGCGGACTTTCTCAGTCGCCATACCTTGGAGCCCGGAGAGTGGCAACTATCTGCTCAGGCGTTCTTGGACATCACGAAGCGCTGGGGCCAGCCGAGCCTAGATCTGATGGCGTCATCGGCCAATGGCCAAGTGCCGCGCTTTTTCAGCAGAGGACGGGACTCTCGATCCCTGGGAGTAGATGCTCTTCTCCAACAGTGGCCGACACAAGAGCTCCTCTATGTGTTCCCGCCCTGGCCCATGTTGGGCAGGGTGCTAGACCGGGTGGCAAAGCATCCCGGCAGGGTAATCCTGGTGGGTCCGGATTGGCCCAGACGTCCCTGGTATGCGGACTTGTTCAGGCTCTCAGTCGACGATCCTCTGCGGCTGTCAGTGGAGCAGGGCCTGTTACATCAGGGTCCCGTGGTGATGGAGGATCCCTCTCCCTTTGGTCTTACGGCCTGGCTATTGAGCGGCAGCGTCTGAGGAAGAAGGGCTTCTCAGACAAGGTCATCGCCACTATGCTGAGAGCGAGGAAGCGCTCTACTTCTACTGCTTACGCCAGGGTTTGGCGTATCTTTGCAGCATGGTGTGAAGCAGGCTCACTTTCTCCCTTCACTGCTCCAATTTCTTCAGTGTTGGCGTTCCTGCAAGAAGGTCTGGAGAAAGGCCTGTCGCTCAGTTCCCTTAAAGTCCAGGTAGCGGCTCTGGCTTGCTTCAGGGGCCGCCTGAAGGGTGCTTCCCTGGCTTCGCAGCCAGATGTGGTGCGCTTTCTCAAGGGAGTTAATCACCTGCGCCCTCCTCTGCACTCAGTGGTGCCTGCGTGGAATCTCAACCTGGTGCTAAGAGCATTGCAGAAGCCGCCTTTGGAACCCTTGTCGAGGGCATCTCTGAAAGACCTGACGTTGAAAGCAGTCTTTTTGGTGGCTATCACTTCAGACAGAAGAGTTTCCGAGCTCCAGGCGCTCTCATGTCGAGAGCCTTTTCTGCAGTGCACTGAGGCAGGAGTGACTATTCGCACAGTGCCTTCCTTCCTGCCCAAGATTGGTTCTCGCTTCCATGTGAATCAGCAGCTCTGTCTCCCTTCCTTTCGTAGGGAGGACTACCCAGAGGAGTACTCCGCTCTTGAATATCTGGATGTGAGACGAGTCATCATCAGATACTTGGAAGTGACCAATGATTTCCGGAAATCGGATCATCTGTTTGTCCTGTTTGCAGGTCCTCGTAAGGGTCTGCAGGCTGCTAAGCCTACAGTGGCAAGATGGGTCCAGGAAGCCATTGCAGCGGCTTATGTGGCCGCGGGGAAGGTGCCGCCTATCCAGCTGAAGGCTCACTCCACGAGAGCTCAGGCGGCCTCGATGGCAGAGGCCGGATCCGTCTCCTTGGAAGAGATATGCAAGGCGGCAACGTGGGCTTCGGCTCATACATTCTCCAAGCATTACCGTTTGACTGTGGCTGCACGGGCGGAGGCCCGGTTTGGAGCTTCAGTGTTGAGGTCAGGGATTTCTATGTCCCGCCCTGGGTGAGTACTGCTTCGGTACATCCCACCAGTCTATGGATTGATCAGCTTGATGATATGGAAGGTAAAATTATGTATAATCATACCTGATAATTTTCTTTCCATTATTCATAGCTGATCAATCCATAGCCCCTCCCAGATATCTGTACTGTTTATATTCTGGTTGAATTTTAGGTTCAAGTTTAGCCTTCAGTTACTTCAGGAGGACTTCGTGTTCAAGTTCTTCTTTCACTTGGATTCTTCAAGAGTTGACACGACTTTGTGTTACAGTGAGCTGCTGCATTCCTCTCCCCTCCGTTTTACGGGGCTGGATTGAGACATAAATTCTGCCGGCACTCCCTCCTGCTTCGTGCGGCTGTAGGGCAGCTTTGTACCCCTCCCGCTTCGGCGGTGTTAGGGTCAGTCAGCTCCTCCCGCGGTTGCGGTTGCAGGATAAGCCAGATCCCCCCGCATCGGCGGGTGTGGTGTCCCTCCCCCGCTCCGCGGGGATGAGCTGGACGGATTCCCCTCCCCCACTTGTGTGGGGATGAGCTGGGTTAATTCCCCTCCCCCGTTTCGGCGGTGGTGAGCTGGGCAGAGTGTCCCTTCGTGGGTGTAATTCTCTAAGTGCTGAGTCCTGCGGATGGAGCTTTGATATCGACATACTGAGGAGTTTCCGGCAGCACATGACCACATATAGGGAGGAAAAGTTTGCTCTCTATCTCCACCTGCTGGTAGATGGACACAACCCACCAGTCTATGGATTGATCAGCTATGATTAATGGAAAGAAAATTATCAGGTATGATTATACATAATTTTACCATAGCCTTCTATTGAGGTCAACAGCTCCTCCAGAACACCTGTTTTGTTTTCTCTTGGCATTGCATAGTGCTTGGTGACTTTGGCCCACTTGGTGCCAAAACGTCTGCACTGTTCTCACAGTCTAATGAAAATACTGAGGGAGTCTGGGCACTGTGCAGCTCAAAGTCACTGAGACCCTTATGGCTCCAGAAGAAATGGAAAGGTGTTCTATAGAAAGTGGAAGGAGAATCAGAGAGCCGCACTTGGGCTGATAGGCATCTTGCAATGAAGAACTCTGCCCTAGTTCTTTTTCTCCGTTTTATGTGTCCTAGCTGAAGACAGAAGTGTGGCAGTTCCAGGTTTACCTTAATAACGTAATTCATCTGGTGCACCAGAGAGAAATACTTCTACACCTTGAGTCTGAAATATCAAATAACATTTTGATATCTGGCTTCTCCTTACTGACATTTCTTAGAGTTGATGTTCCCATGTGCTGGATTGCTTAAAACAGCACTTTCATTGGCAAGGAACCCAAGGCCCAGTTCTAATCACTTTCCAAAACAAGCAAAACATTCAGCTCAGAACTGCAGAGGACACAGGTCAGGACTTTCCAACCCAGTCCTGGTGATTTTCCCCACAGCCAGTTCAGAATATACTTAAGGATTATACATGAGTTAAATTTGTCTTTATTGGGTCATCAGGTTATGCATTTTTTTCTCATGTGTATTCATTGTGAAAATCCTGAAAACCCACTTGGCTGTCAGGTCACCAGCATAGACATTTTGCTGTACTAGAGTCCTCTGTGGCTGTGCTTAAGTAGCTGTAATGGAGAACAGAAGTGGGACATGTTGGCATATTTTATTACTTTTATAGAGACTATGATATGTACAGATAAATGCGTTGGGAGGCTGCAAGCTGACATTTGGAGGACTTGTTAGAAGAGGAAATAAATCCACAGTCGCACTCTATGCCAGCAAATTCTGTAAACATTTGAGGCTAGAGAGGTGGAACAAGAAAACTAATTTAAAGAGGAAGTGAGCACGGCCTTCTGTGATGAGGTGAGAAGATAACCGGTGAGCGTCATTGTCCCCATGTCCATCCATAAGGTATTGGGTGTCTTTATGGGCAGAAGGCCACTGTTGATAACAAAGAGAGTAATCTGCTTTGGTCTAAAATTCCTATTATGTGTTTCTGCTTTATTTGTTTGTTTGTTTTTTTGACAGGCCACAGGGGAAGTCTTACCTGTTCTTCACCCAATTTAAAGCAGACGTTCAGGGAGCAAAGATAGAGTACAGCGAGGCCTATGTAAGTCAATGAAATGATGTCAACAGACTTCTGCTTCTAGCAGCAGGAGCTGCTGGTTCCTAAAATTTGTTCAGCCTTTTTTTTGCTGGTGGTGGAATTGTGTATTCTTATAAATTCCAATTAGAATAACGCACATACAGGGATCACTTTTCAAAGACCTCCTGAGCAGGCGAGATACCTAGCTCATTTTAGTCCATTATCTTCTAAGTAAATTTTCAGTCAAACCTAACCAGGGAGGTTTTGGCTGAAAATATTTGTATTTTGCCTGGATAGATTTATTTGTGTAACTAGGGTTGCCTGGACAAATGTAGCTGGTTAGCACTGAGAATTGGCATCTTAGGAGAGTAAGCTTAACCTGCCAGTGGGGGGGGGGGGGGGGGGGGGGGGGAGATATCTGAAAATAAGAGATTTAACTGACTGACTCCAAAACTTAGTTAAAACTTAAAAAAAAAAACTCACCTTTTTGCACATGGAATTTTTTTGTATACATATCATGTAAGTGGATACCTCATTATTTTTTTTTCCATTTGAAACTTTATTAAGGAATTTCTAAAAAGTCTACAGAACCCATAGAACACAATATAAAAGAAAAGAAATCCCATAATACAGTGAATATAAGAAGAGCTATACTGGGTCAGACCAATGGTCCATTTAACTCTGTATCCTGTTTCCAACAGCGGCCAAGCCAGGTCAGAAGTACCTGGCAGAAACCCAAATAGTAGCAAGATTCCAAACCAGTGTCTACATATAACCACCCAACAAAATTGGTAGCTGTCTAAATCCAAATATGGGCAAGTTCAAAAGTGTCTCTAATGCAATATTGCCTAGGAAAATAACTCCTGGGGGAGGAGGGAAGATGTCCCAATCGGAAAGAAGAATCAAACTTGTACCAAGTAACGAAGGATTCACATTGCTTTTCAAAAGCTGCCAGGCATCCATGATGTATAGAAGTCAATTTACTGAGGTAATAAGCTTGTCACAGCTTTGATTAAATTTGCAGCAAATTAGGAAGTGTTGCAGTTAACCAGTATCTTGCTATTTCTGTATGCATAACTGCTACACATACTGTTAACACCTTGAACTGGAGGTTGCCAATGCAATAAAAGCACCTTTGGGACTGGAGGAACAGAGACCCGTAGCACCTCTGATAGCAATTAAGAACACATTCTCAAAAAAGTTTGGATCAACAAACCATAAATGGAAATACATATCTCTATCCCCACAGCCCCTCAAGCAAAGGACAAAGCATGTCAGAGAAAACAAAGACAGACAAGCAGGATACAAGTATCATCTGTACAACATTTTGAGACCTTGTTCATTCAAGTTAGATGATAGAGAAATCTTAAGAATATTCTCATGTATAGCGGACCATTCATTATCTGACAAAGATGACCCTTGGTTTCTTTTCCATTTACGCATATAACTTGTTTAGTAAGAGGGCCCCCCAGAAATAAATTGCAAATTCTAGAGATGTTTCTTTTGTGAAACTCTAAACAAAAGAACGTCCTCAAAAGGCACAAGTTTATGCTGTAACCACTCTCAAACCAGTAGAGAGTGCACTAAGTGACATATCTGAAGATTATATATTGTCAGCAGGCCACCACCTTCAGGCCTTCCTGCAGGTATGAACTTGGCTGACCCTGGAAGGGCCCTTCCCTGGACACAGCACTCCCAGAAGCAGACTCCAAAAATATGCTTAACGCTTTATTCCATCAGCAAGTCCAAGACATTTCCTCTTCCAGACACTGTTCTTGGTTACAGCACATATCACCCTTTGTTCCTTCCCCCCACCGGCCACAGTTTCTGGATACAGTTTAAATCATTCACTGCTTCCCCAGCATGGCCTGATTCCTGGACACAGTTTTAAATCACTCACTGTTTCACCAGCATGGCAGTGTTCTGAACACAGTTCAAGTCACTCACTGTTTCCCCAGCATAGCACCACTTCTGGACACAGTTTAAATTACTCACTGCTTCCCCAGCATGGCATGACTTCTGGACACAGTTTAAATCACTCACTGCCTCCCCCTTGAGTGGAACAGCTGCTTAACTTTTCCTCCAAGCTTTCCCCAGCCTTGAAGAAGGTTTGTTATGAAGCCTTTTAACTTCTTCCCTTGTACCTGAGCTAGAGCAGCAATCTCCATGGGCTCACTTCCCCAGTCATCTTGGGCTTGGATCTCCTCTCCGATCTCTTTCTCCACCATGGGCTCCTCTCCTTTTATGGTCCCCAGCTGGTCCTCTCTCTCCTGATTATTCCTCCTCAACCTCCCCCTCCTCTCCCTTGCTGCTCCCTTTGCTTGCCCCTAGGGCTTTGCAGGGGTTCTAGGGAACTGTAGTCCTCCATTCTCCGGCTCTTGGGAAACATTTGCCTCCGTGGGGGCATGGCTTCCCAGCCCCTAGGATCCTGGGACTTGTAGTTGGAATCCCGGGTATGAAACCTACCCATCTTGCTCCTCTCCCGGATCCCTTCTTCCCTGTCCCTCAGGGGTTCCTCACAATATGTATATATATATATATCTCTAGAGGGGAGAAAATATTGTGTTTGTAGTTGCTCATAGGATATATTCCCCCTTCAAATAGGTTTCCTACACAACGTATACCAGAGTCGTACCATTCTACCAGAACCCATAATTGGGCTTGCCAAATAACTTGAAAAGTCAGGAACCCCCAGTCCTCCTTCCCTTCTATTGCGTTGCAGTACTTGCCTAGCAATTCTAGGAGGGCGTCTTTTCAAAATATAATCAAACATTTTCTTTTGTAAAAATTTCAGTTGGGAGCTAAGTATGTATATTGGAAGAATCTGGCAGAAGTATCGAAATTTTGGTAGGAACATCATTTTACAAACCGTTACATGACCCAACCATGTGTGATGGAGCCTATGCCACTGATCCAGTGAGGAGGAGAGCTCCAGAAACAGCCTGCCATAGTTTAATTTGTATATTAAATTTAGATCTGTTCTGTAGGAACCTTAACCCCAAGATATTGAGTATGTTTTTTTTTGCCCAAACAAAAGGTAAACTATTTTTGAGCTCAAAGACTGTGTTCGAGTCCAAAGAGATATTAAGTAGTTCAGATGTTGAGGAATTAATTTTAAAACCCAAAAGGGACCCATTTCTGCAGCACCTGAAGAATGTGAGGAAGAGACAAAGTAAGGTTTCTCACTGTTAGTAGGATATCATCTGCAAATTAACTTTAAATTCCACATTTGCAAGGCTGATCCCCTTAATGTGCAGGTGCTTACGGATTGTTGCTGCAAGCGGCTCTACAACCGTTGCAAAAAGAAGTGAAGACAGGGGACACCCTTGCCAGGTGCCCTGAACAACCTAAATTGATTAGAATAGCCACCATTAACTCATATTCTTGCTGTAGGGAAGGAATTTAGAGTTCATATCCATTGCCTAAAATTGGGACCCAGACCAAAGTGTGCTGGTGTCCGCATCATGAATCCCGATTTGACCCTGGCAAATGCTTTTTCAGCATCAATAGCAAGGAGAGTCATGGGGATTTTTTAGCTTTAGAAGACCAGATTAAATCAAGAGTACGTCGCCATCTGTTGGCCAAACATTATCATGAAATAATGCAGTTCACAGGCTTAGGAAACCCACTGTTTCGCCACAGCCTCATAATTTGGCCATTTGGCAGATTTTCCACACCATGCACGCTTTCTAAGATGGATTTCTTTCAGTTTTTTTTTTGCTTTGCACCACTCAAGGATAGACTTCTCATCAATGGAAAACATATACCCAGCTTCATGATTTCCATGTTCTTTCATGTATTTGACTGCTGAAAATTTGAAGTCAGCTGTGTATGACTTTCTTTTTGGCATTGTAAATGGACAGCTGGTAAATTTATGGTAAACCTTTCCTTCATGTCAGCAGGCCTTGTTTTTCCTCCAGCCCAGTATTGTTGGTGTGCCTTGGCTACCCTGTTGGCTGAAAGAACTGAGCGTGTGTGGGGAATACCGGGGTGTGGGCTATACATAAATTTTTTTACTTGCTTCTTTTTCTGTGGGATATACATGGGTGCGGATTATACCCATGTGCAGGTTATATACGCAAAAATATGGTGCACTACATTACAGTTCCACTTATATTCCGCATTCACCTATAAGATAATCCAGCTCAAATTGCTGAGAACATCCATAGCCAGATGTATACATAAACAGTTACAGTTAAAAATTCGATCTGCTCGGTCAATTAAGCAATGAGATACTCAAAATTCAACATAGGTTAAAGGAGACACCAAGCACCTTTAATGTTTTCATTTTTCAAGCACACATTCTTTAAAGGGACTGCATTTATCTATAAGTGGTGGTGGTGGTGTCAAAGTACCTAGCCAGACCATTTTTATCAGCATTTAGCTTATAATAATTTGAACCCATGTCTCTTGGATTCTAGCTTATTATTTTAACCATAAGACCACTTGTGTTCTTCCTGGAATGAAATAGGCTGTATGTGACCTTAGGGGAGCCACATTATTTTCTGTACCTCAGCTTGCCTAATTGGAATTTGGTAATTGTTTTCCCGTGGTACCAAAACTGCTACCCAAACGTTCCATTCTTGAGGTGACTGGTATAGCTGCTTCAGAAATGTTACGAGTGCAGAGCTTGCTGGGCTGTTTCACTGAAATGTATTGTGAAAATCAAGATCTGACTATAATTTAGAAAGACAAAGAAGTAGAGATACAATACAGGGAGCAATCCAATTTTAGTCCATTGATATTTCAGTTTATTATGTTATGTTAGTCCATCCTGTGACAAGCAGAGTGATAGTGACAGAATTCAACTTTTTTAAGCCATTTTGCTTAATAGCTTGTAGCATCGTATCTCCCTGGAATTTTATTGGTGTTCCTTTAACATTCTGTCGTATCAGAGCTGTGACTATGATATTGGCTGTTTTTATAGCTCATAGTTAAGTAGTGCTTTGTGATTTGTGTTATTCCTGTAAGACTCCTGTCTTGCCTTCATTGTGGGTACTACGGTGTAGGAGGTGAACTGGTGCTATTAGATTTCATAAACTGGAAAGCAACAATGGTGCAGTTTATACTAGTAGAGAAGTGCTTAGAGATGTATAGGGCTGCCTCACTGATGATCCCAGGCAGTCAAGTCAAAGCTCAGGTACAGCATGGATGAACCGTATGTGTCTTTATCTGCTGTCATTTACTGTGTTACTTTGTTCCAGATGTGCTCAGGGCTTTAATTTTCAAAAGCAGACACTGTTTTCCCTTGTTTCTAAATATGTCTGATGTGTTGATCTTTTGCATTCTTGGGTTTGTTGGGGCAGTAATGCTTCATCACCTTGTTTCAGTCTCAGGCAGCAGCAGGCGGACAGAAAGATATTGCCCTGAACAGAGAAGAGTATGAAGTCAGTGAAACAGCAGGTCAGTATGTTTGAAAGTTCAGCAGAAGGTAAGCCCAGGCAGGTTTTTCCCTTATGACTTATTTGTGACAAAATCCCCAGTGGATCTGGCGTGGAAACTACACACTTTGAATTCATGCTGTCTTGAGCTAAAGGTATTAATGGTATGCAAAATTTATGTTAATGATAAATAATAATTATTCATCTTTATAAGATTCCATGCAAGGTCTATTCTTATAAGAGACCTCTCCTGCAGTTTGGGCTTTTAGTAACTTGGTTTCACAGACCTGTGCTCAGAAGGTGAAAACAAGAGCTGAGTTGGCCAGCTATGCCTTTCATGAGCTGCAGCAGCTGTTCAGTAAGGTTTTCATTTAATGTGTCATTTCTTCCCTTTATGCTCATGTGGTTGTTTGCTTTTTATTTTTTAATTTTAGTGACCCACAAACCAGGTGTGTTCCGTTCACAACTGTGCAAGCTCGTGATGGTAGCAAGGTCAACTCGCAGTGAACTCTGATCCGAGAACCTGGGTGTAGGTCTGTGTCTCAGGGCTGGAAAACAGAATGGAAAGAGAGGGGACCACAGTTTGGATGATATTCTGAATTTATAGGACTGACATTTTTAGTGGACCATTAAGACCATAGTAAGACAGGAAGTACCATTTTTTGGCTAAGCAATCAGTGAACAGGGCTGGAGATCACGCTTGGCAAAGGTTGTTTGCACTGCACACATTCCCCTCTTTTATGGCAGGCTTCCTGGGGAGAGCCACAGTGTCTCTTTTAGCAGAGGTGTGGTGGAAAACTGGATTTAAATGTTCTTGACCAGTAAAACGTCTTTTTGGAAAAGTATCCTGTGTGACTGCTCTGTTATTAACATAATCACTTTTGAAAATTATTTTGATGTAAAAAGCAAGCATAAAACTGAATACTTTGTTTGCTAGGCTAGTGCATTGGGCAGTAGTAAAGCCAGAGGCTCATGACTGTTGGCTAATTTTTTGATTCCCAACTTTGGAGAGAACACAGCCCGAGCTCTCTTACACAGGAATTGACTGCTCAGTTGAACACTGAGAAGATAGAAGCTGGAAGGGCTAGGAACGGCCACTTTTAACACAAAGGGCTTAATATTTACAGCAATACTGACTTCACTAAGTAACCCCCTTCAAAATTGAGTTTGCCAAATGAAATTCAGATGTTTGCTTCTGTGGGGTATGTGCTGGGGAAGTTTTTAAAAAGAAAATCCAGAGGGAGTAGCATTAGCTATGCTTGCTTCCTATTACATTTCTTTATATGGTGTTGGTGGTCTGTATGGGGTCTGCTCTATCATCCTGGAATGAGGATGCCTTCCTTGTTCCTCCTCCCACCACCTAATTATAACTTGCCCTACTCTGAATCCTACGCGATGACCTCGTTTTAGGAAACATGGAATGAATGATACTGAGCAGCACTTACTCTGGCCGACCAAAACCCTTATGTTTTAATGTTTACCTAATTTCCTGGAAAGAACATCTGTCTGTTTACTCATCTACATAAAAATTTATTTTTATTTGATGGACTTGTAAAAGCCTGCTTCACTTATTCCATTTGTAAATAAAAGAAAAATGAAAATGTTTTATGAGATGACTTTTTGGGTTTTTTTTTTCTTTCTCTCTGGGCATTGTGCCTCTCTGGTAGATTTATTGTGAGGTGATGTGTAGTGTGCATAGAGACCAAAGGCCTTGCCACTTTATTTAATTTTCAACAGTGTTGTGTAGGGACAACAGAGGTCCTGCATAAAGCATTATTTGACATTGTGAGCCTGACTTTACAGACTTAGGCCATGTCAGTTCTCACTTTCCTGTTTGCTCTTGCCCAGCTGGGAAGAGCTTACCTGCTGCCTGACTTCCTAATCATGGCCCATCATCAGTTCCTGACTACTGTAGATCCAGAGTTTGAGTGCTGTCATCTTGTCAGATTCAATTGGTCCTCAGCGCCCAGTAGCGGTTAGGGGATAGGTATCCTGTTAACTTCAGGATTAGTTAATAGTGTCTGTTATCTTTACTTTCCTTGACAAGTACTTAACTGTATTATCATTTTGGGTGATTTTGCATAATCTGCCTCTGATTACATTTTCTATTGCTGCCCTTTTCAACTAATAAACAGCTGTACTATTTTTATAATAATATCTGAGCTTTGTGTCCCTCTTAGTATTTATACATTAGAACTGTTTCATGAACTGGATTGCGTTAAGTGTGATCTAATTCCCAGAGTGCTAAATTACCATTATTTGTTTGCTTATACTTCTCACTCTTTGCGGGTCCTCTACTGAGGCCTGGTAAATGGTGCTTTGTCCCTACAGTTGAAGGGTATAAATGTAACTTTTAATGAAAGTGCTGTCCATCCAAACATTACAGCTGCATGCAGATACTCTGGAGAAGACTTCAGTTAAATACAGTGATAGTCCACTACTCTGGCACTTACTGAACAGTATTTGATTACTGATTTTAGTATTCCTAGGCTCTTTGGGATTTGAACTGACTTTTAAGTAGCACCAAAAGGAGCCCTCACGCTTGCTTGAGCCACTGTTGGAGGAGGCAAAAACACTAGGATGGTTCTGAAAGACCTATTTTGGGGTTTTTCTTTGTGCATTCAACATCGGTGCCAGTCTCATCTGTAAATGACAAATAATGTTCCAGTGTCTTTGCACCAAGACATCAACTGCAAATAAGGCTGTTTGGGTCCTGTGTTTTTGATTTACCAAAGAGTTCCTCTATATTTTGCAAGACGTGCAGTAGGTAGAAATGCTGTGTTTAGGGTAGTTTTATAAGCATAGCACAACAGGACATTTCATTAGACTGAGTTAATCCTTAATCCCATTCAGACCAACTGGTTACTGAGGAGCAGTGTGTATGCTATTTGTGTGTATAAGACCACAGTTGTAGTAAATGCTCTTCCCTTTCATGCTGAAAAATTGGACATCAACGCTAGTGGCAGCTCATGTTCATGCACTATAATTAAACCATGAGGTGGTTGCAGGTGAAAAGATGTGGGTGTTTTTAACTAGCACTGCTGGACTCCTTCCATTCTATGATCCTTTAAAATTCTTAAGACCTACCAGTGCAGTAACAGTGACTGATAACACAAAAAGATGTAAATGTGGAAAAGTAATAAAATTGCACATTTATTTAGTTATAAAGTGCAGGATCTCTTCTGTACAGAGAATAATATTAATGTAAGATAAACACATGGGTAATGAGGTTAGTCATTTGATGCTGATAAAAGTTGCTTGCAGTCTTTGTAACAAAATTCCCATGTTTTAGTCTTTTCTTTTGCTATCTTAACTTCTCCCAGGTCTTGCAATTTGCATTCTCATCTTATTCACCCTTCCCCAGAATGTATATATTGATATCACCTGTTTGGCAGCCTTCTTCTAGGTTGCTTAGTCTGTTTTTTCCTTTAAACTCAACTATCCATGCACAGTTCCTGGGAAACGGGTCTCCCTTGTTCCTTTATTTCACTCATAGTATATTCTACAGATTAATTGAGCATGAGACTGAAAGTGTACTGAAGAAAGTCATAGTGGCACTGGGGGGGGGGGGGGGGGGGGGAACTGTACTAGGTAGTGATAATAAAATGACACCAAAAATTGTAATATATACATCTGAGACCACAGAAGTCTGAAGTAGGATCCTGTGTGGTCTTTAAAGGTCACATCTTTTAAAAGGCAATTGTGTTATAAGATGGATCATTGTCCTGAAGTTAAGAACAAAATATCCATCTTCTATCAACCCTTCTACCAACTACCTCTACCTCAAAAATAAAAAGACTTTGGAGGCTGCAGAAACAAAAAATATGAATAAAAGAACAGACTCATGAAAGAGTACTGTTTCCAAAGTATATTCCAGCCTGGTCCATTTTCTACAGAGATAACTAATTTAGACAAATAACATGTGACATTTAGGGCAAGATTCAATAAATGACACTGGGAAAAATCAGCACTCTTGTTGTATAAAGGGCACTCTGGGATGAGTGCCTTTTATAGAATAGCATGTAGCACCAATTCCTGTGACTAAAATACGGTCCCAGGCCTTATACCTGCTGAAACTAGGTGTAAAGCCTGGTACGCGCCTCCCTCCCCCCCCAAATTTTGTAACAGTAATTTACGGGAACACCCATGGCCATGCCCCCTTTTGGGTTGCACATGAGAATTTTAAGTGTGGTTTTCTA
Source organism: Microcaecilia unicolor (assembly GCF_901765095.1). Taxonomy (NCBI): domain Eukaryota; kingdom Metazoa; phylum Chordata; class Amphibia; order Gymnophiona; family Siphonopidae; genus Microcaecilia; species Microcaecilia unicolor. Next base: position 85,319,300 of record NC_044041.1, on the reverse strand, counting down.
TAAAATCGCACTTAGGCAGTTGTGGGTTGATAGCCAGTTGTGTTAAGGGCTCATTAATTTATTTGCATGCCCAACTTAAGACTGCACCCAAATTTGGGTGCCCTTTATTGAATGCAGGGGTTAATACACTAATTATGGTTTAGCATTTGCTTAACTGGAGAACAAGTGACTAACCTGGAAGCGTGGATTCTTATAACGAATTTATTATGAGGTGATAAACATTTACTGGCTGGATCCTGAATACTGTGGGGTGGGGGTGTTGAATGCATAATAGAGATCAAAGCCCAGGCTCAGAGAAATGGCATCTCAGCTCAAGGTGCTTCTGGCCAGAAATGACGATCTGGAGCAGAATGCAAAATGGGTCCACAGGCCTGAATTTGGACGATAAGCATTTCCACTCCTGTTTTCATATTACTAAAATATATCTTTCCATATCATCAAGCTGATCAATCCATAGACTGGTGGGTTGTGTCCATCTACCAGCAGGTGGAGATAGAGAGCAAACTTTTGCCTCCCTATATGTGGTCATGTGCTGCCGGAAACTCCTCAGTATGTTCTCTATCTCAGCAGGTGGTGGTCACACACAGCAGCAGCTCTGGCTAGGCCTCCAAGCCTAATCCTTAGGTTTTGTTGAGGCCTGGGGTTGAGGGCTCTTTGAGCAAGTGCAAACCTGGTGGTGCCAGGTCCCTCCTTTTCTCCCCCCTCCCGCTGGCTCCGTTAAAAAAAAAAAAAAAAAAAAATTTTTAAACGTCTTTAAAGGCGTTTAATTCGACGTTTCTTTAAACGTTCATTGCAGCTACTCACTGGGACACCAGTTCGTTACAGCTCGGAGCGGCAAGCAGGTAATTTTACCTTTTTATAGCGGGCAGGGGGTTCCCCGATTCTTCTCCTCGTGGCATATGGCGTCGGAGGGCGAGGGCGCAAAGGGTCGCTCCCCGGATCGCTGGAGCGCTTCTAGAGGGGATGCGGGGGTTTTACAACCTGATTCGCCCTTGATGGGTGACAGTTTAGTGACCGATGAATGTCCCGGTCGTTCCTCCGGCGTGGCGGTTTTTTCCCGCCATAAACGCCCATCCCCCGCTCCTCGCCTCCGCCATCTTGGCCGGCCACGCGGCTCGGACGGCTTCTTCGTGGGCCGCCCTTGAGGTTGGAGACATTAATGCCATGAACGCCCTTAATTTGGGCGACGGCACAAAGCGGCTAAAGTTAAGCGCCGTTCTTCCCGCGCGGCTCCTTCGCGGAGTTTCGCGCCGGACGCCATTTTGGATGCGCAGCATGTCTCTCCCCCGCTATTGCGAGCGCCGGTTGAGAGTGCGTCTAGGGCTGTTGCCCAGGCTGCGGAAGTGCACAGTCTGGGGGGTTTCTCCCCCGAGTTTGTTTTGCTGCTGCATCAGGCTTTCCTCATGCAAAACGCTGCCCCTGCTCCCTCTTCTGATAAAGAGGTTGAGGTTCCCAGAGGTAAACGCCCTCGGGTTGATTTCCAGGCCTTGGAGGACTTTGTCTCCTCCGATGTAGATGAGGGCAGCGTGTCTGAGGTCTCCCAACGGTCCTTTGCGGATTCCTTGGAGGAGATAGATCCCCGCTCGGATGGAGCGGATGACCCCTCTGCAGCGCGGCTTTTTAGCCCAGAGGATTTGCCCAACCTGTTGTTACAGGCCATGGACACTTTGAAGATTTCCTCTCCGGAGGACGTCTCTCCCTCAGCCCCTGTTGGCTCTGCCATTATGCTGGGGACGAAGCGCCCGCCTAGATCCTTCCACGTGCATGAGCCATGCGGCTCAATGGGATGTCCCGGAAACGAGCCTTAAAGTGGCTAGGGCTATGTCCCGCCTCTATCCTTTGGCTGTGAGTGAACGTGAGGCCTATCTGTGGCCTACCGTGGATTCTTTAATCACTGCGGTGACTAAGAAAACGGCGTTGCCGGTGGAAGGTGGCACGGCCCTAAAGGACGCCCAAGACAGAAGATTGGAGGCGGCCTTAAGGTCGTCCTTTGAGGCAGCTGCTTTAAGTTTGCAGGCCTCAGTTTGCGGCTCCTATGTGGCCAGGGCGTGCCTGACTATGGTGCAGCGGGCTTCCCCCTCGGATCTTTCCTTGAGGGCTGATTGGCCGGCCCTGGAATCGGGCTTAGCCTATTTGGCAGACTTGCTGTATGATGTCTTGAGAGCCTCAGCTAAAGGCATGGCTCAGACAGTCTCTGCGCGGCGGTGGCTTTGGCTGAAACATTGGTCTGCTGACCACGCCTCTAAATCCCGCCTGGCTAGATTGCCTTTTAAAGGCAAGCTGCTCTTTGGGGTCGAGCTGGACAAAATCGTGACCGATCTCGGCACGTCTAAGGGCAAGAAATTACCAGAGGTCAGAGCTCGGGCTAGTACTCGTCCCGGTACCTCCAGAGGACGGTTGCTGGAAGCCCGTCGGTACCGCCCGGGCAAGTCGGGTTCCTCTGCCCCCTCTTCCTTCAAGAGGAATTTCTCCCCCAAGCAGCATTCCTTTCGCAGAGACCGCCGTCCCGGAGGTGCTCCCTCCGGTCCTCCCCCAGGGTCTCGTACCCAATGACGGGGCCTTGGTCCACGCCCCAGTGCAGATTGGAGGACGGCTGTCCTCGTTTCTGGGCGAGTGGACCACTATAACTTCAGACGCGTGGGTGCTGGAAGTCATCAGAGACGGCTACAAGCTAGAGTTCTGCCAACCCTTAAGAGACGGGTTTGTACTCTCTCCCTGCAAGTCTCCGGTCAAGCTGTGGCAGTGCAGCAGACCTTGGACAACCTGATCCGCCTGGGTGCGGTCGTTCCGGTGCCAAAAAATCAGATTGGCAAGGGACGTTACTCCATTTACTTTGTGGTTCCAAAGAAAGGAGGTTCTGTCCGGCCTATCCTCGACCTCAAAGGGGTCAATCGGGCCTGGAAAGTGAGGCACTTTCGCATGGAGACTCTCCGCTCTGTTATAGCGGCAGTGAAGGCAGGAGAGTTCTTGGCTTCCTTGGACATCAAGGAAGCGTACCTGCATATTCCCATCTGGCCTCCTCTCCAACGCTTTCTGCGTTTTACAGTCCTGAGACGACACTTCCAGTTCAGAGCCCTCCCTTTCGGGTTGGCTACTGCTCCGCGGACCTTTTCCAAAGTAATGGGGGTCATAGCGGCCTTCCTGCTAAAGGAAGGAGTACAAGTCCATCCTTATCTGGACGACTGGTTGATCCGAGCCCCCTCTTATGCAGAGTGCGGCAAAGCTATGGACCGGGTAGTTGCTCTTGTGAGCTCCCTGGGATGGATCATCAACTGGAAGAAGAGCCAGCTGCGCCCGACTCAGTCCCTGGAGTATCTGGGAGTTCGATTCGACACCCAAGTGGGCAGAGTGTTCCTGCCAGACAATCGGATTGTCAAGCTTCAGGCTCAGGTGGACTAGTTCCTAGTAGCCTCTCCTATTCGGGCTTGGGACTACGTGCAGCTGTTGGGCTCTATGACGGCCACGATGGAAGTAGTGCCCTGGGCCAGGGCTCATATGAGACCACTACAGCTATCTCTGCTGCTGCGCTGGACTCCGATGTCGGAGGATTATGCTGTGCGCCTTCCCGTGGACCCAGCAGTGCGCAAGGCGCTGAGCTGGTGGACGCAGACAGACAAGTTGTCTGCAGGATTGCCTCTGGTGACCCCGGAGTGGATTGTCGTCACGACAGACGCCTCTTTGATGGGCTGGGGAGCCCACTGCTTGGGAAGGACAGCGCAGGGGCTCTAGTCTCCTGCAGAGGCAAGTGGTCTATCAACCTCCTGGAACTCAGAGCCATTCGGTTGGTGTTATTGGAGTTCATCCCGGTACTGGTGTTGTAGCCTGTACGGGTCCTGTCGGACAATGCCACGGCTGTGGCCTATATCAACCGCCAGGGAGGTACCAAGAGCGCCCCTCTAGCCAAGGAGGCTATGAGTCTTTGCCAGTGGGCGGAAGCGAACCTGGAGCAGCTTTCAGCGGCCCACATTGCCGGAGTCATGAATGTCAAGGCGGACTTTCTCAGTCGCCATACCTTGGAGTCCGGAGAGTGGCAACTATCTGCTCAGGCGTTCTTGGACATCACGAAGCGCTGGGGCCAGCCGAGCCTAGATCTGATGGCGTCATCGGCCAATTGCCAAGTGCCGCGCTTTTTCAGCAGAGGACGGGACCCTCGATCCCTGGGAGTAGATGCTCTTCTCCAACAGTGGCCGACACAAGAGCTCCTCTATGTGTTCCCGCCCTGGCCCATGTTGGGCAGGGTGCTAGACCGGGTGGCAAAGCATCCCGGCAGGGTAATCCTGGTGGGTCCGGATTGGCCCAGACGTCCCTGGTATGCGGACTTGATCAGGCTCTCAGTCGACGATCCTCTGCGGCTGTCAGTGGAGCAGGGCCTGTTACATCAGGGTCCCGTGGTGATGGAGGATCCCTCTCCCTTTGGTCTTACGGCCTGGCTATTGAGCGGCAGCGTCTGAGGAAGAAGGGCTTCTCAGACAAGGTCATCGCCACTATGCTGAGAGCGAGGAAGCGCTCTACTTCTACTGCTTACGCCAGGGTTTGGCGTATCTTTGCAGCATGGTGTGAAGCAGGCTCACTTTCTCCCTTCACTGCTCCAATTTCTTCAGTGTTGGCGTTCCTGCAAGAAGGTCTGGAGAAAGGCCTGTCGCTCAGTTCCCTTAAAGTCCAGGTAGCGGCTCTGGCTTGCTTCAGGGGCCGCCTGAAGGGTGCTTCCCTGGCTTCGCAGCCAGATGTGGTGCGCTTTCTCAAGGGAGTTAATCACCTGCGCCCTCCTCTGCACTCAGTGGTGCCTGCGTGGAATCTCAACCTGGTGCTAAGAGCATTGCAGAAGCCGCCTTTTGAACCCTTGTCGAGGGCATCTCTGAAAGACCTGACGTTGAAAGCAGTCTTTTTGGTGGCTATCACTTCAGCCAGAAGAGTTTCCGAGCTCCAGGCGCTCTCATGTCGAGAGCCTTTTCTGCAGTTCACTGAGGCAGGAGTGACTATTCGCACAGTGCCTTCCTTCCTGCCCAAGATTGTTTCTCGCTTCCAGGTGAATCAGCAGCTCTGTCTCCCTTCCTTTCGTAGGGAGGACTACCCAGAGGAGTACTCCGCTCTTGAATATCTGGATGTGAGACGAGTCATCATCAGATACTTGGAAGTGACCAATGATTTCCGGAAATCGGATCATCTGTTTGTCCTGTTTGCAGGTCCTCGTAAGGGTCTGCAGGCTGCTAAGCCTACAGTGGCAAGATGGGTCAAGGAAGCCATTGCAGCGGCTTATGTGGCCGCGGGGAAGGTGCCGCCTATCCAGCTGAAGGCTCACTCCACGAGAGCTCAGGCGGCCTCGATGGCAGAGGCCGGATCCGTCTCCTTGGAAGAGATATGCAAGGCGGCAACGGGGGCTTCGGCTCATACATTCTCCAAGCATTACCGTTTGACTGTGGCTGCACGGGCGGAGGCCCGGTTTGGAGCTTCAGTGTTGAGGTCAGGGATTTCTATGTCCCGCCCTGGGTGAGTACTGCTTCGGTACATCCCACCAGTCTATGGATTGATCAGCTTGATGATATGGAAGGTAAAATTATGTATAATCATACCTGATAATTTTCTTTCCATTAATCATAGCTGATCAATCCATAGCCCCTCCCAGATATCTGTACTGTTTATATTCTGGTTGAATTTTAGGTTCAAGTTTAGCCTTCAGTTACTTCAGGAGGACTTCGTGTTCAAGTTCTTCTTTCACTTGGATTCTTCAAGAGTTGAGACGAGTTTGTGTTACAGTGAGCTGCTGCATTCCTCTCCCCTCCGTTTTACGGGGCTGGATTGAGACATAAATTCTGCCGGCACTCCCTCCCGCTTCGTGCGGCTGTAGGGCAGCTTTGTACCCCTCCCGCTTCGGCGGTGTTAGGGTCAGTCAGCTCCTCCCGCGGTTGCGGTTGCAGGATAAGCCAGATCCCCCCGCATCGGCGGGTGTGGTGTCCCTCCCCCGCTCCGCGGGGATGAGCTGGACGGATTCCCCTCCCCCACTTGTGTGGGGATGAGCTGGGTTAATTCCCCTCCCCCGTTTCGGCGGTGGTGAGCTGGGCAGAGTGTCCCTTCGTGGGTGTAATTCTCTAAGTGCTGAGTCCTGCGGATGGAGCTTTGATATCGACATACTGAGGAGTTTCCGGCAGCACATGACCACATATAGGGAGGCAAAAGTTTGCTCTCTATCTCCACCTGCTGGTAGATGGACACAACCCACCAGTCTATGGATTGATCAGCTATGATTAATGGAAAGAAAATTATCAGGTATGATTATACATAATTTTACCTTGTCTTCCATTGGATTGTGCTGTCATAGAGAACATTGGTCCCTTTCTCTTCACTGAAGAGTACATGAAGTAGAACATTTTAAATGAATTTGGATAGAGGCACAATTAGCAAACAGTTGTACAGCAGAAGAGTAAGATATTTAGCACCTGTCGGGGGGGGGAGAGTTTGGCTAGAAATCAGCTCCAAAAGAAGGTGTTAATTTTAAATCAGATATTCCCCTCATCCAGCATTTTGTTGAGCCCGTCACAGATCCTCTGTAAGTGGATACGATATTGGTCAGATGGTCCATAAAGTGTTGACAGAAAGTCATAGTCTGCAAAGTGATTGAAGACATGGTTAATCCTGGAATGCGATTTGGCTGTCAAGTGTCTGTTAACAGCCTGATGAAGTAGATCCCTACACTCATTGAGGATGCCAGACATAACTCTGCGGTCAAAAGTGAAGTCTATCTGGTAGAAGCTAACAGCAGTCATGGCCAAGGTGTGAATTTTCTTGCGGAAGCGTTCCATCAGCATGAGCTCATCTGTATTGAACTGCCCATTACGGTAAAGCAGACCAAGCTTCATGACAACCTTGATCAGGTTCTTGATGATCTTCTGTGCTTCCTTGCGGTTCCGAGTATACTCCTTTGTAACTCGATACAGTTCATCCAGGACTTCACTGCTTGTGTCGTCAATGAAGACACTGGCCATGGTCTTGGAAGCCATCTTGCTCAGGAGCTTCTTTTGAGCCTGCAGAGCTAGGTTCTTGGTGCTAAAGGTGTCCATCTTTTCTGTGTGGTGGGAGGAAGGGGAAAAAGAGAGAGATTTAGCTATCAGATACTGTAGGGTTTCCTTTTGTCTGAATATTTTTAGTTAGAAGGATTTGTTTGAAATCCCAAAGTGAAATGTTCAGTAATGGCATTAACATTAATACAAACTGGACTAAAGAAAGTGTACTGTATATTTCTGAGACAAGTAGTTCAAGTTTAGAGATGAACGTAGATCCTACTCTCACATGCTCTGTGTTGGCAAGACTAAGGAGAAGCCTGGTGACTACATGTCATACAGGGCCTGGGCGATAATAAACTATGCATGTGTAAGGCTAACAATAGACAGGGCTTAGAATCTCTTGTCTGGTGGAGCTCATGGAGGTTATGCGTCTGAGCTACAGGAGAAAGAGAAGTATCTACAAGTAAGCTTTTCCTTTACTCCATGCTCAGAGGACCAAGTGGAATTGCTCAGCTTCTTGAGAAGAGGGCTTAAAACCCCCACCTCATCCCTAAAAATTACCTTCCTGATATTCAAAGGGATTTCATGGGGCTGCAGAGGCTCCTGCCCAGTTCAATTGCTTTTGACTGCTTAAGTAATGATATTCAGCAGTACTTAAGACAGGGCCACTGAATACTGCCACAGACCAGCCCTGCATTGCCTGGTTAGTGCAGCAGCAGTCCGTAAGTGGAGCTTGGGAGGAACTGGGTCTTAACCGGTTAGCAGCTAAAGTTAGGACAGCCAGTGGTTTGAAAAATTACCCAGTGCCAGGTTAACTTCCAGCTTGTGGCATCAGCCTTCATGGTACCCCCTCCCTCCCGCCACAGAAGTGATTGCTCCTGTCACTGGACCACCAGGCATCTACAAGGTAGCTGGAGGGAACGACAGCAAGGGCTCAGGCTTTTTTTGCAGAGGGCTATGGTCTACATCTCTTATACAGGTCCTGGCAGATATTCAGTAAGGACCCATATAAAATCCTGTAGCCAGCACACCTTTAATTAGCTTGAGTATTCAATTCCAGTGTCCGGACACAGCCCGGCATTTGAATAGCTGGGACTAGTTCTGCCCGTGGTGATCAGCGTAAAAGAAAAAGGCAAGCTGACTGCTATGGGCTGAATATCAGCTGGTACACGTTTTTATTTCAGCCTTATTTTAGTTAGGCCTCATCTCTTTATGCATCTCTGCACAATGTCTACTGCAAATGCTAAAGGTTGAGTAAGAGCAGGTAAATTAGCATAATAAGGTTCTAAACACCAACCTACCTGTTGTCCTTGAGGACCAGAGTTGAAAAGACTGAGCCTAGATTGATTTTTAAACTGTGTTTTTCTACATCTCAGTTTTCAGTGCAACCAGAAAACCTTCCTTCAGGTTGCTGCTGTGTGGTAGAATCTGCTGCTGGGCAGATAGAAGAGGAGGTTAGTAGATGACAGACTATTATCTATCAATCTAATTTCAGTAGAATTAAAAATTGTGGAGTGACTTGCTAGTACTATGCAAAGACCCCCAAGCAAGGGTTAGCCTTAGAGGTAGAAGGCTCCTGTCTGACCTGCCTCATTAGCATTCTCTGCCTTGCTTTCTGAGGTGAAAGCTACAGCCCAGGGAGCATATTTTAGCTGAACCACAATGTTGGGGCATGTAATTTATTCTATCAGTACAGTTCATTTCACTTGTTTTTGTCAATGTTCATGAAGCATTTGACCCTTCTTTCACCCATTTAAATTCATCTTTTCCAGTGCCCTCAAAGACCTTTCTGATTTCTTTAATACATCCAATTACAAAGTAGTAATATTGGCTGAATTATTGTTATTATTTTTTTGTTATCTGAATTGTTTTGTAACATGTCCCACGTGCTTTGTCAGACTTGTTTCTGGCATGTCTGGCAAGAGGAAGTATATATTTCTGCTTCAGTGCTGCCCAGGGGAATTGTCTGTATTCTGAGAACCAGTTTATGCTGACTAGAGAAGGGATACACTAGAATTTCTTTGGTATCCAGCCCTCTAGCTGGGAGTGGGAATTGGTCCTTTAAAAGCATCTAGTTAATTGTGACTTTATGCTTATCCAGTAGATCTTGGTTGTAGGCTGGCCATGAATATAATGGTGTAGATGAAAGGCATGCTGTGATGATACATCTGTGTGTTTTGGGTTACTCAGTAGTTTCTCTTTTGGGCTTTCAGCACCATGAACTTTCTTGTGAGTTCCCCCCGCCTCCCCATTTTTATATCCCATCTTAAGCCCAGTTAATGCACCAGTAGTCCTCTGCCTGGGCCCAGCACCAGGGCCCCTTTCAGAAACCTGCAATGATTTCATAACTCCTATACCATCCCCACCCCCATGAACACTGAGTGCAGCCTTTACAGCATGCCCAGACACGCTGGGAATCAAACCTAGGCATGAGTCCTGCATGACAGTGCAGCGGAGTCACAGACTCACTGCACCAGCTGTAAATGTAGTGGTGCTTTTTTTTTTTTTTTTTAATTCCATGAACTAGATGTTTGCAGCCAGTTTTGCATGAATCCCCTGGACAAAGCATTTGGTGAACTGTGCACCGAGATCATTTTTATGCCTTCTGCATCAAAGCTCAGTGCTGTATTTCCTGCCTACTTCCTTCCCTAATATTGTCCAGGTGAAACAAGTCCATTTCTGGGCCAAAAGCTGAAAGGAAAGTGACCTCTGACACTGAAACCTTTGTTGCTGGAAGAGGTCCTCTAAAAATGTCTCTGCTCTTGGGTGTGTACAAACCATGCTAAGCAGGAGACTTAAGTCATCTTGCTGTACTTGTAGTCTATAGTATAGAATATAGTTCAAAACCTTAGTATTCACACAAATTATACTATAGTGGACTGCCTCTTTATCCATTCTTACCAGCCATCTTGGACTCTACCTTTATCCACCACTAATTGTCTGTTATTCCCCCCCTTCCAAAAATTAGATTGGAATCCTCATAAGCTGCACCTGGTCCTTACCCTATAGAACCTAAATGCCTTCACATTGAATCATCTGTAACAATTCAAGTCTGCCCTCAAAACTTACCTCTTTTTTTTTTTTTTTGCCAAACCTACTCTGACTTAGATGGATGGACTAATTCTCTTTGTTGCTCTTTGCATTTTCTCTAAGGTTCTGAACGCTCATCTGTGGTGTTCAGCTTGTTCTTAAGTATCACTTATTATTAAGACATGATAGTTCTGCTGTGCCACCCTTCCCCTCAGCTCTTTGACGGACTGCATCGTGATGGTGTTTATTATGCTGGGTCTCTGTATGTACTGCGGTTTCACTCTTATGTCACCACGATGGTTAACTGATTGAGTGGATTACCAAATATCTCAAATATAGTGTCAGGCCCTGTTTACCTGATTTTTAAATATGGTACTATAATAAACCATTTACTTTGTTTTATATATTTTTCTTTCTTGTGCCAGTGTGCTCTCAGTGTATGCAGGTCATTTATGCTTTTAGATTTTGTTTCAGTCAGCACTAGTCTTAGACCTCTAGCATAGCATTTTTGAAGGTTTAAAAAAAACAACCCCAACCTCACCAATATTAAAGCTGTAAATAAAAAGTGCTGCAATTTTGGTTTGAAAGCTGAAAATAAAATGTGCTATAATCCCTTTTTTCAAATAACATTCCCTGTCAAGGAGGCGCAGCAGGAATGGACAAAAAGTTCAATTACTCTCTGCAGTGACAACACAAGTGAAGATGTCATAAAGGGACACTCTACCCTTGAAGATTCCCTTCAGTTTAAACAGACCTATCTGTTTCCAGTAGTATTTACCTCCAACTCAATACTCAAGAGGCTCTGCAGCCCTTCATCCAGGCACACAGATGTTTCCTTGATGAGCACTGTTAATATTTCATGCGGGAATATAAAAGCTCTTTGAATGATTGATGGAGTGATGTGAGTGAAGTGTTTGGAAGGAGTATCATCTGGGAAGGAAAAGAGGGGACTAACCCCACAAACAGGAAGCACCTTGTTTAAAAAAAAATTGTAAACTGGAAGATAAAGAACAAAAGGTAGCAGAATAGAATAATAGCCTCCTGCGAGGAGCAGGCTCAGAAAATCCCTCAAGTAGGAAGAAGTATTATTCTGAGCAATTGCTTCAGAAACTTGCAATCAGACATTGTTTTCCTTTATTGCCATCTGCTGCCAAGGTATGGTTTGAAAAGATGCACGTAAAGAAGAAAAAGAAAGAGAGAAAAATAATATTAGACGTTTTAACTACCCAAAAGGAGTGGAGGAGTGGCCTAGTGGTTAGGGTGGTGGACTCTGGTCATGGGGAACTGAGTTCAATTCCCACTGCAGGCACAGAAGCTCCTTGTGACTCTGGACAAGTCACTTAACCCTCCATTGCCCCAGGTACAAATAAGTACCTGTATATGCCGCATTGAGCCTGCCATGAGTGGGAAAGCGCGGGGTACAAATGTAACAAACAAAAAAAAAAGACTGTTTTAAAGCAGGAACCTTTTGAAAGTAGGTTCAGCTACCTTTGGAATAAAACCTACTAAGAATGATATGTTTCTAAAGTACAGTAACATTTACCCGAGAAAAAGTGCAGAGTAACAACAACTGTACCTTACTACTAACTTGTGTGGTAACCACTTACTGCAGCAGGGTGCGGGAACATAATGGAGAATGGGTGGATTATGGGTGTAGCCAGACGAGGCGGTAAGTGCATCTGTGTTATCTGCATGCATTAACCACAGCTTGATGCTTTAAAAAAAAAAAAAAAATCCCCCCCAGTTGGCATCCTGAGGCAGCACTTACTGAGGTGCTCCTGCTGGGTTAGGGGCAGGAGCAATCCCTGGATGCCTCTGCTCTCTTGCCTGCTCTGATTTCTAGCAGTACTTTTATGCTACTACCACTAGCGGTCAATCTGCCAAATAAGGTGTAGCTACAGATCAAGATGCTCAGGGCCTGATATTCAGACCACAGAAGTTAGTCGTGGTTGGCGCTGAGCCCAGATATTCAATGCCGGGCAGTGTCTAGTGACGCGTTGAATATCCAGGTGTTTTTTTAACCAGTTTCAACTTAACCAGCCGAGCTGATATTCCGCGCTAGCCAGTTAAGTTATTCTTGGGTCAAAAAATTCATGTATTTGCTGATCTCTCCAGGGCCACACAAATGAGGGGAAAGGCCTTTTGGCTCTTAACCTCAAGTTTTGACCTTGGGAGCTACATATTTCCTGCACTTTCCTTGTAAATGTGTTATAAAGTTGGGGGCTAAATATTATTCCCTTGTTGACCCGGACCATTGAAGTAATTTTGTCGAAGCTAGGAAGCTACCAGCTCTGTAGTGTCCTCCTCCCATGCTGAATGCAGCTGTCACAGATTATTAATTTATTATGACATTTGTACCCCACATTATCCGAAACAGAGTTCAGGTTCACTGTAGCTTACAATCCAGACAATTAGATATTCTTCTATCGAAATATGTAACTGTTAGCCTTTGGAAGAAACTTCCTGTTATGTTACTTCTATATTCAATTAGGTACTCCTCCTTTTCCATTTTCCTTTGCCCCTCCTCTTCCTCCTCTTTTTATTTTCCTTCTATTGAGGTTGCATATGCTGCCTATGTCCATGTTTGAATTTCCTTGTTTTCTTTTTATTCTTATTATCCTGCAATAGTTGGCATTTGCTGTTTCAAGTGTTATACTTGAAATGTATTATGAACTGATCATAAATTAAAAAAAAAAAAAGTTGAATCCAGCCAAAGATAGGCCTACTATTTTGGTGGCCAAATTGGCCGGCGATGCGCTGAATATTAGCGGATAGCCGGTTATATTCTTCGGGATATAACCAGCAATCTCCTGCTGAATATCGTTGGTTAGCTGGTTAAGTGTCAGTTAACTGGCCAGGAGCCTTTCCTGGCTGACTAAATGCGTTTAAATATTGGATGGATATGTCTGGATATCTGGTTTGGGCAAAACATGCTCCCACAGTTACTGCAGAGGCTTTGCAGTGACCGTGTGTTAATTTTTGGCAGCTAACACAAGGTACTGCAGAATTGTACTGCACTTTAGTAAACAGGACCCCGGGTGTTTTACAAAATGCAGTAGACAGAAGCTGACAGCTTGCAAGAATCAAGTGAAGGAAGGGAACCATTGCCGAAGAGGTGCTGACAAATTCTTTGCATTGATGAAAGGATGTGCAGGGGATTCTTAAATCGAGGACTGAATGTGAGGAACTGGCTCTAAGTGGGGTGACAGTAGAACAGGTTTTAGAACAAATTGATAGATGGTTGCAAATTACCAAAAAACAGCAAAAGAGAGGGTCCAAAAGTACAAAAACTAGAACAACCAAAGAAAGCGCAAACCATTTACCCAGACAGGAACGGTACAGACACATTCATTTTGTTTTGCAGTTGACTACTATGCATTGTTTTTGAAGAAGCTATCTGGACCTCTTTTTTGTCATGGAGAGTTTTAGCTTGACCCCTGAGGAAGACCAAATGTGTGCCGAGACACAGCCCATGTCAGGGTCAGTTGGATTAAGGCCTCTCCATTGTTCCATTCTTGAAGGCTCATTTGTGCTTTCTTTTGTTGTTGCAAATTACCAAAAGCAGATGGCTAAAGACCAGTAACTTTAAATGTCTGGGCTAACATAATAACATCTATAATACAAAACAGTAAAACAGTAATTATTAGTCATAAATAAATATTATATTAGAGGGAAGGGTAAACATAGCTCCTGTAGAGAGAAGTCATGTCTGCTGAAGTTTGTTTGAGGATGTCAGCAAACACATGGCTAAGAGGAGTCTAGTTGAATGAAATACATACATTTTCCAAAGGTTTGCTTTATTGGCCCTTGCTGTTCCCTTTTCCTCCTCCTTTGGGACTTTCAACTGAATCTGAAGTAGGGTTGAGATCTGGAACTATAATTCTTGATTCCCGCTATCTGGGGATTTTTAAAAATCCTCTTTCTAGTCCCTTCCAAATTACTTCCTTTCATCTTATCAGTGATGTTATTTGGCTGAAGGCAGCACCAGGACAACCTTCTGGAACCCTGCTATCATGAGCCTTAAATCCAGCTAATGGACATGGCCACTGTGCAATGACTCCATCCCCTCCCCTTCTCCAAGGACTGTGGGTGGTCCCTTCATAGCATCCCCAGCCTCAGCAGACCCGGACAGCAGATGTTCTGAGTCTGGACTAGAGAATCACACTGGGATGGGCCAGAATCGGATCCTGCAGGGATGGGATGAGCCCATGGGGACAGGGATGAACTTTGTCCCCTTGCCATTTTCTTCTTTGAAGCCTGTTAATGAAATGGATCGTTTTATGTTTGCGTGATGCAGATAACGATATTTGATTTTTGGAAAAACAAGCAAACATGGCGGCCACAACTGGCAAAATTTGCATGGAGGCTCCTAGACATTCCTGCTTCCAGCACATCTTCTGAGAAGCATCTTCTATTGCAGGAAGGAGTCTGGTAGACAGGAGAGCTAGACTGAATCCTCAGATGGTTGATGACTTATTAATTCATCCACAGATTTAAAAATAATAGTGCTTTATAGGGCATATTTCTCCCCCACTAGGGCATACAGAACGGCTTGTATTTTGTACCCTTGGACATTTTAACAGGGTGGATTAGGATTCCTTGGGGTACTAGGAGTCAGCTATTGTTGGGGGTTGGAAGGGTAGAGGGTACTGTTGGTGAGAGGGGTTATTATAGCGCTCATTGTTATTATTGTTTCTATTTGTAATTTATACAGAACAGTTGCAACAGCATTTTGTTCCTTTTATACTTTAATAAAAAAGATTTAAATATAAAATCTTAAAGTGTTCGAGGTTTCTGCAGATGAGGACAGAGCCCGCGGGGATGGGGTAGGGACAGAGACAGAACCCACAGGGATGGGGCTGGGATGGGGACTAACTTTGTCCCCGTGTCATTCTGTAGTCTGGACTGAAGTCCAAATTTCTCTATAGGTGCGTAGAACTGTCACTGGAATCACTGGGCTGGTTCTGATTGAGAAGGAAACGTAACTTCAGTTGTCTTAAGAGCCTTTATTTTTAAGCTATTAGGGAATAAAAGAAAGCAAAGAAATCAGCAAAGGATCATTTTTCAGCCTAGAGGACAGGAGATGGTGTGCCATAGGATCTGTGCTGTTCAATATAGAGGTAATTTTGTAAGCATTTGCCTTGTGTAAGATGTGTTTTAAGTGTGGAAAATGGCTTTTATAGAACTCCACAGCCTGCACACCACTGAGTGGACATACATAGGCGTTCTTGGTGTGAAGGCTGACATTTACACCTTCAAAGCAGGTGCAAATTTGTTTGTGAGAAATTGTGGCACTATTAGGGATAGTGTTGTGCCTATTTTAATCTGAGTGGGTATTTGGTTTGAATGTTAGAAGTTTAGCTGAGTAAAACATTTGGAATCATACAAAAGCCTCTTATAAAATCAGCATAAAACTTGTGTGAAATGAAAGGCAGTATGGTAAATATATTACCCTTTCATGTGTATACTGGATCTGAAAAAAGGCGTAAAGTGGCAAATTTAGCATTTTGTTCCGAACAGTTAACTTTTCCTGATCAGTTCAAACTGGTTCGGACCAGTTTAAATCCAGTTCCGACTGGTTCAAAACCAGTTTGAACTGGTTCTGACCGGTTCAAACAGAAATGATCTAGATATGGAATAACTAGTGAGGTAATTAAATTTGCCGATGACACAAAGTTAGTCAAAGTTGTTAAATCGAAAGAGGATTGTGAAAAATTGCAAGATGACCGTGACCAGACTGGCATCCAAATGGCAGACGATGTTTAATGTGAGCAAGTGCAAAGTGAGCATGTGGGAAAGAGGAACCCGAACTATAGCTACGTAATGCCAGGTTCCACGTTAGGAGTCACCGACCAGGAAAAGAATGTAGAAATCATTGTTGATGATACTTTGAAACCGTATGCTCATGTGCTGCGGCAGCAAAGGAAGCAAATAGAATGTTAGGTATTATTAGGAAAGGAATGGAAAATAAAACCGAGGATGTTATGATGCCTTTGTATCGCTCCATGGTGTGACCGCACCTTAAATACTGTGTGCATTCTAGTCACCACATCTCAAAAAAGATAGTGGAATTAGAAAAGGGTACAGAGATAGGGCGACAAAAATGATAAAGGAGGATGGAACAACTTCCCTATGAGGAAAAGGCTGAAATGGCTTGGACTCTTCAGCTTGGAGAAAAAAACACTGAGGGAGATATGATAGAGGTATATAAAATACTGAGTGAAGTTGAATGGGCAGACATGAATCGTTTGTTTACTCTTTCCAAAAATACTAGGTCTAGGGACAAGCGATGAAGTTACAAAGTAGTAAATTTAAAACGAATCGGAGAAAATATTTCTTTATTCAATGTGTAATTAACTCTGGAATTTGTTGCCAAAGAATGTGGTAAAGTAGTTAGCTTAGCAGGTTTAAAAAGGATTTGGCTAGCTTCCTAAAAGAAAAGTCCATAAGGCCATTATTAAAATGGACTTGGGAAAATCCACTGCTTTTTTCTGGGATAAGCCTAAAATGTACTGGTTTTGGGATCTCGCCAGGTACTTGTGACCTGGACTGGCCACTGTTGGAACAGGATACTGGCTTGATGGACCTTTTGTCTGTCCCAGTATGGCAATACTTATGTACTTATCAGGAATTTTTAATAGAGGATATACAAACAAAACAAAATAATATTGCTCCGTTCCATAAATCCATAGAACACTGACATATTGAACAGTGTGGGCACTTCTGGCTGCCCGCTCTCAAAAGGATGTAGGACAACTAGAAAAGAAAGAAGGACAACAAAGATGGAGCAACATCCCCACGAGAACGAACCAAACACCTAGGACCCCTTATGCCTGGAAAAGAGAGGATTAGGCAAAAGATCATGGAGAGAGATAGGGAAAGCAAATAGATCTTATAAGAAAGATGGCACCAGAGGAAGCTTCTTCATACAACACAGAGTTAACTCACAGGATGTAGTGGAAGCAAACGGTAAGACTTCAAAGGAAAATTACAAAAAGCAATGGAAAAGAATCAAGCACAGAGATTATGTAGACACAAGATAGAAATGTCACCTGGGGGTCTGTGCATTCTGCAAATTTGCTGGAAACATGAAAGGTAAGACAGTGGCCAAACAACTAAGCTATGCAGGCCCAGCTTCTCATAAGATTCTCTAAAAATGTTTATCTAAGCTGCTCTTTTGCCTTTATGTTTAATATGTATCATTAAGGATAGTGCCAAGTGTAATTTTTGTACTGTCACATTTCATTGTGATATATCCTGATGCAAAATAACCTGGGCAATAGCATGAACAGTTTTTTTTTTCCCTTCATTTCCACCACTCCCTGGTTCTTGGGCTAGTGCAGTCTGGGAAAATTTCAGGGGTAAGGGGAAGATGACCTGCTTGCTATTTGAACTTCTGTCAAAACAATCCTATTTTGGTAACTGTTTTTCTGAGGCAAGTAAAAGAGTATTTTTTTTTCAAAATAAAGGCATAGGCTTGCTAGATAAAGTAATGGAGTACCACATAGTTAAAAAAAAAAAAAGAAGAAATTAATTTAACCCATTAGGGTGGAGTGACTTTTACCATCTACAAGAAGCATTCTGCAGTGACCTTAGGATGCCTGTGCTTGCTTTCCATTGATCTGTTAAGTTGACAACAGAAAAGTGGTTGACCCCCATGGCATCTTGTGGTGTGCTTCTTTAGCACTAAGGGCCTTAGGAAAAATGTGTTTACTATTAGCAGCAGAATAATTAATACTGGAGAAATAGATATAATCTTTGACAGCTGATTGAAAAAAAAGTCATTTGCCAAAATACTTGTGGAGGATAATTTTAGAAAGGCTTTCTGAGGGTAAAATCTGGTTATGCAATATTCACCGCCATCTACATATAGAAAAATACACCAGTGGAGGCTGAGGTTTGCATATGTACACTGCATAATCCAGAAGACACACACGGACCAGGAACAGCACATTCTGATCAACCCCACCCCCCCTGTACACCAGTAACAAAAGTGGTTGAGACGATGGTGCAGGGGATTTAGATTTGTTAGGAACTGGGCAACATTCTGGGAAAGGGGGAGACTGTTCCGAAAGGATGGCTCCACCTTAACCGGGATGGAACCAGGCTGCTGGCGCTAACTTTTAAAAAGGGAGGTAGAGCAGCTTTTAAACTAGAATGGAGGGGGGTGGGGGGGGGGGAGCCAACAGTTGCCAGGAGTGCATGGTTCAGTGTGAGTATCCTTGAAGGATACTATTAAAACAGGATAGTTAGGGAATCCCATTGAGAGGTTTCAAACATGATATAAAGCCAGGTGACTTAATAAAAAGAGCAGGCTAAAGGAGGCACATTATCCCCTTCAACTTCAAAGCAGCTTGTACATCCAAGGAAAAAACATAATTGGAAGTGCTTGTATACAAATGCGAGGAAGCCTAAAAAAAAGATGGGACTAAATGAAGAGGTAGATATAATAGACATCTCAGAGACTTGGTGGAACAGAGGAAAATCAATGGGACACTGCTAATAGGGTACATTATATCGCAATGATAGAGAAGATCAAATTGGAGGGGGGGGGGGGTGACGCTATATGTTAAGAGGGGAATCGAGTGAAAATAAAATAAAGATTCCACATGAAACAGATTGCAGTGGGGAATCATTATGGATGGAAATTTCATGTGTGAAGGGAAGGAGTATTCTTGTAGGGCTATACTACCATCCACCAGGACAGAATGAACAGACTGATGAAGAAATTTTACAGAGATTAGGAAAGCTGGCAAATTGGGCAACAGTATAATAATGGATGATTTCAATTTCTGGTAAGTACACCTCACTACAGGAATCTGTAGAATTGGAAAACCACAAATCATCCAAGAATTTTTCTACAGTATTATTCTGTATCTCAAGGATGTCACTATACTTAATAACAAAAAGTGGAGAAAAAAGACTTCAGAATGAAGGAGACACACCTACATGTAAGGCTTGAGTGTTACGTTCAGTTCTGGTTGCCATATCTCAACAAAGATATAGCGGAATTAGAAAATGTTAAAAGAAGAGCAACCAAAATGATAAGGGGATGGAACGCCTCAAATATGAGGAAAGGCTAAAGAAGTTAGGGTTCTTTAGTTTGGAAAAGAGACGGCTGAGATGAGATATATGATTGAGGTCTACAAATCCTGAGTGATGTAGAACGAGTAGAAGTGAATTGATTTTTACCCTTTCAAAGTGCAAAGACTAGGGGACACTCAATAGTTACCTAGAAATACTTATAAAACATATAGGAGGAAATATTTTTTCACTCAGCCAATAGTTAAGCTCTAGAACTTGTTGCTGGAGGATGTGGTATCAGCAGTTAAAAAAGGTTTGGCCAAGTTCCTGGAGGAAAGTCTATAGTCTGTTATTGAGATTGACATGAGAGAAGCCGCTGCTTGCCCTGAGATTGGTAGCATGGAATGCTGCTAGCATTTGGGTTTCTGCCAGGTACTTGTGACTTGGATTGGCCACTTCTGGAAGCAGGATACTGGGCTAGATGGACCATTGATCTAATTTAGTATGGCTATTGTTATGTTCTTAGCCACCGTCCTGGGCAGATTAGATGGACCATAGTGGTCTTTATCTGCTGTCATTTACTATGTTATTTAAGTAACATTATTGGTATTACTTTCAAAATAGAGAAGAAATTGTTAAAATGTAGGCAATAGTTTTATTATCATTTTTTTTTCAAGTTCATCAGGATATACAGCATCCCCACGATATTCAGCCAGTGGCGGTCAGCGTTTTTAAAACGTTGATCACCACTGGCTAAAGTATCCCCTGATATTCAGTGCCGGACCATGTCCGGACACCGGCACTGACTATCAGGGTATAATTTTGGGCGGGCGGGGAGCCTGGCACTTATGCGGGCCTGGCTGAATATCGGGTCGGCTGGCCGCATAAAAGTTATGTGTCCCTGGCTGAATATTGGACCAGCCAGTCTGCATAACTTTTTTTAAAGCCCCTGAGCCCTCCCCTCCCATGTCAAGACACCCACCAGAAGACCCCCCCCCCTGCCCCCCCCACCTGTGCAGGCAAGCCCTCCCCCTCTGGACCTACCTGTATTCCTGGTGGTCTAGCGGGGTCTTTAGGGGCAGGAGCAGAGCCCTCTCACTCCTGCCCCCTTGCAGTGTTGGTCTAAAATGGCTGTTGTGACCTCTTGCAGCAGCTGCTGTGAGAGGTCACAGCAACCATTTTAGACTGGCGCTGAGCTCCTGCCCTCTACGACCCCGCTACACCCACCAGGAATACAGATCAGCCCAAGGGGAGGGCCTGCCTGCACAGCTGGGGAGGAGGGGGGGTGTCTTGATGTGTGCTGGAAGGAGGGTGCATAAGAGAGGACATTGGCAGGGGAGGCATTGAAGGGGCTCTTGAGCTGTTCTAAATGAGCCACTTAGCTATGTGGGTACCGGCACTGAATGTTGCTGGCACCCTCATAACCTGGGGCTCCTCCCCAGTGCTGCCCCCAGCACCGTCCATGACCTGCCCCGGTCTGAGAGGATAAGCATTGGCACTCTTCGTTAAGTGCCGCTGATATCCACAGTTAGCGGCGGGAAGCTATTTAAGTGGGCAGGAGCCTCTCCTGCCTGCTTAAATCACTCTGAATATCGGCCCACTTGTCTGGAAAAAAACAGGACCCTTACATATTTTCAAAATACTTTGCAGCTCTTTAAACATTTAGTATGACCTTTGAAATACATAAGTATAATGTTTTTTTTCTTAGTTAATTCATAATTTATGCTCAAAATGTCCTCTTCAACTTTGACACGTTCACAAAAATCTTCACTGCCACTGAACTGTTGACTCATTGAATTCTGGGTTTCATTAATTAAGAGCTTCAACTATTTTGCAAGCTCAATGCGCTGGAGCTCCATCCTGTACTCAGAAATGTCCTCAAATTTGAGGCAGAATTTTCTGCTACAGTAGGACATTTTGGGTTATTTGGAAAAATGTTGGGGGTTCCTTATTTTTCTCCCAAAACACTGTGTATAATGATATTTCTGACACCATTTGGCAGCTTGACCCTAGCAGTTTTACTGTGAGACTACTGCTAGGGGTTGGCCAGCACCATTTTGAACCTAGTGCCAGGAGGGGCAGGAGCAACTGGGGATCTCTTCTACCACCTACTAGTTGTACCAGGGGAAACCCCTGTTAGGATCTAGGAGAGAATCAGAGGGTGTGGATCTTCATCGGGATGGTGGATGCTGATGTTGGAGAGTTAGAGGTGTTTGAAAGAAGATGATTTTGATGTCGGTGGGGGGAAGTTTCTGAGAAGATGATATTGATGTTGGGGGATTGCAGAGGGTTGAAAAGAAAATATTGATGTCATGGGAGTGCATGGGGGTTTGGAAGAAGGTACAAATTGATGTTGGGAGGTGGGGTGTGTACGCTGGGATGTTCAGAGGAGAATGATATTGGAGGAGGTGTGGGGTGTTTCAGAAGAGAATGCTCTTGATGTCAGAGGTACCGGGGGTGAGGGGGGGGGGGGGGGGGGGGGGGGGGTTCAGAAGAGGATGCTGTCTTTGGCAAAGGAATGTGGGGTGGAGGCTTTTGTAAACTACCAGGGGGAATTGTGAATGTTCCAACCTGAATGTCTCAATTCCCATCTTAACATCCTATATACAACTGAGCTTCATATGACTGTTTAGGCCTCTAACCAAATGTTACTTTAAACTTGAAGTCTGTTAGACTATATCTTCAATCTCAGAAAGTCATATGACATAAAAAAAAAGAGTGCACACAGAAGGGGACAGCCTTGCTTATGGGGAACTAACTTCCAAAGAATTGAAAATAAAGAGCGTTAACAATTTTGCTGTTTATAAAATAGTTGCATGGGATTTGCAGATTGGAGGCAGGCTGTGAAGAGATCCACATCTAATGGTAAGTCCAAGAGAAATCCAGAAAATGATGGAACAAACAATACAAAAGGAAACTGTAAGTCAGGGAAGAAAAAACATTCTATCCTCTTGCCTTAAGCCAGCCCTGAATGGTCTACTCTGAAAAAGTTGAAGGTGAAAGGGGATAGATTTAGGAATAATCTAAGGAAATATTTATTTACTGAAAGGGTGGAAGATGCATGAAATGGCCTCCTGGTGGAGGTGGTGGATACGAAGAGTATCTGAATTGAAGGAAAGCATTGGACAAGCACAAATGATCTCAAAGTGAGAAGGAACAGTAGATATTAGTAGATGGTATGGATGGGCAGACTGGATAGGCCATATGGTTCTTATTTGCTGTCATTTTCTATGTTTTAAACTAGGTGGTCACTGAGGGTGGCAAAGAAGAGCTGTAGTCAAGGCAAAACAGTAGGTCCTGACAGCTCCACTAACTTGAAGAACCATCAGGGTACAATTGTACCTGCAGGAGGTCGGGCAATTTCAAATAGCCTATTTACTTGGGTAAATTAATTTTGGGAAATTACCTCATCTTGTGGAAGGGTCAGGATGGCAGGGGGGGGGCCAGTATTTATTAATAAATAATAATAATACTTCTTATATTCTGCCAAACACCCAGAAAGTTCTATGTGGATGTTGAATAATGCATTTTTACAGGACTGTTCTGGGAGGAATTATATTGTGGTGATCATGATTTCACATTTTAATTATCAAAATTTCAGGGGGAGGGCACAGAGGCATGGAAGTTAATTTGAGGAGGGGAGAGGTTGAAATTTTACCTAGGGTTCCAAAACATACTTACACCAGCCCTGCTACCACTTACTATTAAAGCACAACATTTCCGACAGAGCTATCCATCTATTCTTAACAGTCTTCTCCAACTTCTTATTATAAAGAAAGCATTTTAACCTCTTGTATGAAGCATGAGTAAATCAGTATACGTTTACATAGAAAAGGGATACTACACTTTCTGCAGGAGGCTCTGGGCTCTTAAAGCAAAGATGGATACTTCTTCCTTTGTTCCTTTCTCTGACAACACAGGCCTGTAAATATCTGTACCAAGTCACCCAAGAAATGGTTAACACCAAAAGTCCAGAGTACGGGTGGACCACGACAATCCATTAAGGAGACACTAGAAATCAGTGGTTATAACATTTTTTAATAAAACAGTCACAATAAAAGGCAAAGGTCCCATACACAAGGTCTGCATGCAAAATATCAATAATTGTATATGTGGACGTTCTACGTGGTACCTTTGCCTTTATTGTGATTGTTTTATTAAAAAATGTTATAACCACTGATTTCTAGTGTTTCCTTAGTGGATATCACGGTCACCCCCACGCTCCCTTACCTCCATGTTGGGGCCCCATGTGATGCACTCCACTGCCCTCTGTCCTGCCAACTGCTGTGCGTACTCATTGGGGGGTGGCTGGATTTTGGTTAATGCTGCTCGAGGCCCATCCCTTGCTGACATCATCACCCTGGGCCTTCTTCTGCAAGTCGCTGCTCTCTGCCTCTTTGCCTTGCAACAGGTCGTCCTGCTTCCAGCTCGGCTTCAGCTCCCAGCCCTGGTTCCAGCACAGCTCCTGCTTCCAGTCCAGGCTCCACTTCTAGTACAGCTTCTGTTTCCAGCTTGGCCTCAGCTTCCAGCATGGCTTCTGCTTTTAGTTCTGGTTTCAGTACCAGCACAGCTTCTGCTTCCAGTCCTGGTTCCAGCTCCAGCACAACTTCTGCTTTCAGCTTCCTGCTTCCTTCAATGACTCTAGTGGAGCTATCTCTTCTGCAGGGACTTGCTCACAGCTTGCTACAGTCCTGTCCCCTGTGCAGGCAGGCAGTACTGTTCTTCTGCAGTCCAAGGGCTCACTCATCCTGAAACATAACAGTGGATTGCCATGGTCCACCCTACTCTGGACTTTTGGTCGTAGGGGTTTTTTTTTCTCCTTTTGTGTCTGGACCCAAGAAAAGGTTCCATTGGTGCCAAAAGTACAGCCTTCCGATGGAATCACAGTCTTGAAGAAACAAAGGTAACCAGCAGTGTTTCCTGATTAGGATCTTGATCCTTTGATTTCTCTAAAATAGGGGTTCTTACCCAGGGTGCTCACACCCCTAAGTGGTGCAGGAAGAGGTCAAGCAGGGTGTAGAGAAGGGTCTTGAAATCTGAGGGCAATTCATCAAGACTTTCTAGCTAGAGTGAAGGTATTAGGACAGTTATTGGTAGTATAATTGTGTCCTACTGTAATTTTAGTAATATGTTAGCAGTTACCACTGTTAACAACTAAAATAGTGACATATGTAGCTGTCAGTAGTCACTAGTGGCCATGTGGTTTAGGAAGGTGATGTCAAGGCTGGCTTAACCATTGGACCGGGAGAGGCTCTGGCCCAGGGAGCTGGCAATTAAGGGTGCCAAAATACCCAGCCTCTGACTGCAGGTTAAACCTTTTCTTCTCTTTCCTGCAGGTCCAGCAGTTCTCCCTTACGTCTCTCCCTCCCCTGTGGTCTTGTTAAGTCTACAAGGACCTCAGAAGGCTTCCCATTGATAGAAAGGAAACAATTCCCAGGGCACTAGTAAAAGCATCTTTCTCAAGCCACCATGTTGGCCTCACTTCTTAAATTGGGCATTTTCACAACATTAACTGTATCTTTCTTTGTCCAGAATGCTGCTCACAGACATCACTTAACTATTTCACATTTCATCTTGCACATCTCATATTACAAAGCTCTATGCAGTGTACAATAACAGCACAGTTACAGCACATTAACAATTTTAAATTCTTGCCTGCCTTTCATACTCTTGTGGGAAGAGTGGGTGGCTTGAGTTTCAGGGGGAGCAGAGAATGGAGAATATACAGGGAAGGTTCAATGGAAAGAATGGGCAGTAGAGGTTGTATAATGATGACAGAGTCCCAGCTTGGAGAAAGGAGCAGCTTGTGATGCTTACACTGGGGTAGGAGGCTTGGGGACAGATGGATGAGGAGACACTAGGAATTGCTTACAGGAGAGGAAAGAGCAGTATCTCCTGTCCTTGCTAATTCCCTTCTCCTTAGACGTCCCCTTCTCTCCACTTCTTCTTTAACCTGCTGAAGCCTCTGTATATGCTTGGCATCCACCTGTACTTCAGAGGGCTGTTAGGAGAAGGGCGTTGATGAAAGGGTATATATATTTCATATAAAGACTTTTTGAATTAAGAGTCTGTACATATATATGTAGGGACAGAGATCATGAAATAGACCCCCCCAAGATGCTATATACTGTGCCCCGATTTGGGTGCGCTTTCAAGGTATGAACTGTTAGCCATTAATAATCAGATGCTAACAACCAATTACTGATGTTAATTGGCACTTATTAGGCTTTGTGTGCTAACACTGAGTGCCTAAATCCCATAGGATGCAACCAAAAGTGGACAAGTCATAGGAGGGGTCAGAGGCGCTTTAAAAGGTTGCATGCAGTATTATAGAATAATGGGTCAGTGCACCCAGCTTATGTGCCAGGATGTACACCAGCTTTCAGCATGCATAAGTCTGGCACCCACAGAACTGGCACTAACCACAGGATTCTATATATCACGCTGAGATTTCTGTGTGGAAATAGATGCATATTGCATAACAATGAGCATAACTTAATTAGTTACCAAGCTAATCAGCTCTGATAATTGGAAGTTAAGCAATTATCAGCACTAATTGGCATTAGAATTTGCACGCATCACGTGCTAAGCATATTCTGTGGTGTGCGTAAATTCTAAGCCACATAGTTGAAAAGTGGGCGTAGTTATGGGCGGATTGTGGGTGTTTCTAAAATCTATGTGCGTTGTTATAGAATACACCCACTCTGTACCTAAATTTAGGTATTTGGATTTACAAAAGGTTTTAGTTGGCGTAATTGACAGAGACTAAATTTAGTTGCGTGGACTAGTGTTCGATGTATTCTATAAAGTACCATTACCCCTAAATTAAAGCATACTTTATAGAATATACTTCGATTTCCATGCAGAAATCTTGGCGAGATATATAGAATCTAGCCCTAAAAGTGTGCCCTTTATAGAATAGCTCTTAGGGCCTGAATAGCTCTTAGGGCCTGAAAACTCTGTGCGGAATAAATTTCCACCTAAGCGTATTCTGCAAGCGGCGCCTATATTTAGGCACGGTATATAGAATATGCTTTGTTGATATCACAGAACTTAAAACTATACGCATCCATTTACAGCAATGAAAACATGGCGTAAATGCCGGCACACAGATTTAGGCACACAGGAGCATATTGTATAACAGTGCATGTAAATTTTGTAACGCCCACGAAACGCCCCTTTTGGGCTGCACATATTAGAATTTTAGGCGCTGTACGTTACAGAATATGCTTAGTTGTGTGTGTAAATTCTAATTATTGCCTATTAGTGCTCATTAAGATGCTGATTAGCTTGTTAAGCCAATTAAGTTACATGCGTTGCTATAGAATACGCTTGGATTTTGGCGCGGAACACTAGGCACGATATATAGAATCTGGGGGTGAGAACCAGTCTTTTCTGGCACCCCATTTTCAGCATTATTTATAGAATCCCCCCCCCCCCATACATACACTGCCCTGTCTAGATTTTTTTTTTTGTTACATTTGTACCCCGCGCTTTCCCACTCATGGCAGGCTCAATGCGGCTTACATATTGTATACAGGTACTTATTTGTACCTGGGGCAATGGAGGGTTAAGTGACTTGCCCAGAGTCACTGCCTGTGCCTGAAGTGAGAATTGATCTCAGTTCCTCAGGACCAAAGTCCACCACCCTAACCACTAGGCCACTCCTCCACTCCAAGATTTTACAAGCTTTGGTTTGCTTATTTGTTTACTCTCTGCTGCCATTGGGCCAGAGGGGACAGGGGATAGGAAGAGGGAGCAGAATGTTTACCCACAGCTGTGAAGTATGAAATGAACCAGAGGTACTACTGTGGATTCTTGTAAATGAGATTGGAGAAAAGAGCCCCAGTGTATGCGTATGATGGAGGAGGAAAGAGCTAGAGGTGTGTGT
The DNA here is from genome assembly GCF_901765095.1 of Microcaecilia unicolor. Classification (NCBI taxonomy): domain Eukaryota; kingdom Metazoa; phylum Chordata; class Amphibia; order Gymnophiona; family Siphonopidae; genus Microcaecilia; species Microcaecilia unicolor. Next base: position 85,292,357 of record NC_044041.1, on the reverse strand, counting down.
CTATTTCAAGATCCCCCATGCTTGACAACAAGAGACACATGGCAAGTGTTCATCTTCCTTTGGGTACTTCATTGGTCAGCACTTCTAGATTGGATCCATGGAACTGGACTTGCAAGCTTTTTTTTTAAGAGTATGAAATATATTAAAAATTAAGATTCTTCATCTCCCACAGTATTCTGACAACTCTGATTGCATCCTCAGTGTTACACATTGACCAAAAGGAAGGATTTTTTGTTGTTGTTGTTGGTTTCTTTTTGGCTGATGTCTAAAAACAGTTGGGCTAATTTATCAAGCATGACTAAAGTGAATTCTTAGATTTTCCCCAATTAGCTTTCATTAGGCTTGTAATAGAAAAAAATGACATTTTCCCCTCACAGCGAATCATCAGCCAACAGTTGGCTCAGTTGTTATGAGCTATGTGTTATTTGACAACATTATAAATAGATCTTTAGTCAATATGCCATTACATAAGCAAGACACAGATTCCTCTTTATGTTAGTAATATTTTTAAAATAGTTAAACATCTTTCAGAAGGATCAAACTCCTCTGTGGACAATACAAAATGCCAAAATACCTCTCAAAGTGCTGCTGACTCCAGTATCTTAGCTAAATTTCACCTTCTTCTCCTACCCAAATCTCTTTAGCATACTGGGACACAAAAGCAATCTCTGCCATGCCTACCCCAGATATGACTGCACTTTTATTTGTAAAATGTTCAAGTAACCTCCATCTAAATATGATAAGCTACTGACCTACAAATTATGAATTCAATGCAGTTTGAAAATATACTATTTGCCATGCTGTTGGTATGTCCAGTCTGATTTTTGCACACTCTCATTTGCTGATATGTAGGTGATTGAAAAGAATCACCCACTCCCTCACCTTCCCTGGTGGGGAAGGGATGGGTAGGCAATGAGGGAATTTTCACACAACCAAAACTAGGTCAGGCTTGATGGAGCCACAGTTTAAGGACGATCCTGGAGTGAAAAAAAAAAGATAATTCAGTGAGCTACTGCAGAGCGAGGCCAACTTCCTTCCTTCCCTCCATCTCCTCCCTGTCGCCGTCTAGTCGCCTATCATCCTGTTAATACATGCACTTAGCTTACTTAGACTGATTGATCCTTGAATTTGTGGAGTTTCTATTAAACTACTAGCCGTTAAGCCCGTTAAAACGGGCGAGATTTCCAGCTACCCTCCTCGCCGCCACTCCCTCCCCCCTCCGTGCCAGGCCCCTGCACTGACCTGACAGCGCCTCTCACCTCCATGTGAAAGTGCTGCAGGCAGCAGCAGATCGCTCTGCTGCTGCCTGCAGCGCTTCCACATGGAGGTAAGAGGCGCTGTCAGGTCAGTGCAGGGGCCCGGCACGGAGGGGGGAGGGAGTGGCGGCGGGAATGGGGGGGGAGGGTGGAGGTTGGTGCGCGCGATGTTCGTTTGCAGGCTCCAGGCTCCAGCGGCAGCGTCCGACAGTCCGACTCCGTTTCCCTCTTTGTTCCGCCCTCTGATGTCATCACGTCTTGACGCGAGGGCGGGACAGAGAGGGAAGTTTCTACTGCGCATTTGCAGGTGAGTCGGTAACTTGGCATTTATATGTTTGATAGTACGTGCTCAATGATCAGTAAATAGCTCAAAAGTCTATCATGCAATTTTGAGCCAAATGATCACACTGGGTAATGATTGGATTTGTTGCTTTCTCGACTCTGAAGTGCTTACATAAAGAGGTACAAAGCTCACTGCAGGGTGTTCAAGTCTATTCCTCCAGATCCAGGCACAGCATCTATTTAAAAACAGTGTGGTGCTCAGTTTTACCAGAGCAAGAACAAACTAGATTTGTTTATAAAGCTCCTACTAATTATGATCATTGGTTTAGAACTTTATTTCACTAACCTGCAGTTTCCGATTCTCCTCTGAACAGGACAAGGAATGACAGTGCCACCTTTAGCAGCAGTGTAGATCTGTGGTGATTGTTATTATAATCAATTTTGTAGTGATAAATGTTGAGAGAAAATATTTGTATGAAAACATTAAGGGGTCCTTTTACAAACTAAACAAAGAGAAAACACACTGTCTCATCCTCTCATCCCTACACAGCACGGACAACCCCACTATTATCACCACCCCAGATTACACCCTCCCTATCTCAGACAGCCTGAAAATCTTCGGAGTTACAATGAACTGCAACTTAACACTAGAGAGCCAAGTGACATCCACAACAAAGAAAATGTTCCATTCAATGTGGAAACTCAAACGCGTGAAACAATCCTTCCCGAGGGGAATATTTCGCAACCTGATACAATCAATGGTACTAAGCCATGTAGACTACTGCAATGGAATTTATGTGGGATGCAAAAAACAAACCTTAAAGAAACTTCAGACCACTCAAAACACGGCAGCTAGGCTTATCTTTGGAAAAATGCGATTTGAAAGTGCAAAACCCCTTCGTGAAAAACTACACTGACTCCCAATCAAAGAATGCATTGCTTTCAAAATCTGCACTCTGGTTCACAAAATTATCTACGGTGAAGCTCTGGGATACATGATAGACTTGATCGACCTACCAACTAGAAACACATCCGAATCAACACGAATGTACCTAAATCTGCACTACCCAAGCTGCAAAGGACTCAAATACAAATCAACTCATGCGTCCAGTTTTTCCTACATAAGCACACAACTGTGGAACGCATTACCAAAAGCCTTGAAAACTACGAATGACCACCTAAACTTCCGGAAAACACTAAAAAACTAACCTCGATCCAACATAAATGCCTGATCTTTGCAACATAACAAAACTAAAGAACGTAATGGACATAACACAACTCTTCCATTGTACCATTCCCTAGTGTGGCTGTGCCACATGAACTTTATCTTACCACAATATCACTTTGTATTTGTTTACACCGGAGTCTGCAAACGCCTCTCCGGTACTATGTAAGCCACATTGAGCCTACAAATAGGTGGGAAAATGTGGGATATAAATGTAACAAATAAATAAATAAAATAAATAATGGGCTACTGCGCTGGCAGCACGTGGGAAAACAGCACTACCAATGGGCCACGCCCAGGTGTCATGCGGTATTTCTGTTTCTAGCGCAGCCCAATTAACGCAGTAGCGCATGAGCCCTTTCCACCTAATTATCGCAACCTGCATAAGACGAAGCTGTAAGAGATGATGATAGAAGAGAGGGAATGAACCTGATAAAGATCAGGGAAAACTGGTCCTGGAGTCTGTCAAGGTAAGTCAACCATAACCACTAGTTTTTGCATGATGAACTTGCTAGAAAAGTATAGAGAGAAGTTAATGTAGCAGAGTTACGGTCCTGCTTTCCTACTGAAGTGCAATTAGAACAAATTTAAGCTCTTTTATTTCCAGAACTGACTGCTTAATCATCTTTGTTTTGTTTTAATCTTCCTCCTGGTGATGCGATTGGCAGCATTTGCCATTTGTTACTGCAGTGTTTATTCTAGGATCATGAGCAATGTTGAATTGTATTTTTGTTTGGCCAGGGGAATCTGCACATGGAGTTCTATAAAGTAAACGCTAACAGTTAAGTGCAGATTACATATGTATGTTGTTAGACTAGGAACAAGACAAAAGATAAGAGCCAAATGGCCCATCCAGTCTGCCCATCCACAGCAACCACTATCTCCTCCTTTCCCTAAGAGATCCCATGTGCTTGTCCCACACTTTCTTAAATTCAGACACAGTCCTCGTTTCTACCACCTCCACTGGGAGGCGATTCCGTGCATCCACCACCCTTTCCATGAAAAGGTATTTCCTTAGATTACTCCTGAGCCTATAACCTTTTAAACTTCATCCTATGCCCTCTCTTTCCATTTGAAAGAGCATCACCTCCTGTACATTAATGCCACCGAGGTATTTAAATGTCTCTATCATATCCCCTGTCTCCCCGTCTTTCTTCCAGTGTATACATATTGAGAGCCATAAGTCTGTCCCCATACACTTGACCAATTTTGTAGCTGCCCTTTGGATCAACTCCATCCTGTTTATATCTTTTTGTAGGTGGTGATCTCCAGAATTGCACTCAGTACTCTAAACAGGGCCTCACCAGAGACTTATATAAGGGCACTATCACCTCTTTTTTCCTGCTGGCCACCCCTGTCCCAATGTACCCCAGCATCCTTCTGGCTTTGAGCGTCACCTTTCTAACTGTTTGGCCACCTTAAGATCATCAGACACAATCACCCCCAAGTCCCACTCTTCTTTCGTACACAGCAGTTCGCCCCCTATATTGTACCGGTGCCTTGGATTTTTCTAACCCAAGTGCATAACCCTGCATTTTTTAGCATTAAATCTTAGTTGCCAATTACTGGACCATTCCACACCCTCCAGCGTATCTACTCTATTACAGAGTTTGGTATCATCTGCAAAGAGACAAAGCTTACCAGACAGTACTTCTGCAATATTGTTAAAAATAGCTGGCCCGAGGCCAGATTCCTGCGGTACACCGCTGATAACATCCTTTTTCTTGGAGAAAGCTCCATTTACTACTACCCTCTGTCTCCTTCCATTTAACCAATTTTTAACCCAGTCAGTCATTTTAGTGTCCATACCGACTGCACCTCAGTTTATCAGTCACTTGTGCAGAACTGTGTCAAAGGCTTTGCTAAATACAAGTAGACCACATCTAGGGTCCCTCCCACGTCCAACTGTTTGGTTACCCAGTCAAAGAATCAATGGCATATATGTGTGCATATGTGCCAAAATTTCTCCTGGGCTGGATTCAGTATAAGGCGCCAAAAAAAATAGCACTGAAACGGTATTTTATAAATGGCTCTCTTGGGTGGGCGCTGTTTATAGAATAATGTGTAACGCCGGAATTGGGCACAAGCATTTACACCAACTGAAACCAGGTGTACATCCCCGCAGGATCCCCCCAATTCTATAACACTGCATGCATTTTAAGGAATACCCCGACCTGCCCTTGTCCTTCCCATCATTATGCCCCCTTTTCAGATCCGTGCAGAAGCACTATGTGCCCATTATGGAATAGTGCCTAAGTGTAGTTCTGCATTGATCTGCTGTTTTTGGACTGTTTTGGCGCCTTGCTTCTATTTTAAACATTTTTTCCAAGCCAAACAATTGGTGCAGAAATAGTGCATAATGCGAGGCACCATATATCGAATTCCCATGATTCTATAAATATGCACGTATCTTACATAGCATACTTTTCGCAGGATGCTATGTACTAGGACTAGGGGGCATGCAATGAAGCTACAAAGTAGTAAATTTAAAACAAATCGGTGAAAATATTTCTTCACTCAATGTGTAGTTAAACTCTAGAATTCTTTTTCAGAGAATGTGGTAAAAGCAGTTGGCTTAGCGGGGTTTAAAAAAAGGTTTGGATAACTTCCTAAAAGAAAAGTCCATAAGTCATTATTAAATAGGACTTGGGGAAAATTCACTGCTGATTTCTAGGATAAGCAGCATAAAATATATTGTACTGTTTGGGGATCTTGCCAGGTACTTGTGACCTGGATTGGCCACTGTTGGAAACAGGATGCTGGGCTTGAATGGACCTTCGTCTGTCCCCGTATGTGCAACGCTTATGTTCTTATGTAGGCATACATACAGGTGGCGTCAAGGTGGACTCACACTTCTTCTTACACATGTATTTCTGGAACATAGGTGCACACTTATGCCAGCTCTACAGATCACCAAACGTTAGGCACTCAATTTTGGGAGAAGATCATAGATCCATGTGCAAATTAATTGGCTAAATTGGCACCAATAATCAGTAACTGGTGTTAACAAGCACTTAATTGTTTTGCAGCAAACAATGTGCTGACATGGTTAATTTTGAAAGATTTGTATGATAACTGTGCCCTTTGCAGAATAGTAGTTTAGCACAGATCATCCCAGTACCTAAGTTTGGGTGTCATTTATTGAATCTTGTAAGCAATGGATAGAAGTAGCGCAAACCCCCTGAAAAATAAAAGAGGAGGGGGAACCACACTACCCACCCTTACATGCTAAAACATACCCTACTGGGGAATACCTTACTTATCAATTATCATAGCAAAATTACTTAGTATCTTATGAAATAAAAAGTATGTAATACAAAGCTAAGATAAGCAATTACTTGTTTAGTATGGTAGAAACAAAAAGCAAAGACAAATGAGAAAAACAACTGCTAAGCCAACAGGTTAGATGGGGAAGACTGCTACTACCTGATTCATCAGCTAGAGAAAATCTGCCCCCCCCCCCTTCTGCTTATTTTCAGTTATATTTATAGGTCATATAATGGTCACAAAAATGTCGAACCTCATTTTCACGTCCATCCATTGTCCAGTTCTGGTCTTGCTTATAGGTCATATTTTTGCGGTTAAGCTAGTATTCTATAAAGCAAAGTAGATGCTTATGTTCCTTTTAGAACAGGCTGCTACCAGGTGCCCAGTAATAGAGTTACCCTCACGGGGGTGAATTCTACATATGGTGCCAAAACAAGCGTTATTCTATAAGCCAAGCTTAAAGTTAGGCACGGTTTATAGAATAGCACTGATGCCTGGTAATCGCATCTAACTTTAGGTGCAGTCATTTGCATCAACTGAAACGTGGTACAAATGTACACACTTAAATTAGGCGCATATCCCCCCTTATTCTATAAAAAAACAGTCGTAAATACTAAGAACGCTCCATTCCACCCGTGCCCCTCCCATTTCTGTGCCCCCCCATTTTTTGTTTACTCGCACCTAGATTTACACATGTAATTCCAATTAAATCTTGTTAAAAAGCTAATTATTGGCACTAATTAGCTCATTTAATTAAATTGCACATGCATCTTGGCGACTTTATAGAATTATGGGGATAGTATTTGTCAAGATTGAAAAAGACTATGACAGGGTGGCCAGAGAACTCATGATTGTGCTAAATATAGAGAGCAGGGAAAATGATACAGAAAGACAAGTACACCACATAGAAGATCAGCAGCATAAAAATTCAGTGATAAAAATGATGAGCTTGAAAGCTTGAGAACCTGAGAGAAGAAACTGCAAGCAGGCTGAGTTAGATAACTAGATGCAATAGCGAATACAAGCAGACCCCTTGCGGGAGAGATCATAGCTGGAACCATAACCGGATGGCTAATGCGGAAAGAGTTGAGTAGTGTTGCCTGTGATACAGGAATCTCAGTCTGCTAAAAAGAAATGGTTCACGAAGTGGTAGCAAGACCACATAGGTGCAGATTGTGGTGGGCTAATGTGTACATTGATATGGGGCACGGAAAACAAGTTGTTGATAGAGCTAGTATCTGTTTGTTTTTAGTGATTACGTATGTGAATTTGTTATATCCTAGAACTGTGGATGGAGCAGGCAAATATTTTAAATAAATTCTAGTGGAGACAGCAGAGTGCTGGAGTGTGAGAAAACAAAAGAAGAAACAGCTGCGTTGTGACACAAAGTTAGGAAAAGGCTGAAGAAGAAGACGACTGGTGTGGTTTAGGGATGGGGAGCAAAAGATGAATGTTATGTCAGTAGGAAGGTAATGGAAATGCAGGTAGAGGGGAACAGGCCCAGAGGAAGCCCAAAAAGAAGACAGGTTGTGAAGATCGACAGCTCAAGCAGCACAACTGCACCTGACCAAGAGGGTGCATAGGATTGTGAACCCACACAAAAAGCTAGCGTCAGATACAAGCAATGCAATAAAGCGATCAAGCATGGGTTTCCCTCACACAATGAATGCAGGAGATGCCATTAAATATGCCACAGCAATGCACAAAATAAAGTGGACTCGTGAATTTTTTTTATCAGGTACAGGTTATTGTAGTCCGACCTGAACTCCCTGCTTCATTTGCTTTTTTGCATTGGCACTCCATTGGGGTCCCTATCGGACACAACCCACCCTCTCTCATTCCCTACTTCAAACAAAACAAAACAAATTCCCTGGTATCTAGGGCACCCCCCTCCACTACCTTAAAAAATAAATTCCTGAAGTCTAGGGTACTGAGGGGTGGAAAAAGCATTTTTTGTGCTCAATGTTGACACATTAGGCCTAAGCCAGCTACTGCACATGGCAAGAACTCGGGGATATTCCATCCAGAAAAACATCTACCGCCAGAAACATTTTGGACCATGAAAAGCACCAAATAAAAAAAGAAGGGACTTCAGAACTAATTTCTTGGATCATAAGATAATTGACAGCAATGGTCTTTGAGTAGTGCAACATACCTTTTTTGGGAATGTAAGGTTGGGTACTGCTGCTAAGATTTTCCCCTAAACTTTCAGCATATTTGTTATGGAGCAGTGAAATGCACACTGATCAAATGTAGGATAAGACAACACCCCCCACCCCCAATGCCATTTCCTTTCTCAAATGAGCAGCAGGTAGGGAAACATAACACATCTCTGTCAGTGTGAGAAAATGGAAGTGCAAAATCCCCTTGAGCGGCAGGACTGCGGAATAATAGCTGTCAGAGGGACGTGATATCACAGATCTCAGCCAAGGGAATGTTGCTGTTCAGAACCCAAGCTCCTGATTTCAAAACAGTATCTGCCTTAATGTAAAGGTCTTTGCTCTCTATTAATTGATAGCATATGCGGGATGCCTGGGTTTTGAGGATGGAGTGAACAAAAATGAAGAGAGGAACATTTAGAGCAGTATTTCCCCAAGTCTGGTCCTGGAGTACCCCTTGACTGTCGGGTTTTCAGGATATCCACAGTGAATATGCATGAAAGAGACTTGCATATAATGGAGGCGGTGTATGCAAATCAAGTTCATGCATTATTCATTGCGGCTATCCTGAAAACTTGACTGGCAAGGGTACTCCAGAACTGGACTGGGAAACACTGCTTTAGAAGGTTCACAATGGAGTCCAGGTAGAGGCATATGTTAAGACAATGGTTTTCAACCCAGTCCTCGGGGACCACCTGGCCAGTCGGGTTTTTGGGATATCCACAATGAATATGCATGAGAGAGATTTGCATACCAAGAAGGCAGTGCAAGCAAATCTCTCTCATGCATATTCATTGTGGATATCCTGAAAACCTGACTGGCCAGGTGATCCCTGAGGATTGGGCTGAAACCCACTGCAGACAAAAGCAGCCTTAGCAGTGTAACTGATGAAAGTCATTGATCACAAATCACAATTATAATACCAGGTCAGGAACCAGCATCTTTCTGAACCACAGAGCATCCACAGGGTGCTGCACGCAACAATTTCTCTTTTCGTGGGGGCAAGGGAGAAATGGGGGAAAGATGAATCTGATCAGAATTGGTGGATGGAAAGATAAGGGACCAATATTTTATACATCTACTGCTTGATGCAGTAATGAAGCCTTGTTAAAAGCCCCACTCCGCTTCACCCCCTTCCCTCCACATCAGTATAAGCCAGCTGTGCAAACTCTTTCTACAGGAAGAAATGCTAACTTGAAAAGGTGCTTGGAAGGAGAAAATTGTTACAGCAAGAATTACCATCACAGGCAGGGGCCCAGCCAGGACCAGCCCAACTGTTAGGCAATACCAAGTCTTCACCTAGGGCAGCAGCTTCTGAGGGACAGCAATGGGCAGCAAAACAATGGCCCCTGATAGCTACATGAGCTGAAAGAACCATCGATCTATACTTTTACATGCAGGAAGGGTGGACAATTTGCAAACAGACCATCATTTGGGGGGGGGGGGGAGTGATCAATGTGGGCTGTGTTAACCCTAACATTGGACTTGTGCTAAGATAGTATGAGTTAGTGGTAAAATAACCTGTCTTCACGGTATCTCATGTTGATCACTACCCCCCCCCCCCCCTTAGCTAGGCAAATAACCTTGTGAAACTGCCTTCATTATTTTGTAAGTATTTCCAACAGGCTCTCAATTATTAAATACTATAGCAACAACTATTATAATCAAGTAAAAAAATTCTATAAAGTCTGCTGCTGTTTAACAATCTAATTACAATAGAAGAATTATTTTTCAAAGAAAACAGATCTTCAGAGGTGAGCCTCCACTTTGAAAATAATCCTCCTATTGTAATTAGATTGTTAAACAGCAGCAGACTTTAAAGAATTTTTGACCTCATTATTCTGTATGCATGTGCTACATAAAACAAATTTTTAATATTTAAAAGCATCATTAAGGGCCTGAAAGTTAATTTCGGCTGGAGGATAGCATAAGGTTTGTTTGCTTAGGGCGTCCAGTACCCTTTCACTAGCTCTGGATCTAGTGAGACTATCTGATATTAAGCAGAATGTCCTGATAAGAGATAGTAATCCCACAGAAACAATCTGGGATTTCATTTCTTTATTTTGTATTACAGAGGAAGGAGCGTGTGACGTTTGAAAAGATGCGCTTTATAAGTGAATTATTCTTATAAACGAAATGTGCATGCATCAGTTCTGTAGTTTTTCTAACACTAGCAAGGAAGGCCCGTACTTTGTACATCCCACCCCCTAAGAAAGTAAATACAGACGCAAATCACTTTGGGGGATCTGGAAAACTCTCATGTGTTTGAGAAAAGGTTGATCTGATTTGCTGCAAGAAGTTGTGATTATATTTCAATCCAGATGTTAACAGTCAGAAAAGTTTGCAGAACTAAAGAGCTACTCCACCCCTCTACTTACATATCCCTGCCTCAGCGGCTCAATCTTCGCTATCGTTTATCTTTCGCAGTTTAACTAATCCTTTGTCTAGTTGGTTGCTTTAAACACTGCAGTGGGTTTGCTAAGCACATTATTTTTTTTTACATCAAACTCTCAATTTCAGATTTGTGCCACAGTGCAGAAACAGTCCGACCTTTTTTAACATTTGGAAAAATAACCCAACCCTATCCTTACCTTTTGCAATTTCTGGTTATTAAAATACACGGAACTGCAAAGCTCGCTCGCTCGCTCGCTCTCTCTCTTTTCCTTACCTGCTGTGCTTCATCCAGGGCAGATAAACTGAACTAGAATACGTAGGTGTCTTTTTGCCAGCTTTGTAAACTATCACAAAAAGATGTCTCGATTAATTGGGAGGGGGGTCTGTAGGTGTAAAATATCCACCACTTCTTCGTTTCAGGATGGTAAGACACCCACACTCGCGTTTTGTAGGTTTCTCCCCGCCTTATTAGTGATTCCCATGTAAAATTCATGCATTTCCAGAGATCACTTAGCCCTCTCTGAAACTTGATCCCAAGGAAAAGAAGAAGTAAAAAAAAGTTTTTTGAAATTCAAGAAGAAACGTAGGCGCTGGGTCAGGAGGGTTGGGCTGACAGCTGTTCTGGCCACTGGCTTGAAAGGCTTTCTATAAAGTAACCAATAGGCAGAGGCCAGTAGGGAGGCGGGCCTATTCCATGGGTGTTTCATGTGAGACGGGAAAGAAAGGAAGAGCGCTCTGGATAGCCCCCCCCCCCCCTCCATTTACAGTGAGATATATTAGGTCAGGAAAAGAAGAAAAATAAACAGGAGCCCCCCCCCCCCCCCCCGCCCCGCTGAGTTTGCTTTGGTCAGGAGGACAGAGTAGCTGTGTGTCTCAGGCACATGGTTGCCTTCTTTTGGTTGTGTGTCGGGTTACAGATGTGCATGAATATTTTATGGATAATAGCGTGGAAGCTATGTTAGTCCATATTAAATATTAATACATAAATAAAGGTAAAAACAAAAACATGAAAAATAGGATAATACCTTTGTACTGGACTAACAATACATTTGCTCTATCTATATAATATTTCATAGCATTGTAAAAAGCTCCCTACAGCTACATCTGTCTGATCTCCTATTGTCAAACACACTTGTGTTTACATATACAGTGGTGGAAATAAGTATTTGATCCCTTGCTGATTTTGTAAGTTTGCCCACTGACAAAGACATGAGCAGCCCATAATTGAAGGGTAGGTTATTGGTAACAGTGAGAGATAGCATATCACAAATTAAATCCGGAAAATCACATTGTGGAAAGTATATGAATTTATTTGCATTCTGCAGAGGGAAATAAGTATTTAATCCCTCTGGCAAACAAGACCTAATACTTGGTGGCAAAACCCTTGTTGGCAAGCACAGCGGTCAGACGTCTTCTGTAGTTGATGATGAGGTTTGCACACATGTCAGGAGGAATTTTGGTCCACTCCTCTTTGCAGATCATCTCTAAATCATTAAGAGTTCTGGGCTGTCACTTGGCAACTCGCAGCTTCAGCTCCCTCCATAAGTTTTCAATGGGATTAAGGTTTGGTGACTGGCTAGGCCACTCCATGACCCTAATGTGCTTCTTCCTGAGCCACTCCTTTGTTGCCTTGGCTGTATGTTTTGGGTCATTGTCATGCTGGAAGACCCAGCCACGACCCATTTTTAAGGCCCTGGCGGAGGGAAGGAGGTTGTCACTCAGAATTGTACGGTACATGGCCCCATCCATTCTCCCATTGATGCGGTGAAGTAGTCCTGTGCCCTTAGCAGAGAAACACCCCCAAAACATAACATTTCCACCTCCATGCTTGACAGTGGGGACGGTGTTCTTTGGGTCATAGGCAGCATTTCTCTTCCTCCAAACACGGCGAGTTGAGTTCATGCCAAAGAGCTCAATTTTTGTCTCATCTGACCACAGCACCTTCTCCCAATCACTCTCGGCATCATCCAGGTGTTCACTGGCAAACTTCAGACGGGCCGTCACATGTGCCTTCCGGAGCAGGGGGACCTTGCGGGCACTGCAGGATTGCAATCCGTTATGTCGTAATGTGTTACCAATGGTTTTCGTGGTGACAGTGGTCCCAGCTGCCTTGAGATCATTGACAAGTTCCCCCCTGGTAGTTGTAGGCTGATTTCTAACCTTCCTCATGATCAAGGATACCCCACGAGGTGAGATTTTGCGTGGAGCCCCAGATCTTTGTCGATTGACAGTCATTTTGTACTTCTTCCATTTTCTTACTATGGCACCAACAGTTGTCTCCTTCTCGCCCAGCGTCTTACTGATGGTTTTGTAGCCCATTCCAGCCTTGTGCAGGTGTATGATCTTGTCCCTGACATCCTTAGACAGCTCCTTGCTCTTGGCCATTTTGTAGAGGTTAGAGTCTGACTGATTCACTGAGTCTGTGGACAGGTGTCTTTCATACAGGTGACCATTGCCGACAGCTGTCTGTCATGCAGGTAACGAGTTGATTTGGAGCATCTACCTGGTCTGTAGGGGCCAGATCTCTTACTGGTTGGTGGGGGATCAAATACTTATTTCCCTCTGCAGATTGCAAATAAATTCATATACTTTCCACAATGTGATTTTCCGGATTTAATTTGTGATGTGCTATCTCTCACTGTTACCAATAACCTACCCTTCAATTATGGGCTGCTCATGTCTTTGTCAGTGGGCAAACTTACAAAATCAGCAAGGGATCAAATACTTATTTCCACCACTGTATTTAGTCTATTTTCTTTAGTCTCTATCAGACCAGTGGGTTATGTCCCCCTGCAAACAGATGGAGATAGAAAAAAACTTTTGTTGTTGACTGTGTTCTCCATAATGCCTTGTGAAGGGCTTTGTAGATTTGATGTCACTGGTTTTCCTAAGAAAAGCAAGAATTTTCTTCAGTTAAAGAAAGGAATCAGGGGATGATGTGGCCTAGCCTAACCATGACTAGGAGACAGTGTTTTTTTTTTTTTTTTTTACTGTAGCTGCAGAGTTTCAGAGGGCCCTGCAAACTTTATTATTACCCATGGCTGAGTACCTCAAGCTCACAGCTCACCCCTGAGCTCAGAGACAATTAAACTAACTACTACTTCTACTTATCATTTCTATAGCACTACTAGACGTACGCAGCACGTACGTCTAGTAGCCTTGTCTACAAAGTTCTAAACTATGGAGAGAATAGAAACTAAAAGGATTTTGAGACCCAGTAATCAGACAGATGGTACGTTTAAGTTACTTTTTATTAAAACCCAGTTTGAGGTATAGAAAATGTGTTCAAGTTAACAAAATTGGTTCTTTTGTTGCATTAACATATATTCAAACATTTCTTCTGGTAGAACAAGTTAACTAACAATTCAAATTTCTTTGTCAGGTACAGCAATACTGTTCTGGAACAACATGACCCATCAGATAAGTATTGACCAAGTTATCTCAGGTTCTTTATTTACTCTTTAATTATTTGTTTGGTAGTGTGTATCTTAGTAATTGATTCATTGTGATCTGTCTTATGTTTTTCAGGTGCAGACACCTAGAACCAGTCCCCAGAAAAGGTAAGTTTTACTATACCCAGAGACCTCAATGTCCTTTCCTTTGCTGTATGTGGAGGTGCAGAGCAGACTCATCTTTACTTTGGTCTGTCTTGAGGCTTCTTTTCTTCACCTTGCTTGACTGTTGGAGCTCAAGTTCTTTTCTAGCATCCTTGCACTTTAAAGCAAATCAATAAGAGGAACATTCTTCCTTTCTTTTTTTTTTCCATTTTCCATTTGTTTAGTCTTGTGTCCCACATTATCCAAATCAAGTTTGGTTCTTTGTGGTTTGCAGTATAACAGGGCCAGTTAACATGGTTTACTTTGTAATAAGGAACTGCAATCAACAGGTTTACATTGTAACAAAGGACTTACTAGGATAACGAATCAAATAGAGTACTATAATCTAAACAGCCCTAGCTGGTGCATAGGGATTACTGGGCCTTTTTAGCTGACAAAATAACTGTTAATTTTGCAACCCTAAATAATTCTGCTATTCTTTTCACTATATACCCTAACTAAAGAAGGGCCTTCTTCTTTGAGCACTGCAGTCACACTGCCCACAGCAACTGGGTCTCTCAATAGGGTGCAAGCTCTCATACTGTCACGCTAGCAAACCATACATAAAACGCAAGCTGTTTTACATCAGGCCAAACCTTAGGCCTTGAAGGCCAGGGATTTAACTGGGGTTAATCTACTTAAATAAACCTGTTTCACACAGTAACACAATCGTTTTCTTGCCATCAGTCCTAATTACAAAACTTTCAAACAGCACACAGATAATAAGAAATCAGTTTTCAGATTTTTCTAAAACAAATCCCACATCTTTCACTTCCAACTCACCTCACCACCACTCAGTATTTAAGCCTTTAAGGAAAATCTAACTTTGAAACACTTTTTTTGGCTCAGAAATCTATCACATGGTCAGAGCTCTCACACATGTCCTCACTATTCCATATCTTCAGCCCCTCTCCCAGCTGCCAAGCAAGCACACTACAGGCAGGCAAGCTGTTGTTAAGGAGATGGTGACTTTGATTGCATCAGCAGCCTCCGCTAGCCAATCAAGTCTCAGATCACAGAATGTTTTGATGCATGGAACCTAACTGAACTTTCTCCAAGTAAATTTCTCCATAGAGAATAATAGAAAAGTTGAATTTTTAATAGAAATACCATAAAAATTACCACGAAAGCTATTCAAGATGTCCTATAACCATTAGTCCCATCAAACCACATATACAGTACTGTTCTCATACATTTTAACATAGATTTTATGATGTTCACACCAGGGGCATAGCCAGACTTCAGCGGGAGGGGGGTCCAGAGACCGAGGTGAGGGGGCACATTTTAGCCCCCCCCCGGTGCCGCTGACCCCCCCCCCCGCCATTGCCAACCCTGCCGCCGCCACCAACAACTTCCCCCCTCCCCCGCTGATGAAGCTCTCGACCCCCCCCCTTCCTACCGTCGCCTACCTTTGCTGGCCGGGGACCCCAACCCCCCACCAGCCGAGGTCCTCTTCTTCTCACAACAGGCTTCCTTCTGATCTCAAATGGCCACAAATACAAACAACCCATGTCAAAGGGCATACACTTGATCTTATCTCACACAAACTTTCAACAGACCAGAACCTAATAATAACAGATATTAAATGGACAGAAACACCCTGGACTGATCACTACAATTAAATTTATCCCTACACTGGCGGAAGAAGGGATTACACCAAATACAAGAACACACATCCTACAGCACAAGAGGTCAAGTAGACACGAAAACATTCTGGCAACAGATATACAACAATGAATGGACAGCACAAACAGACTCCATATATTACCTTGTGGAATGGGATAAAAGATGCAAATGTATACTAGATGAATAGCACCCTTGCGAACAAGAACTTACTTAAGCATAACTCTATACCATGGTTCAATGATGAACTGAAAAAGCTAAAACACAATCCAGGAAACTCAAACGAGCATGGAGAAAAACAAAAGACGAACATACACTCAAGACATGGAAACAATCACAAAGAAAATACAAATACACAATAAGACAGACCAAAAGATCATACTATAAAACTAAAATAGGAACAGATTACAAAGACACGAAGAAATTATACCTACTCGTGAACAAATTCCTAGACACCAACTTGATCACTACATTGAATACAGACATCCCATCTGCAGACAAACTTGCCCAATGAAAAAATTGCAAACCTACGCAACATGCTACCTCAGGACAACACTGACATCGAAATCTTCCTTAATTTGTTGGACCCAACCACTGGAGAATACCCGGCTGACCGAACCTGGTTAAAATTCGCCCTCCTTACCGTCGATGCAGTTGCACAGGCGATCAGCAGCTTTTCCAACACTCACTGTAAACTAGATACCTGTCCCAACTACCTAATGAAATCCGCCCCTGACCACTTCATAGCAGACCTCACATCCCACCTAAATTACATGCTTCAGCAAGGTCTCTTCCCTAAGGAAAATGGCAATATCCTACTCACCCCAATACCAAAAGATACCAAGAAAAAAAACAAACGAAATCACTAACTACCATCCAGTAGCATCCATTCTGTTGTCAGTCAAACTGATGGAAAGCAGATTGTATAAACAAATTCTCAATATTACACAAATCACAGTCAGGTTTTCATCCCCTCCACAGCACAGAAACAGTACTACTCACTCTCATAGCCAAATTCAAGCAGGAAATAGCAACAGGCAAAAATATCCTCCTCCTCCAATTCGACATGTCTAGTGCATTCGACATGGTAAACCATAATATATTAATAAGATTACTAGATAAGTTTGGGATTGGTGGAAACATACTTAGCTGGATCAAAGGTTTCCTAACCACAAGAACATATCAAGTAAAATCAAACTCAAACATATCATCACCGTGGAAAGCAGACTGCGGAATACCACTAGGATCACCACTATCACCGATCCTCTTCAACCTAATGATGACCCCACTAGCCAAGTCCTTATCCAACCAAGGCCTTAACCTTTTCATTTATGTAGACGATGTCACAATATTCATTCCTTACAAATCTAAACTGACAGAAATCACCAACGAAATCAAGATCAGCTTGATCATGGACTCTTGGGCAAATGCATTTCAACTAAAACTAAACAAAGAAAAAACACACTGTCTCATCCTCTCATCCCTACACAGCACGGATAACCCCACAATTACCAACACCTCAAATTACACCCTCCCTATCTCAGACAGCCTGAAAATCCTCTGTGTTACAATGGACCTCAACTCAACTTAACACTAGAGAGCCAAGTGACATCCACAACAAAGAAAATGTTCCACTCAATGTGGAAACTCAAATGCGTGAAACAATTCTTCCCGAGGGGAACATTTCGCAGCCTGATACAATCAATGGTACTAAGCCATGTAGACTACTGCAATGGAATTTATGCGGGATGCAAAGAACAAACCTTAAAGAAACTTCAGACCGCTCAAAACATGGCAGCTAGGCTTATCTTTGGAAAAACGCGATTTGAAAGTGCAAAACCCCTTCACGAAAAACTACACTGGCTCCCAATCAAAGAATGCATTGCTTTCAAAATCTGCACTCTGGTTCACAAAATTATCTACGTTGAAGCTCCGGGATACATGACAGACTTGATCGACCTACCAACTAGAAACACATCCGATTCAACACGAACGTACCTAAATCTGCACTACCCAAGCTGCAAAGGACTCAAGTATAAATCAACTCATGCGTCCAGTTTTTCCTACATAAGCACACAACTGTGGAACGCATTACCAAAAGCCTTGAAAACAATGAATGACCACCTAAACTTCCGGAAAACACTAAAAATTAACCTGTTTAAAAAGGCATACCCTACCGATCCAACATAAATGCCTGATCTTTGCAACACAACAAAACTAAAGAACGTAATGGACATAACACAACTCTTCTGTTGTACGATTCCCTAGTGTGGCTGTGCCACATGAACTTTATCTTACCACAACATCACTTTGTAGTTGTTTACACCGGAGTCTGTAACGCTTCTCCGGTACTATGTAAGCCACACTGAGCCTACAAATAGGAAGGAAAATGTGGGATATAAATGTAATAAATAAATAAACTGCCACCAGATTCCTCCCAAAATTAACCCCTTAAATGCCAATCCAATGGGACAAAAAAAATTTTTTTTAAACAAACTAAATAAAATCTTGGACCACCAAATCCCTTACCTGGTCCCCCATAGGGTGACCACCACCTCCAGATCAGAAAACACCACGATTTACAGCTGAGCCTTGCCGAGGCGCCTCTCAAATCTGGGCCCTGGCTTCATTTTGGGCCTAGTGCCGGCTTGCTTGGGAGCTCTACCGCTCGTGCATGAAAAACCATGCATGTTCGGAGTTCCCTCTCACAGGCCGAATCTGTCCATTTTTTCAGCATGCCCAACCTGGAAACAGCAAAATTCAGTCAGGTAGCACTGTGGCAGGCAGCAGGAAAGCGCGGCTCCACCCGGAGACTCTAGACTAACACCAGATCCACCACAGGAGACAGCACAGGCAACCAGTGCCTAAGGGGAAGCCCAGAGCTCCTCCCCCCCCAGATCCCAAGTAAAATTATTATGTACATTTTTACCCACAGGTTATATTACAATTACAAGCTACATTTGTTAATTGCCATGTTACCACTAAGAATTCAAGATGATTTCCATAAAGATGATCTGAGCATCCTTAGAGATAATACCTATTCAGACATTTACTTTCGATCTACCATTAAGATAGGACCACTTTTTTAAAACGTTTCCAAACTTTCTTGTAAAACACATCCATTCATTTGCTTATCAAATACTGTTGAAACAAACCAGCTTTTAAACTTTTCCTACATTTCCTATAATCAGCTATACTCCTCAACCCTATAGGCAGAGCATTCCAATATTTGACAGCCATAAAAGCAAATGTAGAGAAATTAACTTTCATATATCTAATCTTTGTTACACTAGGACTTTGGAGCATTAAGAAATGTCTGGCTGACCTATTGTAGTTTTTCTCCAAACACTTAGACATATTATATATTCTGGAGCATGGCCATGTAATATTGCAAACACCATTGTATAGATCTTAAATGCCACCCTTGCCTCCACCTGCAACCAGTGTAATTTAATCAATAGTGGTACAGCACTGCAAAGCTGGACAACAAAAACAGCGAACAACACAAAGTAGTGAACCACTATCAAGTCTAAAAGACATCCAACCCTAAGATAACATGTTCACAACCTTGAAAGACATCCACTTCATCAGCCTGCATCAGAATTTGGAAGACGTTTGAGATCTGGCGTTAAGAGGATTTCTTCCCAGAAAGATTTGGCTCCTTTTATTCTGTTCTTTGGGTACTGACCTTATTCTCTCAAGGTTTGAGAGCAGACAATTGCTTGTTTTAGGGAAAGTGTTCAAGGGACTTTGCTAGCATCTCATTGGATTTTGAATGAGTCTTCTGAGGCAGGGGTGGGCAACATAGTTCTCGAGGACCACAACCCAGCCAAGTTTGTAAGATTTCCACAAAGAATTTGTTTCTTAAAGCTCTATGTTGGGTAGCTATCTGCTTGGCCAGGTGGATATTGGAACTGTAGGCTTTTGAATGCAAGGATCCCTTTCTGGACTTTTTTCTCCAAAGAAAAATGTGACTATCTGAAAAGTGCCTTCCTTTCTACCTAAAGTTGTTTGCCAGTTTTATCTGAACCAGGCTATCTCAAAATGGCTGGCAAGACCTCCAGTGGCAGTCTCACAAGACTGCTGCTAGAGATCGCGGCAGCCATTTTGGTAGTGGAAAAGACATGGGTAGGGATGACTGGGGATTGTTCCTGGCGACTGTAGTCCCAACTACCCACTGAACCACCGGGGGCTGGACAGTAGGCCCGGGAAAAGGAGGGCTTTAAGATGGGTCCAGGAGGGGGGCTCGTTCTGTGCACGGGGTGGGGGAGGAAGCTTCTATTATTCAGAGGTGAGGGGAGGGCACTTCTACTGTTCAGAGCAGGGGAAGGATTGCTAGGGGACCCAGCATAAAGTTTTGGTTCTAGCCTAAAATGCACCTGCATTTTTGGCCAAAACCAAAATGAGGCCAAACATGAATTTCAGGCCGGTTTCTACTCCAAAGCTGAAACCAAAATTCATTCATCTATTCTTTATAGAATAGAAACCTAACAGGTGACTATAATTCAGGTGTGAGCACTTACACCAGCCAAAGAGCTACTGTCTTGCATTTAAATTCTGGATATATGTGCATAACTTATAGATTCTATAGGTTACACATGAAAGTGTGCATCCCGCTCACGCTCTGCCCACACTCCACCCATGTGTATGTCTACCTATAATGTATATGCTGTATAAGACATGTGGGTATTTACAGAATACTTCTTAGGTGGAATTTTGGCATTTACACTCATAACCGTGTAGATCTTTACACACATTTTGTAGAATTATCCCCTTTGTGTATAAATCACCTCCTGAGATGCTCACACAACTAAATTGGCTAATAAGTCAATTGGCACCAATAATTGGGTGCTAACAGATAATTATTGGTGCTAATTGGCATCAATTTGGATTTGGGTACACATCTTGCTATTCTGTAAAGATCTATACGTAAATCTTTTAGCATGCAACTCAAAAGGGGGTGTGGCCATGGGAGAGGCATGGGCGGGTCAGGGAGGGACATTTACTAAAGATGAGTGCAGTATTACAGAATATTGGGGATCCATGTCTAGCTTACACACTAGGATTTACACCAGGTTTTAATTGGTGTAAAATTGTGGCAGGGAAATTGTATCTAAGCGCTATTCTACAAACGACGAACAACTTGGAGCACCATGTATAGAATAGTGCTATGCATGGAATTTGGGTGCCATTTAATGAATCTAGTCCATTGTATAAAAGTAGGTGTACACTTCCTGTATGTGTAAGTCTTAGGCACACATGTGGTCACGCAATTTTATTTTCTATTTGTAAAACAGGCTTTATGGGCCAGATTCTATATAAGGTGCCTAAAAAAAAATCAACAAGGTAAACATTTCTGCCTAAGCGTATAAATAGTGTCTAGATTTAGGTGCAGTGCATAGAATACATTTAGTTGATACCCCATCATCTAAAACTACTCAACCGTTTTTATACCAACAAAAATTTATTTATGTAGAACATTTATATCCCACAGATTCCCACCATGGCGGGCGCTATGTGGCTAACAACATTTATGAAAAGAACATCATACATATTCAAGGTTGGGGCAGAGAATAAGTAACATCGTAGGAGGAAGTTAAATAACAGAAGAGGAGGCTCCACCACATAGATAAGTCTTGAGGGACTTCTTGAACAGATTGTGGTTGGTAGTCTCCTTTAAAGTAGATGGTAGAGTATTCCAGTAATGAGGACTTGCAAAGCAAAAGGAGGAGCTGAAGAGCAATTTGTGTCTCAGATTCCTGCAGTTAGGGTAGTGGAGAGTAAGATAGGTTCGAGAAGGCTTTATGGAATTCCTGGAAGGGAGGTCAATCAGGCTGAACATATAAGCTGGAGCTTCCCCGTATATGATCTTGTGGGTTACAGCACAGATTTTGAATTCGATACGCTCTTTTATTGGGAGCCAGTGAAGTTTCTTTCTAAGGGGTTTAGCTGCTTCAAACCTTGATTTTCCAAATGGGGTAGATTTACGTTCACTGGGCCATATTCTGTAACTATGCACATACATTTAAGAACACCCACAAAATGCCTATTTCCCCGCCCATAGCCACGCTCCTTTTGAACCGTGCGCATTAGAATTTAGACGCAGTTCATTACAGAATATGCTTAGTGAGTTGTGCTTATAAATTCTAATTATTGCCAGTTAGTGCTCATTGTTGCTTATCTATTCTGATTAGCTTGTTAAGCTAGTTAAGCAACGTGCATTGTTATAGAATATGCCTGGATTTTGGCACAGATCTCTAGGCACGCTCTATGGAATCTGGCAGTATATGTGGAACAGGCTTTATAGAAAACTCTACCTTATGTCCATTGATCAAGGTTTTTAGATGTACATGTGAGAACATAATGCCATGAGATAATTCTGCCAAAGGGCAGGTAAACCTTTTGGCCCAAGGACCACATTGGGAGCCCAACTGGATTCAGGGGGGGGAGCAGTCTGTGGGTCTAAGAATTAGGGCTACATTTACTAACTTGCATTAATGTGTTAACCCATAATAATGAACCCTGTATTTATGTGCAATAATGCATGTTAACATGTTAATATGCAGTCGTAAATCTGGTGGAGACGAGGACTGTTTCTGAATTTAAGAAAGTTTGGGACAGGCACGTGGAATCTCTTAGGCAGTGGCGTAGCTACATAGGGCCTGGGCCCCCATAGATTTGGCCCTGGACCCCCCTGCCGACGACCCACCCGACCCCCCCTCCCGCTGCCAACCCGCCGTCACCTGCCTTTGCTGGTGGGGGACCCCAACTCCTGCCAGTCGAGGTCCTCTTCTTCTTGCAAGATGTCAGAAACAGAAGGAAGCCTTTTGCGAGAAGAAGAGGACCTCGGCTGGCGGGGGTTGGGGTCCCCCGCCAGCAAAGGTAGGCGACGGTGGGTTGGCAGCTGGAGGGGGGGTCGAGAGGGTCGGTGGCAGAGGGGGCAAAGTCGCCAATGGCGGGGGGGGGGGGGGGGGGTGGGCGGCACCGGGGAGGGGGGGCTAAAATGTGCCCCCTCACCTCGGGCTCTGGACCCCCCTCCCGCCGAAGTCTGGCTACGCCCCTGCTCTTAGGGAAAGAAGGATATAGTGGTTGTTGTGGAATGGCAGACTGGATGGGCCATTTGGCTCTTATCTGCCATCATGTTTCTATTTTTCTAGCCGTTAGAGTTGGTGGGCCAGAAAAAAATGCATCAGCAGGCTGATTGTGTTCTGTGAACCACAGATAACCCACCCTAGAACTATGAATTTTCCTGGACATTCTCTAGACTTTGTTTTTTTTTCATCCTCCTCCAAGGAACCAACATGTTAGCAGAAGAGGCACAAATTACTAGATGCACTGCTTGTAAAATCATTCACACACTCATTTATTTATATGTAGTAATTATTAGCATTCTGCAGGATTATATAATGCAAAGGGCTGCTTAGGAGTCACACACATTTGTAGCCCTGATTCAGTTGTAGATTGGCTGCCCCTTAAATCTCTTTCTCATGACCGTAACATTTCCTGTGTGAGTCTCTCCCACTGCCACCCAGTCCAGCTCTCCTTGATTTATTAACTACATTATTCTCTTGAGAGGTGAGAAGCATGACTGGAAATCCAGAAAAGACGGAGGAGCAGCAGAAACTGATGGAAACAATAAGAGATGGACAAGTGAAAAGAAGAAAGCTGTGAATTCAGCAGCTCAATCAAATCTGTTTGTAGTAGTTTAGGTGGTTATTTTAGAAGCTCTATTCTTGTTTTGGAGGTCTGAAAACTGGCTTTTAGATGTCCATATTGTGTGGACATCCAATCCCGATTTTATAAAGCCAGGAAATGGATGTCTAAAACTGCAATATATTCATCTAGCAAGGGGGCGTGGTCTGGGTGTGTTTTGGATGGGACTATAGGAGCCAGCTCTGTGGGTGCTTGAGCACCCCCAATATTGAGCAAAATCCTTGACTGTGTCCAGATAGAGGTAATTTCTGTTGGGTTTAGCACCCCTAATCATTGTGAAAGTTGACTCCTATGGGTGGGACTAGGGATGAATCAAAATAAGGGCATCCAGCTCAGATTGCAGAAGAAAGGATGTCCATGTCCAAAAAGTTGAATCCTCCATTGCCTCAGGTAGAAAATAAATACCTGTATTTAACTTGTGAACCGCTTTGATTGTAACCACAGAAAGGCGGTATATCAAATCCCATTCCCTTCTAGAAAGGTGCTCTGATCGAACAAATCTCCACTGGATGGAGAAAGGGACGTCACAGTAGGTATTCTTTTGTCCACCTGCCAGCTCCTTTAACCATTAGGTTATTCCTCTATACGGGTTTCTATGTGGTCTTTTCATAATATGGATGTTCTGCTGCCACAAAAACATCCATGTCCCTTGTTTTATACGCTTGTCCCCTGTTCATAGCTTGGATGTTTCAGTTTGTAAAATGGATGTTCATGCTGGATGTAGCCAGCACTTGGACGTCCATTTCTCATGTATTTTAGAACAGGCTGTATGTTGGCATATCCGGTTCTAAAATACACAATACACTAGAAATGGACGTCCATTTGTGACAAACTGGTTTGGACATCCACAGTGGTGTAGCTAGGTGGGGCCACAGGGGCCTGGGCCCCCCAATTTGCTCTGGGCCCCTGGTTGGCTGGCAGGGGTCTCCAACCCCCACCAGCTGAAGACTCAGTTTCACTAAAAGGAGTGTTTGCCGGATGTGAGGAGAAGAGAGAACAGAGCAGGCACTGTGGTGACGGCGCCAGAGACCAACGCTGGAAGAAGTCTTCAGCTGTTGGGGGTTGGGGACTCCTGCCAGCCAAGGTATTTGTGATGGCGGTACTTCAGCTGGCAGGGGTTGGGGACCAAACTGTGCTCCTCCACCTTAGGTTCTGGCTCCCTTCCACCTCAAGGTCTTTCTACGCCCCTGGACATCCATATTCTGAGTTGGGTGTCCTTTCTAAAATGCCGCTCTTAGTAAAATCTGATGTGTGTTAGCTTTAACAGTGTCTGCTAAGCCTGTATGAATTAATAGAGGAAGAACCTAGGTTCTGCTACCAGAGGACGATCATACAGCAGACCTGCCAAGACTTCCACACTGAGCAGTCTCCCACTTTGGAAGGCCATTTCCTATGGAATATGGAAGACTTGGAGCCAACCATTGAGTTTTTTTCTCTGCCTACACTGTGACCACTAGCAGCTTTATATCTCATGGACATTACTGTGCTGTGAGATTAAGAGGCAGGAAGTGTCGGCCATGAAATCTGAAGCTGTTCAGTGCTGGCAGAGAAGTGTTGCAGAGAGTGGGGACAGAGCAGGAGGTGGAGTCAAAATCTCCCACTTAAAAATCGCTCCTGCTTAAAAATTGCTCCCACTTGCAATTTCTGCATGGGGGTTGGGGGGGGGGGCAGAAGAAATGTATTTTTTGATATCAGAGTGAAAGATGAGAATAAAACAGTCTGAAATTAGGAGAAAGATCATGTGATGGTTTGAGTTTAGCTGTAGTCTACCACAGTAGGGACGTGTACTAGGGGAAAATGTTTGGTTTGTTTTCAGGTTTTTGGCATTTTTCCTGGTCTTTGGATGTTTCTAATAAACGAAAAAAAGGAGGTAAAATACCTCACGAAACCGTAAGACATAAACAAAAAGAAGTGAGGAGAATCCAAGGAGGTTTTTAGTATTGCAATAAAGTGTTTTTTTTTTTGTATCCTCCTTTACATCTTTGGATGTTTCTCCCAGCTTGTTTCTTGTGTTAATAACATTTTTTTAAACTCACATTAAATTTTTTCATGTGCAGGATACAACTGTACTTGCAATAATTTGTAAGATAACATATATTAAATTGATTTTGTGTTGCGCTTTTTTTTTTTTTAAAGGGACCTTAATGAAGCAAACGTGCACTTATGAATATACATCCCTACCCCACCATGCTACAGTCTATTTTACTTACAAACCATCTTCCTTTCTGACCTGGCAAGCATTTTCCTTTCTATCACTAGCTACAGTCATTTGCCTGAGGACATAGTTTTCTGAAAGACCACATAATCAGTGCTTTCAAGGTAAGGAAGTCTGGGTCCTGATGCAGATGGGGCACACACAGATGTCAGTAGAAAATCCTCTCTTTTATGCTGGACAAAGAGATGTGAGAGCTCTCCTATGTTGTAAAAAGGTACACTCAAGGTTTTCTTTTTTTAAATTCTTTTTTATTTTTAAGGAAAGGTATTTTGAAATAACAGGGTGACACCAAAATTGGATGCCGAAATGAACACACTCCGATACAGATGCCAAGTTACCCAGTTCCAGGCTGGAGATTTTGGGACAGTCCTGGATTTCTGACTACATCATGTTGCAATATGGGACTTGCAGCACTGATTTCAATGGGAGGGATCAGGCACTTCAGATCCTGCCAGTGGTGTAGCTATGTGGGGCCATGGGGGCCTGGCCCCCCAAATTTCCTGTGGTCCCCTGGTTTTGCTGGCGGGGGTCCCCAACCTCCACCAACTGAAGCATTGTCCAGCGCCTGTCTCCAGCGCCGCCGCGCTGCCTGCCCTGCTCTGTCTTCCCCTCATGTCTGGCACGCTCTTGTTAGTGAAACTGCTCAATGTCACTAAAAGGAGCATGCAGGATGTGACGGGAAGATAGAGCAGGACAGGCAAAGTGGCGTTGTCGGAGACCGGCACTGGACAACACTTCAGCTGGCGGGGGGTTGGGGACCCCTGCCAGCCAAGGTATTTGCTGCGGCAGTGGGTGGGGAGCGGTGGCAGCAGGGCGGCAGACCAAAATGTGCCCTTCCACCTTAGGCTCTGGCCCCCTCCCACCACAAGGTCTCATCTGGCTACGCCCATGGATCCCGCACTGCGTTGAGATGTAAGTTCAAAACCAGGACTGGCAAAAAGTCTCCAGCCTGGAACTCTGCAGATGCTAGGAGAAATGCTGCATTCAGGCCCAGATGCACTAAACTTTAACGACCCTTTAACAAAGAAATTTTCAACCGTAGCATGCATTAAAGGCCATTTTCCGACGACGCTAGCAGCTAACGAAAACGGAATGCAAACGAGTCACTTCCAATTGTAATGTGGACAATTCGGAATGCACTAACCATACCGACGATTGCACCGAATCAGTTACCGCGATATATTTAACGTGAAGTCAGACCTGTCGTTAAGGCCTGAGCTGTCATACAGACACTGCTCCCCGCTTCTCCCTGCAGCATAAAAATCCAAGCTGGCATGTTTGAAAATATAAATAACCCACACAAACACGTGGCTCCCCGCTTCCCCCTGTTTAAAATAGAAAATCAAACCAAAAATAAAAAAAGGATCGGGAGGGGGCAAAGGCTCTCATCAGGAGTGTCCTGTATGGACGGCCTTGGCCCCCCCCCCCCCGAGGTTGCCTCTGCTCCCCGCTTCCCCCTGCTTAAAATATAAAATCAAACCAAAAAATAAAAAAAGGATCGGGAGGGGGCAAAGGCGCTTGTCAGGAGTGTCCTGTATGGACAGCCTTGCTTTCCCCCTGAGGTCGCCGCTGCTGCTCCCCGCTTCCCCCTGTATTAACAAAAATCAAAAGTTTAGCAGCCCCAGACCCCTCCCTTCCTGTCTCTCTCTTTCGCCTTCTCCCACAGCTCCGCCTCCCACCATCCTCCGCCTCCGTGCCCCGCCCCCCCTCCACCAGACCCCCCCCCTCCGCCTTACCGGGCCTGCGCAGCGCCTCTCACCTCTGTGTGAAGGCGCTGCACAGGCAAGAAGATCATCTGATGGCTGCGAGTCTTCAGGATGTCTCTCCTTCCCTGACCTGGGCCTGCCCCCTTCTGATGTAAGTAACCTACGTTTTGATTTTTGTTAATACAGGGGGAAGTGGGGAGCAGTGGCGACCTCGTGGGGGGGCAAAGCCGCCCATACAGGACGCCCATACAGGAGCGCCTTTGCCCCCTCCCGATCCTTTTTTTATTTTTGGTTTGATTTTATATTTTAAGCAGGAGGAAGCGGGGAGCCACGTGTTTGTGTTTTTTTTTTTTGGTGGTTGTTGTTTTGACGTTTGTGGCATGCGCAGAGCAGCCAGCATAATGCTGGGCTGCTCTGCGCATGCTTTAGGGGCCGATTACCGACGGGGATTACAACAGTTTAACGAATACCGCACCGAACATGTGCGACTTGTTTTTTTGGTGCATTCTTCGTTTTTTCAAATTCGGTAAGCACTTTTACGTTTTAGATTTTTTTACGTATGGTTGATGCATCTGGGCCTCCGAGACTTGGGGAAATGCAATGGGATGGTTGAATACCATTAGTAGAGTACATCATTCATCAGCAATCAAGAAGAGAAGTGATCATCACCCGAAATGGCTTCCTGAGGCCTGTGTTTTTGTTAAAATCTCAGATTTGGGTTTTGTACTGAAAGGAAATGGTTCCAGCAACAAGAGTTCAGGAGATCTCAAGCTTTTGTAATTACATTGTCTTGACACAGGGGAGGATGTAGCCAGAGCACTTTGAAAAACAGCTGTGTAAACAAAATCTTGACATTTTCCAGTAGCTAATGGGTAATTAGACACAATTCCTTGTAATGTGGTTGGCAGATCATATGACATAGGTTCCGTGACAACTGGGTTCTCTAGATAGGAAATATTTATAGTTTGCTTAAGAATATATCCATTTTGAAGAATAGTTGTATACAAGACTGGTAAATATTATGCTTCGACCTTTGATTTGTGCAAGTAGGACTTTGGCACATGTCCTTTCCCCACTGTGTAAAGTAATAACGTTGGTAGTGGTTTGTTCAGGCTAAGGGTGCAGCTTAGTGTCTGGAAATTTCCACCAGTCATTCAGCTAGATGTACTAAAAAAGTTATTTTCTCCGCATTTTATGTCTATGGGAAAAATGCTTGGTGTATTCGGCTCTCATTATGTGAGCTTGAGCAAGCTTACTTCCCCATGCTTATGGCATAGACCTTCCAATTACATGATTTGTCTAGTGTGGTCCTGTGTGTGCTGGAAGTGTATGTGACAAAGAGAGGCATTTTCGATATGATGTCTAAATCCAACTTTGGATGTTTTGCTGAAAACGTCCAAAAATCAAGTAGTGAAAATGACCATTTGCAAACCAGAAAAATGTGTCTCTTTTTTCTTTGAAAATGACCATTTCCTAGATGTTGTTGTGCTTTGTAGATCTTTCTGATCTATTTGGACCATTATTTAAAAAAAAAAAAAAAAAAAAAAAGTCCAAGTGAAAAATGCACAAAATCAAGCCTTTGGGATATAGGAGGAGTCAACTTTCCTAGTAGACTGGCCACACAGACATCCCAGCAGAGCAGTTGGGCACCCTAGGGGATACTGCAATGGACATCACATAAAAGGCCCTAGGTACACAACTCACTATTACCACGTTATCTTGTATGGTGAGCCCCTCAAAACCCATGAAAAACCTAATGTACCCAACTATAAACCACTACAATAGTCCTTATGGCTGCAGGTGTCACCTATATGTGGGTAGAGTACATTTTTTTAAGGGGGCTGATACTTTCCACGAGAAGTGTAATAATTAAGAGTGGATTATGGGTCTGGGTCACCTTCTGTACAGTACACTGAACCACCCACTAGGCTATTCAAGGATCCTGCTTGCTGCTCTAATAGGACTGGCCAGAACATCTGAAGCTGTCATAGAGGCTGGTATGTACTATTTCATTTACATCTTTGTGGTGTGGGAGGGGGTCAGTGACCACTGAAGGAGTAAGGGGGTGTCATTCCTTTATTGCTGCAGTGGTCATCTGGTCATTTAGGGCACTTTTTGTGGCTTATTTGTTAATAAAACAGGTCTAGACAAAAACGTCCAACTTATAGCCCTGGATATTTTTTTTTTGTTGCATAATGACAGAAAAATGTCCAATTGTTAGGAATGCCCAGATCCCGCCCTTGACATGCCCCTTTGTGTTCTGAATGCACTTCTGATGGACTTCATAGAAAAATGTCTAAAAATTTGTTTTGAAAATACCAATTTGGACGTTCTTGTGAGAAAAATGTCCAAATGCAAATTAAAGCCACGTTTTGGACATTTTTCTCTTTTATCACCTGATAAAATGAGAGGGCATTCCTGATTGGATACTAGTGAGCTAACATCCAGTTTACACAGAGCATTACTAACGATAGCATTGGAACTCCTCTGTGTCTACCTTTTTATATTTACTCCCTTAAAAAATGGTGCATGGTCTACACCAAAACCATATGAGTTGAGGAGGCGAGGAATGAGTGCTGTGATAGAGACATTTACCATTTCAAAGGTATAAAACAAGCACTAGAAGCAAACCTGTTTCAGAGAAAGAATGATCTAGTACAAGAGATCACATAGTACAAGGCTTCAAGGAGGTAGATCCTGGAGGAACATAAGAAAATGTTTCTTCACAGGAATGGTGGAAGATGCATGGAGCGGCCTCCCAGTGCATGGTGGAAAGAAAAAAAATGGAAGTCAAGAGAAGCTGGGATAAGCACAAAGATTCCTTGGTTGTGAAGAAGTGATGGGAAAGCTGGAGATCAACTGGGGCCTTTCTGGCATTGTACCTGGAATGAAACTGGGCAGGCAAAAGGGGGATGTTAATCAACGTGGGTTACCATGATAACGCCAGTTATTACTAACTGGGTCTCATTGTATACAATGTGATCAGTGCTAAAATAGCACGAGTTAGTAGTAAAATAACACAGTGGCTCACTTTGATAACTGTGCTTCTAAATGGGCCTACTGTTAAAAACATAAGAAATGCCACACTGGGTCAGGCCAGTGGTCCATCAAGCCCACCATCCTGTCTCTGATGTGCAATCTGGATCACTTGGAAGTGCTCCTATTCAAAACACTTAATTTCTTTCTGAAAATACACCAACACCTTTATCCATTCTTGTCAGGGCCGCCGAGAGGCTGGGGGGTAGGGGGGACAAAATTCCCCGGGCCCAGGCCTCCTAGGGGGGCCCGGCGCCACAGTCCCACCCACCCTCCATCGTCGTATTCTATAAAATCATGCCTAATTCCTAGGCACACCCTTTACTCGCCCATGCCCCTGCCATGGCCACACCCCCTTTGGAGTTGCACAACAGGGCCGCCGAGAGACTGGGTCGGGCCAAGGGAAAGGCCGCCCCCGGGACCCCCCCCCGAGGTCACCGCCGCCACTGCTCCCCCCTTCACCCGCCCCCCTCCGTCTGCCACCGGGCCCCCTGCAATGAAATCACAGCGCCTCTCACCTCCATGTGAAAGCGCTGCAGGCAGCAGGGCAGCAGATCGCCTCCCTTCAGGCCTCCTTCCCTCCCTGTGTCCCGCCCTCGTCTGACATAACTTCCACGAGGGCGGGACACAGGGAGGGAAGGAGGCCCGAAGGGAAGCGATCTGCTGCCCTGCTGCCTGCAGCGCTTTCAAACAGAGGTGAGCGGTGCTGTGATTTCAATGTAGGGGTCCCGGCTGCGGATGGAGGGGGGAGCAATGGCGGCAGCTACCTCGGGGGGGGGGGGGGGGAGGGGGGAGCAGCGCAGCCCGACCCAGTCTCTTGGCAGCCCTGATTCTTGTTACCTTCTGTTTAGACTACTGCAACCTCTTCAGGGGTCTCCTGCTGAACCATCATTCCGTTCTGCAGTTTATCCAAAATTCAGATGTGTGGTTTTTATTCCTCCAGTGTGATCTGCTTTTGCATTTGGTTCAAACTACTTATCACCTAGAAGTGTATCCACTTTTCAGCTCTATGCATCCTCTCGTCTCACTTCCCCTTACATCTTTCCTTGCGACCTCCATTTGCTAAGCAAGCTACTGCTGCTATCTGCACTCTTCTTCATTGCTAACTTCAGGCTCTATGCTTTGCGTTTTCCACTGAGAAGCATAAGAAGGACCAAGTTCCACGGGTCAGAAGCAGGAATCAAAAAACAAAAACCTGTGCAAATAACCAAGGACCAGTATGGAGCCAAAACAGTCTCTTGGAAAACCTTTTATTGGTAAAGGTTAACATACATGCATTTGAAGAAGTACTCAGTTACTGAGGGGATTCAACATGGACCGTGTTTCGGCTAGCGTGCCTGCATCAGGAGTCCACAGTAAAAAATTATATAGGGAAGCTTACAGTGCACTTTCCCCTGGGCGGTGAAAGGCAGGTGCAAATCTATTAGTCACAGCCTTTAGTGGGGGTCAGTCCAACAGCATTTCTCCTGCACTGTGGACTCCTGATGCAGGTACTGTAGCCGAAACATGGACCGTGTGGAGTCCCTGCAGTTCTTTATCATTTACTATGTTACTATGAGTTGTGGGCAAGATGGGCAACTGAAATGTTTTCACCTTGTCAGTCCTCCTTCCCTAATATTTCTTCAGGATTATCATTTTGTCTATAGCTTAATGGTGGAGAAAAAGATAAGATGGGTGACATCCAATGGACCATTTTGTTCATTCAATTATTTTTATATACCACTTAAACAGTTTACAGTTTCATTTTACAGGTCATACCTGGGGCTGGTTCCGTACTGCAGGGAAATTCAGGGGAAGGAGAGAGTCTACTCACCTGCCTGCAGATGACATCTAAGCCTAGAGAAGGGAGATTCTGTGGATCCAGCACTCCAGGTTGGTGTGCGTTGTCCTGATGGAACCTGGAGTGGCTAACACTGTTAACCCAACCAAAGTGCTACAAACTACTGGAATGGCAGAGGGAAGATCTATGTGAGCTGGATCAGTGGTAATGAACCAACAGGAGAACTATCAACCAAAGTGAGCTTAAGGTGACAGGAGTCACCTGGCCAGATTTGTGATAGAGCTTGCTTTGGTTATTCTAGATTTTTGAAAGGCATTTGTTAAGTTGCACTTTGAGATCTTTCAAGATTCAAAATGTTGAATATCAGTTTGGAGAAGAGGGTTTCTTATGCAGCATAAGATAGAAATATATTCTAGAAGTCCTAAAACTGCTTCTGAAAGCTAGTGATTCATTGTAAAAATTAGAAACCTGAGAATAGTATGTTGTCAGGTCTTTAAAAAAAAAAAATTCCCTCTGTAGCTCCTACAGTAAGTTTTAGAAATTTGGAAAGTTCCAGAACAATCTTGCCCCGTATCTCAAGAGCACATTATAGTCCTCCTTTTACAAAGAAAACAGGCCTTTCTGATCTCAATACCATCAGGTCATGTTCTGAATGAGACTCAAATTTATAGAAACAGAAATGATTCTCTAGCCACCTTGTATTGGAACCAGATAGAAGCTTTTCCATTATTGCAGTGGTGTAACCAAGGGTGGGCCTGAGTGGGCACAGGCCCACCCATTCAGCAGCCCATGAGGCTCCCAAAACTCTTCAGTGGCAGCACCTCACTACTCTCTCTCCCTCTTCTCCACTTGCGGCCTGTCTCTCTACCCCCCTCCCAGTCTACCTCAGAGACTGGCAGTGGCATCCTGCGCCAGCCCTGCAGGCTTCTCTCTATCATGTCCTGACCTCAATGATGTTACGTCTTGTCTTTTTTATGAGAATTTGGTAGAGAGAAGCCTGCAGGGCCAGCGCAGGTTGCCTATAGGAATTGCTATGGACAGGGGCACAGAGAAATGGGCAGACGGGTCATTAAAAAAACCCAAAACTATATTGTATGTATGTACAGGGGTAGGAGTGAGAAGGGCCCACCCAAAATGTCAGGTCTGCCTACGCCCCTGCATTATTGTCAAGTTTAACTTGTAGGATTGAGGTGTTCCCAGTAAAATCGCCACCCAGAAAAGGTGATAGCAATTTCTTTTGAGACCAAGTCTTTCAGATTAATCATAGTAGTCCAAATTATCCTTGCAAGTGTGATGTAAAATAGTCTGAAATTTTCATGATCCACCTTTTTAGTTTCTAATGGAGAAGACATGGCCCCTGTTGCTCCAGCTCTATCAAGCACATGCACGCCATAAAATAAGGTACTGCCTTGCAATTTCATTTCTCGATATACTTTTTCCAGATAAAGATTCTTGCTCTTCTTAAAGTTCTTATAGTAACCCAATGTCATTCCCTTGAATTTAATTTTCTCCTTTTCTGTTTCAAGATGTCTTAGATTGTATTCAGTTGTATATATTTACAAAGAAAGTTTCAGTTTAAGAATTGAATGGGTCAGATTTGGACATGTGGTTCTTTAATTTTTCACCACAAGAAGGAATGTTTATGAACAGTGCAATACTGGAAACTTACAGGCTAAAGAGGTTAGGGCTCTTCAGCTTGTAACAGAGACGGATGAGGGGAGATGATTGAGGTCTACAAAGTCCTCAGTGTTGTAGGAGTAAATTTACTGCTGAACTCTTCACGCAAGTGATCTGTTCCACAATTCAATACAAAGGTCTTTTTTAAGACTCCTGATGCAGGCCCTTTGGCCGAAACACAACAGTTGTGTCGAGCCAAATATACGAGTCAAATATACTAATTAATAAAATTTGGTTTTAGCTTTACTGTGATCCAGTCTCTGGGACTCCTGGTTTTGTGCCCACTTTTTGTTTGTTTTACAAAGTATCCGTGGGTCTTCTTTGAGTTCTCCACACTTTGTGGATTCTCTATTGTGTGTAATTCCTGTACAGGATCTGTAGTCATAAGATGAAGCATTGCCATGCTGGGACAAACAGGTGGCCCATTTAAGCCCAGTATCCTATTTCTAACAGTGGCCAATCCAGGTCACAACTACCTGGCAAGAACCCAGGACTCTTTTAGGAAACTATTCAGACCTTTAAACCTTACTTTTACCATATTCTCTAGCAATTAATTCCGGAGTTTAATTGCACATTGAATGAAGAAATTGTGTTTATCACTTAGTAGCTTCATTGCATGCCCCTAGTCCTAGTATTTTGGGAAAAACAAACAGGCAACTCGCCTCTACCCGTTCCACTCCACTCAGTATTTTATACCTTATATCTGTCCTCAGCCATCTCATTTCCAAGCTCAAGAGCCCTAGCCACTTTAGCCTTTACTCATATGGAAATCATCATCCCACTCCCTTTATCATTTTCTTCACTCTTCTCTGTACCTTTTCTAATTCCATTATATATTTTGAGATGCAGTGACCAGAATTGCACACAGTATTCAAGGTGTGGTTCAAAAGGCATTATAACATTCTTAGTTTTGTTTTTCATTCCTTTTGTTATAATTCCGAACATTCTATTTGTTTTCTTAGCCTCTGCTGCACATTGAGCAGAGGGTTTCAATGTATCAATGACACCTAAATCCTTGGAACCTTGCATCACATAACCATGGTCTGAGTTTCTCTTTCCCACATGCATCACTGCACTTGCTCACATTAAAAGTAATCTGCTATTTGGATGCCCAGTCTTAAGGTCCTTTTGCAATTTAACAACTTTGAATAACTCATCAGCAAATTTAATTACCGCACTAGTTATTCCCCATCTCTAGATCATTTATAAATATATTGAAAAGCAGCAGTCCCAGCACAGACCCCTGGGGAACCCCACTATCTATCTTTCTCCATTGAGAATACCATTTAACGCTACTGTTTTCTATCTTTTAACTAGTTTTAATTCACAATATCCACAAGTGTCACCCTAAACAAACAGTCTGAATCATAGGCGCCGACTCTGTGGGTGCTCGAGCACCCCCAATATTTTCACCCGCCCAGGCATTGGCAGGGGGGCGCTGACCTCTGGAGGGCACCGCCACCGCTTACCTCAGCTGCCGGACCCCGACAGCAGCCCAGCCCTCAGCTTCCTGCGCTGGTACCCGCGCTGACCTGGGGGATTTAAATCTTGTATTTAAATTTACCTCCGATGTCACAGCAGCTGCGCAGCGTCAGTGAAAGCACTGCCCATCGTCTCTAGCCTTCCCTTCACTCATTTGTTCTCTCTCAGTGTTCTGCCTTCTTCTGGCATTTCCTTGCAAGGGCGGGACACAGAGGGAACGAATGAGCGAAGGGAAGGCTAGAGACATTAGGCAGCGCTTTCACTGACGCTGCTGCGACAGAGGTAAATTTAAATACAAGATTTAAATCAGAGAAGAGTGCGGGCAGGGGAGAGAAGCATTGATCGATGGACATGGATGGGAGGCGAATTTCTGGATATGGATGGAGGGTGGCAGGGGAGAGAGGATCATCGATGAACATGGATGAGAGGGCAGGGCCCAGGGAGAGAGGAGAAATTGCTGGACATGGAGGGGAGG
The DNA here is from genome assembly GCF_901765095.1 of Microcaecilia unicolor. Taxonomy (NCBI): domain Eukaryota; kingdom Metazoa; phylum Chordata; class Amphibia; order Gymnophiona; family Siphonopidae; genus Microcaecilia; species Microcaecilia unicolor. The sequence goes on along the minus strand of NC_044041.1, from coordinate 85,256,471 downwards.
GCAGGGGAGAGAGGAGCAATTGCTGGATATGGATGTATAGATGGAGGGCAGCAGGGGAGAGAGGAGAATTACTGCAGGGCAGGGGAGTTGCTGAACATAGGTGGATGGAGGAGAGAGGAGAGTTGCTGGACATGGGTAGATGGAAGGGAGGGCAGGGAGAGAATTATTGGACATGAATGGAGGGGAAGGAGAAGAAATGCTGGACATGGATGGAGGGTAGGGAAGAGAGAGGAAGGAGATGAGGAAAAATGAAGAGAGGAGAAAAACTGCACATGGATGGAGAAAATAGGCAGAAGCTGGATCCACTGGACAGTCAAGTCTGCGGAGGACCCAGCTTTTACTTATGGATATAGAGCAAGAAATGAAGAAGAAAGAAGGAAAGTAAAGAAATAAATGGAAAGGAAGCCCTGGAAATAGAGTTGAGGACAGATAGCAGCAGAATCAGATACTGGGCCAGCATGATCAGAAAAACAAAGTCACCAGAGAACAAAGGTAGAAAAAAAATCATTTTCTTTTCATTTTAGTGTTTGGAATATGTCCAGAGAATTTACAGCTGCTACATCTGCTGTCTTATTTTGCAATGTATAGCAATGTGTTTCTTTCTGTTTGTCTGGTATTGTGCTGTATGCAGAGTCTAACTTCTTGGTTAATTTTTGAAGAAGTTGAAGATGGGCTATCTCTGTTCTGCATGTGTGACTGCAAGGCCAAGTGTCTGAATAGGGATGTGTTTGTTAGATTCTGAGATTTTGCTAACACATTGTTTTTCAGAGTTGGCAAGACTGTCTGTTCTCATAATTCAGGGTCTGTATGCTAATCTGGTTTGTGTCATTTAGAGTATAATGGAGTTGTAACAGCTTGCAGAAATTATTTATAATGAAAACAAAAAAACCCCACAAGTTATTTTCTTCTATACTGGTGTAATATTTTCAATGATGCCGTGGCTGGTAAAAGGGGTGTGACTACTGTAGGGGCGGAGCCATAGTGATCCCACCCCTGGATGGGTAGGGGCGCCGACTAATAGGCTGCAGGAGGGCGCCAGAAACCCTAGGACCGGCTCTGCACCCGCTGGAAGTTCCCTTCCCAGCCCGGTGCCCGCCCTCTTCTCCCTCAGTCCTCTGCCGGTCCATCCTCGCCTTCCTGCGTGCCACCCAGAATTTTAAAACTCATCTTATCTCGGGGTTCTGGCGGCAGCAGTGAAAGGTGAGCAGGCTCGGCGCTTCAGCCTTCCCTTCTCTCTCAGCTCTGGTCCCGCTCTCATTTTCTGTTTCCGCAAGGGTGTGACCAGAGCTGAGAGAGAAGGGAAGGCTGAAGCGCCGAGCCTGCTCGCCTTTCACTGCTGCTGCCAGGACCCTGAGGTAAGATGAGTTTTAAAATTCTGGGCGGCATGCAGAAAGGCGAGGACGGACCGGCGGAGGACTGTTGTGGGAGAAGAGGTCAGGCTGGGGTTGGGACTGGCACTGAAGAGAGGGAGGGGGAGGGAGGGGGCGGGGGAATGCACCACCTGTTAAAAAGAAAAAAAAAAATTCAGCACCCCCAATCATTTTGAAAAGTTGGCTCCTATGCCTGCAATAAACTTCCTGAGCCAGTCCGTCAAGCTCCATCTCCGTCTGTCGTCAACCTTTTTGATGCTGCTTTTAACGCCTAGCGTTTTAGCATTCCCTTATTTGTCCTGTTTGTCTGTTCTAATTAGATTGTAAGCTCTGTCAAGCAGGGACTGTCTCTTCATGTTCAAGTGTATGGCGCTGTCTACGTCTAGTAGCGGTATAGAAATGAGTACTTTTATCCCTGTCATCTAGCAGTCCAACTGATTCTTTTGCTGGCTTCATGCTTCTAATATACCTAAAAAAAAAGTTATTCTATGTTTTTGCCTCCAACACAATCTTTTCAAAGTCTCTGCCTTCCTTATTGG